>NW_027150647.1:2179412-2779412 GCF_020800215.1 Phytophthora ramorum
TCTTTACGGTGCTTGCTCGCGAGCGCGTGCAGTGAGGTTGCTTCGGACTGCGCCGCACTTGATTTGGTCAGCGCGTCTTCGTAACACAGCAATAATGACACACAACGCAATGTCTTGCCCAGTCGTGTCGTGTCGTGTCGTGTCGTGTCTTGTCTTGCCAGCCTGACTGCATCGCTGCCTTGTCTTGCTGTATTGCCCTGCCTTGTCTAGTGAGTTGGCCTTGTCTTGCATTTTCATCTTCTGCGTGTGGGTGATCGCTTGACGTTCGCCATCGTCGTGTGCCACGCCTTCCCCATTTGATGGTGTCGTCACCACCACGAACGCCGCTTGCTACGTTTGCTATCAAGACCCCGTCGGAAGCACGCATGGACCAACACCGCGCATATCCAACGCGAGCATGCCGGACGGAGACGTCGTCGCGGCGATATTCACCAGAACTCAAACCACGCTGACCAATCAACTACGCCATCAATGCCATCGACACGTCTGACAAATACAGACGCACGCTTCCCTTTCGGATGAGCGCCACACGAAGACGCGGCGGCGGGGAAACATACACACAGGTGATCCTGCACACAGCCAGACAGACGGACAGACAGCGACACCAACGCCGTTCGCCCGAATTGTCCGCGCAGTTGTCACTATCAACCAGCCATCGGCGACGACGAAAGATGGCGACCGATGACCTCCTCCAAACTTGCGATGAACTAGACGACCGCAGTTCGCGGCCAAGACACTAAACGCTCGCTGAAAGTGCCTGTCCGGTCCACCTGCCTGCCGACCCGCCCGCTCTTCCTGTCATCACAACGCAACTTGCCTCCCCAGCGCACTCCACCACCACCACCACCACCAGCAACAACACCCACCCACCCCCACACACTGCACACCATGAAGTTCGCCGCCATCGCCATCACTGCCATCGTTGTCACGGCCAACGTTGCCGGCGCGAGGCCGGAGCTGAAGTCGCCGCCGCCACAAACCCGTCAACAGCAGTGGCTGTGCTGTCACCGTCCAAGGCGCTCGAAGTGGCCCAGAGCGCCGCCTTGCCCGACGGCGTCGAGCTCACGGAACCGTCGAGAACATCGAGCCCTGCCGGCGCCAACGAGGCCTTGGAGGCCATGAGGAGTCCAAGCACCACGACGCGAACGGAGACAACCAGGAGGCTTCGGATGGGGTGTTGGTGGCGGATACGGCGGCTGGGTCTCAGTGGATGGGGAAACTGGGTGGGTGGGCGGCTTCGGACCCTACCGTTCGGCTTCCGCTGCGGCGGCGTCCCTGGATGGGCCTACCCGCTCAACTACTGGACCCCTTCGGCGCCGGTCTCTACGGTGGCGGCTGCGGTCTCGGCATGCCGTTCGGGGGCCTCTACTACTGCTAACGTGACTAAGCGTCAGACGCCAATGCAGTCGCGGCGTAGCATCTCGACCTTCTGTGTCGACCCTCTTTACGGTGCTTGCTCGCGAGCGCTGCAGTGAGGTTGCTTCGGACTGCGCCGCACTTGATTTGGTCAGCGCGTCTTCGTAACAACAGCAATAAGAACACACCAATGTCTTGCCCAGTCGTGTTGTGTCGTGTCGTGTCGTGTATTGTCTTGTCTTGTCTTGCCAGGCCTGGACTGCATCGCATTGCCTTGTCTTGCTGTGATTTGCCCTGCCTTGTCTAGTGGAGTTGGCCTTGTCTTGCATTTTCATCTTCTGCGTGTGGGTGATCGCTTGACGTTCGCCATCGTCGTGTGCCACGCCTTCCCCATTTGATGGTGTCGTCCACCACCACGAACGCCGCTTGCTACGTTTGCTATCAAGACCACCGTCGAAGCACGCAATGGACCAACACCGGCATATCCAACGCGAGCATGCCGGACGAGACGTCGGTCGCGGCGATATCACCAAACTCAAACCACGCTGACCAATCAACTACGCCATCAATGCCATCGACACGTCCTGACAAATACAGACGCACGCTTCCCTTTCGGATGAGCGCCCACGAGACGCGGCGGCGGGAAACATCACACACAGGTGATCCTGCACACAGCCAGACGACGGACAGACAGCGACACCAACGCCGTTCGCCCGAATTGTCCGCGCAGTTGTCACTATCAACCAGCCATCGGCGACGACGAAAGATGGCGACCGATGACCTCCTCCAAACTTGCGATGAACTAGACGACCGCAGTTCGCGGGCCAAGACACTAAACGCTCGCTGAAAGTGCCTGTCCGGTCCACCTGCCTGCCGACCCGCCCGCTCTTCCTGTCATCACAACGCAACTTGCCTCCCACAGCGCAACTCCACCACCACCACCACCACCAGCAACAAACCCACCCACCCCCCAACACACTGCACACCATGAAGTTCGCCGCCATCGCCTCACTTGCCATCGTTGTCACGGCCAACGTTGCCGCGCGAGGGCCGGCTGAAGTCGCCGCCACAAACCCGTCAACAGCAGTGGCTGTGCTGTCACCGTCCAAGGCTCTCGAAGTGGCCCAGAGCGCCGCCTTGCCCGACGGCGTCGAGCTCACGGGAACCGTCGAGAACATCGAGCAACCTGCCGGCGCCACGAGGCCTTGGAGGCCATGGAGGCCACACCCACGACGCGAACGGAGACAACCAGAGGGCTTCGGATGGGTGTTGGTGGCGGATACGGCGGCTGGGGTCTCAGTGGATGGGGAAGCTGGGGTGGTGGGGCGGCTTCGGCCCTACCCTTCGGCTTCCGCTGCGGCGGCGTCCCTGGATGGGCCTACCCGCTCAACTACTGGACCCGCTTCGGCGCCGGTCTCTACGTGGCGGCTGCGGTCTCGGCATGCCGTTCGGGGCCTCTACTACTGCTAACGTGACTAAGCGTCAGACCAATGCAGTCGCGGCGTAGCATCTCGACCTTCTGTGTCGACCCTCTTTACGGTGCTTGCTCGCGAGCGCTGCAGTGAGGTTGCTTCGGACTGCGCCGCCACTTGATTTGGTCAGCGCGTCTTCGTAACACAGCAATATGAACACACACGCAATGTCTTGCCCAGTCGTGTGTCGTGTCGTGTCGTGTCGTGTATTGTCGTGTCTTGTCTTGCCAGGCCTGGACTGCATCGCATTGCCTTGTCTTGCTGTGATTTGCCTTGCCTTGTCTAGTGGAGTTGGCCTTGTCTTGCATTTTCATCTTCTGCTGTGGGTGATCGCTTGACGTTCGCCATCGTCGTGTGCCACGCCTTCCCCATTTGATGGTGTCGTCACCACCACGAACGCCGCTTGCTACGTTTGCTATCAAGACCACCGTCGGAAGCACGCAATGGACCAACACCGGCATATCCAACGCGAGCATGCCGGACGGAGACGTCGGTCGCGGCGATATTCACCAGAACTCAAACCACGCTGACCAATCAACTACGCCATCAATGCCATCGACACGTCCTGACAAATACAGACGCACGCTTCCCTTTCGGATGAGCGCCACACGAAGACGCGGCGGCGGGGAAACATACACACACAGGTGATCCTGCACACAGCCAGACACGGACAGACAGCGACACCAACGCCGTTCGCCCGAATTGTCCGCGCAGTTGTCACTATCAACCAGCCATCGGCGACGACGAAAGATGGCGACCGATGACCTCCTCCAAACTTGCGATGAACTAGACGACCGCAGTTCGCGGGCCAAGACACTAAACGCTCGCTGAAAGTGCCTGTCCGGTCCACCTGCCTGCCGACCCGCCCGCTCTTCCTGTCATCACAACGCAACTTGCCTCCCACAGCGCAACTCCACCACCACCACCACCACCACCAGCAACAACACCCCCCCCCCCGCCAACACACTGCACACCATGAAGTTCGCCGCCATCGCCATCACTGCCATCGTTGTCACGGCCAACGTTGCCGGCGCGAGGGCCGGAGCTGAAGTCGCCGCCACAAACCCGTCAACAGCATGGCTGTGCTGTCACCGTCCAAGGCGCTCGAAGTGGCCCAGCGCCGCCTTGCCCGACGGCGTCGAGCTCACGGGAACCGTCGAGAACATCGAGCAACCTGCCGGCGCCAACGAGGCCTTGGAGGCCATGGAGGCCAAGCACCACGACGCGAACGGAGACAACCAGGAGGCTTCGGATGGGTGTTGGTGGCGGATACGGCGGCTGGGGTCTCAGTGGATGGGGAAACTGGGGTGGTGGGGCGGCTTCGGACCCTACCGCTTCGGCTTCCGCTGCGCGGCGTCCCTGGATGGGCCTACCCGCTCAACTACTGGACCCGCTTCGGCGCCGGTCTCTACGGTGGCGGCTGCGGTCTCGGCATGCCGTTCGGGGGCCTCTACTACTGCTAACGTGACTAAGCGTCAGACGCCAATGCAGTCGCGGCGTAGCATCTCGACCTTCTGTGTCGACCCTCTTTACGGTGCTTGCTCGCGAGCGCTGCAGTGAGGTTGCTTCGGACTGCGCCGCACTTGATTTGGTCACGCGTCTTCGTAACAACAGCAATAATGAACACACACGCAATGTCTTGCCAGTCGTGTTGTGTCGTTCGTGTCGTGTCGTGTATTGTCGTGTCTTGTCTTGCCAGGCCTGGACTGCATCGCATTGCCTTGTCTTGCTGTGATTTGCCCTGCCTTGTCTAGTGGAGTTGGCCTTGTCTTGCATTTTCATCTTCTGCGTGTGGTGATCGCTTGACGTTCGCCATCGTCGTGTGCCACGCCTTCCCCATTTGATGGTGTCGTCACCACCACGAACGCCGCTTGCTACGTTTGCTATCAAGACCACCGTCGGAAGCACGCAATGGACCAACACCGGCATACCAACGCGAGCATGCCGGACGGAGACGTCGGTCGCGGCGATATTCACCAGAACTCAAACCCGCTGACCAATCAACTACGCCATCAATGCCATCGACACGTCCTGACAAATACAGACGCACGCTTCCCTTTCGGATGAGCGCCACACGAAGCGGCGGCGGGGAAACATACACACACAGGTGATCCTGCACACAGCCAGACAGACGGACAGACAGCGACACCAACGCCGTTCGCCCGAATTGTCCGCGCAGTTGTCACTATCAACCAGCCATCGGCGACGACGAAATGGCGACCGATGACCTCCTCCAAACTTGCGATGAACTGACGACCGCAGTTCGCGGGCCAAGACACTAACGCTCGCTGAAAGTGCCTGTCCGGTCCACCTGCCTGCCGACCCGCCCGCTCTTCTGTCATCACAACGCAACTTGCCTCCCACAGCGCAACTCCACCACCACCACCACCACCACCAGCAACAACCCACCCACCCGCCACACACTGCACACCATGAAGTTCGCCGCCATCGCCATCACTGCCATCGTTGTCACGGCCAACGTTGCCGGCGCGAGGGCCGGAGCTGAAGTCGCCGCCACAAACCCGTCACAGCAGTGGCTGTGCTGTCACCGTCCAAGGCGCTCGAAGTGGCCCAGACGCCGCCTTGCCCGACGGCGTCGAGCTCACGGGAACCGTCGAGAACATCGAGCAACCTGCCGGCGCCAACGAGGCCTTGGAGGCCATGGAGGCCAAGCACCACGACGCGAACGGAGACAACCAGGAGGGCTTCGGATGGGGTGTTGGTGGCGGATACGGCGGCTGGGGTCTCAGTGGATGGGAAACTGGGGTGGGTGGGGCGGCTTCGGACCCTACCGCTTCGGCTTCCGCTGCGGCGGCGTCCCTGGATGGGCCTACCCGCTCAACTACTGGACCCGCTTCGGCGCCGGTCTCTACGGTGGCGGCTGCGGTCTCGGCATGCCGTTCGGGGGCCTCTACTACTGCTAACGTGACTAAGCGTCAGACGCCAACGCAGTCGCGGCGTAGCATCTCGACCTTCTGTGTCGACCCTCTTTACGGTGCTTGCTCGCGAGCGCTGCAGTGAGGTTGCTTCGGACTGCGCCGCACTTGATTTGGTCAGCGCGTCTTCGTAACAACAGCAATAATGAACACACACGCAATGTCTTGCCCAGTCGTGTTGTGTCGTGTCGTGTCGTGTCGTGTATTGTCGTGTCTTGTCTTGCCAGGCCTGGACTGCATCGCATTGCCTTGTCTTGCTGTGATTTGCCCTGCCTTGTCTAGTGGAGTTGGCCTTGTCTTGCATTTTCATCTTCTGCGTGTGGGTGATCGCTTGACGTTCGCCATCGTCGTGTGCCACGCCTTCCCCATTTGATGGTGTCGTCACCACCACGAACGCCGCTTGCTACGTTTGCTATCAAGACCACCGTCGGAAGCACGCGATGGACCAACACCGGCATATCCAACGCGAGCATGCCGGACGGAGACGTCGGTCGCGGCGATATTCACCAGAACTCAAACCACGCTGACCAATCAACTACGCCATCAATGCCATCGACACGTCCTGACAAATACAGACGCACGCTTCCCTTTCGGATGAGCGCCACACGAAGACGCGGCGGCGGGGAAACATACACACACAGGTGATCCTGCACACAGCCAGACAGACGGACAGACAGCGACACCAACGCCGTTCGCCCGAATTGTCCGCGCAGTTGTCACTATCAACCAGCCATCGGCGACGACGAAAGATGGCGACCGATGACCTCCTCCAAACTTGCGATGAACTAGACGACCGCAGTTCGCGGGCCAAGACACTAAACGCTCGCTGAAAGTGCCTGTCCGGTCCACCTGCCTGCCGACCCGCCCGCTCTTCCTGTCATCACAACGCAACTTGCCTCCCACAGCGCAACTCCACCACCACCACCACCACCACCACCAGCAACAACACCCACCCACCCGCCAACACACTGCACACCATGAAGTTCGCCGCCATCGCCATCACTGCCATCGTTGTCACGGCCAACGTTGCCGGCGCGAGGGCCGGAGCTGAAGTCGCCGCCACAAACCCGTCAACAGCAGTGGCTGTGCTGTCACCGTCCAAGGCGCTCGAAGTGGCCCAGAGCGCCGCCTTGCCCGACGGCGTCGAGCTCACGGGAACCGTCGAGAACATCGAGCAACCTGCCGGCGCCAACGAGGCCTTGGAGGCCATGGAGGCCAAGCACCACGACGCGAACGGAGACAACCAGGAGGGCTTCGGATGGGGTGTTGGTGGCGGATACGGCGGCTGGGGTCTCAGTGGATGGGGAAACTGGGGTGGGTGGGGCGGCTTCGGACCCTACCGCTTCGGCTTCCGCTGCGGCGGCGTCCCTGGATGGGCCTACCCGCTCAACTACTGGACCCGCTTCGGCGCCGGTCTCTACGGTGGCGGCTGCGGTCTCGGCATGCCGTTCGGGGGCCTCTACTACTGCTAACGTGACTAAGCGTCAGACGCCAACGCAGTCGCGGCGTAGCATCTCGACCTTCTGTGTCGACCCTCTTTACGGTGCTTGCTCGCGAGCGCTGCAGTGAGGTTGCTTCGGACTGCGCCGCACTTGATTTGGTCAGCGCGTCTTCGTAACAACAGCAATAATGAACACACACGCAATGTCTTGCCCAGTCGTGTTGTGTCGTGTCGTGTCGTGTCGTGTATTGTCGTGTCTTGTCTTGCCAGGCCTGGACTGCATCGCATTGCCTTGTCTTGCTGTGATTTGCCTTGCCTTGTCTAGTGGAGTTGGCCTTGTCTTGCATTTTCATCTTCTGCGTGTGGGTGATCGCTTGACGTTCGCCATCGTCGTGTGCCACGCCTTCCCCATTTGATGGTGTCGTCACCACCACGAACGCCGCTTGCTACGTTTGCTATCAAGACCACCGTCGGAAGCACGCAATGGACCAACACCGGCATATCCAACGCGAGCATGCCGGACGGAGACGTCGGTCGCGGCGATATTCACCAGAACTCAAACCACGCTGACCAATCAACTACGCCATCAATGCCATCGACACGTCCTGACAAATACAGACGCACGCTTCCCTTTCGGATGAGCGCCACACGAAGACGCGGCGGCGGGGAAACATACACACACAGGTGATCCTGCACACAGCCAGACAGACGGACAGACAGCGACACCAACGCCGTTCGCCCGAATTGTCCGCGCAGTTGTCACTATCAACCAGCCATCGGCGACGACGAAAGATGGCGACCGATGACCTCCTCCAAACTTGCGATGAACTAGACGACCGCAGTTCGCGGGCCAAGACACTAAACGCTCGCTGAAAGTGCCTGTCCGGTCCACCTGCCTGCCGACCCGCCCGCTCTTCCTGTCATCACAACGCAACTTGCCTCCCACAGCGCAACTCCACCACCACCACCACCACCAGCAGCAACAACACCCACCCACCCGCCAACACACTGCACACCATGAAGTTCGCCGCCATCGCCATCACTGCCATCGTTGTCACGGCCAACGTTGCCGGCGCGAGGGCCGGAGCTGAAGTCGCCGCCACAAACCCGTCAACAGCAGTGGCTGTGCTGTCACCGTCCAAGGCGCTCGAAGTGGCCCAGAGCGCCGCCTTGCCCGACGGCGTCGAGCTCACGGGAACCGTCGAGAACATCGAGCAACCTGCCGGCGCCAACGAGGCCTTGGAGGCCATGGAGGCCAAGCACCACGACGCGAACGGAGACAACCAGGAGGGCTTCGGATGGGGTGTTGGTGGCGGATACGGCGGCTGGGGTCTCAGTGGATGGGGAAACTGGGGTGGGTGGGGCGGCTTCGGACCCTACCGCTTCGGCTTCCGCTGCGGCGGCGTCCCTGGATGGGCCTACCCGCTCAACTACTGGACCCGCTTCGGCGCCGGTCTCTACGGTGGCGGCTGCGGTCTCGGCATGCCGTTCGGGGGCCTCTACTACTGCTAACGTGACTAAGCGTCAGACGCCAACGCAGTCGCGGCGTAGCATCTCGACCTTCTGTGTCGACCCTCTTTACGGTGCTTGCTCGCGAGCGCTGCAGTGAGGTTGCTTCGGACTGCGCCGCACTTGATTTGGTCAGCGCGTCTTCGTAACAACAGCAATAATGAACACACACGCAATGTCTTGCCCAGTCGTGTTGTGTCGTGTCGTGTCGTGTCGTGTATTGTCGTGTCTTGTCTTGCCAGGCCTGGACTGCATCGCATTGCCTTGTCTTGCTGTGATTTGCCCTGCCTTGTCTAGTGGAGTTGGCCTTGTCTTGCATTTTCATCTTCTGCGTGTGGGTGATCGCTTGACGTTCGCCATCGTCGTGTGCCACGCCTTCCCCATTTGATGGTGTCGTCACCACCACGAACGCCGCTTGCTACGTTTGCTATCAAGACCACCGTCGGAAGCACGCAATGGACCAACACCGGCATATCCAACGCGAGCATGCCGGACGGAGACGTCGGTCGCGGCGATATTCACCAGAACTCAAACCACGCTGACCAATCAACTACGCCATCAATGCCATCGACACGTCCTGACAAATACAGACGCACGCTTCCCTTTCGGATGAGCGCCACACGAAGACGCGGCGGCGGGGAAACATACACACACAGGTGATCCTGCACACAGCCAGACAGACGGACAGACAGCGACACCAACGCCGTTCGCCCGAATTGTCCGCGCAGTTGTCACTATCAACCAGCCATCGGCGACGACGAAAGATGGCGACCGATGACCTCCTCCAAACTTGCGATGAACTAGACGACCGCAGTTCGCGGGCCAAGACACTAAACGCTCGCTGAAAGTGCCTGTCCGGTCCACCTGCCTGCCGACCCGCCCGCTCTTCCTGTCATCACAACGCAACTTGCCTCCCACAGCGCAACTCCACCACCACCACCACCACCAGCAGCAACAACACCCACCCACCCGCCAACACACTGCACACCATGAAGTTCGCCGCCATCGCCATCACTGCCATCGTTGTCACGGCCAACGTTGCCGGCGCGAGGGCCGGAGCTGAAGTCGCCGCCACAAACCCGTCAACAGCAGTGGCTGTGCTGTCACCGTCCAAGGCGCTCGAAGTGGCCCAGAGCGCCGCCTTGCCCGACGGCGTCGAGCTCACGGGAACCGTCGAGAACATCGAGCAACCTGCCGGCGCCAACGAGGCCTTGGAGGCCATGGAGGCCAAGCACCACGACGCGAACGGAGACAACCAGGAGGGCTTCGGATGGGGTGTTGGTGGCGGATACGGCGGCTGGGGTCTCAGTGGATGGGGAAACTGGGGTGGGTGGGGCGGCTTCGGACCCTACCGCTTCGGCTTCCGCTGCGGCGGCGTCCCTGGATGGGCCTACCCGCTCAACTACTGGACCCGCTTCGGCGCCGGTCTCTACGGTGGCGGCTGCGGTCTCGGCATGCCGTTCGGGGGCCTCTACTACTGCTAACGTGACTAAGCGTCAGACGCCAACGCAGTCGCGGCGTAGCATCTCGACCTTCTGTGTCGACCCTCTTTACGGTGCTTGCTCGCGAGCGCTGCAGTGAGGTTGCTTCGGACTGCGCCGCACTTGATTTGGTCAGCGCGTCTTCGTAACAACAGCAATAATGAACACACACGCAATGTCTTGCCCAGTCGTGTTGTGTCGTGTCGTGTCGTGTCGTGTATTGTCGTGTCTTGTCTTGCCAGGCCTGGACTGCATCGCATTGCCTTGTCTTGCTGTGATTTGCCCTGCCTTGTCTAGTGGAGTTGGCCTTGTCTTGCATTTTCATCTTCTGCGTGTGGGTGATCGCTTGACGTTCGCCATCGTCGTGTGCCACGCCTTCCCCATTTGATGGTGTCGTCACCACCACGAACGCCGCTTGCTACGTTTGCTATCAAGACCACCGTCGGAAGCACGCAATGGACCAACACCGGCATATCCAACGCGAGCATGCCGGACGGAGACGTCGGTCGCGGCGATATTCACCAGAACTCAAACCACGCTGACCAATCAACTACGCCATCAATGCCATCGACACGTCCTGACAAATACAGACGCACGCTTCCCTTTCGGATGAGCGCCACACGAAGACGCGGCGGCGGGGAAACATACACACACAGGTGATCCTGCACACAGCCAGACAGACGGACAGACAGCGACACCAACGCCGTTCGCCCGAATTGTCCGCGCAGTTGTCACTATCAACCAGCCATCGGCGACGACGAAAGATGGCGACCGATGACCTCCTCCAAACTTGCGATGAACTAGACGACCGCAGTTCGCGGGCCAAGACACTAAACGCTCGCTGAAAGTGCCTGTCCGGTCCACCTGCCTGCCGACCCGCCCGCTCTTCCTGTCATCACAACGCAACTTGCCTCCCACAGCGCAACTCCACCACCACCACCACCACCACCAGCAACAACACCCACCCACCCGCCAACACACTGCACACCATGAAGTTCGCCGCCATCGCCATCACTGCCATCGTTGTCACGGCCAACGTTGCCGGCGCGAGGGCCGGAGCTGAAGTCGCCGCCACAAACCCGTCAACAGCAGTGGCTGTGCTGTCACCGTCCAAGGCGCTCGAAGTGGCCCAGAGCGCCGCCTTGCCCGACGGCGTCGAGCTCACGGGAACCGTCGAGAACATCGAGCAACCTGCCGGCGCCAACGAGGCCTTGGAGGCCATGGAGGCCAAGCACCACGACGCGAACGGAGACAACCAGGAGGGCTTCGGATGGGGTGTTGGTGGCGGATACGGCGGCTGGGGTCTCAGTGGATGGGGAAACTGGGGTGGGTGGGGCGGCTTCGGACCCTACCGCTTCGGCTTCCGCTGCGGCGGCGTCCCTGGATGGGCCTACCCGCTCAACTACTGGACCCGCTTCGGCGCCGGTCTCTACGGTGGCGGCTGCGGTCTCGGCATGCCGTTCGGGGGCCTCTACTACTGCTAACGTGACTAAGCGTCAGACGCCAACGCAGTCGCGGCGTAGCATCTCGACCTTCTGTGTCGACCCTCTTTACGGTGCTTGCTCGCGAGCGCTGCAGTGAGGTTGCTTCGGACTGCGCCGCACTTGATTTGGTCAGCGCGTCTTCGTAACAACAGCAATAATGAACACACACGCAATGTCTTGCCCAGTCGTGTTGTGTCGTGTCGTGTCGTGTCGTGTATTGTCGTGTCTTGTCTTGCCAGGCCTGGACTGCATCGCATTGCCTTGTCTTGCTGTGATTTGCCTTGCCTTGTCTAGTGGAGTTGGCCTTGTCTTGCATTTTCATCTTCTGCGTGTGGGTGATCGCTTGACGTTCGCCATCGTCGTGTGCCACGCCTTCCCCATTTGATGGTGTCGTCACCACCACGAACGCCGCTTGCTACGTTTGCTATCAAGACCACCGTCGGAAGCACGCGATGGACCAACACCGGCATATCCAACGCGAGCATGCCGGACGGAGACGTCGGTCGCGGCGATATTCACCAGAACTCAAACCACGCTGACCAATCAACTACGCCATCAATGCCATCGACACGTCCTGACAAATACAGACGCACGCTTCCCTTTCGGATGAGCGCCACACGAAGACGCGGCGGCGGGGAAACATACACACACAGGTGATCCTGCACACAGCCAGACAGACGGACAGACAGCGACACCAACGCCGTTCGCCCGAATTGTCCGCGCAGTTGTCACTATCAACCAGCCATCGGCGGCGACGAAAGATGGCGACCGATGACCTCCTCCAAACTTGAATGCATCGAAACTTAAACCATGTTGATCATCATTCACGCGACCGCATGTTGAGTGTCCCCATGAAGAACCCCCCGGGGACAGCGCTGCGCCCTTGTTCCAATAGCTTATTGTCCGAAATCTTCCATTGTCTCAATAACACTGCAGCAGCTCCAATCGAGGCGCCGACGGTTCCACCCCGCGGCGTGATCGTCTCCCGCGTCTGCTCCATCGCCAAGCTGTGAACACCGCAGTTCTTCCACAACCACACACAGACAACCTCATTGCAGCTCGTTAATCGCCATCCCGCACTAGCTTATTGCAAAATTATTGGATTTTTTTTAAAAGCGGGCAAATGACAGAATCCGTGGTGATCAGATATTGATGTGCCAATTGACGATTTTTGTGTCAGAAGTCGTTGTGAACAAATTCATAATGCGGTGTGTCCAGCCGTAGCCCATGTGCTGTATTGGCTATTAGTGTAAGCTCACTCGCTGGGCAGCGAGCCGCTTCAAGTAGTCGATACAGTGAAGTACGACAGCTTGCTCTCTACCCGTGACCTGAAGAGAGGCAAAGGCGTTCGAGACTGCGGGCATTTTCTGCAGTGGTGCCCGCCTGTAAACGTCGGAGTATTCGGGTGGCTGTCATCAAACCTAGTGGAGGCTTCGGAACGCAATTGGTTACGGGTATTTATTATGCACCTTCACCTACTTCGAGAAATGAAATACAAAGTTGTATTCTTCGGGCACGAGTGCTCGTTGTATACTTGCGTGTCCAGAATGCCGTTGAATAGGAGACTGAAAGCCGATCGACGCGCCGCCGCCACGAAGAGATTTGAAGGCTCATATAGGAGCATATGTTGTTCAGCCCACCCCCAACGATATAGCAGCCTACGTCTATACGTGCTGCTTCGCAGAAGATAGAGAACACCTCCATTACAAGGACCATTACAAGGATTCAGTATTAATGACACAGCGTGCACATTTAGCGAATTTTGTGTGCCAGGAAACGTGGTGGCAAATCAACCAGGCCTATCACCACGCTTTCTGCATTTAATTCGAAATCATCACCTGTAGCACCATTGCAGTTTTAAAATCAAAGCTTAGTTTGTCTTAAGTACGCACTAGCAACTTCATCTAGTGGATCGGCCTTCTCGCTGGGCATCTGTGATTTCTTCTCTCGGAATCACTATCATTGGTAGGAATTGATGGCGTCATGTTCAGCAGTGCTGCGGTGAAAGGGGCTCGAAGTCTCCGTACATGGGGAAGTTGTACTGCTTGCCTTCCAATGTTCGGCTAGAGAGGTCGAGCTTTGGCTTGGTAGCTGGTGATACATCTGGTATCAAATCTTGAGCTGCTTGGATGCTGCAGTTGCAGCGGCCGGACTTGAACTAGTGTTTTCAGCATCTTGCGAGTTTGACGAGGCTCTTTCTGCGTGTGTGGCGGTAAAAACCTTTCGGATAAGCTACGAAATAAAGCAGACCACACGTAGAAACTGTGAAAAACATGATCACACGAAGGAAAATAACAAATAGAAGCAGTAAGTTACCTGATTGGGAGCTGGGACGTCATTGGGGAAGCTGGGCGTCTGTTGGTGACCATCGACTACTCCATAGAGCCTTGCACGTGTCCGAGCTCGCCACTCTGAAGCTGTTGATATTTGCTCGGACAGTCAAGCTGTCTAGTTGCTCAAGTCCTTGTTTTGTGTAGCCTTATCTTCCAGTCGAGTCGGATTTGCCCTAGTGTAGTCGATCTTGCGTCACCTTGGCTTCTGTCTTTCGCTTTAGGCTGATCGCCCGACGGGTACTCGGAGTTGTGAATACCGTTGGGCGCAATATATTGTTGCCGTAGCCTGTCGTTGAATTTACAACGTTTAGAGCCACAAATCACCGAGTTGACGCCATTCTTCGGCGTAACAGGATGCCTCTTCCCAGGCACGAACACTGCTGCGGCTTTGCATGAAGCAACGAGCTTGACTTGATGGCAGTCAATGCGCAGCTTCCCAGCGTAATATCCCCGAAACCCGTGGCATTGCCAGACAGACTTTGACGACCGAAAAACTCACGTTCACAACGCAACTTGCCTTCAAGAACGTACTCGGGATCAAGCCACCAAGCACCGCGAAGACCATGAAGTTGACCGCTCTCGCCGTCGCTGCGGTCCTCGCAACAACGAACCTCGTCGCTGCCGAGCCGCCTGCCCTACGAGCTCTGGCTGACACTGCCCCCGCTGGAGCTGTCGAGGGCAACGCTGCAGACGCGCCCAACGAAGCTGGAGACAATAAGGAATGGGGCTGGGGCCGTCCTTGGGGCTGGGGCCATGGCTGGGGCTGGGGCCATGGCTGGGGCTGGGGCCACCCATGGGGCTGGGGCCATGGTTGGGGCCGCCCAGGCTGGGGCTGGTAAATGGCCCAGTCCGGCGCGGCCGCGGTTGCGTCGACGGAGTTGTTGGTTGTTGACTGCAATAATCCCGCCGCCCGCCACGTATGAACTCGCCTGTGTCGGCGAGCTGCTGAGTAGCGTTTAGCTTTTGCTTTTTTGAAACACGAACTCTGTTAGCTGTCACTTGGTCACCTCTGCCTCTTGCTTAGCAGCAGCACACACAGAATGTTGGTTGTCTGCGTCGCTCCTTCATCTCTGTTGCTGTCACCTTAAAACCTGCCACTATAGCGATTGGCTCGGGAAAACCAGCGTTTTGGTGGGGTCGAGCATCCTTCGGCTTCAACCTACAAATCTAGGATTGATCCTAGAGTCTCTTTATAGGACGGTTCGCCGAACCGCGAACCGGTCCTAATCATACTTAGTCGGGAGTCGGGCAGCGCCAGTCATTTGGTTTCGCCCCCTTTACTTGGAAATTGTATGGCGGTCTCGGCGTTTGTATGAGCCTGCGCTTCCGCCAGCGCTTCCGACGGCCATTTATTCTTTGGGACAAATCGGAAGAAAGAATATGGTGTCCTTGAAGCTTCAGAAGCGGTGCGTGTACAGCAGGCTCCACACAGGTTATACAGGTTGCGAGGTGCTGACTTGGCGTGTCCTTTTGCTCCTCACAGTCTGGCCGCGTCCGTGCTCAAGTGCGGCAAGCGCAAAATCTGGCTCGACCCGAACGAGTCGAACGAGATTGCGCTGGCCAACTCGCGTCAGAACATCCGCAAGCTTGTGAAGGATGGCTTTGTCATCAAGAAGCCGCAGGTGATCCACTCGCGCGCTCGCTTCACCAAGCGCAACGAGGCCAAGCGCAAGGGCCGCCACACGGGCATCGGTAAGCGTCGCGGTACGGCCAACGCGCGTCTGCCCTTCAAGGTGATCTGGATGCGTCGTATCCGTGTGCTCCGTCGTCTCCTTCGCAAGTATCGCGAGGCCAAGAAGATCGACAAGCACATCTACCACGAGCTGTACATGCGCAGCAAGGGTAACCAGTTCAAGAACAAGCGTGTGCTCATGGAGACCATCCACAAGATGAAGGCCGAGCGCCACCGCGAGAAGACGCTCAAGGAGCAGTCGGAGGCGCGCAAGGAGAAGGCCAAGTCGGCCCGCGACCGCAAGGCCAAGAAGGCCGCTGCTCCCGCCACCAAGAAGGAGTAAATGTTCTCCTCTCTTGACTCGCTCGAGACAGTGACCACTCTGTCACGTCACCCGAAGGAATAAAATTCTTCCTGAAGATGCACGCATCTTTTGTCCCACCAAACTTGTTGTTGCTACCTATATTGGCTGTTGTGTTTGTCAGTCTGCTGTCCTGCTTGCAAAAGGTGTCTCGGTTTCCAGTAGTGCTGTCGGGTTGTCAGAAGGAATGCTTTGGTGCGACTCCTACGCATTGACAATCCAATCTGCTGTGATAATAATCGTCGTGGCGACAAACAAATAAGGCTAGGGACCTCGTAATAACAGCCACAGGAGAGATATCCAGAGGTCAGTCACCTCTTTTTTTGTCGCATGGACTTAACTTCGAGCATGGACACCGACGCTTCCATCTCCAAGGCCAAGCTGCACGAGGTATCGTCGCCTTATACACCCAGAAAGAGCTGTTCTATCTGTTCACACTGATCTAACCAACGTGCCTAACCGTTCTCTCCGTGCCTGCAGGCGTTCGACGTGCTGCCGAACCTCATTGACGTGCTCAAGGACGTGGCCAGCTCCACCCAAGAGACCATGCGGATCGGAGACATCTCTGCGTCGGTAAGGCAATAACTGATGCATAGGGGGCTCTCTCTTTGTGTAGCTTATGAGGTCTGTTCTTCCCCGCCTCCTACGCTGATGCTAACATGCGCGTGTGGGCCACTTCGATTGCCGACGGCAGGCTGTATCAGTGAAGCAAAAGTACACGGAGGCGCTGGAGCTGCTGCGCTCATTGCCCGGCACCGACACGTCACTGGAAGAGCAGGAAACGGCTATAGCGGATGCGAAGGCGGAGCTCAAGCGCATCTCGTACGTTACGACTGGGAAAACGGCTTGCTGCTGGGGTGCATGCTCGAGCAACCGTTAATTGACGCCCTTATTGTTATGTGTTGCGCTGTTCATATGCAGAGATGTGGTGGAGCTGTACAACAACACTTTGTATCGCGGAACGGACGAGCCGCGAGCAGAGATCAACGACGCCTTCTCTCGCAAGAGTCTCTTGAAGTGAGCGAGAGGAGCTTCCCACCTTCTCCAAGCAGTAATATATGCAGGCCCTTCCTAGTCCTCCCAAACAGGATCACACTAATGAAACATTTGCAGGAGAGATCGCGTCCTGTATTTATCAAACGCTCAACTCACTTTGGCTAGTAGAATCCGAAGTAGCCCAGGAATTTCTTGGAGAACTCGACACCGAGGAAGCATGCAGCGTTGGCTGGAAATGCGCGGGCCATGGCAGGACCCACGCCGTTGAAGAGAGCACCAGGGCCCTCTTCCTTCATGAGTACCTGGAAGCAGTGCACAATACCGCGGTACGTGCCCTCCGGCGCGGTTTGGATGCGTGACTTAATGACATCGGGCGGGATGGCGATGACCCAGTTGATGATACCCGCAAAACCGCCAGCCACGAACACGCGGAAGGCGTTCAAGTCCGACGGGTCCTTGCCCTTGGGCGTGAGACCGCGCTTAATTGCCTCAAAACCGCCAAAGTATCCCACAGAGCTGCATGATAAGCAATGCATCGCCGCAGTTAGTCTCCCATAAACAACACTCTACTGCAGTGAAAAATAACTTCAGAGCGCTTACCCTGGGACATCACGCAGCAAAGTAGCTTCCCAGCCACGGAAGATACTCGACAGGCCACCCGTACGGTACAACTTCTTGGCACAGTCAATCATGCCGTCGTACAGTTTCGGCTCACCACGCTCCACGGCTTGAGCCTGGATCTGCAGCAAGCACTTGATGCGCTCACCAGGAGCCATGACCACAGTGGCCGGGATGGCCGAGAAACCACCGGCAAACATGATCTGTCCCATGGACAGCGGCGTCGTGGGTGATTGGCCCGACGTCTTGATCTGTGGGCGGATTGCAACAATGGAATATGCACGATTAAGACATCGCAAACAGGTTGTGGAGCTCCATTGGCATCACTGGAAGTGCGTGCTTACCGCGATGAGCTTGCCCATGTCGTAGCCCCAGAAACAGGTGGCAAAGATGGGGGTGACGCCCACCAGTGGCGCCGACATGCCGCGATACAGGCCGCGGAACTGCAAAAAGAAGAGCAAGTAGCAGGTTAGCATCCTATTGGAATAGGTCCGCAATAGGAAGCAGCTTTACAGCTCGTACCCCGTCCTTGGCGACCATCTTGCGGGCGCAGTCGACGGCGTTGGCGTACATGGGCTGCTGGCCGGGCAGCGGCTTCGCCTGCGTCTGCATGTTGACCTTGATGAGATCCAGGGGGTGGCCCGTGGCCACGAGACACACGCCTGCATTGATGCGCAAAATGTTTGGATGGCCGCAGTTAGTTGTCATGACCATTCAATACCGAAGCGACGTAGACAACGTACCGCCGAAGCCGCCGGTAATGAAGGACACCACGCCCGACGTCGCTGCAGGTGGAGGAAGGCAAGAGCAGAGGCGTCAGTCATATCGCGACCCTTTGTAGTGAGTGGCAATAGCTAAACACAGCAGCAGAGGAAGAGTGGACGTACGCTTGTTGGTCGCAGCTTCGTCGCTCATGTTGGTTGCTGCTGGGGAATAAGACGGTGTCGGAGGTCCGGGGCTCTTGGCGCGGATCGAGGAGTGTTTCACGTTCGAATGGGCGGGGGGACTCGCCGTTTACGTGACCTGAAGTTTGCTTCAAGTTGCCAGCATGGCTCCGCCGAAAATGCAAGATCCGATCAGTTTTAGCAGGCCCACACTTGCTTTTTGTATGTTACGTTAAATGATCGTGACTCGGAGGATATTTCAGTTTGATTGGATATTGCGTTTCACGAGTGCTCATCGATCTGAAACCACCGGACAAGTACAAACGACACTGTTGCTGCCACCGAAAGGCAGAGGAAAGCTTGCCTGGTGACGCAGGCATCATGGCAAGCACGGCAAACAGCACAACTTCCGTCCAATACTCTGTATTGGACGAGCGCCAAGCCCTTGCTGGTCGCGCGTGACGCGCAAGTATATTAGCAATTAGCAATTGGCGTCTTTGGAATCAAAACCTTGCTGTGGTATGCCAAACCCCGCGAGGTGCAAGTTGCAGGCGTTGCCGTGTGGTTCAACCCGTTGTCGGAACAAACGGACACCAGCGGCCAGTTCAACCTGCATCAGGAGGGGGGTACTGTTCAAATCGAGCTGTGTGTATTGAACCGGTAACCACTCGACCACGTCTCGCAGCGTCCCAGGTCGCTGCTGGCCAGCCAGAGCGTTTCGAGGAGTAGCAGCCAATGCCGGCCACCACGAGCTCGTTTAGCTGAATGCTACACGCGCCCGAGCACAGCCGGCTGGAAACTTGACTGGCGCGGGGCCGGTGAACAGAGCGCATGCAATCTTACACGGCCACCACCAACCAGCCGGCGGCTCGTCCTCGAGCCGCTCGATTCGCCGAAATGAGTCGTCGGTGGCGCTCCACACTGGCCAAAATGGTCGTCGGCCGCGCACTTTTCGTCCAATCTGCTCGCGCAGGCTTTGACCCGCGTCGCGTTTTGTCAAAAAGTGAAACATACCGACTTCGATACCGTCGCATACCGTTGCGGTTGACTTGAAAAATGTATGATGACCACGGCGCTCACCCTGTTTTGGAATGTGGAAAGAGGCCTTTTTCCGCGCGCCTGGCGTTTCGAGCGTTCTCTGCGCTGCTCTCACTTCTCTTCTGCCGATGGCTCGATCATTGCTGAATTTGCGGTCTTGGACGCAAGTGCTTACCTGGCAGACCTTCAGCTAAGAAGAAGAGGAGGAAGAGCCGCAGCCTGAGCCTAGACGCCACGTCGAAGCTTAAGACGCCTGGCAGTACACTTGCCCCCCCCCCCCACTTGCCTCTCTCCATCGTCTTGCCCCTCTTGCAGCAGCGCTCACTACGCTGTCCTGTTTGTACCCGTGCATCGTACCAAGCAGCGCCAGGGCTATCTGAGTCAAGCCACTCACACACTCCACCGCCTGGCCCACGTTATGGAAGTTCAGGTGGACACCATGCCGATCACCCAAAGTTCCAAGAAGCGCAAGAGCCTCTTCAATGCCGCGTCGCCAATCGCGCCACGCGTGTCGGTTTGCGGGATGCGCTCGCCCATGGCTACGCCGCTGGGGTCACCTTCATCCGTGAATGCCTCGTCAGCCGACGGCGTCAACCTGTCAGCAGCGCTGACTGCGCTCAAGGTGTCGCTCAAGCGCGACTTCGAGAGCTTCGCGCCGCCCACCCCCGCCGTGTCGCCAGCCCACGGTCGCGGTTTTACTAAGCGCGGCCGGTTCGATTTTGTCGACGAGGAGATCGAAACGGACGCTGAAGAGCATCAGCGTGTCAAGGCGCCAGCAGCACCCACGAACGCGCTGCTGGCCGTCAGCAACCGCATCAAGTTCGAGCTAGAAAAGCGCCGTCGCCGCGATCGTGAACGGGCGCAGAAGCCTCGCAGACGAACACAGCTGAGCTACTTTGCCATCGTCGGAGCCTTCCAGCGCGCAGCACACGAGCGCGAACTCGCCGTGCAGCTCGAGTGCGTCGTTGAGGCGTCATCGGACTAATAACTTCACATCGTCGAGCACCAGCAGCTGGTCGTCCGGCCGAATGCAGTCGCGACACACCCGTCGCGAGGAAGCTCCTGCCCGCCTCCTCTCCCAGCCTCGAGCATTTTGAGCTATCTATTCGAGCCACACATAGTCTTGTGCAAATAACTATCGTACTAATACAGAGAAACATACCATACGCCCGCGTTCGTTTCTCCACAGAGAAATCTGCTGGCGAACCCCCTTGCAGCTGGTGGCAATGTCGCGACATTGTCCAGGCATCCCAGGGCAGCCAGCGCCCACGCACTACACTCGCGTGGCGTGGCGCGACTCACGCAGCGGCCATATGCCCTAGACCTCGAAGCGGTGACAGGTTCTCACCACCTCACGGAGCTGGCTACACACGAAGCAACCAGCTCAATCGTAGAGGAAACGCCGGCCGTGAGAAGCAAGAGTAGCACCAGAACAGTGGAGGAAAAGCCGCCAAGAAATTCTGGCAAGAATAGCCAGCACTCGAACTTTTTTCACGGTGTTGTTCGCCGATTGATTGCAATTTTGGTGGCGGTTCGTGGTGTGGCATGAAGCACCATATTATGTTACGCCACACCACACAAACATAATGCGTGTTCGCTGACCAGCCAAACTTCAGAACCGCTCCGCCGTCCGTCCTCCACCATGAACGCCGCCGTCGCTGAAGCCGAGAAGCGCACGCAGACGTACCTGCCCAAGATCGAGAACGGGCAGACCCTGACGGCCACGTCGCTGGCCGTGCTCAGCGAAGAGCTGCCGAGTTTCCGCCAGATCACGGGCAAGGTGCGCGACGTGTACGTGTTCGAGGACCGCGTGCTGCTCGTGTCGACGGACCGGCAGTCAGCCTTCGACCGCGCGCTGGCCTCAGTGCCCTTCAAGAGCCGCGTGCTGACGCTCACGAGCGTCTGGTGGTTCCAGCAGACGCAGCACATTGTGCGCAACCACTTGCTGGGGGTGCCGCACCCGTCCGCGATGCTCTGCAGCAAGTGCAGCGTCTTCCCCGTGGAGTTTGTGGTGCGCGGCTACATCACTGGCTCCACGAGCACGAGCATGTGGACCAACTACAACAAGGGCAGCCGCGATTTTTGTGGCCACAAGCTGGCGGACGGCTACGTGCAGCACCAGAAGCTGCCCGCGAACCTCGTGACGCCCACCACCAAGGACGAGCACGACGAGCTTATCTCCGGCCTGGAAATCGTCCGCAGTGGACGCATGACCCAGGAGCAGTGGGACTTCTGCGAGAAGAAGACGCTTGAGCTCTTTGCGTTTGGCCAGGAACAGGCGGCCAAGCGCGGCCTCATCCTGGTGGACACCAAGTACGAGTTTGGTGTGGACCAGGCCACGGGCGACATCACGCTCATTGACGAGATCCACACACCCGACTCGAGCCGCTACTGGCTGGCCGACTCGTACGACGAGCGTATGGCCGCCGGCACGTCGCCCGAGAACATTGACAAGGAGTTCCTGCGTCTCTGGTTCAAGGAGCACTGCGACCCGTACAAGGACGCGGTGCTCCCAGAGGCGCCCAAGGAGCTCGTAAGCGAGCTGTCTCGCCGCTACATTCTGCTGTACGAGCTCATCACGGGCTCGCCCTTCGAGTTCCCGGCGGTGGACAGCAAGCCCGAGGACGAGCTGGTCGAGGGCGTGCGCAAGGCGCTGCTCTCTAACTAGAGTTGGTGCCTGCACCTATCCATATGATATTGTCGGCGTAGCAAGGCTAGAGATGGAAACTATAATAGATCCGTCTACGACCTAAGCTGGGAATATTATACATGTACAACAACACTGTTTGCTAGTATACCGGGAGCTCTTTCTGGTACATGTAGTGATTCATAGGTATGCGCAGCTTGAGTCATGGGAGCGAAGCGCGTATCCAAATGCCAGCACTGTTCAACATGGGTGTCGATGCTTCAAGGCCTCCCCAAAAAACAAAAAATGAAAATGATTTTTGCCACACTGCAACGGAAACCCGCTGCAAATCGTCTTTGGCACGCGGAAGCTGCTGAAAACCGTTACAAATTTCTTCAACTTGCGGATTGTAAAGGCATTCCATGCAATATATTCGTCTTATGCTATTGCAAGTCATGCGCCATGGTGTCCATACATATTCTCAATTGCATGTAATATCCAAACTGTTGTCCCTACCATCAATCTCTGCAGGACTCCCGACCTCACGATCGGTGAACGAATCCAAATTCTGCATGTATGTTAGCGTCAGTTTGCAGCATTTGGGTGCTAACCACTGCGTGCGCCAGGTAATGACAGTAAGTTATCGTTTGTCCATGGGTTCCGCCAACGTGTTGCAGAGAATATTGCATGGCTCATGCATCTTGTAGTACTCAGCTGCATGTGGAACCGACACTACAATGTTGACTGCAACAGCGAGAACGTTAGAAATCCTTGCTAACGTATTTTTTCAAGACAAGAGTCGATTGTAAGCTCAAATACATACGCACACATGTACTGAGTATCATCAATCGCGTTGATGCATTAGTTCCCTGAGAGGTCTCGACTTTCTTTCCTGCCTGCGAAAGATGGCATTTCAAAGATCGACAGCGGAGGGGCTACGGTTGCTGCTACTATTGTCCCCGCAGGGCCAACAGGCAGTACGGACGCCTTCGAGCGCTGCCCCAGTATTTTTGATGATGGCGGGTATGTGCTTGGCTCTGGTTGCTTCTTTGCGTGCATCACCGGCACGCCATGGTCTTGGAAAAAAGTGGCTGTTTCGCTCAGGGTCGGACTCGCTTCCCATCGAGCCTTGATGTTGCGAGCCTGCTGGCAGCGGCGAATAAAGAGCAGCATGCTAGCTGCAGCCCGCAGTCGCCTTAACGGGCTGAGCTTGTGCATATCACGATGAGCCAGTTTGACCACCCCGCTGATTGTGATCATTGCACCCAGCGAGAACATACCGAGCGCAAGCGGCTTCATGTGCGCAAACTCTTTAAAGTAGACACCACCGCCGAAGATCGACACCGAAATGAAGAAACACTGGAACACGGGCACCACGAACACGGCGTCAAATTTTTGCAGGCCGTGAGCAAGCCAGTGAATTTGCATGAAGACGCAGGCTAGCATGCTCAATGTGATGGCATAGGCTTCGAACATGTCAAACTGGTTGTCGCCCTCAATTGTTGTCTTCATGAGTTCAGCCATAGACTTGGCGAACAGCACGGACTGTGCGCCGTAGATACCCGATAACGCAGGATAGCTCACTGAATGCAGCTTGGCGTAGCGCTTGTACTCCGGCGAGCTCCTTCCTTTCTCGTTGAGCAGGCGCTCCATCCTTCGGGTCAGCAAGTACAGTAAAATACACGAGACCCCCATAAGAGTCGCGTACACGACAAAGAGGGGCTCGCGATATAGCGCAACAAGCTCGTGCACCGTATAGCATGCACTCTCCTTCTCGGCAAAGGTGGCGACCACGATGATGCCCAACAGCACGAGTGCGGTACCGATGGCGTCGGATCTTGTAAACTTCTCCTTGAGAAATAGCGACGCGAAAACAACATTGGCCACCATGGTCGAACCCCCAACGGGCGTGGCCAGCGACTGCGGCAGGAAACCAAGCGCAACGAAGTCCAGGGCGCTGCCGCCCACCACGAGCAGCAACCCGATCACCCACAGCGGCTGGCGAAAGTAGCCGCGTTTAGAGCTGACGGTGCGAGCCTTGGCTTCGCGCATGAAGGAGAACTTCTGCAGGTTCACGCCCATGTTGGTGCAGACGGAGCCCACGATGCTGAGAATCACGCCCACATACCACAGATTGCTGGCCTTGTTTTCGTGCTTGCCGCAACCCATGGCTTCGTTTAACAGCACTTCGTGCACGAGGCGATACGCTGCTTACACGCCCAGCCACTGTTGTTGTGCTCCTGCGTTTGTCCTGGCCCCATATCCATATTTATAGCGATGCATTTCATCCGACAATAGCGCTGATCTGAACATAGTAAACACTTGTCGTTTGTATGCTTCAAGTTGAAGTGGATGTAGCCACCCAACTGACTGCAGGACAAGGACGCTGTCATTGCAGAGTGCACCGACTGGCGACGAGAAGCACTGTGGCGCTTAAGCTGTGCGAAGCGACGCCTGCAGCGACAAATTTCCGAGCAGGAAACGCTAAGAAACCAAGAAACATCGTCACGGTGAAGTTCACCGGGTCGAGGCTCAAGTCAGCAATTGCGCTTTTGGATTGCGTGTCAAGACGCCACTAATGTTCTAGATCTTCCCGAACTGCTTGGATTTCTGCTGCTTATTTATCTCACTTTGCTGACTGCTAACTATCGTTTGGCCGATACGAGCATGGGTGCGCTCGCATTGACACTACCTTGCATGGCGGGCAGCTCTCTCCAACTAAACACTACACTACGACTTCAACTACTACTGCACTTTACTCCAGGCGCCGTCCCTGTTTAACACAGAATGGACTGCAGCGACATTGGCAAGCTGGCTCGACGCGTGTTGAGACGCTGGGCGGAGGGCCCAGGCGCGCCGCTGTCGGCCGTCCAATCCTGCTGCACGGGCTCGGTGGCCATCGGCGGCGCACCAGTCCCACTCGGGCCCTCTTCATCGTCGGACAAGGCGCTGCGTGTCGCCGTTGCCACTTTCTTGCGGCTCTTGGCGCGGTTGCCGCGCTTGACCATCTCTTCCGTGGCGGGCGAAGCCAAGCGCCCGGCCGAGATACCCTTGGCCGCGGTGTTGGGGTCCTGCATGATGCACTCGAGCGTGTACTCGAAGGCCGCGATCTTCTTGGCGATGTACTCCTTGTTGGTGCCCTTGGCCACGCCCAGCGACTCACGCAACATGTCGATGCTCTTCTGCAAGCTGCGGATCTGGCGGTGCGGCCAGCGTTGGATGCCGTGACGCCGGCAGATCTTCTTGAGCAGCGTGGCACAGATGCCGAACTTGCGCGCGACGGCGGCAATGGGCATGTTGAAACACGCACGCAGATCCTCGAGCTGCACCACCGGCCCGTAGCGTTTGTTGCTGCCTCGCGGCGTGACTGCAACGGCCGCACTTGGGTGCAGCTGCAGCTTGTAGGCCATGGGGCTCACGGAGTTAAAGGCGTCGAAATTGAAGACGTCAGCGGGACTCGTGGCGCCCGAGGGCGGCGAGGGCAGAGACACCTCTACGGACAGGCCAGCCATCTTGTCGCGGTAGCTGGGTGGCTGCTGCTGTCGCTCGAGCTTGACGGGATCGTCCCGCTTGAGCGACATGAGGATCTCGCCCATGAGCATGTCGTCGACACTGAGTGACGTGGGAATCATAGCGGCCATTGTGACAGCAGTGCAAGGAGTAGCTTTTCACTGGGGGTCAGATGCGCTAGACGCGGCAGATAGCGTAATGAGCGTTGGCGATGTCCATTGTGGCGACCAGGTGGGCGGGAATCGAGTGGCGCGTGTGCATAGCTTCCATTTTTCCAGTTTGACTGGGTTTCACTATGTAAGTGGGAACAGACGCTAAACTTCAAAAACCTGCGAGGCCGCATGTCGGACGCGCTTTGCTCTCCTCGCGTATCAGACGCATACAAAATGAAGGTTACACTACCTGTGAAACTCAATTGTCAAGGGGTGAAGGGATCGTGGCGCTGCACCCCATCCCTCCGCATCCCTTCGCGGTCCTTGGCGCGACCTTCGTGCGACATCGCGCCTCTTCGGACACGCGGAGAGATCTTTGCCGCAGCTGCGTGCGCGATTCCTGAAACACACGCCAGCGATGGCTCTCAGGTGGTGGCGGCGCATGTGTTAGTCATGCTGTTACATGCCCCCCCCCCCCTATTGTCAACCTCTATTTGCCATGGCCTGTCCATTCATCTAGTCGACAGACCGAGAGGGGGGCGCCATTGCCCGGCGTCGGGCTCCGATGCTTGGTCGGTCTGAGACAAAGCTGAGCTGGATTGACGCCACATCGGCAGGAGCTCTCCCGATTGGCCAAAACGAGTTTTGGCGAATGGTGTGCGGCCGAGTCTTGCGTGTCAGCTGAATGCATTTCGTCAATCGGGGCAACTTCAATGCAGGATACTGTACGACGGTCTCCGCAAAAAAGGCAAGCAACATTTATTTAATGCTGGTACATTTCGAAGAAGGTGGTCCTGGCGAGTGCAAGACAAGACGGTGGCGAACGTCACACACGTAGGAGATGAAGAAGAAAACGTCAACTCAACTGGGCAAGGCATTGCGTGTGTGTTCATTATTGCTGTTGTTACGAAGACGCGCTGACCAAATCAAGTGCGGCGCAGTCCGAAGCAACCTCACTGCAGCGCTCGCGAGCAAGCACCGTAAAGAGGGTCGACACAGAAGGTCGAGATGCTACGCCGCGACTGCGTTGGCGTCTGACGCTTAGTCACGTTAGCAGTAGTAGAGGCCCCCGAACGGCATGCCGAGACCGCAGCCGCCACCGTAGAGACCGGCGCCGAAGCGGGTCCAGTAGTTGAGCGGGTAGGCCCATCCAGGGACGCCACCGCAGCGGAAGCCGAAGCGGTAGGGTCCGAAGCCGCCCCACCCACCCCAGTTTCCCCATCCACCGAGACCCCAGCCGCCGTATCCGCCACCAACACCCCATCCGAAGCCCTCCTGGTTGTCTCCGTTCGCGTCGTGGTGCTTGGCCTCCATGGCCTCCAAGGCCTCGTTGACGCCGGCAGGTTGCTCGATGTTCTCGACGGTTCCCGTGAACTCGACGCCGTCGGGCAAGGCGGCGCTCTGGGCCACTTCGAGCGCCTCGGACGGTGACAGCACAGCCACTGCTGTTGACGGGTTTGTGGCGGCGACTTCAGCTCCGGCCCTTGCGCCGGCAACGTTGGCCGTGACAACGATGGCAGTGATGGCGATGGCGGCGAACTTCATGGTGTGCAGTGTGTCGGCGGGTGGGTGGGTGTTGTTGCTGGTGGTGGTGGTGGAGTTGCGCTGTGGGAGGCAAGTTGCGTTGTGATGACAGGAAGAGCGGGCGGGTCGGCAGGCAGGTGGACCGGACAGGCACTTTCAGCGAGCGTTTAGTGTCTTGGCCCGCGAACTGCGGTCGTCTAGTTCATCGCAAGTTTGGAGGAGGCCATCGGTCGCCATCTTTCGTCGTCGCCGATGGCTGGTTGATAGTGACAACTGCGCGGACAATTCGGGCGAACGGCGTTGGTGTCGCTGTCTGTCCGTCTGTCTGGCTGTGTGCAGGATCGTGTATGTTTCCCCGCCGCGTCTTCAATCGGAAAGTTAGGCATTTACACTATGGGATGCTTGCGGTGCTACAGCTACATGTATCGAAGAGCAGATTTTGCCCCATGATTCGAGTTACTTCGAAGTAAATAGCACAACCTGAAGTCGCCAGACTACCGTATTGCCCGTTCAAAACCGTGCTACTAATTTCCCTGCTACTGGTACGTACTCCAATGCTAAATGCTACGCGTTGGCTGCCTTCTCCTTTTTGCGCACCTGATACTCACTCGCATCTCCTTTGATGTACTGCCGAATCTGCTTCCGGGTGGCTCTGATGTCTTCAGCAGAGAACGCGCTCGACGTGATCAATGCATCAAGGTCGTCGTCTGTGACGTCCTTGCTGATCACACCTCCGTTCTCAGCCAACAAACCCAGCTCCAGACAGTTTTTCAGGATAACCTCGGCGAACTTCAACACGTACACGCCACAGTCATAGCTGTTCTCTTGGAGCGGCGCCTTCACGTTCATTGTCAGCACACGATCTATCCCGTACTCGGATGCTGATTCCATCTCATCGTCGCCTGAGCGTCCTCTGGAGTTCTCCCACTCCATACGCAAAAATCTGCCATCGACAACAAGTAGTTAGCCCAGCATCAAGAACTCCAAAAGCACGGCCACTACACTACGTACGCTCGGAGGTTACGAATGATAGCAGCTTTGCGATGGTAAGACCCAAGTGGGTCCAATACAGCGATACAGGAGAAGGCGTCGTCCTGGTGAGTGAAACCAGACGCGGCGCAGCAAACACAGGTGTGAGCTGAAGCAACATCGTTCGAAAACAATGTCGGACCACCTACCTCGTTACATAACTCAGAGCCCGCGAGGCCGGGGTTCAAAATGATGGCAAGGCTCCAGTGCACGCTGAAAGTCACATAGTAAAAGGGATTAGAACACTTGCTCAAGATCTGCACACACGTCACAGCACCCGACTTACTCCTTGTTGATAGGAATAAATATGATCGAGCGCTTGAAGAAATTGGACCGTGCAAGCCACGTCGACACGTTCTTGTACCCAGTTTCCATGCGAGCGCTCGCTGTAGAACCCTTCCCAGCTCGCAGCCTGGAGTAAAAGTGCGAGCTGAGGAATAACACCTTATCCTGAACGATCTCGTTGTCTCGAAAGTTCTCCAGCATCATGCGTCTACACAGCAACGTCCAAAAGGTCAGTGCCCTGGCACCAGCTACAGCAATCAGCGGACATACTTGAAGTAATAGTCGATGATGTTGTCGTTCAAGTAGCGTCTGGGCTTCAATCGCGACACATCGTCACCAATAATTGTCACGATGTCGGAGGTACAGGGCGGCAAAGGGTATGTAAGCAACATAGCATTGCCTGCAATGTCATCCTCATCAGCATCCTCATCCGACAGACTGCAAACATAAAGTCACATGATTAATACATGCTTGTTCGAAACCACGAACAGCGTCGATACGCCCGTACCTGTCCTCATTCTCTCCAGTGTTTTTTCGCCGCCGTGAACGCCGATCTGCACGGTAGATAAAAGGATCTTTCACCAACGCCTGGAGGTGTTCTTTTGCTTGATCCTTCTCGATTCTGCCAACAGCAACAGCAACAACAAACGTTAGTGTGCTGGGTTATGCCTACAGCATGGTCGAGATGCATCATACATAGGCATTATGTCGGTCTGGGCTCGAAGGGTGTCGATAATCTCGTCTAGACCCGATCCTGTAGCATCCTCCAACGGCCGAAGGACGAAGTATGCTTTTGAGGCATCTACAACCCATTCATGAAAACCGCTATCTTCAGTCTTCGAAGCTTGCTTCCATTAGCGATACTAATATCACGTACCTGAACCTGAAGGATCGTAAAAACTCTTCATCGCAGCTCGATCCGCTCCCGCAGGTAGGTGACACTTGAAAGCTAGAAATGACGCTTCATCCAGCAACTGTTCCATCCTATCTGACTCCTCAACATCAATTTCATTGCTAGCGTCGGCTTCCTGGGAAACATCGTAGTATCTACAGCGCACACGGCCAATCAGCTACCAAAAACACTTCATGAAAACTGCATAAACGTACCTAACATCCCGCAAGTCCTTAAATCCCAACAGGTAGTACGGCTTGAAGGGCCACTTGTCGTACTTCGCTCGAATGTTGCGCATGCACATCCGATCGCCCTGAAATAATAGGTCCACAAGACACTGAAAGAGGCCGATCATCACGTCACAGTTGTGAATGCGCGTCACGGAATGTGACTCGATGTCCTCTAGGTCGACCACCGGCTGCTTCTCTACTTGCACTTCCTTCTCCCCACTTATCTGCGAACCAGCCGATCCTTCAGCTCCAGCGTTTGTCGTGTTTTTGCTGTCGCTGATAGATTGCACTTCAGGTTCCGAGCCCGAGTCCGAGTCCAGTGCAATTGGCATCGCTGCCGATCCTTCCGAGTTCATCTTCCGTTTACCGAGCCTCGCCAATCGTGGGCTTCGAAGTGTAAACGGTTCTGCCGAGACTGAAGCGTACTCAAACGGCCGAGGCTTCGTTCGATCCCGCAAAGTGTAGTGCCTCGTTACCGGCGGCGATGTTTTCCGTTCGTTGTTGAGCTTCAATCTTTTATCCGTAGACTCCAACCGTATCCGTGGCTTGGGAGGGGTCCTAGCTGGCCTCGTATTCACCCATCCGCTAGAGCCTCTAGCTGGCTGAGAAACGTCCTTCTTGGGGACCGGTGCGCTCGCAGCTTCCAACGACGACGGCGTCTGGTACGCCAGCGTTTTCAGTGTCGTGCCCGGTCCCCGATTCCTGTTTGTATTCTGAATGGTGATCTGCGTCAGGAAGTCGTTTTGCTTGGCTGGTGGCTTGAAAACCTGCCCAAAATCAACGCACAAAGCTCAGATTTTCCCATTTCCTGCTTCCACTACCACAACAATCTCGTTACATTGTTGAGCACTGCGTCTCCGCTGACAGGGCTGGGTTTAGCACGGACAATGGAGGATCCTGGAGCACCGATGCTCTGTCCACTGGCCTTGGGACGGGTGGACAGGTACTTGTCGGAGCGTCCTCCTGGGTCCTTTTGCTCAGAGTGTCCATCGTCGCCGAAATGGAAATCGCTGTGTCCTTCCTCTGTCCAGCGGATACTGCGGCGGCGGTGGTCAAACTCGGAACTGGAGGACGCAATTGTCCGCCTGGCAGAGATGCAATATATTGAGAACAATATAAGGGCAATGAGGAGGAGATTGGACGCACCGTCGCGTGCGCTCGGCGACCTCGCTGAACTCGAGCGTGTTGGTGGAGAAGCGGTGACTGAAGGAGGAGCTAGGGCGCTGGCCAGAGGGTACCTGCGCGTGACTGGAGTCGTGGAACCGCTTGCCGAATCGCCGGGGAAGGAGCCGGTCGGCCATGGTGGCTGAGCAATATGGGGGACCAATGATTGGGCAGCTTTTTGGCAATAGTAATTATTGCACATAACTTGATATTTGTATGATGGTGTTGAATTGATTTCAATTACAATTATTGGGATGAAATAGGCAGGCAATAAGTGTTATTGATTCACGTCGATGCCATTGAGGCCACGTTGCTGGTCCTTCGTGTGGCTTCAGGCGAACCGGTTGAACGACCAACGCGCCACATGCATTTACTCTCTGTTGGCACTACGAGCATCAATATACATTGCTGCCAATGGATCCGATTACAGTAATCTGCCGGACGAGATGCGAAGGTAGAAGTCTTCTTAGCCTACCACCATTGATATGTTTTACTGTACTGTAACACACTGGTAGTTCTCTAAAAGAAAAGAGAGAGAGCCATGCTCAACTTAACTATCCTCGGCGCATGCACCCCCCCTGACCAGTGTATCTTGAAGCAATTTTGGTTTGCCACACAGTCGGCTTGCCTCTCGGTGTTCGTAAATCTCTCTACAATTGGTCAAAACAGTTTCGAATTTTGGCGAATCGCAGGTCAGCCACTCCTTGCGTTTCCAAGGAATGCGTGTCACCACTTGTCAAACCAGCAACTTCAATTTCGCTGCGGCTCCAGAGGATCACTGGCTCACTCCTTCTGGAGGGCGTGCGCAAATGTGCAGACGATACCGGGCTGTCCCTTGGTATAGAGGCCTCGGCGCTGGATTGTGGTTCCTGCACCGAGAGCTCAGAGTGGGTTTGGCGGCTGAAGTCAGGCGATGCGCTTCTTCAGTATAGAGGCGGATGAGCTGCCCCGGGCATTGTCGTTGCCCTCGGGCATGGCCGGTTGAATCTCTGCGCAGTGGATTGTTGGGCCAAATTTCAAGCACGGCCATCCGGGCACAGCTCTCGGGGCTTTGCGGAAATGTGAGATGGGAGGTAACGTGGAGCTCGCTGGGGTTTGGAGACAGACCGCCATGCTGCGGCGGAGACTCGCACCTTCGTTGCCACTAGCCACGAAACCCCCCACAGCTGGGCTTGAATGCTTGATTCAGAGCCCGCGCTCCTACTGCTCCTACTCAGCAAGCAATCGAGCAAACCAGCAAGCAGTCGATCTGCGTTGGCGACGCGTCCCGCGTTGTAGTTTCCCGGCGTTAGACTAAGATACGTGGCTACTGTCCCACTCCGTACCACCTCTTTGCAAAATCGTACACACACGGCCGTTCGTATTCCATCTTCGTTCCGCGGCATCAGAGCCTGCAGCAGTGCATGAAAGTGTTGAATCTACGCTGCAAGTCCGGCATGCCCATTTTCAAAGTTGCCTCTGCCTCGACCTCAACCCGATCCGCCGCGAATTCCCGCTCAACCTCATACTCTCTAACCAACCTTTTATTACGGGTCATTCATTTATAAAAGTCTTGCAGTACTTTAAGCTAAATACATTTCGACCTATTTAGAGAGGTAAACTAAACAATGAAGGTTTGCGGCGGTGCATGCGACGTGTTTTTGTGATGTCGCTTGGTGTCGCCGCCCCTTCTTGCCCATACAAATTTCAAGACGAAACCGGCGCTCCAGCTGGTACATGTGCAGCCGGCTCATTGTGCAAAGTCTCCGCAAGACGACAGGACTCAAATCACCACAGAGGCAGCTTCAGAGCAAATTTAGCCCACAGTGTCAACACCTTGGCCATGTCGGACGTCGTCGTGCCGTCCTTCTTCCCCACACCCACCGAGATCGCTGGCGGCCTCCGCTGGGTCAAGCAGCACCCGGTGGTGGCCACGGCCGCCGCAGCCGCCGCCACCGCCGTGAGCGTGCTCACATACCTCAAAGCTGCCGCCGAGGACGAGAAGTTCGCAGTGCTGAGCCCCCGTAAAGAGACGGAGACCGACGACCTCTGCAGCAGCACAGAGAGCGATGCATCCACGCCCACAAGAGACCGTGTGCTCAGTCCGCGCAACCTCAGCGTACGTGACGACATTTGTGCACTTTGACATTTGTACTGGATGCTAATGTCATTTTGGTTTTGTGATGCAGTTTGGAGAGCTAGACGCTGAAGCCGAAGCGACCGAGACGGACGTGTCAATGGACAACGGGGAGCTTGAGGCAGCTTTGAACCAAGCAGACGGAGACACTGTGTCCCCGCAGTGGGGGTGGTACGTCTCCACGACGCCGCCCGAAGAGTATTACCAGTGATCACCTATTTTCCATCAGAGACCAAGTGCCGTAGATTTTGAACCAAGCGTTGCGACGGACTCCCCCAAACCATTGCGGTGACCTCAAGTGGCTTTCCAAACAGCTACTGGCTGCGTTGCCAGATTGAGAAGTTGAGTTCTTCTTAGAACGGCAGCTCATGGCTTGAGCTGGCCGCACGCCCCCCGTATTCGTCCTAATATATTGAGCCCTCGCAGCGCCATCACTATGTCTATTCGCTCATTATTGGTAGATCTGACACGGTTCTGCAATTCACGTCGTCGAAGCCTACTTCGATCATGGAACGATCAACGGCAACCCGTTACCGTTTTAACGTGAGCGGCGGCACGCGCTTTTGCGGTTGCGGTGCCGTGTTCTGACCGTTGCAAGGAATTAATGGTCGAATTGGAACTGGAAAGCCGCTCACCGAGATCAACTTCAAACGTCTACGAGGAGTGGGTGGCTTGTGTACAGGATTTCTATTTGGTGTCGTTGTTTCTAGCTAGAACTATTAGGATGAGGTGGCATCACGATCGCAGGAGACTCGGCGTGTCCTTGTCGTGGTGTTGACTGCTGCGGCTTCGAGGACGAGCTGCACGCCTTGAACGCTCAAAAAGTTATCCTCGAGTCCGAGGAATCGAAGCGAAGGGCAGGTCGAGTCAGCGAGCAACCTCTGCAGCTCGTTCACGCAGTTGTCCGTGACGAGGTTGCCACCCATGCACAGCACTTGGAGCGAGTGCTGCTGCGTTTGAGCCAACGCAGCCAGAACGGCACGCAGTCCGGTCTCTCCGATAAAGTTGCGGCGCAAGTCCAGACGGGCGAGGCCAGGAGCTTGAGTGGACTGCAGCAGACGCGCTACCTCGAAAGCACCGAGGTCCGCTAGGCTGTTGCCGGAAAGCAGGAGGTCCTCCAGAAGTGGGCAGCAGCCCGTTTCCAGCGCACCGCACAGAGCACGCAGACCGTTGCGGCTCATGGTGTTCACGAACACGGAAATGAGCTGCATCTTCTTGAGACTCGGGAAGACACCGTTGCGGAGAGCACCCGCAAGCGAGAGCACTGCGTCTTCACCATCGTTAGATTGGTTCGTCGGCAGCTCGGCACAGCCCCAGGCGTAGAGCGGGGTCGCTGTAGAGCCCACTCTCGTTGCCGTCGGAGCCAACGCCAACGCGCCAGCTTTGTGCACCACGAGCTGCTGCAGATTAATCATCTGAAGCATCGGCGAGTCCGCCACCAAGCCTTGTGTCAACTGCGCCACCTCCACAGTGAGACTCCGCACGCAGCTCGGCAAGAAAGCTGCCGCGAACCGGTTCAGCATCCGTTGGCGCATCACCTCTTTGCCATCCAGGAACGAGAAGACGAGGCGTGTGCAGTCCTCGCTGAGCATGGCGAAGATGCTGCAGCTGGAAGTAGTGTAGGTGCATCGTCGACGCTTGGTAGTTCTGGCTACTTGCATCAAATTCCGTGCCACGACACGGCGCTTCCTGCTGCGCACCGCCGTCTCACTGGCGACAGCTTCGTGCACGCTGGAGGCCATGAGGCTCTGGAGTCGTCGTCGTAGGGTGGCCAGGTTGCAGTACTCGGTCAGTGAGCCAGCACGTGAATACAGCGCCAACTCGATGCGCTTGGCCAGCAGCACTGCTCTGTCGGGGGTCACGTTGGACTTGCTGCGACTCCGCGAGAGCTGCAGAATGCGCTGCACCATCACCCGCCGCTCGGGCAGGTGGCTGGTGGACTGCCATTGGATCTGTTCGTTGTGCATCGCTGGAGAGTCCTGCATCTTGGAGCTGCTGTTGATACGCTTGGCAATGCAGCGCTCCGGTCGGAGCTGCAAAGTCCATTGCGGAGCACCCGATCCCGTTGGGGTCGAGGGCGGAGTCATCACCTGGGCATGCATTGCTATCCGCCGGCAAATGTGAAAATGGCAGCTTCAGAGCGCGAGTTGAGGCTTCAGGGCCACCGAGCGCTCTTCTACAGCACCCTGGCCCTTCTCTGAAAGGCATGAGCGTTGACAGTGCCGTCGGGGCATCGAAACGTCCGGCGTGGCAAGGCCGCATCCGCACACCCAGCTGAAACCTGGGAAGAGCTGCCTCCTTGTGCTCTCGAAAAGACGAGCGGATCCCTATCCATCCGTGGACGCTCCTGCTGCGAATGCTTTCGATCTACGAAAAGGAGCGACCCCGCGGCTTACGGGCAGCGTGGCGAGTGTCGCTGGCCGAGCAATAAGCGCTCAACCTCGGTCATGCCTGACGCAGCAAGCGCTTGTGATCTGCCATTAAGCAGCCGCATGGGGCTGTGGCTCGGCTTTCGGAGCTGCAAGCACCAGCACGACTTCTACCATCAAAATACAATTCGTCGGCTCTGTGATAAGCAAGCCCTGCTCTCTCCACAGGTAGAGGCCGCCCATGTGGTGAGACTCGCCTCGTCGTTTGCTTTGCACCTTCCACTCGAATCGAATTTGCCGCTGATTATGGAGAGCGATACCAGCCCCTCGAAAACGCTTCTACTGAGCTTGGTGGCTCTGAGTAAGGCCCGACTAGAATAGGGATGTTCATTAGCGCCACCTAAAGCACCACCTGTTTTCCCCTCGAGCTCACGGTGTGCTACGGAGCTTATGGAGACCATGTCCATGTTAAAGGCCTCGATACCGACCATATTCGTTACTGCACTGTGCGTGCTAAAGTGTCCGCAGCTGCGCGTAGAGAACGCAGCCCACGCTGCAGCGTTCGACCGGTTGGTGTAGGTAAAAAATGTTAAAATGGCGGTCTCCTACATGTGCATGGTTCTTACCAAGGTTGAGCTGAGGCTGTTGGCATCGTTGAAGTGCCGCGCATTTCGCCACGAAAGTGCTCGTTCGCCACGTCTTTATTTGCCGCACGTGACCGGCGTGTCGACCGCTTGATGCAGCGAGTGCAGAGCATACGCGAGACAGTCAAACGCTTCGAAGGTAAAGGAGGATGGAATCTGTGGACCGCGCCGGCCGGACATTCTTTTGCGCGCTCGGCTGCTTCAGTGCTGGTCTTTCGTGTGGTTCCAGCTTGTGTAGGTTCATGTAGAAGCAGTCTCACCTCGCTTCTCATGTGTGACTTCAGCACGCCACGTGCGGCTTGACAACACCCAGTTTACCACTCAAGTAGGCAATGCGCAATCTGAGCCGTCCGATCGACGAGAGCGTTTAGTGCAAGGTGCTCCTTTCGACTCGAGCCACCACAAGCCCGCTCATTACTGCCTGCTAAGCGGATGCGAGCCGCCACTACCGAGCACCAGTGTCCGGCAAAATGCCTTGGCGTTCGGACTGCTCCTTTGTCGCAATAGGGTATATGATCACTGAATTCCTGCAGAGGGAACGCTCACTCGATGGCATCGCGTGACCAGAGTATCCACTGCAAGCTTGTCGCACGGACGAAACGTAATGAAGGCGGTGTGGCCAAGTTTGTGGCCTCTCTAGACCAGAGGCATCGTGAATGCCTCGTCATCCAGGCTGCACGCTTGTACAGTCGTAGCGACGCACTACCGGTATTAATCCACACTCGGAAAGGCCTTGCATACCAGGTGCTTTTGGTCGTGGTTATTGCGATAGAGATTGCTGAGCCCGCACTTCTACTTGAATGCCCACCCGAATGGTGCTGAGCAATGATATCACTCAGCCGAAGTCACCATGAGCAGGGATTGATACTGTAGTCAAATGACATATCTTAACCCTTTCGCGAACAAAGTGTGCATTTTGACCCCCTTGGTGCTCGAGTCAAAACCTGCGACCCCTTGACAGAAGTTCAATCAAGCTCCAACCCACTTTTGTTACTACCAATCACATCGCCTGCCTGGCATGACGGTCTCCCCGAACCCTTGAATACTTTGCATTATGTGGCAAACATCACTGCAAAATATGCAGTTAAGTCCGAATTTGGGCGAGATTGCGTCAACCAAAACTCAGCATAAGTGCGATTTGTCCGTGACACAGCCTACGTGGCGTTGTAGTAGGTCCAAAAATCTGTCCTCCCCTTCACCACGCATCAGTCAGCATCTTTCAATTTTGATAGTGAACTGAGGTCATTTGCTTTGCGTACTGTATAAGCTTCAGTTTTGAAGACGACAAGGAATTGGTACAACGCGCGCGTGCTTTTGTGGAAGGAGGGGCCCGCATTTCATGGCAAGATGTAGCGCATCGCATGCGCCGAACTAAGCACACTGCCGCAGCGCTCCAGCACCATTTGAGAACTATAATGCGAACTTGGGGTAATGACCTACGTCGATTTCCACCGAGCTTCTCAACTCCTGTTCGCCAGCCCCGTGGACGACCGCCTGCGGTAATGCGTCAACTTCGTGAGCAAGCTGTTGGACAAGATACGAATCCTACGACTACAAGGAGTCCACCAAGATCGCTTGCACTATTGGCCTCTACTACGATCACTACATTGTGGTGTAGCGGGATCTGTCAAAATCTGGTTAAGACTGGATCCGGCTTCCCAACAGTGCCCAGACACCAACTAACGGAGGGGGTCCCCCGATGATCCGTGATCTGCTGAACTTCTCACCTTGTGTACCCGTTGGTGGGCTGGATCTGCTCTCTCGGCGCTCCGAAGAGATGTGGTTATGTGTTTCTTGACCGTCCTGGCGGGACGCGGGGATGGGGTGGAGCAGCGCGGAAGTCTTCGCTCTGCTGCCGGTTATGGATCCAGATCCAGAGCGATTCAATCAAGCTCTGATCTGGCGGCCTGGACTTGATCCGGGGCCGGGGGTTGCCTTTGGGGTGTGGATGTCTCCTTCCTTTGCGTTACTTGCCGCTTCCTATAGCGCGGGCTCTGGGGGTTTGAGAAATCGAGAGATCTTCGGGCCAAGTAATAACTCCGTCGGATCTGGGATCTGCACTTGATAATAGATCACTAGAGTAGGTAAGATCTGGCCAATATATTATCCAGACTTACACAACCACTAGATCAGCTACTCCTTGACTTGCCAACACCTTGTAGGGCCAATGTAGTTCCCGTTTCTTGGCGGAGGCGAAGCACTCTTGTAGTTCAGGGCAAATTCGATTCTGATTTATGGTTAAGTCCTATCACATACTTTGTCCTATCCTGCATCCACTCATCTACGGTGTACGACTGACTATGCGTCTTTTCTGCCATCTCACTATCCTCCCCGTCGTCGTCTGTACCGGCTACCTTGATGTAATCGCCTGATTGCGATACCTCACCATCCCTTGCTTCACAGTCGGGACGGATCCAAGATCCAAGATCCGAGATCCGAGATCGAGATTGTCGAGCCAGATCGCGATCTGGGCAAAACTTACTGTGGGTTCAGATCCCGATCTGGTCGGCTCGGTTTCCAAAGCATCTGCTATCTCTGTGGCGCTTGATCCAGGTGCGCCATCACTTCCCCAATCTACACCCCACAGATTCTGATCTTGATCTGGACATGGATGTTCGTCTAGGCTACCTGCCGGATCTGGCGTCCGATGCGGGACCCATCTTTCATCTCGCACCTTCTGTCACCTTTCTTGGCCGTATCGTCTTCTTAGTGCGGATCCGTCAATCGGACCCGTTCTTCGGTCACTATTCCGGAACTGTGGCCATTTCACTCTTTTCCGCTCACATTTCCGGAGAGCACTTCACCACAACATCATCTCTAGACACCGGAGACACTCCCGAACAACCTGCTATTCCGCAAGTTCCAAGAAGCCCTCCTACTGCACCTGTAATAAGTAGTCCTCCGCAGGAGATCCCGGTTCCCGCATCTCCCTCTGAAGATTCTGACGAGGAACCAAGTACTCTCGAATCCACGAGCGATTCGGTGGCGCTATCGATGCCACCAGGGTCACCAGCGATGTCTCTTTCATCTGTTGAGCAAGCGGTGTCTGGTTTGTTTGCGGCTGTGTGTCGCGAAGTGGTCACACGAGACTTCAATGATCCACAACGTAATGCTGGTGAAATTTTGCCGGAAGGGGTCACCACGTTGTTGGAAGCGCTTGGACCGCTTGATGGACATGATCTATTCGTGGATATCGAGTCAGGAGTTGGCAATATCGTGGCACAAGTTGCGCTGGGTACCAACGCGTATAAAACAATTGGTATTGAACTGCGTCGAGACCTGCATGACCTAGCCATGAAAACAATGACTGATAGGGCACATGGGCATCGCCTTCGCGACCGAGCAGAATTTTATTGCGAAGACGTTTCGAACATCCACATTTCCTACACCCCACCGTTCACACATGCTACGGTCATCTACTGGAACAATGTGCTCTTTGAGCCTAGTGTTGTGGAGAAGGTGAAGGAAGAACTTTGTGGAATGGTACTGCTGCGTTTTCTGGTGAGCAGAGTGATTTTTTGTCCAAGGCACAGGGATTCGTGTCGCGATGAATTCTGTTTGTCATTTGAGCTTGTGAAAGAGTTGCAGCTTCTTTGCAGCTGGAAGGTTGACCCGCAGCGGGTGTTCATCTACGAAGGGAAGTAGCTTCATTTCCATTCTAAAATCAAGATATATACATGTTTTGTGCCCTAGTTGAGGTTTCTGCAATGATACGTCATTTCCATACTAAAATCAATATATATATACCTGCTTTGTGACCAAGTTGAATTTTCTGCAGTTGTGACACCATTTCTATAGTGAAATAAAGATACATGTTCTTTTTTATGTGTACTTATCCACGACGCAAGATCAAATGATGTTCGTCACAAATTTATTGAACGCACAGCAGTTCGACCACTACCTGGATTTCCACCATTACTGGGTCCAGTGCTTTCATTACCAATCTTGATCTTGTACAAGGGCGAGCTTGTGCGCAACTTTCCAGTTCGCGAGAAGTGTTTCTTGTGCAGATAAAAGCGATGGAATTTTTCCCAGCAGGCCCACGTGGTCTGGGGGCATGTGTAAGGCGCACTTGACACGTGCACATTTTGGCAAAGAGAGACATTGTGCAGAATGCAGACGTCCGTAACCTCTGTCGCGTATATCTCCTCCCATCTGCAGACAGCACACCTTCGCCGTTTTCGATTCATATCTTTGTAATACTGCTTCGATGATACTGCTGAACACCGACGCTGGGGGCTTTCTGACGCCCCACTACTACCAGCAACCCACACTGTGCTTGAAGGAGACAATTTTTCAGTCATATTGCCGATTCCTGCGTCAGCGTAGAACATTCGTCTTTCGCTTGGTGCCTCCTCCACTTATCTGACAATAGCTCGCATATCAGCTGCACAATGAAGTCTCGGTGCGAGTCTCGAGCTCCACTCAAATCCACAGTCAGTTTCCGGGTCAGATAGGCGTTAGCACGTGCTACATCAATAAGCGCAAGCCCCAACTTGTTATGTCACTTCTTGAAGGAGTGGCCATCGGCAAAAGAAAACCGAGCTCTAATTTGGTCGAGATGGTCAACACCCTGCATGTAAGTGTTATACTGCTTGATGCATGCTGGGGCTGTAAATCTCTGCTTTTCAGCACGGACTTGACGATCCACAGTAGTCAACGTAGAATCATCAGCATTTGAGATCACTGTGACAATAGCACTGTCGAACCACGACGCCGCTACCATTGTTCGATCAGCCGACACACCTTGACGTGAAGCTCCACGAGTGCAATCTTTTCCCCCCAGGAGAACATGCTTAGGGAAATGCGCGCTAGTTTTGCGTACAGTACCACGAGCATAGAGACCCTTGAGACGCAGTGCGATAAGCAGCTGCACCGAGGTGTAATAGTTGTCTGAGTTGATGATTCGCCGGGTATGGTAGACTGGCCGCGCGACTTCCATCACACATTGCCGGATTGAGGAAGACCTTGCAATTTCCTCACTCAAAGCCTGAATCTCGTCTGATGCCGACACTCCATCCAAGCGGTTAGTGATATCACTCTGGCAATGTAGTTGAAAATTCAGCGATATCCACGATGTAGCGCAGCAAAGCATGTAGATCCGAAAATGATACTTTCCTGTAGGTTTCATAGGATTATACACAATCAGTGGTTTGCCATACTTTGAGCGACATGCAACGCTTGCTTCATCAAGTGCCATATCGCGCCCGATTTCAACGTACTTGGATCCTGTTATCTCCAGTAGATTTAGCAATGGTCGTATTCTTGCAGCCTGATCGTGGTGGGACGCATCAGGATCGACGCACTGAAAACAGAAGCATTTTCGTAGCTCCTTGAAGCGTCGAAGCGACATAACTTGTTCGAGCCCAACTGAACTTCCTCCAAAGATAGTGTCCTCCACTTGACCACCCCAATAATTCGCATACTCGCCTTTGTCTATCAAAGACATATAGAGCAGGATACCGATAAAATCCAAGACTTCGTCAAGTGAGAATGGCTTTGTTGATCCAATGCTGTGAAGTCGTGCATACGTATTTGACTCTCCAACCACCTGTTGCCATAATGATACTGGGATGTACCGTATAACCTGTGTAGTATCCGATAGAATGTTATATCCGACAAGCCATATTAGCCAATCGGATGACTGCAATTTGGACACGACCGGTTCGTTGTCATTTGCGACAGCTCCAAAACTTGGTGGCCATGACTCGATAAAAGTTAGGCCTCAGACCACTAAAACGCAGTTGTCTCCCAACTATTGATGGGCCACGCATGAGCAAGTGAAGGTAGAGGCCGCCACGCTCGGCACTCAAGCGCTCAACGCCGACGTATGAGCTTCGACTCCATGTCATTCACCATTCTGATTCCCACGGAGTGCCCTCTGCACTCGCCAAGTTCTACCCTGAGGCCACTGGTTCCTCGCTCGAGACCAAGCGCAAGAACACCTACCTGTGGCGGAAACGCCGCGATACCATCGAGAAGGCCTGGAAGAGCAGCTCGTCCAGTGTGCTGCGCAAGCTCAGACCTACAGGAAGTACCAGCAGTAAGCGTCTCATGCAAGTGTTGGGCATTGTTCGAATCGTTCCCCGCGCTGAGAGGGTTCTCTGGGTAACCCCCCTCCTGAATCTAATGGCAGCATTCGCGAGTGCTAATTCGGTGGGTTTTAGCAAAGCGTCTAGGGATTGTGAATTATCATTTTTAAGGGGGCTGAACCCAAAAGTCAGAAGGGTGTCGGATACGACACAGGTTATACGGTATGCAAAAAAACTTGACGAAGCGGAATGTTCAAATAGATGTTTGAACTCAGGTCTTATTCTTGTCTTTGTTGTGCCGTCTCCATGCCGATACAAGTCTGTTGGCACAACACATTCAGCGCCAGGTTCGAAGCGCATGTTCTTGATCGCTTCAACTTCTGCCAGTGTCGTCGGTAGCTCCACAGGCGGGTCAAAAACTTCTGAGCAATCTATCAACTGCTCCATATCAGCATCAATGCTAACTTCCTCACCCTCATCAACGTCGCACAGTCGACCCCACCCCAGGCCTTGGGCGCTTGCGTGCAGCGAGCGGTAGTTGACATTATCCCGTTGCACTGCGCTCAAATTCAATGTCTCGACTTGGTTCTGAAACTGAGAATCCAACCAGTTTATCTGGAACATCGAATTCTTCACGGTTCGACACACCCTTCCCACCAAGTATGCATTCCCGACTCCAGCATACTTCATCTTCTGCGTGATGAACCCTTCTTTCGATGGAGCGAACGCTACCAACGTGTCCACATACATGCTCGGAATTGACGGTAGCTGTTGTGTACGACGGGTGCTCATCGATCTCGGGGATGGGGTTGTTGGCTCTGTAGGTAATGAAGTTGTTGTAGTTTGTGATTCTTCATCAGCGTCCGTGGGAATCAACCGCGTCAGGTGTCTCAACGAGTGGCATCGCTGTGGTATCCCGTGCATCCACTGGATTTGTATAGCTAAGAGAGCCGACAGACGGTCTAGCATCACCACATGCTTCATGTGTCATCGCAGTGTGGAGGCTGCGCTTGGATTTACTTCCACTGATTGCCGAACGGCGCTTGCGTTCTGGTTGACTCCCTTCAGGTTTAGGCTTGTTTTTAGAGCCCTTCGTGCGACCGCGTTTTCGCTTCAGTGGGTTGGGCCTGGGTTCCGTGTCGGCACGTGATAGCGCGTCTCCTCCCGTACCATCGTGTGCCGCTCCAACTAGACCCGCGCCGCTGAAGTCGGGATCACGTACAGGTTCTTCACGTTGGTCATTTCCGGTCGCGTGGATGTCCATCCTGGCTTGAGCAACATCCGCTGTTAGAATCCCAGCACTTTCGTCGTCATGTTTGTCAGAGCTGGGCCTCGTACTCACTCCACACCGTGCTTCGTTCTCACGATAAATCTGATTGTGAGAGGCAGACCGGAACGCGTGGCGTCCTTCCATCCGATATCAATCGTGCACGGATCAAATACGATAATGGAGAACAGTAAGGTGCTGCCATTGATGTCATCTGCTTTTAGAGGTTATTTGTTGTAAAATGACTCTTTTTCTATAGTGAATGCAAGTAATACCACCACGTTAGTTTCAATACAAAAACAAAACTGACTTGTGTCGTTGATGCTACACTGCATCGCTTTCGTTGAGTGTGTGGAGCCTGCCATCATGCTTCGGCCGCCTCTAAGACAGACATACACGCTCAACTACTTTGTAAGAATATCCATCTCAATTGTTCCCAGTGGCATCGATGGCCTACCGTCCTGGAGAGCGCGCGGGTGATGACGATTTCGCGCCATTACCTCCATCTTACTTCTTACATTAGATAATAGCACGAAATCGTCAGCACCCGCGCGCTCCCCAGGTCGGTAAGGTTATCCCTAGCGTGGTTGAACTTAGCGCCGTAAGATTGCAAGTGGGACTTCGTATTTTACGAAATTTCTTTCAGGATCTGCATGTCTTACGTCAACATGGTGCTTCCGATAGCCACCAATCAACGCACTGGGTTGCCAGTTAGCGCGGTTTTGCCGAGCGAGAACTTTTTTATAGCCAATGAAAATAATGCCCCAGAATAATCATGCGAGTACCGTGGTCTGTGAAGGGGGTCAAAATGACCCCCTTCACCATCTCCGTACCACAGTGTGGAAGGGACACCAGCCGAGGCGAGTACAGTGATTTATGAACGGGGTCAAAATGACCCCGTTCATGGCTTAACATCTTGGCTTGTATGGTATACTTAAATTAAGTAAAAACACCGCGTTCGCGAAAGAGTTAATACATGTTTGAGTATCGATATTCATATTCATTGCAAATTGACCGTTTAATATAATATTCGATACGTTCTCGTTTCGATAATTGATATTAATACAAATGATTTGCACCTGAATATATTGTGAAAACAATATATTCAAGTTAACCAATTACTTTGTCCTGTGAAAAGACCGGGTTATACGGCTTTGCGTACCGTTCCAGTGTCAAATCAACCCATATGGTGACAGTAAAATGATATATAAAAAAACGACAAGCCAGCTTTAATCTCAGGATTAAATCGTACGCTTTGAATGGAGACGGAAGAGAGCGTGGAGAATTCAAACTCTGGAAGCATAACAGAATTGGCAACGGTTCTCATGTACGGCGCCGAATTTTGATGGCGTGCAATCGTTTTGCATTACGCCTACAGCGTCCCGTGCGACCTTGTGGGTAGGATCTTCGGTATCTCGGGTCGCACAGTCAGCCGACGGTACAAGCAGTTCAAGGAAAGTGGCCACGTAGAGCCAGGGAAGCAGCCCAAGATATCTATACACAGCGCTGAGGTCATTGCGTTCGTTGGTTCGTTCGTCCACGCTAATCCTTGTTTCTACGTGGAGGAGCTGCAGGAGACGCTTCGACAACGCTTTGGCCAAGATCCAAAGTTGCTCCGCTACAAGTATCTTGTGGTTGCTCCACTTTGAGCTAGGTTTGCCTAGGAAGGTTCTGGAGCGGCGAGCTCGTGAGGCAGTACTCATGGAGCTCGGGTGCTTCATGACCAATATGATGACCTGGTATAGCTACCAAGAGCAGCTCGTTTTCATTGACGATACGTCGAAGAGCGGGCTGGATGCAATGCGACGCTACGCGTGGTCACGGAGAGGAGAACGAGCAATCGTACGCACGCCTTTCGCGAGAGGTAATCGTATGTCTATTGTGGCTGCGTGTGACTCGCGTGGTTTCTTCGCGCGGCGAACGTCAAGAGGGATGTTTACCCGGCTCAAGTTTCACCGCGCGTTCGTCGGGTCGGTTTTGGAGCACCTGAACCCGCGGCCACTGCCATGGTCGATTGCCGTTCTCAACAATGCATAAATTCATATGCACTCCGAGCTGGAAGCTACAGTGTATTCCTGTTGGACCGTTCTACTGTTTCTGCCGCCTTACTACCCGCAGTTCAACCCTATCGAGGTGCTGTTTGGGCAGTTGAAAAGATGGTTCGCCCGTCATGCGAACTTGGCCTTCGGGTAACATCCTGAGAAGGTTCTTACAGTACCAGACTGTACACAGTCAGAGGACAGCGGGTTCTGGCCTCTTCGGACACTGTGGGTACGTCGAAGGTAGAATAAACGACGTTGTTTTTCAGAGAGATCTAGAAGTATTCAACTAGACCGCGGGGAGGCAGAAGGGGGGATGTGGAGGGGTGGGTGGGTCGCAGCGAGCGTAGCGAGATAAATACTAATGTATTACTGCATGTGTTTTGTCTTATCTGTTCCATTCAATCGGCCATAGGCTCTCCCACAATGAGGTGTTCCGCATCGACCATGTCCTCGGCTGGTTCTTCTGGAGGATGGATGTAGTGGGTCTGCTTAGACCCACTACTTAAGCTTACACGTGTGCGCACGTGTATGTGGAAGCGTAGGTGTATTTAGCTTAAGTTCAGTATACTTGTATCCGCAAGTATACTTAAACTAAGACAAAGGAACCGAACGATAGCTTTGGTGCCAAATGAGAACTGTATTGATTGTAAATGGAGTTTCCTCCTAAAACTGATATTTCTAATGAGAGGTTCTGCCATTGGATGGCTGGCAGAACCCCTATCTATTGAATGACTCTCATTGGTAGAAACATGTTACTTTCTACCAGTCAAATGCTTTTGCTATGAATGTGGACCACCCTGTGGAGTGGTCAACCTGAATGTATCCATTAGTGCATGTTGCACTAAGGTAGGAGGTGACCGACTGTGTAGCCCCGCTGCACGAGCGATGCAAGTCCGGCGACGGTCGGAGGATCGCCGCTCGTTGAGTCGAACTCGGCGAGAGTAAGCGTTGCCGCCATGGAGGCGGATGTGACGCGGACCGTCCAGTTCGACGAATTCGACGATGATGACCATGGAAGAGATGATGATGAAGAAGAGAAAGATGACGGAGTACGACGACGTGAATACGGCCGCCGAACTCCATGAAGAAGTGGAAGAAATGTCGCTGCAAGTCAGCCGCGTAGGGAACCCTCGACCTGTCGAGCGCAGCCTAGCGGCGAAACTCGGCGAAGATGCCGACGATGGACAAGACCTGGCCCCGGGTGACCGCCCGCCACCGGTTCCGAAGTCTACGAGGAACGACGAGACTCCTAAAGCTAATCGAGTCCTGGCCCGACCCGTCGGAAATGATATTGCATCTGCATCTACACATCTTCCAGACTCGTCGACCTAGGCAGCTTTACCTACACTGCCTCGTAACGCATCGAGTGGCGCTTCGGCGGGATCAGCTCATCTTTCGTTGCTTTCGGCAAGTGTTTCCTCGAGGTCCAAGCCAAGCAGCTCGGCGATAATAGCTCATTCGCCTACTCCAACTGTTTCGACATCGGTGCCAGCTCATCTTGTTGCTCAGTTTGCTGTGAAGCTCCAGCTGCTTCTGACAAGCCATCTAAGAAATGTGCAGCGTCGAAGTTTTCTCGCCAAGTTACCAAAAAAAAACAGGAGCTCGTCGAAACCTGAGGCAAAGCCGAAGGCTAGTTTGGCTGCCCCTGTCAGCTATTCATCGATGACCGCTACGCATTCTTCAATTCAACTGGTCTTAGCAAGGTTCGCCCAGCAAATCATACCCGACCACTTCAAGTGTTTATCCGTCAAGTTCTCCCCAACTTCGAGGACATTTGTGACGAGTCTTAGCCTAGCTAGCCGAGATTCAACCTGCAGGTTTTCGCCGAGTAGCTCTCGCCGGGCCACCACGATTTAGGTTCGTCCAGTTGCTGATTTCAACGAGCCTTAGTGTTTTTTTCTTGTTCTTTCATAATCCACGCCGTATCCATTTCGTACTATCAATTCATATAATTGACGCAGTAGCTTTCATCCACTCGTCCTGCCTGCTATCTTCACAGGTCGGTGGTCAATCTTCGTATGCAATAGCTTTTGACACTCTTCTGCAACTTGCACCATTTGCAGACGTCTTTCACATTTCTTTTGGCGGAGGTAGCCAAAGAGAAGGCCTCCGCACGATAGATTCGACAACGGTTCCCAGCTGGGTTTATCGCAACCGACCTATTTGCTAGGAACCGACGTTGAGCTCGGTCGGTAATCGTCAAATTCGTCTTGCAAGTACTTCTAATGATCTGGACACTTGCGTTCCTCATCCTGTGTTGCTGATATTCGTTCTCGTTGTTCTGTATGAACAATTACTAGGTCGATGTCTTGTTCACTTCGGGATTCCAGTCGTTTGTGTTCAGCATGACCTTAGTCGGCCACTCGGTGAGCTTTTGGAGGCTTGTTCACCACTTCCAAGCCATCATCGGAACTACTAGCATCGCGAAAACTCGGCGAATCGTTATTGTATCATGCATATGGCCCTATCGGTTCACTCGCTGAGTCGTCGTGCTTTTCGTCTGCGAATCTGACTCTGCGAATCTGGCGAGCATGGCTACGTGTAGTCGCTGAGATCTTCGGAGTTTCTTCCCCTTCGTTCGTTGAGTCTTTGACGACATACAGCTTCTCTTGGATTCGGTTTAATGTCCGCAGCTCCGCTCTTCGGTCTCCATTTAGAATAATGCGTCCTGCCATGGCGTCGAGAGCTTCAGTGGCTAATGCACCTGCCGCCAAATTATAACAGCGGACTACATGTAAGTAGCGGACCGAGCTTAGACGTTCGACGAGTTCTTTGTGGCGTGCTGGTTCAACTTGTAGGGTCTCCTTCTTGCATGCTATCACCCCCATGTATTACTGGATTGCGAGCCTGGAGTCGCCCACAATGCTCAGGTCAGTCACTCCTCGCTCAGGTGCCGCGAGGACTCCGTGGTTCATCCCGGTGTACTCAGCGATGTTGACGGCAGGTGAGCCCTCGCAGCGATCACAATGTCCCAATTTGGTAAACGCCACAATATCCACGAGCAACTCCCATAGCCGTCGACCTGTCCAAAGCCAGGATGTGGCCCTAAACATCACAACATCACGTGGGCGTGCAATAACTCGGGGTCCAACCGGTCACTCGCTGAGTTAGCCTCGGACAGCGTCGTCCGACGATCACACGTCGAACTGTAGAGTCAGCTTCACCCGGGTCCCATTGGTCACCCCTGTTCATCTCGCTGGAATACCTTTTCTGTTTATCGTTGCTTGGAGGTGAACGGACCGTAGGGTGTTCGTGACCTACCAGGTGCTCTTCATCAATATTTCCATCGAATGCAGCTACTGTTAGGGCCGGTGGTGACTCATCAGTAAGACTCAGCGAACTTCGTTTGTGACTGATCAGTTTGAGTCCTGGAGTCTGACTTGCTGGGTCAGTTCTGGTATTGCTGTAGGGTGGGTCATCGTGAACTCTAGCTGGGTCCGACTTCGGTACATTCGCTGAGTCGTCAATTTCTTCTCCGCAGTTAGTAAGCGCGGATATCCCCTGATGGTCTCGTGACTCGCTGCGTTCGTCCGATACTTATGCTCCCTCTTCATCTGTACGCTCGCTGCGACTCGATCGCTTACAAATCGCCTTGGGAGTTTTGTGCTGATGTTATTCGACTGCGCGAGGTTGTCGACTCAGCCATTCCAAGTGCAAACGCTGCTCTTGCTTGAGAAGTCTGTTGTCGAGAGCACCTTCGTAGACAAGTACTTACCAATCGCGCTATTTCGCTGAGTTCACTCGCACATGCCCTTCATCTCGTGGCAACACTCCGTGAGGAATCCACATGATCACTGGGTACATCACGTGAGTCTCGACGAGATATTCGTCAGCAACACTCGCACTGCTCGTCCCTTCGAATTATGTTCGATCGTCGGGATCACCCTTTTCAGCTGCCGAACTCACAGTTCGTGAGTTGAATCACTGGGTTGCCTCCGTCGTAGCTTGAACTGAGCGATAGCTCGGCTTGTAATATCTAATGATTCCGGTGGGCCACCGATTACTTCACGCCCGTAGTCTGTCTCGTCGAAATCTCTCGACAACTTGATCAAAGGAACTACAACCTCATCGGGAAGCTTTGCCGTCGAGTTGTACAGCTCCAACCTAATACCAGCTGGTATAATGAAATCGGTGCCCACGATCAGGTCCACCACTGCGTGGTGGGGCATAATCCACACCTCGAATTCGTAGGCCACTTCCCATCCCAGCGTGACTTTCACCATCGCTCGAGAAGTTGTCGCTACTTTGAACTTTGCAATTCCTTTAACATCGATCCTCTTGTCCTGGCTGGTCAATCGCTTCAATCGCAGCCTCCTTGCAAACGCCTCAGTTACTGCCGAGACGTTTGCCTCAGTATCTAACAATACCTTGGTTCGTTCATCGTTCACAGCTCCCATAGCATCCGTACTCGACGATCGAACTTCCTCGATGACCACCAACTGAGTCGCTCACCAGAAGCAGTTTCATCTCTTGGCTTGACCAATCGAGATCATCGATCGATGAGTTACATCCATACTTCCAATTACCCGGTCGTCATCTTCGTTCGACTCGCCGAGCTCGTCATTCATATCCATCCGTCCCATCTCTCCGTCACTCTTTCTCCACTCGTCAGGCCGTTCCGCTGTACCAACGAAAGCAAATACACAATTTGCTTCCACTGCTGGTTCAGCTGACTGTGGCAACCCGGCTTTATCTAACCCAGTCAAAGTTGGTGAGCCCACTAGTTGAAATGGCTCGACGAGTAGATGTCCTGGAGATCCTCCGGGACGGCGGACTTGTCGACTGACGTCTTGACAAACTCGGCGGGTTTCTCGAAGCGTTGGAATAGCTCGCACCGGCCCACGTCATGCACTTGCTTGCAGAACTTGCAGCGTTTGCGGCAAAAGTGCGCGTCGTGGCCTGGAGCTCCGCATGGGCCATAAGCTCGTCGCTCTCGACACCCATCTTGGCGATCTCGGCGATCCAGGTGGTCTCGACGTTCATTCGATCTGTCGGGGCGATTCGCTGCGTTCTGACGGGATCAGTATGATTCTCCGCGCTCATTGGACGAGCGGGGTCGATCGCTGGAATTACCAGCGTCGATGTAGTCGGACCCATAGTCAGATTCAGGCTCGTTGAGTTGGTCTTGATCGCTTCCGCCATTCGGCGAGTCGTACAGATCAGTGTCTCTCATTGCTCGGCGATTGTCGAGTGCGGCCCACAGGTCGTTCACAGAAGCATCTGCCAGCGTAACTCGGCGATCACGATCATCCTCTCGATGGCTTCGACGCCCACCGCGTCGATCACGTCTGTCTTCTCGGCGATCGTCGCGTCGGTTATCTCTGCGAGACTCGCTCCGGCGGCTTGGGTCGCCTTTCGGGCCCCCTCGCCGAGATTCTCAGCTACGAGTCGTGCTCAGGCGGTTGCGCCGTTTCTTGCGCTTCCCACCGAGTAGTCGCTGGTTGATTATCTTCTCGACTTTGTGGATATCTGTAATGGGTCTGCTTAGACCCACTACTTGAGCTTACACGTGTGCGCACGTGTATGAGGAAGCGTAGGAGTAATTTACTTAAGTTCAGTATACTTGTATCCACAAGTATACTCAAACCTAGATAAATGAACCAAACGAAAGCTTTGGTGCCAAATGAGAACTGTATTGATTGTAAATGGGGTTTCCTCCTAAAACTGATATTTCTAATGAGAGGTTCTGCCATTGGATGGCTGGCAGAACCCCTATCTATTGAATGACTCTCATTGGTAGAAAGGTGTTACTTTCTACCAGTCATATGCCTTTTGTTATGAATGTGGACCACCCTGTGGTGGTCACCTGAATGTGTGCCTTAGTGCATGTTGCACTAAGGTAGGAGGTGAACCGAATGTGTAGCCCCGCTACACCATCCCCCCGTTAGGATTTGACGTGCCGGTCTCGACACGTCAATCCGTATTTTCTTCGGGAGAACACGTGCTCATTCCCAATGAGCACGCCAACGACGTCTTCGTCCAAGACGCCGGCCGCTTCGGCAACAGCAAGTGCTGTCGTCGCCTCCAAGGCGACGACGGCCGCTGCCTCAGCCACGATCGCTACTGGCATCGCCTCGACGGCGATGCCGACAAGCGCGGCAACAAAGAGTCGCCTCTCTGTTGCTGGATACCACTCGAGATGGCATAAGAAACATGCCATCCGTAACAAGACAGGCAAGATCATTGCTGTCGAAACCGGAGTGAGCATCTACTCTCCGGGTGGAGAGGGAGTTCCCCTCGACTACGGAAGCGAAGTCGAGGAGGGGGAACTCGAAGGAGACAAGGACATCTTGTCTCCGGGCCACACTTACCCCAATGTGGGTCTACGTCGTCCACGCGAGGACGACTCGAACGCTTCGAGCTCGAAGCGTTCGCGCAGCGGCAGTGGAACACCGCTCGCTGCCGCTGGAGCCTTGACGACTCCGCGGGATGGAGATGACTCTGCTCCATCCGCTGTTGTTGCGGCCTCGCGCACTAAGCCAGTGCGCGAGCCGTGGATGCCGTCTCAGTCTGAGATCGGCAGCCGATTCGGTGCGACCGCGCCACCGAATCTGTACGCGCTGTACTCGTGCAACGCCATCGTTGACGATGACGTCGCGAAGCGAGTACACTTTGATCCGTTAACGAATCAAAGGCGCGACTACTACATCGGGCTCTTCCATGAGCTCCGATGGTTTGCGAGCAAGAAGACTTCTTGCAGAAGCAAAGTGCCCGAGTGGCAGGCACTTTGTCAAAGTTGGAGTGCCTTTGTTGAAAACTTCAACAAGAACCCCGCTGGCTATCGCGACCGGATTAGCCAGGCGCGGGAGCGCTACGAGAAGTTCTCGAAGCGTGGTAAACTTGAACGACTGCACCATGGTGCAGTCGGTATTGGACTTCCTTGCGCAGTGCCTTATGACACTGCTTGTGAGTACTGCTACCCCGGAGCAGTACGCATCACCGAGCGGGACGTCAACGGGTACACGTCCATGTGTGTACCTGACGACCTCAAGACCCTGCGCGCCAGTTTTCAGGCGCAGGCGTCTTCTAGTGCTGCGGATAATCGCAGCACTTATCCGAGTGCTGTAGGCGACTACAGCGCTCGCCCGAGTTTTACGCCCTTCGGCGGAGGTGGCGGTGGCGGCCTTCGTACGCCGTCACCATTTCCGGAATGTCCTCCATCAGGACATTCCGTGATTCCCACGTATCGTGTTGGGGAGGAAATCCTCTCCAACGAATACGAAAATGAACCGGACCTCGGGTCTGGTTCCGATGACCAACAATTCGCTGGACGATCCAGCGAGTTGCCCCGCGTGCGTCTCGCAACGGGGGTGGGGGTGGGGGTGGGGGGGGGGGGGGGGGGGGCGGGAAGACGCCCCGGGTTTGGTCAACCAAACCTTGAGTCTCGCCTGGAGGCTGTTGAGCGTCTCCAAGCGTCGCAGTTCGCTGCTCTGCGTCAGGAGCTGAGCTTGTTGAAGGCTCAGCTCGCGGAGGTTGCGCAGACGACCTCGAACGTAAAGGTCGAGGTCGGGACGAGGCTCTCTGGCGCCTTGAAGCGCGTCGCCGCGCTCGAGAGCGCTTTGGCGAGTCACCAGACGTAGGTGACTCGTGCTGCACGTACGGCTTCAGTCGCCCAACGTAAAACGTTGGGTGCAAGCGCATGCTGGACGGTATGTCCAGTGTGTACGCGTTGCCATGCTTCGCCAACACGGTGAATGGCCCAATGAAGCGCGGAGCAAGCAAGCTTGCTCCGAAATCGGAAACTGCATGTTTAGCTAGGTTCTGCGTAGCTAACAGAACTAATGAACCAATTTTAAATTCATTTGTGTTTCCCCTGCCGGAGTTATCGGCATTCAGCTTCTGTCGATCGACAGAAGCTGCTATTGCATCTTGGACAAACCGAATTACGGCTTGTCGACGCTGGACAAAGTCCATTGCATCCGAGCTGAACCCCTGGTTCAGTTCGTGCTCCTTGTTCGCAGCAGGCCCGGCCTGCGCGTGATGTTCGTTGTCGTTTAAAGTGTCTACGCCCGTCGTAGACACTGTCTTGTCGTCGCCATGACTGCGCGCAGTACGTGCGCGGGTCGTCACAGCTGATACATTGCTTGTATCAGCGTGCTTATCCGGTTGTTTTGAAGTAACCGGATATCCTCCCCCACTTAAGGAAGGAGCTACCGCACCGAGTACGCTCGGTACGCGTGGGTGCCTCATGGCATTCACGTAGAACGGTGTGTGTCCTGTCGAGACATGCACCGAGTTGTTGATGGCGAACTCCGCCATCGGCAAGCAGTCGCTCCATTGATGGAACGAGTGCGCGTAGCTCTTCATGGTGTCAACCAGCACGCGGTTGACACGCTCTGTTTGTCCGTCGGTCTGCGGGTGATCCGCAGTCGACATGGACAACTGCGTCCCAAGAAGTGTAAACACTTCTTGCCAGAATCGCGCTGTAAAGCGCGGATCCCGATCCGACACGATGTCGAGTGGCATACCATGGTGTCTAAACACCATGTCGACAAACAGACATGCCGTCTGTTTGGCTGTCACCTCGGCTGGTACTGCAGCAAGATGCACCATCTTGCTGAAGCGGTCAACAAAGACCACAATACCAGTCCTCCGCTTGTTGTCTTGCGGAAGACCAAAAACAAAGTCCATTGAAATGGACTGCCAGCACTCCGACGGAGTCGGTAGTGATTGAAACGGAGCCTGCGAGTTGGGCGCAGGCTTCACACGCTGGCATACCTCGCAAGCACGAACGTACTTGCGTACCCACTTGTACTGGTGACTCCAATAGAAGTCACGCGTGAGAAGCAAATATGTCTTCTCACGGCCAGGATGTCCCGATGTCGGGGCATCGTGGTACTCATACGTGATCTTGAGCTTCAGCTCATGATCATCCGGCACGACAATGCGATCTGCGTTGTCGTCGACTGCGCTGTATAGCAGCAGACCATTGTGTACACGATAACGGTGTACACGGGCACGAAGGTGTTTGGCCAGCTTCTGACGAGACTTGTCAGAAGGTGTGGAGAAGTACTCCAACAATTGCTTCGCATCCGCGTCATGTGCGTATGCGGCCTTCACGTCGTCCAACAAGGACGACGAGGGTGTAGTCGTCCTGACGACGCCAACTGCGTTGGCGTCGGCCTCTTGCACCGCATAATCTGGTCGACGCGAAAGCGCGTCGGCCACGACATTCAACCTTCCAGGTTTGTACTCAACCTGGAAGTTGTATTCAGCAAAGAATGACAGCCACCGTGCCATTCTTTGTGATATGTGCGGCGACTTGATCGCCGTACGCAACGATGCGTGGTCGGTGTAGACCACGAATGGTCTACTCCCAAGTAGATACACTCGAAACTTTGCGAGTGCATACTTCATGGCAAGGAGTTCCTTGTCATGTACCGGGTAATTGCGCTCAGCTGGCTTCAGCTGACGCGATTGGTAGTAAACCACACGATCACGACCTTCGTGATCGAGTTGCATCAGTGCGCATCCGATCGCGAAATCGGATGCATCGCACACAACGTGGAATGGGCGATCTTGGTCGGCCACCGCCAAGATCGGCGCCTCAGTCAAGCCCTGCTTGACTGCTTCGAAGGCCTGCTGACAATCAGCAGTCCATTCCCATGCAGCCTCTTTCTTTAAGAGCTGCGACAGCGGGCGAATCTTGCCCGCGTAGTTGCTCACGTACTTGCACAAGTACGTGGCGAGTCCAAGGAACTGCCGCAGTTCCTTTACGTTTGAAGGCGTAGGCCATTCATTGATCACTCTGACCTTTCCTGGGTCAGGGCGTACGCCGTTCTTTCCCACGAGACACCCAAGTACGGGTATCTCGGTTGCCCCGAAGATACACTTCTTCAGGTTCGCGTAGAGCTTGTGCTTTCGCATGAGCTCAAGCAACTTGCGGAGATGCTCTGTATGCATCTCCACATCCGATTTCCCATTCACAGCCCGGCTGTGAATGAACACGTCGTCGAAATAGCTCGGTGCGAAGTCGCGCACCGAGCGCAACAAGTGCGTGACGCACCTGTTGAACGTCGCTGGGGCGTTCTTCAGACCCTGCGGCATAACGAGCCACTCCCAGAGCATACCGCCCGGAGTGCATACCGCTGTGAGAGGGATATCGCTCTCACGCATGAGGATCTGATAGAACCCGTCTCTCAGATCAAGAGTACTGAAGATAATACTCGAGGTCATTGAATCGATGATCACATCTTTTCGAGGTATCGGCGTCTGCACCGGTACCGTCGCATCGTTTAGCTTATTGTAAGCATGAACGATGCGCCACCCGCCCTGTGGTTTCTTCACACATAACGTGGGCGCGCTGTGCGGGGACTTAGATTTCCACCCTTGTCCTGCCTTGCGACGACGTTCAAAGAAGTCGTCGATTGCCTTGACTTGCTCACGCGGCAGTGGTCACTGTCGCGTAACGCAATACTTTGCTCCCGGCACGAGATCAATCTCGTGCTGAACACCCTTGTCCTGCGGTAACTCCGCAGGAATGTCGCCCGGGAGTACATCCTTGTACTCACGCAAGACATTGTAAAAGGGACTCGATTTGAGCGAGTCCCAGCCTTGCTCGTCGAACCGTTCCTTCTTCGACTTCGCGCTGAGGGTCTCCGCGCCCTCAGCGATGAGCTGCTTCAGCTCTTCCGCTGCACACGTCATCCTCTCGACGTCCGAGAAGATGCAGATCTGCTCAATGCGTCCATCGTGCAGGTCGCGAGCGAAACGCTTCCAGCTTGTGACTGGGAGCGACATCGACTCCGACGCTAACGTCGGAGGATTATCCAGCCTCATCTTCTTGTATTGGAGACCAATACTCGTACGCGTCAAGACACTCAGGGTCTCGACGCTTGTCTCCAACTCCTGTGTCTGTTCGGCAGACACTGCTTGTAGCGTCTCGGTCCCTGATTGGGACCTGCACAGCTTTTCTCGCTTGCGCCGTTCATTTCTCGTGCGGAGCCCGGCTCCGCGAGTTTCTTCTTGTCCAGGCCCGGCCGTGGACAGTTGTTCCTTGTATTCGCCGGCGGGTTCTACCCGCGGGCGCACGTGTTCAAGCCCGGCTTGATCGCGTACGTCTTCGTCGTGCAGCCCGGCTGCACGCGAGCTCGCAAGCATTTCCGGTGCGGGACGTTTGCAATCGTCCGCACTGCTTGCAGCGTCGGCTCTGTGAGCCGACGCGTCTTCGTTACCTTGACGCCTAATGGCGGAGTGTCTTTCGACAAATTGTGTGTCGACATTATCAGTCGACACGACCGCGTCACTCCGGACGCTTCGAGACCTTCTCGAATCCGATCGAATCAGGCCCTGCTGATTCGGTTCATATTTTCTTCCAACGACTCTCGCAGTCGTTGTTGTTCCCTCGGGGTGATTCGAGACAGCCGCATTCCGCGCTGTCTTTGATGGAGGGACGCATGCATTACGTGGTGCATGTGCTGCTCCCGAAGTGCATGATCGTGCGCTTCGTCCAGTCGATCACCGGATCATGCCGTGCAAGTCACGGCATGCCCCATACCATATCGAACTTATCGTCCAGTTCTAGGACGATAAGCTCGTCGACGAACTCCTTCTCTTGATAAGAGAAGCGTACGCGTACGATACGCTTCTCGGTTCTAACAACGACACCCGTTGCTAGTCTCACTTCCAATAGACTTCGAGGTGTTTTCACCTCCTCGAAGTCAAGCCTTGGAAGGCTCTGCAGTCGAACAAAGTTGCTCGACGCACCACAGTCCACTAGAGCACGAAGAGACTTCTCTCTCTTCGAGCTTACCTTCAGGATGACAAGGTTCGGCTTGTCATCTTGCTTCTTGCAGTGAGATTGACTCTCACTGGGGGCAGCGATCTTCATTGCAGCGTGTCCGATGTCGACACGCTCGATCGCATCACCAGCAGGGCGCCCCGCGCCTGCTGGTCCCTTTAGTTTTTTGATTGCCCGTGGCGATACTGGGTATCGCCACGACGGCTCCTCGCCGCGTGCACAGGTGCTGTGCACTCGCGGGCGTAGTGACCGATGTTTCCGCAGCGGAAACAACGCACATTCGTTGATCCACGACGCTGCTGGGAACCAGCAGCGGTCGCACTCGAGAGGTCCATTGGCTCGGGACCTCCCGACGGCCTTACCACCGGTCGTGGCATCAGCCGTGGGGCGTTCACATGCAGTTTAGCCTGCCGCAGACTAAACTCTTCTTGCATTGCAAGCGCAATTGCAGCCTCGAGAGTATTTGGATACTCTCGGAAGAGATAGGTCTTCACAGGCCCATCTCTAAGGCTCTTCATGAACGTGACGACCTTTGTCGCCTCGTCGATCGGATTGGTCACGATGTTCGAGACCAAGTACCGTGCTCTTTGGGCGTAAGCATGCACGTCATGCTTGCCCTGTTGCAGATCGAGGAACTCCGCCCTCGATCGGAACTCGTTTTGCGGGGGCTCAAACGCTAGTTTGAGCTCCTCCTTGAACTCTTCGTACGTGCTAAAGCACGTAGGATCTGTGAGTCGGCGTCCGTACGCCCAACTCCTCGCTCGTCCGCCAAGACATGACATGGCGAACGCAACCTTCGACAACGGGTCGACGATACGTCGAGCCGTAATGGCAGTGTCGACCTCGACAAGCCAACGGAGGAGAGGTTCGCCCTCTCTTCCAACGTAGCTGCTTACGTGGAGTTTTAATGACTCCACGCGCGGTGTGGCCGATGGCGACACCGAAGTTCGAGCAGCGGTTTCACGCTGTTCCTTCACGATGAAACCCAGAGCAACACCGTGTTGCTCCGTCGGTGATAGCGTTCGCAACATCGTTGCTACCGCCGCTTCCCCAATGACTGTTGACAGTCGTTGGAGGGCCTCCCACTCTGGTTCCGACAGGTGGGGGCAGTCTGCACGCGCAACATGCGTTGCAGATGTGTTTGGGCTACCCACGGACATGTTACTGTCCGAGGGCAGGTTCTCAGCCCCGCGTTCGTATTCCATACGAACGTGTTAGTCGGTCGTTGGACGGACTACAAAGTGCTACCAGGTGTAATGGGTCTGCTTAGACCCACTACTTGAGCTTACACGTGTGCGCACGTGTATGAGGAAGCGTAGGAGTAATTTACTTAAGTTCAGTATACTTGTATCCACAAGTATACTCAAACCTAGATAAATGAACCAAACGAAAGCTTTGGTGCCAAATGAGAACTGTATTGATTGTAAATGGGGTTTCCTCCTAAAACTGATATTTCTAATGAGAGGTTCTGCCATTGGGTGGCTGGCAGAACCCCTATCTATTGAATGACTCTCATTGGTAGAAAGGTGTTACTTTCTACCAGTCATATGCCTTTTGTTATGAATGTGGACCACCCTGTGGTGGTCACCTGAATGTGTGCCTTAGTGCATGTTGCACTAAGGTAGGAGGTGAACTGAATGTGTAGCCCCGCTACAATATCTCTGAGTCGTTACGGGTACCGCAGGTCCTTGACGTCGTCATCTCCACAGCTTAGCAGGAAATGTTCGACATGGTCTGCGGCGTCCGCGCCCCCTTTCTCATACTGGATCTGTGCTGTCCGGGCGTAATCATTCAATCGCAGCAAGAAGTCGCAGACGTGTTCGTTCTCTCGACGCTTCGTTGAGTAGTAGCAGAACCTGGCGGACTGATCGAATTGCGAACAATAATATTGAGGGTATGGAGGGTTACCGGTTTGGTATCGGGTTGTTGACCGTGAACCGGTCAACCCGAACCGGTCCAATCCGAACTCACGACGATTACGCCACCGATGGTTACGCCACCTGTGGGTACAAGATTGTAGGTACAAGATGGGCTTCGACGTGGTGCTCTCTCATTGGCTGAAGTAACTCAGTATCCAGTAAAGAATCAAGTAGCGTGTATCCAGTAGGTCTAGCGTAGCGAGAAGGCTAACGAGCTAAAGACCTCAATCAATCACTTTCGAATCTTCATTCTACCCCTCAAGTGGTTTCCAGTCTCCGCTCCGATCTCGCCCAGAGTGCTGCCCTCCCTCCGCTCCGTCAAGCCTCACGGTGTCCAAGATCCATACCTTCAATCAAATAATAATCCAGGAAAGCTTCGCTGAGTCTGTTTTGGAAGCTGGCGATACCATCCTTTAGCGGCCTTGCCCAGACTCAGCGAAAACGGTAGGCACCTCTCATCTTGCGGCTTGCACGTCCCTCTCATCTCGTAGACGAACCGCATGACCCATTGCAGCGCGTCGTCAGAGCGATAGCACTTGCCATCAAACGTTGCAATCTTTTCGAGCGGCGCATGCGTCTGAATCTCCAATACTTTCTCTCGGCTCCATCAAGACTGAGTTGGTGAAAGTGGTCGAACGGTGACTCGTCGAATTCGCGTCTGCCCGCCTAATTATCATCCTCTCTCAGTTCGTCGTCTCTGCCTAACGCCGCCATTACCGCATCAGCGCGTATCAAGCGCCTGACTTCTGCTTCTTACTCACCGTCAGGAATTCTGCCATCGGACGTCGGCCGCACTGTTCTCTAACCTTTCTGGGAGACGGCATGTGTGAGTCGGCGAAGTACGATGTGCCTTCAGAGCGTCGGAACACCCCGCCCTGGGTCTCGGGGGCCTTTGGTAGCGGAACCTTGGATGGGTCCTCACTGAGTTCCGGGAACACATACGGTTCCGTGACGTACGATTGTGCGGTCGCAAGTGGAGGTGCTCTCTGCTCGCCGAGTGGTTCACTTGCTCGGCGAGACTTCGGCACTTCTCCCTTAAGTCCACCTTGCATACCGAACAAGTTTTCAGCTTGCGCTTCCATCCATCACCTCATCCCCGACCGAACTCACATTTTAGGTCGTCAGCGCAGGTTTGCTGGGTTTGTGGCCGCATCGGTAGCCCATCGCTCGGAGTAGCAACACAGTGTCCTCGACAAGTTGCTCCAAAGTCTGGATGTTGATTGGTTGGCTCAAATCCTAACTGAGTTCCGGCCATTTCGCCTGGCACATGTAAATGAACGCGAACATGTACATCCACCAGCTCCCACTTCTCATTTCTTCGACGGGTCGGGCCAGGACTCGATTAGCTTTAGGAGTCTCGTCGTTCCTCGTAGACTTCGGAACCGGTGGCGGGCGGTCACCCGGGGCCAGGTCTTGTCCATCGTCGGCATCTTCGCCGAGTTTCGCCGCTAGGCTGCGCTCGACAGGTCGAGGGTTCCCTACGCGGCTGACTTGCAGCGACATTTCTTCCACTTCTTCATGGAGTTCGGCGGCCGTATTCACGTCGTCGTACTCCGTCATCTTTCTCTTCTTCATCATCATCTCTTCCATGGTCATCATCATCGTCGAACTCGTCGAACTGGACGGTCCGCGTCCATGGCGGCAACGCTTACTCTCGCTGAGTTCGACTCAACGAGCGGCGATCCTCCGACCGTCGCCGGACTTGCATCGCTCGGACTTGTCGATCCCTTGACCATCTTCTCTCACTTGTTGCTCGAAACTTGGTTACTTGGTACCTACAAAAACAAAGCACAGTTCTGAATCCCGGGTCGCGGCACCAATTGTGGTGTTGTGATTAACAGAAAACGTCGTTAGTGCGGCTTCCACGCAACAACAAAACAATTCGCCGAGCCAGGTCGGCGTTGTTGGGCTTGCACAGGGTTCTGTTGGTTCCCTTTGCGGTTCGGCCCAGCCGAGGCTCTGCTCTCGCTGAGTACCAATCCAAACTCCAGAAGCTCACCTGAGCGGGGCAACTTCCGTTCGTCAAACCCTGTGACCTCTACCAAAGGATGGACGTCGGCGCGCGAGCGCTTTTACGGATCATCGAGCGCAGAGTACGCTCAGCTAGAAGATTGCGGTGTTCTGGGTTGTGCAGACCCATCAACTCGTCGATTAGACGAGATTTGTCTTCGCTGGTAGCGAGAAGTGCCCACCCCGGGCCGACCTTGATCTCTTGGCGCTACCAGTCAATTCCCCTACAAGCTATTCCTCTCGGGGGACGACGGCAGACATAATCCAGCCCACGCAGGGACTTACCGGAAAGTGTACGTTGTTCTTGGACTTAGAAGATTCTGCTCTGTTTTGCTATCTCTGTGTCTTCGGGGGGGGGGGGGGGGGGGGGGGGGGGGGGGTCCTTTTGGGTTCCCCCTTTTGGTCTCCTATCAAACCTATACAAATACCTAGTGAAATGGAGTCATTATAGATCTCCCTGCGACTCTTCGCTCAGCTCCCTAATTTATCCTCGCCGAGTTGGGCCGCTATGGATTTCCACCGACTCTTCGCTCAGATCCCTGATTTATTCTCTCCACTTGGAATAACTCACAAATGGAATACGCTCGCGGAGTTCTGTCGCTCACTGAGTCTTGGCACTCGCCGAGTCCGGTCGCTCGCTGAGTTCTTCGCTTAAGTGCGCACTCCGATTAGGTACGATGTACCAAACTGGGCCAGACAAGGTGGTCCACCCAAAATACGAGTTTCCCTACACCACAGAACACACCATTCTGGTTCACTCAGTCCACGAGGCCCAACGCGGCCTCCTGTTGCCGAGATCCAGTGAGCTAATCTCTGCCACCGCTCTGTGGCCTGTGCGGCACTTATGTTCAACCCCGGTGCCGTGTACGCTGTATGACATGATTTCAATAGTCTCGTGCTGCTGGAAGCTGTGTCGTATCCTTCGTGATTCTGTCCATGATGACTGTCTGTTCGGCGAAGACTTCGCCCCCCCCCTCCTGTAGTTACGTGTTTCACCGTCCAACTTTTGCCTCCAGCTTGGGGTATGGGAGAAATGCAAATAAGTGCCTCTTGACATATTGATTGTCCAGTAGCCAGGGGTAAACCTCGCTAATCCGTCCCGTGCGCTTTTTTGTTGCCGATGCTCCAGTATGCCACCGTGTAGCGTGCACCATCGTTTGAACGCTTCTCGATTTGAAGCCCTCAGCAGAGACCAGTCCGCTGTCTGCACCTGGAGATCATCAGTCGAGCTCAAGATACGCGCGTAGGCAGCCTCAATAGCTGGTCCCGTGGCTGCTTTCCAGTACCGCCTTGGGAGGTCACCACTTTTTTCCTCTTCCTCATCGTCCTCCGTAAGTTCGGTAGCGTATCCGTCTGCCCCGTAAGCTGCGTGGATGATATTCTCCTTCTAGCGTAATAGGTTAGCAATGTCGTGCAATAGATTTTATCTGTCTAGGGTGGGGAACCCTCTCCGGGTGTGAACAACATCCAAACGATCCCGTTGAGGTAGTTTTTTCACAATCAGTGCGGTCACGTCCTCCCAGTCATCTAGCAAATTGACTGATGAGAGTTTGGGGCCCACCTCCTCCGGCCATAATCCGTTGATTGAGTGCTTCCATTCGTATGTGTCAGGCAACGCTACTGCATAACCCTAATCTCCGTCTGCCTGCCAGCGAGCATATAAGTCGCCGTGACCCACTCCATTATAATAACTTTCATTCCAGCGCTACAGGGCGGAGGTCGGTAGCACGTGTAGATCGAAGCAGGTGCGTAAGTACTCACTGACCGCCCAGTCCTTCAGTGATTCGAAGTATCCGCTCTAGTGGCTCTCCCCGCTTTCCAACCTGTAGTCTCTGTACAGGTACCGATGTACTTGCGCATCATTAGATCCAGCACTGTCAACGGCTCTCCCAGGTGCTGGGCCATTGCCCTGAACTCATGGGTTCCTGCCCAGAATTCGACCGGCTGGCAAATGTTCACTTCGCGGTCTCTGGCTTGCCCGTTGTGTACAAAGAGGCCCGCCATGGCCGCCGCGGTGGAAACGTGACGTGGATGCTGTGGGTAGATCCTCGCACACTCCTCAATCAGTCGTACTAGTCCAAATTCCACGTCGTTCCGCAGGTTTGCCTTCATAGTTGCATACATTTTCGCCTTCATATCCATGGTCGTTTCACCGACTTTGTTGCTGTTTGCAGCCGGCCCGGTGAGTGATTTTTGGTGGAGGCATATGATACCAAGAATCCACAGCCCGTTTGCTGCCACCGCAACTTTATGTCCGTTGAAGCTGCGCAGCCACTGCCCTACTTGGATAGGCAAATCGTCGTCTCCAATGTCGGTGCCCGTGCGGGGCCTCCCCATCATGAACTCTTCTTGTGAGTCAGGGGTAGCAGGCACTACATCGTCTAAGGTTGTTCTGCATTCATGCTCCTGCTGCAGCATGTATTTGTCTATACTGGATTATAATTAGCTGCGGCGGTCGGTTGACTCTCAGGCTCGCCCAAACCGTTACGGTTAGCATCATGTTGCATTCTACGCCTTTCCTTCGTGGCCGAGGCCGATTTGGCCATGTCGACTTCACGCCGTTGCTCTGTTTGCTTCTTGATGGGAACTGCTACGGATTGTCTATTAGTCATTGAGGTGGCAGCGGTGGTAACTGCTCGCTTCATATCCGCTCCTGCTCTCGTTTACTGCTGCAGTTGTAGCTAGATCAGCTCATCTTCGACGTAAGCGTCTCTGCTTTTGTCGTTGATGCCCATCCATGTGCATTGCTCCCCCCTTAGGTCCGACTCCTGCATCTCCTCCTCTCTTCGTCGACCAGCGTCCATTGAGAGATTGTCGTCAAACTCGGCTGCGTCCGCTATGACTCTATAGTACCCCTTAACTTCATCTCTTCGAATCGCTCAGGCTGCTTGCCCTGTTTGCGCTGTCCATGATTTTGGAGCCCCTTTCCTTGCTTCCCTTTGGTAGACGGTTGGTCCGCCTTAGTTTGACCACTGGTCCGTGTAGGCGCCTCGGTCACCACCTTCTGCGCGTCCCGTTGGTCCCTCCTTTCGAACTGTTTCTCCTCGGCGTGCCTGACCGCGTCGAGTTTTCCTTTTTGTTCTTCTTCACTGCATGTTTTGATATTTTGGAGCGATCGGCCGTGGATCCCGCGGCTTCCAGCTCCGCAGGTTGTTCCTCCACGATCCCACTAGTAGTTTCCACCACTGCCTCTACCTCTCTCTTTGGGTCCATGCTGTACCCTTACCAGCGGTGCAGTCATCCAGGGATCGCTCTTTGGGCCCGGTGCTGTGTGGTGCCTGGTAAAGTCGGCCTCCGGTGTCTGGGTTCGCCTAATGTGGCAATGCCCTAAGCATCTCAATTAGGTTCACCAAGTTACCGACTGCGAATATATCCCTTGTTACTCCATCCACTTTCGCCATGGCACCTCTGCAAAACCGCGAGTAGTCGCCGTCAGCTGTCCTTCCACCACCGTATATTTTCGTTTGCCGTGGCGAGAGCTGAAGCAGCGCCCACACGGTCTCCGCAGCTGCATTTGGTAGTGATGAAGTGTGATGGCGTTGCCATCCATCTTCACCTGCGTCACGTCGATGAGATTTATTGGGCATCCCGTTTGAGTAAATTTGACGGTGAAGTATCGGTTGCCATAAATTTCCGTTTTTGTGGCGCGTGCGTATTCCGCATCCAAGATGATTGACCCAGCGAACTGGTGAGCGTGTGGGTAAGCGCAGCCAGTCCGAGCGTTTCGGCGTCATACACCCTGATGGCAAACTGCAGTTCCGGTTGAGCCGGCGTGAAGGTTCCATGCCTGTCCGTTCCGGGTCGGTGGGCCGTATATTGCAGCACTACGACCGCTTTCTGGTCGGGCGCTTGGTCCAGCTATCTGTCCCTGCACAGGTGTAAAACACCAGCGCCAGCGCGTGCAACCCGTCGTAAGCGAACCTCTTCAGATCTGCTTGTAGAGTCCTCATCATCTCCAGCCACAACTTCTTGTCAGTGTTGGATTGAAAGAGTTCTTTAATGATGTTGGTATATGGCGTGCCAAACGAACCGTCAGCTGCAGGTTCACCGTCAGCGGATCATCCATGAATCTAGCATGAAAATCCACCATCAGTGATCTGTGGGCACCGATCATGACTTCCTTAACAAAATTGGGACGGTGAGGCAAGTCCAACTTGCCCCGCATATACGCGATCATAGTGTTATTTTCCTGTTCCGTCCAAGCCCAAATGTTGTCGTCACAGCACGCGTTCGAAGGCTTTAACGCAATCTACCGCATATCGGTCTCCTCCTGCGACCAGCTCCTTTCCGGCTTTCCCCCCATTCGGTTATCAGAGTGGCCGTCAGTTGCTTGCGGTGCATTAGGTTCCAGACTCCTTGGAGTATGCGTGCCCCTTTCACGTTTTCCGCCGTGTATCTGGTCGATGTTGTCGGTCTATGCTCTCGCACCTTATCGCTCCAAAATTGCACAGTCGTCATGCTCGGCTGGGCCGTGTCCGGTCGACCCCTTGTTCCAGCCCGCTTTGTTCATCCTGCCTGGTGTGACTGGCTCCCTCGTCTCGTGGCGGTGTATGGGCCAAGGTCTTCATCGCCTGTACGCCTCCATCTCCACGTCCCTCTTGCAGCGCGTTCGATGGTGTTGTCCCTGCAGTTGGTGTGACGGGGCACATAGCACCTTGCACAGAGGAAGTGCTAGAGTGCGTAAGCTCTCGGTGAACAACAAGTTCACGGTTCCCTGCCTAAGGGAATCGACTATGACGTAGACGGTAGGTTTAAAAAGTGAATATTATTTATAGGTGAGCCAAGCTTGATCTTTACAAACTCTAAGTCAACTATAGTAAAAGCTAAACAAGTGCCCAATATTTGGCTCACCGCCAACCGGTACCACACTAAAGAGAGACTTCCCGTCACTCTTTATGTAACATGGGTACACGTCGGTGTATCCCGTTACAGTTGGGCTGGGTGCTCGAGGTGTATCCTGTTCCTCCGCCATATGGTGTGGCCCACATTTCTGCAGACTGGACTTGGTTCGTCCAGGGCTTCGCTCTGGTTCATCCTACCACTCCGTCTCCAGGCCTTGGGCTCGTTTCCCTAGGTCACCTGGTGTATCGCCTTGTGGTCTCCCCACTCAGCGGAAATTACCTCATGCATGCCGCTGGCGGGTCAGTGGCGTGAAGCCACGCCTTCGTGGAGGTCGTCGTTAGCGCCGTTGGCTGACGTTAGTCTTCGCTGCAAATACTCTTCCCAAATCCGAGGTGAATTTGAGAGTGAAGGTCAACCTTTCTGGGCGATTAACTTTGCAGTTGTGGGAATTGAACCCTCACCACTCGAATTAAAACTGAAGTCGCAAGCCGGTTGAGCCCCAGAGCCACGTTTTATTGGTACCAAAGTTGTTTTTGCTATGCGCTCTAAATTTACTCTTCGAGTTCTGATTGGTTAAATGTCAGGGTTGGCTACAAATGTCACTCTTTTGTGTCCACACCTTTCGCTATACAATAAAAGAATCTAGCGCGCCACATCTTTCCGTCCAAATCTGTACCTCCGACCGGATTTGACGGAGCTGCGATGGACAAACTGAGCCATTCAAATATACCTCTGGTTGGCCGAAATTCTGTGTCTTTCGTTCTCTTATTGGTCGAAAATTGTGTTCTCATACATATCTCAGTCCTATTGGCCAATATTAGCAATAGTCAATACAAGTATTACCGGAGAATTGCTTCCATTACAAGGATACAATATTAGCGACACAACGTGCGCATTTAGCGAATTTGTGTGCTAGGAAACGTGATGAGCAAATCAGCAACGCTTATCGCCACGCTTTCTGTATTTAATATGAAATCATCACGGATTCTGATATTTGCCCTACGCTTCTGTCGAACTTGATATTGTAGTACAGCTGTGTACAGACAATCCTCTCGGTCGTGATATCCTGAGTAGTGATACCCTCCACGGAGAGATATGGGGAGGGCTCCCGATGACCGTCACCATACAAGCACGAGTCAAATATACCTCTACCCTCTAGTTACTGGTTTGTGATACAAAACACGTCATTATCACTATTCAAAGGTGCTTAACTATTGCTAAGGTCCATTTGGTGCAGGACGTCCGAAGAAGTCGAGCATCGACTTTTGCTGCTTGTGGCCTTGTCTACACGCAAGCTCCTCTCTAAATACTCGCTGCATCGTTCGAAGCCCGATAACGTCCCTTGAACGGACCCCCATCGCACCGGCGGTAACGAAAAGTTGTGCTATCCATTGAAGACGCTCCTTCAGCTCCTCTGTGGACAGGTTTTCGGGCGTTGGATAGGTTGAAGAAGTGCTTTCTTCTTCTTCGTCCTCGATACCGCCATCACCGACATCTTGACCGCACCCATTCTCGCGCTCTGAAGACTCGACCCGGCAGAAATCTTCGTCCGTTGGTTCATCCGCGAGGATGTTCTCGTCCGGTGGGTTCAGCAGCTCTTCAACCGACATCGGATTCGAGGGGTGGAGACGCGTCAGCATCTCTGCCAGCTCGTTCACGATGTCATCCTCCACGCCCGGCTCGGCGTACTCGCACGTGTAGTAGTCAAGCAAGCCAGTCTTCTTCCAGCAGTTACTGAAGACGCTGGGAAGCAGGGCGTTCCAGCTCTCGATGCTCCACAGTACTGCCTGCTGTACGTCGACGCTGTAGAGCTGTTAAGTTCAAATGTACCAATTTTACGGCACATTTCTGCCTTGTAATAACTCCAGCGAGTGATAATGTGGTGGTTCCCGACGCTATCACAAAGGAGAGGATTGTCTGTACACAGTAATTGAACACAGCAATTCCCGCCCGATCTCATTGGGAATCATCCTGTTTTAGTACAATCTCACAACGACGGACAAATCAAATGTATGTCCAGCTGTTGAGAGCTTTTCTCAAAATGAGCACCGATTTGCTTGCTCCCGAAGCTATTATTCTATAATAGTACTTACCACCCAAAAAAGAGTACCAACACGCTCCCGTTTGGCTTGCCTGGTATATTGAGCTTGTTTATTTCTCCTTCATATATTACAAAATATGATGCCTACTTGTTGAAAGTCGTTTAAATAAGTCAAAAAGAAAAAAATGGTTTTTCATAAAGGTAACTCGACGTAGGTGATTATTTAGCTTGACACATACCGAAATTGTCCACCTGCCCACATCGGAATCTCCAACTACGCAACACTCACGCTCAGAAAGTGGCAACACGCACAAAAAGAATATCGATGGATTGAGTGGGGTGCGTATTTCGTATCTCAGTCAGGCTGGGTGTACATGTATCAACTATTACCTTGTCGTTGGACGGCACCTTCCCAGACAAAGGCACCTCCACAAATATAAGTAATCGTTAATATTATACTGTATAACGTGGTAGGTCCTGGTGATTGACGTACCTCAGTACTTGTACTCTATTTGAGAAAGGCTTAGATTTTATTCAATGGATCCATAAAAAGAACAATAAACCGTTTGAAATCACTTCACGAGTTCCGACTTTAAAAGAACCTCATAGTTTAGCATCTGTCCATTTCCAAGTGACTTGGAAATGGGATATGGCAGTTGATCAGTTCAGTTAACTGTCCTGGATCGAACAAGTTGACCGGAATTCACAACACCGTATCCAAGTGAGCCACTGATGCATTATCTTTCGGAGCTTATTTGTCTGTATCTAGTCGACCAAAAGTGCTCCAAAATGTCGGTTTATACTATGAGTTCATACAGCTCGATTTCGATCTCGGGTACCTTAATCTCCTGCCTACACGTATTGTGCGTGCACACTGTATACGTGTGTTACATGGAATGTGCGTAAGTAGTGAGCTCCTGTTATTTATAAGGACTCCGAGTGTATAGAGAGAAATTGATTTGGATGCAGAAGTGTCTGTATTGATTTAAATTAACTGATCATACGCTTGCTTAGCCAGAGTGGTGCTAGCAATGCTATATGGTCGATGCGCTGACCTCTGACCATGCATCCTCGCACCACTTCAGTGCGGTAAGGAGGTCTACTTTGTACGGATTATCTAATCCTTCTCCTAGTCTATCTAAAGCAAGCATCACTTTCTCAGATAGTATATATATCGTTTGATGCCATGAATAATACCTTGGTCCATTGGTTGGATTGGGCAACTTTTCCACGCGAACGTTCGTCAGAGAATTTTCAAATTCGATTCACTCGAGCGTGATTGGTCAAACGCATCTTGCTGGATTTTTAGTCCAGTACCTTTGCTCATCTCCATATTGTGACGTTGTGCCTCCTGACCTATACTAGTAAATTATACGAGGCTATACTATTATAGTAAGGTTGTAGACCAGTTCACAACTCACGCACATTACTGTACATGTTTTAATATATTGTGAAAGCCATGCAGGATGTCTTATATATTTGCAAATCAACCGATTTACATCGCTATAAAGAAACGCAACCCCCGACTTGCTATATATAAACGGGGTCAACTTAATGTTAGATGTTAATTCTTAGATTTGAAGTCTGTTTTATCAACGTCCTCTCCAGCCGATTTATAAGTAACTCCCTCAGAATGCCCATACTTGGTTGGACATTCGAAGCGTCCACAACATATATAAACGCAGAGAGTCGAAGTAAGAATTGGGAATTTTGACAGAGTAGCAGAACTTTTAATAGGATTGACAAGGAGTGTGATAGCTTTGAGAAGGTCCAGTCAATAGCTGAGGCGAAGGTGATCTCGGCTCTGAATAGCTACTCTACGAAGACGACTCGGCCCGACATGAAACTCTACATGAAGTCAAGCCAATACGCAAAGCAGGCACAGCTGGTAGCAATTAAGCTTAGTGTAGTGTTATTGCTCTGCAGGGGAAATCTGCCGAGAACACTTATGTAGGGTATTTTGAACAATGACTAGTGGCCGGTTGGGGCTCACATCTCTACCGCACTGCTCAAATGTCCTTATTAATGCGTGACTACCCCCGAATTAGACGTTGGATTATATCACGCTTGCCCTTAAGGTCCAATTAAAACGACATATCGGATGGACAAAGCAGCCGCCGATTACAATAATGCTCACTGTCTATAGCGTACCTTTGAGGCACGTTGGTGTTCTGGCTTTGAAATCAAATCTGTTTTCCTGGAACTCCAGCCCATTTTCTGACGAGCTGTAGCCCTCATTAAGTACATGTACATTTACCGGTACGATGCCGTATTTACCAGCATCAACCTAGTGGCAAAAGCACTACACGAAACTTTGGTCTATTGCCTGCGGGTGTTCCATACGAACCGCGCATTTCTAGTAGAACGCACAATTTGGACAAGGAATGTCAATAATAGCAACGTTCAGATACGCTGGAAAAGAGTTTTTAAATTGCACTATTAATAACGTTAGCTCTAAAATCGATAGTAGTTCATACGAAGTATACCGGTATTATACTTGAAGTAATATTATAGTACATGTTTTAAAGCTTCACATTGTGCAGCGACCATTATGTATTATCAACTTGCTCAATACTGTACTAATTCATTATGAATGGGATGGGACTGCGGGAGTGCCGCCGGCAGTTCTCAACATCTGTACACATGTATTGTGTGGTCGTTCCGCCTCAAAATCTGAAGGAGTTGGGTAACGCAATCCTCGGACTCCCAAGTCAGCGCAAAGGCATTTTTAATTGTTGCACCTGCGCTGGCGAGGAATATTCATGCGTCTGAAAGGTCATATCGTTGTGCAAACTGCGAGTACCAGATCGCTCTTCTGTAAGCTCTGTGGTCGTTCCGTACATGTACAGTGTGTGGTCGTTCCGCCTCAAAATCTGAAGGAGGTGGGTATACCCTATACACCTCCTCCACAGCGCTCCTGCTGTCGCAAAAGGATAAACACAGAGATGTGTGATGGTTACGCCGTGCATAATGCACCGCATTTGCCGCAACTTCCACGCAAACAAAGCCTGAAGACTCATCCTAGAGCGAAGCCTATAACGCGTAGGAGTAGCTGTACCTGTATAATACATACGGTACTTGTATTCAGCGAGTCGATATCGCACTACGCAATTTTCTCTGAAGCACTCAAGCCCGCCAAGCTCAAGTGTTCTACCATTCAAGTTCAACCATGCGACTAGGCTTCATTGTGCTTGTCGCTGCAGCAACCCTTGCTGCAAGCAGCGATGCAGCCACCAGCTCGGACAAGTTTTCGTTTGTGACCTCTACTGATGCGCAGTCAGTGGAAGCCACGCAGCTGAAACGCGGTGACAGGAGGTTCCTGCGCACGACCAAGATGGAGCAAGAGGTCGACGATGATGACGATGACGACGATGACGACGATGACGACGATGACAGCCAGGCTGCAGAGGACGAAGAGAGAGCGATACCGGTACTGGGAAAGAGCATTTCGTTGCCGGCGTCGCTTAAGAACTTCAAGTTGCCAAATTCTCTTCTGCAGTCTGCGGATAAGGTCCTGGCAGCCGCTAAAGCTCCAGAGATCAACAAGTCTTGGCTGGCTCTCATGAAGAAGGTGGACGATAACCCGAAGGCTAAGCAGTTCGTTGGTGATTTCACGAAACAGAAGTGGACCACAGAGCAGCTCCTGAATGCAATGAAGATCACAAGAAAGACGCCTAAAGATTCGGACGACATGAAAGCCTTCTCGCTCCTGCTTCAAGTTCGTACGTGGAACAATCGGCCCGGCATTAAATCTCCGCAAATCGACGATGCTGCAGTCAAATTCCTGCAGAAGGTGGACGATAACCCGGTCGCGAAAAAATTTGCGACTGAGTTTATGGAAAATGACTGGACTACGACGCAACTCATGAGCAAGCTGGGTATCACAAGCAAAACTCTGAAGAACTCGAACTCGAACGAGGTGCAAGCCTACTCGCTGCTGATGAGGCTTCGTGGACTAACCAACGTGCAATCGAAGACAAGTGGTGTCAAAACCACTCTGAAGTGGGTACCCAAGACTTCGTAACTCTTTGGTGGAAATTTAACGCAACGAACACGAATTACCAAAGTATCATTCTTGTTTTTCTTCTCTTCTTGAAAAGCTTTGATTGAATTTGGTTTAGCAAGACAATCCACTCTGCCGAATAAATGCATATTGAAAGCCTCCATCATTATTGTACGTCAACAGTACATGTATGTCCCTGAGCATTGATGAAAATGATCCTTGTGCTGATATGCTCTATCTTTTCTGTGGTGCTCTTTTGCATTTTTCAACGGTTGGGGACTGTGTGTTTCCTTGCAATAGGATATTGCAATACCCAGTAGCGATGCAATTGAGAAGACCCACGTTGCAATCTGGCGCTTGAGTTTCAATATGCCTCCGGCGTATAATCCAATACATGCATTAATAATACTTCGAGGTATATATTCCTATCACTGAACTAGTGGTATGGCAGCAACGCCGCTGGTCCCAGCTGTAGAAGACAGCTTCGATCTCAGTTTGCCCGGGCCATATTGGTATCCATCCAGTAGTGGAACGCCTGGAAACGTTTGGCGATAGCTTCAGGCAGCTCGGTATATGCGCTATGCCTGTCGTTAGCTCCTCCACTGAAGCTCTTTTGATTCGAGTGGGTTTGCTGGCATTCGCATATTTCCACTGTGGTGGTCTGCGTGATTTTAAAGATTTCTGCCGAGGATGGAGCCTTTGCAGTGGGTTGCTACAGCGCACAGAGTCTGCCCACCTCAGTAGGCATATCCCAAAAAGAGGGGGCTCCCAACTCGTGCAAGTCGTACCAAACACCGACGAACTTTTCCACCTGAAAGATTGGTATTTTATGTGTCCCACCCTACCGTTTTTCAGTATTTTCGAGCCAAGAAGGAGTCAGCCCAAGACCATGGCGGCGAACCGCACGGCCGACTTCGCACACCTGTGCCAACACTACGCGGCCACGAAAGGCAGCGTCACGCTCCAGGTATACCCCTCTGCCTTTAAGCTGCCCAACGCGCCCTCTGCCGCCGCTGTACGTCGTCTGTAGCTGACAGTATTCCGTCGTCTATTATAGAAACTTGTGCACTCGCCACTGCAAGAGAACGCGCAGTTCAATGCCGCAGCCTCCGATATTTCCAAAGAAGTGTTCCAGGCCTCAAAGAGGTTGCAGCAGTTGACACAACGTACGTGTTAAGTTGCAGCAATTGCAGGTGGAGATGTTGACGTGTCTGTGGTTGTTATGTGAATGCAGTGGTGCGGCAGAACAACATGTTCAACGACCCGACACAGGCCATCAACGAGCTGGCGGTGCTCGTGAAGAAGGACATCACGGACATCAACATGCAGCTGGACAATTTGCAGGAGTACATGAATAGCAAGCGGCAGTCAGCCACGTCGAGGCAGGCCGCAAAACACTCGGATGCTGTCGTGTCGCTCATGAAGTCCAACCTGATGGCCACGACCAGAGGGTTCAAGGACATTTTGGAGGTCCGCCAGGAGAATATGAAGCTGCAGCAGAGTCGACGCGCCAGGTATGGCAAGACGGCGTCCAGTGCGCTGGGCAAGCCGCTGGCGTTCAAGGCCCCGCAGCCCCCGAGAAGCAACAATAGCCACACCGGTAGCGTGCAGGAAGTGAACCTGTCGAACACACTACCGCGGCCAGGATTTAGTACGGGTGAGTCTCCGAGCAACGGGAACGCGGAAATCCAGCCCCTCATCACCACGATGACACAGGAGCAAATCGTGGCCGAGCAGCAGAACTACACCGAGTCGAGAGCCGAAGCTGTGTCCCAGATCGAAAGTCATATTGTGGATATCGGACAGCTCTTTGGACGACTTTCAACGTTGATTCACGAGCAGGGAGACCTCGTTCGAAGGTACGTCCCCATGTATTATTGTCAAATTTGCTTGCAAGTGCTAACTGTGTTGTTTATTTTGCTATTGTGATTACAGAATTGATGACAACGTGGAGGAGTCGCTGGTGAACGTGAGCAGTGGCGAGCACGAGCTGCTCAAGTACTTCTCCAGCCTCTCGAACAATAGAATGCTGGCGCTCAAGATCTCCGCTATCTTATTGGTCTTCCTCATCTTCTTCATGTTCTTCTTAGCTTAAAATCAAAATAAACCACGAGTGTCCAACTACCGCCATCGGTGTATCCTTCGTTCTGTGCTTCAACGCGGCAGTTGTCTCTCTGCAGCAGCTCAGCTGTGCTTGCTCTTGTGCTCGTCCTCGTCCGGCTTGATGGCGATGAAGCCTCCGAGCGCCATGGCCACGACGGTTGCGCCCTGGGCCGCCACTCGCAGACGCATGAACTTCTGCTGCGTCACGGCGTCGGCAGCGCGGCGGAAGGAGGCCAGGCCGCCAATCAGGACGCCCGCCGTGGCCAGGCAGCCCAATGGTACCAGCGGCTCCTCCCGGCAGCGGCGCTTCATCTTCTGCCAACCAGTCTCCATCGGGAACCCGTTCATGGCGGCGTCAGCGGCAAATTGATCTGTGCGGTCAGCATACCGAGAGCTACGTACTTATGCGACGCCCCCGTTTTTCAGGGACAAAACCTTCATTTGAGCAACGATACAGATTTGGTCTGAGCGAAATTAAACGGTTTCTTGTTCGAATGTATAGATCCTACGTCCTGAAAAGAATATTATTGGCACAGTTTAGACCAAAACAGAGCGTATGTTTTGGGTGGTGAACGTAACATTAAGTGACACACTCAATATATGAAATATTCGTTTCAACAGACCTCACACATTAACAATTCTACTAACCTCCTCAACTGCATGACAAGCTTTTAAGAGGGATATCGGATAATGCAGTCGCTCGCTCTCCGCCCCTGAATTTTAACGAAGGGGGGCTAAAGGCCGTCCACCCTACCGCTTTACATTAGCCAAGTGCACGAGCCCCTTATCGCCGCTAAGATGCTCCAGCTCCGCAAGCAAGTCGTGCGCCGCGCGCTGCAGACCCGCTCGATCGAGTGGGCCGACATCTCGCAGAAGCTTACGGACCCGCGCGCCCGCGCCGCCCTCGATAGCCTGCGCGACGTGCACGGCCAGATCGCGGCTGAAGCGCGCGCCTTCGTCAAGGAGCCTGAAGCCATTGACTTCGACTACTACCGCTCGGTGGTCAAGAACAAGGAACTGGTGGATGCTATGGAGTCCAACTACAAGAGCATCGCGTTTCCGACCATCACTCCCGAGGAGTTGGATGTCGCCTCCAAGTCGGAGGAGCTGCCGGACGAGCTGCGTCTGAACGAGCAGGAAACCGTGGACAAGCTCGTACGCAGCTGCAATTATTGTGGACTTATTGGTGGAGATAGAGAGCTCATGGTGTTGTTTTTGCTTCGTTGGTGCTGCAGTTCGCCCAGCTGAACGAGAAGGTGACGGACTCCAAGGCCCGCATCGAGGAGCTCAAGGAGCTCATCGGCCTCATGGAGGAGACCCGCACGACGCTGGCTACCACCATGGACGAGGTGACCGCCATGTACCCGGAGGTGGAGGAGGAGATCGACGACGAGATCGCCAACCTCGAGTGGGAGAAGGACACGCAGTAAGCGGTTCCCTTCTAGTCGACGACAGATCTTGGTTGCTACAGGAACAAACAGATGCAACGTGGACGAGGAAGCAAGCGAGCACGACTCTCACGCAAAGGTGAAACAGAGACGTCCGCCTTGGACTCTTAAATGCCAACTCTTCTCAACACGGAAATTGAAGTGGATTTATCTGTATCTCGCTCGCTCGTCTTAGTGTCTGCAGCTCGAACAATGTGCCGAACAAGAAGAAACAATCTATTTCATCGCGCTGCACATGCATTCTTAGACACGAAGATGTTGTTGTATTAGCTCTTTGTTGCGATCGCTTGTTTACTCGCGCGTGCGGTAGGCTTCCGGCACACGGAAGAGCTCCTTGGGATTCTTGGCCATCTCAGTGTCGACGCAAGCGTTGTAGGCGAGCATGACGTCCTTGCACATGTCCAGCGCACGGTTGCCCACCTCTGTGTCGGACTGGCCCTCCGGCTGCTTGCCGTGCTCGTAGAAGCACGCGAAAAACTTGGTCGCCACCCTCTCGCACGGCTTGGGCACGCGCGGGAAGTTGTCGCTCATGCGCAGCTCGTTCGTGTCCGCCATGGCCACCTACAGATCAAGGGGGTCGCTACGATGAAGGGTGGAGGTTGAATTTTGACTCGAAATCGAACGGCCTAGAACGCGTGCATACAAATATCAAGACTAGATTCAGGTCATAGACCGGTGCTCCGAGCCAAGTTGCGATGAAGTATTACTACATGTAATGCTGCCCAATGTGTCTTTGATTGTCCTGATTAGCTTGGATTGGCGTCCAACACGTGGGGCTCTATCTAACGTGTCGTGTTCGCGGTCTCTTGTGTCGCTCTCTCTGGCCAGCGCTTCATTCATTTCTCTTTCTGTTTGCTGGTGTCCTGTATGGCTGACCGGCCTGTTATCTAATTGCACGCAACCACAGCGGATATTAACTGCTCAGTCGTCAGCTCGGCGCCAAACTCGATCAGTAAAAAAAGTCAGCATTTGATGCGCCACGCCAACATCCTCTCCACTCTCTCACGAATGCAACAACAAGCAAGCGATGCAAATGAAAGGCTTCGAGCGTTCAACGTGGCGCATCAATTGCTGGGCACAAAAGACAATTGCAGAGCTCTTACGTTCCGTCGTCATCTTCTCCGTCGAAGAACAAGAACTCCGACGATGTGTTGAACGCGACGCCAGAGTCCAGGAACGTCGCGAGCGCGGCGCCCAACGGCCGACCCACCTGCACAGTCATTCAACTCTCTGTTAGCACAGCTTTGCACGTGTAAAAGTTCATTGTAAGCGGCTCAAACGGTCACGTACGGCGCTGCCGAAGCGGCTCTTGCTACTCTGCACCAGCTTCTCGATGGCGGCGGAGTTACGCTTGCCCGCGGCCGAACGCGCCATTGCCCTGGCCACTGCGCGCGTCATCTTGATCCGCTGCCCGAACCGGTAGTACGTCATGGCAGCCTCCTGTATCGATGATAGCTGCTGGGGCTGCTGGGCTGGATGGAGACACCAACGAATATTGGTGGCCCCATGTTCCCGTACGCCCATCAGGTACCATGAAAGAGGTACACGGGCTCGAATTGTGACACGTCATTGAAGTGATACTCTTAAGCAGGAATGCAGCCGTTTTCACGACGAAAAGATGGTGATGCCAACGTGAAAGGCTTGGGTACTGTATTGATACGGTGTACGTTTAAGATGTCCTGTGTGCTGGTGGCATGTTTGGGACGTATAAATATGACCTGTAGGCTTGAGCTCGACTCTGTGAGTGGTTCCCCGACTTAAGACTTGTCTTGGGACTTTCGCGGCTTACTTAAGTATGTGTTGGTGAAGCATGGGTAGCAGGAGCGAACCATCCCCACACTGGATCGCTGCAGTGCTCTCCTGGTGGACATTCACCTTCGTGTAAACAAGACCACACCTGATCGACAGCGGGCTCTTGGAAATGAAGCTCCTAGATATCACGGAAAGGAAAACGTTAGCAAAATTGTGCTTGATGAAGCGCAACGGTTGAAAGTACCTCGTGGTAGGCCTTGTCGAAGATGGAGCTGGCACGAGAACGGAGCCCGCCCGAGCTTGCAAACGACGAGTCGGTACTCGCAGAGCTGTAGGCGCTGTGTCGTCGGTTTTTCTTGCTTGTGTCGATTTTAAGCAGCCCAAGGTGCAGAGCCGTCACGGATCGTGCGATCTCGTCGCGCGTTGCTCGTGGGCTGTCGGCAACATTATCGTCATTGTCTTCGTCACTCTCTTCGCTGTCCTCGCCGTACTCGTAGTACTTGGCCACAGAGTAGCTGGTGAGCCCCACCATGACGCCCGCTGCGATCGCCGGGTTCGCGCGCAGCCATCGCACACCGTCGAGCACCTCGGTCGGCGTCGGCAGGTATGATGGCGCTCCTATTTTTGTGAAGAGCTTCTCCATTGTCAGAGCTTCACGCTCGACTCGCTTCTTGTATCGGAGCCGTTGAATTCAGTTGTGAGGCGACTGCAAGCGCCGACTGCAAGCCAGCTGGCTCGGCGCGTGGCCGAGGTGCTCTGTTGACGCGCCGTCCTCGTGATGCAATTCGGTGCTAGAAACCGCAACTGCCCCGGCGATCCGGGTTGCCTATTTCAAGGCAGTCTCCGCAGAAGTTAGCTGCTGCTCTGGGGCACTTCAGCATCTGAGCCATGAAGTAAGCACCACCCAAATAGCTACAACTATAAAGTAAAAACTCACAATGACCGACCACGTTAAAGCCGGTTGAGCGATGACAGACGGTGTTTGAGTCACGCTGCGTGCTTTTGAGCTTGGGTCATGCACCTCATGAGGCAGAATCCCCCACAAGAGAGCAATCCGCATCCTCTCGACCGACGTACCGACCACCAAGGAGACGAGTCCTGCGTCCGTTTACTCGGGTGAGGTCCAACTGCAGCGATGACAAGCGTTCATCAGCGTACCCTACGGCAGATGATCGCTCGAAAAGGGCAACTTGCCCATGTTGAAGTTGAAGTGGTCCTCCAATCACGAGCGGGGGCGGTTGTTGCTGCCTGACTGGTATCAACGTTTGCCAGTGCAGCTCAGCACCGTGTTGAGGATTCGTCAAAGGTGTGCATTGCAAACAAGAGCTGAAGCTATCAACTTCTTCAGGTGCCGTCATCGCTTGTAGCTCCGCAAGCTGTAACGGTTCGAGCAGTCCCAACGCCCATCCTGAATACATACGACTGGCGAGTTCTCGATTGGTAGAGTGTCCTTCATAGCACAACATGCTGGCTGTACACCTGGATGAAAGGGTGGTTAAATGTCATCCCTCACCATTTGTCTCTCGGGTGTGAGCCCCACGGTGAAACTTGGCAGACTGGTTGACAAGCAATCAGAGACAACATGTAGACAAGCACCTGGACCGCCTAGCAAAAAAGAACTTTCGGGTCGGAATATTTCACAAAGCTATAATTCCGAGCACTTCAGGAGAAACCCTCTCGAAGCGGCGTTTATTTGAGAGCTCCTTGTCGCGATGACGGAGACGATAATGACACTCCTCTTTGACGAGGCGAAGCAGCAGACATGTTTTATTACAGAACGGCGGGAGAGTTCGAGAATGACGTTTGCAGATGAGAGTTCGTATTTTATTGACGTTGCTGAATCACTTCATTTCAATACTTGCAGCTATGCCAAAGTGACAGCGTGCAAGATAGCCGTAGAAACCTCACGTGTTATTTTGAAAAATGCACAAAATCCACTCGGATGTGCTGTTAGTTCTGCGTGCTCGACTGGCGTTTGCGTTCACAAAGTTGGACTGGCGAGGATATAAAGGCTAGCTGTTGGTGAAGGAGGCTGTCACGGAGAACAAGGCCAACCACGAGGCAACCGTCGAGACGCGCCATCGTCATCCGAGCAGCATCGTGCTGGACGAGCTTGGTGATGACTCGCAGAACCGATTGCAGGAGACCACGACGGGATCTGATAAAGCCAAGACTAGCCGCTTGGTGGTGATGATGATGGCAACATGAATAAGTGCACGTGGTGCTGATTGCGGCGCTGGGCACGAAGCGTAGGACAGGTAGGCGTTCGCAAGGAGGTACCTAGGAGAGATAGCTACAGTGCTCATTGGAATTAGTGTCAGTGACACTAATTTTCGACCGAGACCTAAATCGAAAAATATGGAAATTAGTGTCCGTCGCGCTAATTTTCGACAGACTCTAATAACCCTGATAAGGAAATAGTGTCGAGGACAGTATTTTCCGACAACAAGAAATTAGTGTCCAATCAGCGACAGGGACGTGACGTTGGTGCAGCTTAGTGGTTGAGCGCTCGTTTACCAAACGAGAGGTCGATGGTTCGATTCCATCCACCAACATTTGATTCGGATCATGATGCGGATCATACTGGGGTTTCTTGTTCACATCGAGAGCCGGCGCACAGAACTGCTAACGCGACCGCCGTCCGGCATTTCGTGTGAACAGGTTGACCGCCAGTATGCTAAGCACCATGAGTCGGGCGCCCCTTCTGACGAAGATTCGATGCTCGTTCTGATATCTCAGAACACTGCGTCTACAATCGGAAGTCACAGCGGCCCCAGGCATACAGAGGGATATCGTATCACAACTCCAAGAGTAGGATGTAAGCAAGAATGAAATTTTATGAAGTGGATGGAAAGTTGTCCTTTCTTGCGAACTCATCGGGGTACTCCTTGATGATTTCTTGAAGGTGGGGGTACAGCTGTGCCACAGTCCAACTCCCATCAACGTCTCGGGACATACCGCAGCGAATCATAGCCTTCCGAGCATACGTCAGCCCGTTCTTGTCTCTGAGGGTGTTGAGCTCTTGCACACACTCAGCGGCCAGCTTCAAGAAGAAAGGCTTCCCTGGGTTCTTCAACTTACCTGACCACGCACTATCGTTGCGCACTTTGTCCTGCCAATCCCCGTCCATGATCAGCTCGAGCTTCTTGGCATTCCACTTTCGCGCCCAGATCGATTTCAGCTTGGCGATGACGAACGAATCCGCTGGCTGACAGAGGTCAGTGGAGTTGGGTGGCAAAAAGTGCAGATCCGCATTGAGGATTCGCAGCTCTTCAGCGCATTCGTCTGCTGACAGGTGCCCTCCACAGTTGTCGAGAAAGATCGCCTTTTTCTTTCCGTGAGGATCGGCACGGATGGCTCGACGTTCGAGCAAAAACTGACGAAACACACGCTTGTCCATCCACCCTTTCGGTCCGGTGCGGTAACACACGCCTTGAACATCGTCTGGGACGCCTCGTATTGGATAGTTGGCACTGGCGTTCTGTAGAATCATCATCGGTGGCATGACACGACCGCTGGCGCCACCGGTAAGTCTGACGACCATCGTCATTCCTTCGCCCCCTGAAACGACTTCTGCATACTTAATGGAAGTCTCGCCCACGAAGCCAAGCGTTTTTCCGGTGTCGAAGTCGATCACAAAGTGGGTCTCGTCTATGTTTTCGATGGTGTCTTCGTCTAGGTCGCCACTGAGGAAGCCATGCTGTAGACGACCGAGGTGCCTCGCCACGGATGCTCGGATTTCTTTTGTCTTTTTCTCCGATACTTGTTTCTTCCCCGTTTGTGACCTGAGTACAATACCGTGTTTTTCCATAAAATACTGGATCCAAGAGTTTGTCAGCCTCTCGATGATCGTCACGCCTTTGTGGTCGCGGCTTTGCTTGTTGAACTTGCCAGTTGCCTGTTCGACTGTACGGATTGCAAGTTGACGGAGAAGGGGCGTGTCAAACTGAAGCCCAGCCTTCCGTAGACGTGTAAACTCCGACAGCAGCTCTGGATAGAGCCACGACACCCACTCACTCTGAGGACGCCCGCGTCCTGGCAACGCCTTCACTTCAAGGACCTTCCGCCCGTCGGGCGTGACCTTCGACACGGTACGAGACCCCCGCGGGAGATCAGTCAGCGTTCCACGCTCAGCCCACCATCTCGACGCCTTTTTCCGATCGGAGTCTCGACTCTTCTCATTCTTGAAAACCTCTGGAAAATGGTCAACCGCAGCTTTGGCGAGCGCCGTCTCACCGAGTTCATGCTGTTCTTGCATCCACATCACAACTGCACGACGCTTGGACACAGTTGAGACATCTTGGCGCTTGCGCTTCGTGCCGAAAATGACGACAGTACGACCGTGTTCCGCCGTTATGACAGTACTGGCACCATCTTCACCAGAGTTGGTGGTTCCAATGTTGTTTCCAGTGACCGTGGATTTGACTGCGGCACCATTGCTTGTCGTGGCTTGACGAGCCATCGTGTCGAAGGCTGCGATAATCGGCGAAGCTGACGTGATATTCACGGGCCGCTCGTGCGCGAGACACTTTGGGCACATTATCTTCTGACCAAACCCTTCAGGGCCTTCTGGCGTACCGCACCACGTGTGCATACTGATCTGGCATACGGGACAGACGTGCACATTCCCGACGAGCTCGCCGCATCCACCGCATGGAGAGAGCGCGGCCATTTTCGTGGAGTGCCGTCCTGCCGATCGCTTTTTTAAGATAGATGTTTTGCACGACACTACTTTTAGATGGACAGTATTTTTGGAAATGGTTTCCTAATGCCCAAATATTAGAATTAGTGTCCTATACACTACTTTTAAGTGGACGCTATTTTTCATCGGACACTAACTCCCATGAGCACTGTAGCGTGATCTGGAGTTTTCCAGAGTTCCAGCTGGGCTGGGTACCAGCTGGCCGTGACGCTGTATTATCACGGTAAGGAGTTCAAAGAGAAGTCAGCATGTCGAGTCGACAGCGAGAGCTGATAGTTCAACCAACAGCTTAACTCACCAAATATATTCTCAGTTTCCAACTAGCCACGTGCTGCTAGCATATCCTGTTGTCGCTTCGCGCGTTTGAGACACAGCTCAACCGCCCTCTCGTCATGACAATGAATGCGTGCATCGAGGAGGAGACGAAGAAATCAATTGCCATGTGGCATTTCGAACGCCATCCTACCCAAGTATCCGAGGACGAATGGGTCGCCTACTTCCTGGAAGCCAACCACCTTGCCTTCGAAGATTACGGGGCGGTCGAAGTGGCGATGAAGAAATTGGCAGTGGATGTTCAGCTTCCTGAAGCAGAGTCGAGGATTAATCGTCTGCAGAGAGATCTTACTCGAGTTTTGGAAGAACATAACTTGGCGGATGTCATGTTCGCCCAGGAGCAAAAACGCCTAGTGAAGTACATGGTGGCGGCATTGGCGCCAGCGACATTCAAGCCTAAGTCGTACAGAGGCTCGATCACGCTCAGAACAAATCGCTCAAGTCACATGTGATCAAGTTCTGCAAATGGATGCAAGATCTTCTCCAAAGTTATATGGTCTGGGAGCGAGTCTTGTCTCGCGAGTCGGGGAAGTCGCGGGGAAGAAACGACAAGCGCCCCTCGGCCCCGGATGCCAATTCGGGATCAGGAAACTCGTCTGGTGGAGGCGGAGCATCGCCCTCTGGTTCCGAGCGAACGCCCTCCGAATCTGGCCGAGAGCCTCAGCGTGGTAATCGAAAACGCGGAGGAGAAGGACGAGCAGCCACACGACAGAAGTACCCGTGTCTCAAGTGCGGTTCGATGGACCATCGTGTGAGATATTTTCCCCAAGTTCAACCTGGAGAGGCGGCGGAGCTCGTCGCAAAATGGCGGGCCGAACACGGCACGAGAGCTCCGGCACCGGCGCACATGCGTCAGTTAACAGGTTTGGCCGTTGATAGTCAAGATGTTTCTGGTATGCAGGGGCTGCTCGCGAAAAATGATACCGGGCGGGTGCCTGGAGTGGTTGAAGGTCTTGAGCTACCCGAAATCCTGCTCGACTCCGGAGGAGACTCGTCACTTGTATCGGGCGGTCTTATTGCAGAATTACAGAAGCAGGGCGCATGGATTCAATTTGCCGTCCCGCCGCAGCCTAAGCAGCTACTTCCTGTCGGCGGAAAGACAATTTTTGCCACTCGTCAGGCCAGGTTCCGCAAGATCGTGTTTGCTACATCGGCAGGTCCTCTCGTTCTTCGAGACCTTGCGTGTTGGGTGGAAGAAAAGGATAAGTCCATCGCGTTAAAGATTGGTCGACCAATGATGGAAGCCATGCTATTCGACGGACGGATTGCTGGTGGCAGCCCTCACAAAGCAGGCAGAATGGACGGCACCACCGGAACCTGCTGAAGCCAGTTTGCCGTTTATACGAATGCAACGTCTTCAAGTGAAAGCCTGTTATGAGGATGGCACCGCCGCGGTGACTCATGATGAGCCCCATTTTACTCCTGACCTCAAGGCTGCAACAACGCGGTCCGTGAAGGAGATGTTGGTGGATATGCTGCACGACGCAGTAGATAAGGGCCTGAGTGAGCGAGGCGCGATTCGGCTCAAGGCGTCCCTAGACAAAGGAGAAGACAATTTCCGCATGCAGTTCGGGTCTGATCCACCCGTTAAGGTGAAGCCGCTGAAGGTCTGTTTAAAGCCAGGAGTCAAGCCCGTGCGTTGCACAGCACGACGATAACCTCCGCTGCATATGCGATTTCTGGAGAAACATTGTGCGGAATTGGCGTCGGCGGGGCTGATCTATCTGAATAATCGCCGTCGATGGTGTTCAGCGCCACGGATTGTGCCCAAGAAGGAGCCTAACGACCCTCGCATGACGGTCGACTCGCGCAAGGTGAACGTGTGTGCGGAACCCATGGTGTGGCCGATGCCGGTATTGGAGATTGCCATTACCCACGTTCAAGGCTCACGACTCTACTTCTCTTGTGATTGGTTCAAAGGGTACTGGCAATTGCCTTTGCATCCTGCTTCTCAGGAGCTCTTTACGTTCATCACCCACCGACTCCGACACGCGTGCCAATGGGAGCTACGGACGCCGTCGCGTTTTGCCAGAGTGTGGTGGAGGAGATATTTGGGCCACTTCTCTATCAAGGGCTGCTTGCATGGCTTGATGATCTCCTTGGGTATGCGTCTACAGAGGACGAACTCTGCGCGCTCTTTGATAAGGTAATGGAGCTTTGCGCCCAGTACGGATTGAAATAGCACCCGGTCAAGTGCGTTTTGTACGCCACAGAAATTAAATGGTGTGGACGTATCATCTCTGAACGGGGAATTACACATTGCCCGGAGCGAATCCAAGAAATGGTCGAATTGGCCTCTCCGGTGACCGGGGCAGATCTCCAGCAGTTTGTATGTGCGATAAACTGGATGAGAGCCTCAATCCCCGAATACGCAAAGCTCACGGCACCGTTGTACGTCATTCTGGGGCGTGCCATGCAGGAGACGGGGAGTCGCAAGAAGATCGAGTTGCAACGGTGCCTATTATCCTCCGTTGGATGGGGAACAACCGAGGAGGAGTGCCTTCAGTGTGTGAAGGACGCCCTGGTTAACATGGTCCCGCTAGCCTACCCTCAAGCCGATTGGGATGTTTGCGTTTACAGCGATGCCAGCGACAAGTTTTGGGGCGCCGCAGTTACCCAGTTGCCGCCTGTAATGGGTCTGCTTAGACCCACTACTTAAGCTTACACGTGTGCGCACGTGTAGGAGGAAGCGTAGGAGTAATTTACTTAAGTTCTGTATACTTGTATCCACAAGTATACTTAAACCTAGATAAAAGAACCAAACGGAAGCTTTGGTGGTAAATGAGAACTGTATTGATTGTAAATGGGGTTTCCTCCTAAAACTGATATTTCTAATGAGAGGTTCTGCCATTGGATGGCTGGCAGAACCCCTATCTATTGAATGACTCTCATTGGTAGAAAGGTGTTACTTTCTACCAGTCATATGCCTTTTGCTATGAATGTGGACCACCCTGTGGTGGTCACCTGAATGTATGCCTTAGTGCATGTTGCACTAAGGTAGGAGGTGAACCGAATGTGTAGCCCCGCTACACCATCCCCCCGTTAGGATTTGACGTGCCGGTCTCGACACGTCAATCCGTATTTTCTTCGGGAGAACACGTGCTCATTCCCAATGAGCACGCCAACGACGTCTTCGTCCAAGACGCCGGCCGCTTCGGCAACAGCAAGTGCTGTCGTCGCCTCCAAGGCGACGACGGCCGCTGCCTCAGCCACGACCGCTACTGGCATCGCCTCGACGGCGATGCCGACAAGCGCGGCAACAGAGAGTCGCCTCTCTGTTGCTGGATACCACTCGAGATGGCATGAGAAACATGCCATCCGAAACAAGACAGGCAAGATCATTGCTGTCGAAACCGGAGTGGGTATCTACTCTCCGGGTGGAGAGGGAGTTCCCCTCGACTACGGAAGTGAAGTCGAGGAGGGGGAACTCGAAGGAGACAAGGACATCTTGTCTCCGGGCCACACTGACCCCAATGTGGGTCTGCGTCGTCCACGCGAAGACGACCCGAACGCTTCGAGCTCGAAGCGTTCGCGCAGCGGCAGTGGAACACCGCTCGCTGCCGCTGGAGCCTTAACGACTCCGCGGGATGGAGATGACTCCACTCCATCCGCTGCTGTTGCGGCCTCGCGCACTGAACCAGTGCGTGAGCCGTGGATGCCGTCTCAGTCTGAGATCGGCAGCCGATTCGGTGCGACCGCGCCACCGAATCTGTACGCGCTGTATTCGTGCAACGCCATCGTTGACGATGACGTCGCGAAGCGAGTACACTTTGATCCGTTAACGAATCAAAGGCGCGACTACTACATCGGGCTCTTCCATGAGCTCCGATGGTTTGCGAGCAAGAAGACTTCTCGCAGAAGCAAAGTGCCCGAGTGGCAGGCACTTTGTCAAAGTTGGAGTGCCTTTGTTGAAAACTTCAACAAGAACCCCGCTGGCTATCGCGACCGGATTAGCCAGGCGCGGGAGCGCTACGAGAAATTCTCGAAGCGTGGTAAACTTGAACGACTGCACCATGGTGCAGTCGGTATTGGACTTCCTTGCGCAGTGCCTTATGACACTGCTTGTGAGTACTGCTACCCTGGAGCAGTACGCATCACCGAGCGGGACGTCAACGGGTACACGTCCATGTGTGTACCTGACGACCTCAAGACCCTGCGCGCCAGTTTTCAGGCGCAGGCGTCTTCTAGTGCTGCGGATAATCGCAGCACTTATCCGAGTGCTGTAGGCGACTACAGCGCTCGCCCAAGTTTTACGCCCTTCGGCGGAGGTGGCGGTGGCGGCCTTCGTACGCCGTCACCATTTCCGGAATGTCCTCCATCAGGACATTCCGTGATTCCCACGTATCGTGTTGGGGAGGAAATCCTCTCCAACGAATACGAAAATGAACCGGACCTTGGGTCTGGTTCCGATGACCAACAATTCGCTGGACGATCCAGCGAGTTGCCCCGCGTGCGTCTCGCAACGGGGGTGGGGGGGGCGGGAAGACGCCCCGGGTTTGGTCAACCAAACTTTGAGTCTCGCTTGGAGGCTGTTGAGCGTCTCCAAGCGTCGCAGTTCGCTGCTCTGCGTCAGGAGCTGAGCTTGTTAAAGGCTCAGCTCGCGGAGGTTGCGCAGACGACCTCGAACGTAAAGGTCGAGGTCGGGACGAGACTCTCTGGCGTCTCGAAGCGCGTCGCCGCGCTCGAGAGCGCTTTGGCGAGTCACCAGACGTAGGTGACTCGTGCTGCACGTACGGCTTCAGTCGCCCAACGTAAAACGTTGGGTGCAAGCGCATGCTGGACGGTATGTCCAGTGTGTACGCGTTGCCATGCTTCGCCAACACGGTGAATGGCCCAATGAAGCGCGGAGCAAGCTTGCTTGCTCCGAAATCGGAAACTGCATGTTTAGCTAGGTTCTGAGTAGCTAACAGAACTAATGAACCAACTTTGAATTCATTTGTGTTTCCCCTGCCGATGTTATCGGCATTCAGCTTCTGTCGATCGACAGAAGCTGCTATTGCATCTTGGACAAACCGAATTACGGCTTGTCGACGCTGGACAAAGTCCATTGCATCCGAGCTGAACCCCTGGTTCAGTTCGTGCTCCTTGTTCGCAGCAGGCCCGGCCTGCGCGTGATGTTCGTTGTCGTTTAAAGTGTCTATGCCCGTCGTAGACACTGTCTTGTTGTCGTCATGACTGCGCGCAGTACGTGCGCGAGTCGTCACAGCTGATACATTGCTTGTATCAGCGTGCTTATCCGGTTGTTTTGAATTAACCGGATATCCTCCCCCACTTAAGGAAGGAGCTACCGCACCGAGTACGCTCGGTACGCGTGGGTGCCTCATGGCATTCACGTAGAACGGTGTGTGTCCTGTCGAGACATGCACCGAGTTGTTGATGGCGAACTCCGCCATCGGCAAGCAGTCGCTCCATTGATGGAACGAGTGCGCGTAGCTCTTCATGGTGTCAACCAGCACGCGGTTGACACGCTCTGTTTGTCCGTCGGTCTGCGGGTGATCCGCAGTCGACATGGACAACTGCGTCCCAAGAAGTGTAAACACTTCTTGCCAGAATCGCGCTGTAAAGCGCGGATCCCGATCCGACACGATGTCGAGTGGCATACCATGGTGTCTAAACACCAGGTCAACAAACAGACATGCCGTCTGTTTGGCTGTCACCTCGGCTGGTACTGCAGCAAGATGCACCATCTTGCTGAAGCGGTCAACAAAGACCACAATACCAGTCCTCCGCTTGTTGTCTTGCGGAAGACCAAAAACAAAGTCCATTGAAATGGACTGCCAGCACTCCGACGGAGTCGGTAGTGATTGAAGCGGAGCCTGCGAGTTGGGCGCAGGCTTCACGCGCTGGCATACCTCGCAAGCACGAACGTACTTGCGTACCCACTTGTACTGGTGACTCCAATAGAAGTCACGCGTGAGAAGCAAATATGTCTTCTCACGGCCAGGATGTCCCGATGTCGGGGCATCGTGGTACTCATACGTGATCTTGAGCTTCAGCTCATGATCATCCGGCACGACAATGCGATCTGCGTTGTCGTCGACTGCGCTGTAAAGCAGCAGGCCGTTGTGTACACGATAACGGTGTACACGGGCACGAAGGTGTTTGGCCAGCTTCTGACGAGACTTGTCAGAAGGTGTGGAGAAATACTCCACCAATTGCTTCGCATCCGCATCATGTGCGTATGCGGCCTTCACTTCGTCCAGCAAGGACGACGAGGGTGTAGTCGTCCTGACGACGCCAACGCAGTTGGCGTCGGCCTCTTGCACCGCATAATCTGGTCGACGCGAAAGCGCGTCGGCCACGACATTCAACCTTCCAGGTTTGTACTCAACCTGGAAGTTGTATTCAGCAAAGAATGACAGCCACCGTGCCATTCTTTGTGATATGTGCGGCGACTTGATCGCCGTACGCAACGATGCGTGGTCGGTGTAGACCACGAATGGTCTACTCCCAAGTAGATACACTCGAAACTTTGCGAGTGCATACTTCATGGCAAGGAGTTCCTTGTCATGTACCGGGTAATTGCGCTCAGCTGGCTTCAGCTGACGCGATTGGTAGTAAACCACACGATCACGACCTTCGTGATCGAGTTGCATCAGTGCGCATCCGATCGCGAAATCGGATGCATCGCACACCACGTGGAATGGGCGATCTTGGTCGGCCACCGCCAAGATCGGCGCCTCAGTCAAGCCCTGCTTGACTGCTTCGAAGGCCTGCTGACAATCAGCAGTCCATTCCCATGCAGCCTCTTTCTTTAAGAGCTGCGACAGCGGGCGAATCTTGCCCGCGTAGTTGCTCACGTACTTGCACAAGTACGTGGCGAGTCCAAGGAACTGCCGCAGTTCCTTTACATTTGAAGGCGTAGGCCATTCATTGATCACTCTGACCTTTCCTGGGTCAGGGCGTACGCCGTTCTTCCCCACGAGACACCCAAGTACGGGTATCTCGGTCGCCCCGAAGATACACTTCTTCAGGTTCGCGTAGAGCTTGTGCTTTCGCATGAGCTCAAGCAACTTGCGGAGATGCTCTGTATGCATCTCCACATCCGATTTCCCATTCACAGCCCGGCTGTGAATGAACACGTCGTCGAAATAGCTCGGTGCGAAGTCGCGCACCGAGCGCAACAAGTGCGTGACGCACCTGTTGAACGTCGCTGGGGCGTTCTTCAGCCCCTGCGGCATCACGAGCCACTCCCAGAGCATGCCGCTCGGAGTGCTTACCGCTGTGAGAGGGATATCACTCTCACGCATGAGGATCTGATAGAACCCGTCTCTCAGATCCAGAGTACTGAAGATAGTACTCGAGGTCATCGAATCGATGATCACATCTTTTCGAGGTATCGGCGTCTGCGCCGGTACCGTCGCATCGTTCAGCTTGTTATACGCATGAACGATGCGCCACCCGCCCTGTGGTTTCTTCACACAGAACGTAGGCGCGCTGTGCGGGGACTTCGATTCCCGCACTTGTCCTGCATTGCGACGACTTTCAAAGAAGTCGTCGATTGCCTTGACTTGCTCACGCGGCAGTGGCCACTGTCGCGTGACGCAGTACTTCGTTCCCGGCACGAGATCAATCTCGTGCTGAACACCCTTGTCCTGCGGTAACTCCGCAGGAATGTCGTCCGGGAGTACATCCTTGTACTCACGCAAGACCTTGTAAAAGGGGCTCGCCTTGAGCGAGTCCCAGCCTTGCTCGTCGAAGCGTTCCTTCTTCGACTTCGCGCTGAGGGCGTCCGCGCCCTCAGAGATGAGCTGATTCAGCTCTTCTGCTTCACACGTCATCCTCTCGACGTCCGAGAGGATGCAGATCTGCTCGATGCGTCCATCGTGCAGTTCGCGAGCGAAACGCTTCCAGCTTGTGACTGGGAGCGACATCAACTCCGACGCTAACGTCGGAGGATTATTCAGCCTCATCTTCTTGTATTGGAGACCAATACTCGTACGCGTCAAGACATTCAATGTCTCGACGGTCGTCTCCAACTCCTGTGTCTGCCCGGCAGACACTGCTTGTAGCGTCTCGGTCCCTGACCGAGACTTGCGCAGCTTTGATCGCTTACGCCGTTCACTTCTCGTGCGGAGCCCGGCTCCGCGAGTTTCTTCTTGTCCAGGCCCGGCCGTGGACAGTTGTTCCTTGTATTCGCCGGCGGGTTCTACCCGCGGGCGCACGCGTTCAAGCCCGGCTTGATCGCGCACCGCTTCGTCGTGCAGCCCGGCTGCACGCGAGCTCGCAAGCATTTCCGGTGCGGGACGTTTGCAACCGTCCGCACTGCTTGCAGCGTCGGCTCCCAGAGCCGACGCGTCTTCTTTACCTCTACGCCTAACGGCGGAGTGTCTTTCGACCAATTGTGTGTCGACATTAGCTGTCGACACTACCGCGTCGCTCCGGACGCTTCGAGTCCCTCTCGAATCGGATTGAACCAGGCCCTGCTGATTCGGTTCACATCTTTTCCCAACGACTCTCGCAGTCGTTGGCGTTCGCTTGGGGTGACCGGAGACAGCCGCATTCCGCGCTGTCTCTAGTGGAGGGCCGCATGCACCACGCGGTGCATGTGCTGCGCCGACAGGGCCATCGCTCTCTGTCGCGCTGCTGCTGCTCCCGAAGCGCACGATCGTGCGCTTCGTCCAGTCGATCACCGGATCATGCCGTGCAAGCCACGGCATGCCCAACACCATATCGAACTTATCGTCCAGTTCCAGGACGATAAGCTCGTCGACGAACTCCTTCTCTTGATAAGAGAAGCGTACGCGTACGATACGCTTCTCGGTTCTAACAACGACACCCGTTGCTAGCCTCACTTCCAATAGACTTCGAGGTGTTTCCACCTCCTCGAAGTCAAGCCTTGGAAGGCTCTGCAGTCGAACAAAGTTGTTCGACGCTCCACAGTCCACTAGAGCACGAAGAGACTTCTCTCTCTTCGAGCTTACCTTCAGGATGACAAGGTTCGGCTTGTCATCTTGCTTCTTGCAGTGAGATTGACTCTCACTGGGGGCAGCGATCTTCATTGCAGCGTGTCCGATGTCGACACGCTCGATCGCATCACCAGCAGGGCGCCCCGCGCCTGCTGGTCCCTTTAGTTTTTTTTATTGCCCGTGACGATACCCAGTATCGCCACGACGGCTCCTCGCCGCGTGCACAGGTGCTGTGCACTCGCGGGCATAGTGACCGATGTTTCCGCATCGGAAACAACGCACATTCGTTGATCCACGACGCTGCTGGGAACCAGCAGCTGTCGCACTCGAGAGGTCCATTGGTTCGGGACCTCCCGACGGCCTTGCCACCGGTCGTGGCATCAGCCGTGGGGCGTTCACATGCAGTTTAGCCTGCCGCAGGCTAAACTCTTCTTGCATTGCAAGCGCAATTGCAGCCTCGAGAGTATTTGGATACTCTCGGAAGAGATAGGTCTTCACAGGCCCATCTCTAAGGCCCTTCATGAACGTGACGACCTTTGTCGCCTCGTCAATCGGGTTGGTCACGATGTTCGAGACCAAGTACCGTGCTCTTTGGGCGTAAGCATGCACGTCATGCTTGCCCTGTTGCAGATCGAGGAACTCCGCCCTCGATCGGAACTCGTTTTGCGGGGGCTCAAACGCTAGTTTGAGCTCCTCCTTGAACTCTTCGTACGTGCTAAAGCACGTAGGATCTGTGAGTCGGCGTCCGTACGCCCAACTCCTCGCTCGTCCGCCAAGACATGACATGGCGAACGCAACCTTCGACAACGGGTCGACGAGACGTCGAGCCGTAATGGCAGTGTCGACCTCGACAAGCCAACGGAGGAGAGGTTCGCCCTCTCTTCCAACGTAGCTGCTTACGTGGAGTTTTAATGACTCCACGCGCGGTGTGGCCGATGGCGACACCGAAGTTCGAGCAGCGGTTTCACGCTGTTCCTTCACGATGAAACCCAGAGCAACTCCGTGTTGCTCCGTCGGTGATAGCGTTCGCAACATCGTTGCTACCGCCGCTTCCCCAATGACTGTTGACAGTCGTTGGAGGGCCTCCCACTCTGGTTCCGACAGGTGGGGGCAGTCTGCACGCGCAACATGTGTTGCAGACGTGTTTGGGCTACCCACGGACATGTTACTGTCCGAGGGCAGGTTCTCAGCCCCGCGTTCGTATTCCATACGAACGTGTTAGTCGGTCGTTGGACGGACTACAAAGTGCTACCAGGTGTAATGGGTCTGCTTAGACCCACTACTTAAGCTTACACGTGTGCGCACGTGTAGGAGGAAGCGTAGGAGTAATTTACTTAAGTTCTGTATACTTGTATCCACAAGTATACTTAAACCTAGATAAAAGAACCAAACGGAAGCTTTGGTGGTAAATGAGAACTGTATTGATTGTAAATGGGGTTTCCTCCTAAAACTGATATTTCTAATGAGAGGTTCTGCCATTGGATGGCTGGCAGAACCCCTATCTATTGAATGACTCTCATTGGTAGAAAGGTGTTACTTTCTACCAGTCATATGCCTTTTGCTATGAATGTGGACCACCCTGTGGTGGTCACCTGAATGTATGCCTTAGTACATGTTGCACTAAGGTAGGAGGTGAACCGAATGTGTAGCCCCGCTACACCGCCTGGCGACGCCGATTTGCCACCAGAAGAGCAGCGGCACGAGCCCTTGGCTTTTCTCAGTGGTAAATTCGCTGGAGCGTCCAGTCGTTGGTCCACCGTGGAAAAGGAGGCGTTTGCTATTATCGAAACGTACAAGCGGCTGGACTACTTACTTCTTCGGCCGAACGGATTTCGCCTCTTTACTGCTCATCGTAATTTGACGTTTATCTTTGATCCGTACGGGGCCGACAGCGGTCTGCATCGGTACCAAGCCGATAAACTCCAACACTGGGCTATTGCTCTTTCGATGTTTCGATACGAAATCGAGCATGTATCCGGCGATGATAACGTATGGGGCGATTTATTATCACGTTGGGGTGCATCGTCTGCATCATCTGATTCGTTCCGGCTTCGGAGCGACGATGCCGTTCCGGTACCTAATGGATCTGTCCGCGATGTCCAGGATGAACAAGATGTGGCGGATGCCTCGCCTGTCCGGCTGCACCAACTGGCTGTCGTCGAACGCGTCTCACCTCTTCAGGAACCGGACTTTCAGTGGCCTACGGCAGTACAACTCCAGGAGCTACAAGAATCCGCTTTGACGAGTCACCCGAACCAACAGCCGGCAGGTCTGGCACGCTCTACCGTAACGGAGCTATACGAAACCTCAGAAGGTAAAGTGTGGATCCCGCACCATGCAGCAGAGGATTTGTATAATCGCTCATGCCGGCGCAAGTGGACATCGCGGCGTAGCCGCAACGACGGGTGCTGTCACGGCTGTGTTCGCGTGGCCCATATTGCGGGCAGACGTGGAGTCATTTGTCAAGCAATGCATTCACTGCCTGAGCTCCACCAAAGGCCGCATTCCCCGTCCGTTTGGACCCACGCTTCGCGCAACTAAGCCAAACGAAGCCATCCATTTCGACTTTCTAAGTCTCCCACGAAGTTCCAGTGGTTGCTGTTACGTTCTCGTCATCAAAGATGCAATGAGTGGATTTGTAGAGTTAATCGAGTGCGAGACGGCGACCGCGGAAGACGTGTACGGAGGTCTGTTGGATTGGTTTAAGCGGTATGGCGTGGTTCACACTTGGGTTTCCGATCGGGGGGGGGGCCACTTCAAAAACTCAGTCATCACAAAATTGCAGAAGTTGCTGGGTGTTCACCACCACTTACTGTCATTGGGCTAATGGGACTGTTGAAGTCGTAAACCGACTGGTTTTTCGCTGCTTAAAGGCTCTAAGCAGTGAGATGAAATTACCTATTTCGGACTGGCCCACACTTTTGTCGCTGGTGCAAAACAGTTTAAACAATATGGCCGCGGATCGTCTGGATGGTATCGCACCCGTCACAGCATCCGCTGCTCTCCCCGCGTCCACGCAGCTCAACGCACTATTAGCACCTGGTTCGGTCGGGGATCATACAGAACACAATGTTCGCCTGGCTCAGATCGAGTATTTGGCGGACATCCGCGCAAGTCTCGACACGATGCATCGTGCGGTCGTATTGGCCAGTGACAAACGCCGTGAGCAACATCGTGCGCGACGCGAGAAGCAGCGCGGTGTGAAGATGCCCCCACTTCGAAATTGGCAATTTCGTATTGGCGGTTAATGTCGTGCCGCGCGGCAATAAGCTGGCCTGCAATGGCGAGGCCCGAAGCGAATTGTGAGCGCTACCAATGATTACACTTTCGACATTCAAGATTTGGTCGCTCCCTTCGGTATCACGACGCACCACGCTTCCCGCCTACAGTTTTTTGCTGATGCCAGCCGGGATGTTACCGAAGACCTAATTGCCCATGTTCACCATGGCGAAGGGGGACATCTGGTGGAGGATTTGCTAGACTGTCGTCTCGGTGCGGACTCGCACCAATGGGAAATACAGGTCAAGTGGGTCGGCATGGATCTGCTAGAGACGTCATGGAACCTGCCCACATTATCTTCGAAGACCTTCCTGCGCTCGTCGATCGATTTGCAGCGGACCGTCCACGGAGCCGTACTGCGCAGTCAATGTGGCAGACACTGCGTCCAGAACCCCCAGTAACTCCGAAGCGTCCGCGTCAACCTGGCAGGTCGTCGCGAAAGAGAGGGGGGAAGTGATCTGGAGTTTTCCAGAGTTCCAGCTGGTCGCGACGCTGTATTATCACGGTAAGGAGTTCAAAGGGAAGTCAACATGTCGAGTCGACAGCGAGAGCTGATAGTTCAACCAACAGCTTAACTCACCACATATATTCTCAGTTTCCAACTAGCCACGTGCTGCTAGTATCTCCCGTCGTGGAGGAACTCATTACGACGGAACATAGCGTGAGGACACGAGCTATCTGTTCGATCGATCATTCTACAATTTTCCGCGGGGGGGGGGGGGGGGGGGGGGGGGGGGGGGCACCCCGGGTTGTGTGACAGAGGCAAATATCGAAGTGAGTAGATTAACGTTAGCAAAACGTGTTTTACTTGTCCTCCTAAACGCTATCCCCCTCTTGTCCTTCTTGCCATCCGCTTGGTTGTACGTGTGCAAACACGCCGTCTTGCACACCCGATCCAACTAATACCGATCATCCAATCACTGAACGATTCGCCTGAACTGTTCCACGGTATGTGTCCGAGTATTATATAGCAGTGCAGCTTCAACAGAGAACGAGAGAAATAGCCCATTTTAGACTGCTATATTTATAGTTGCCTAGAAATTGTCCTGCAATATAACTTCTAAGTCAACTATATTTTATCCTTTATAGCTTATGCAGGAGTGGCTGTGAGCCACCACTCACGTGTTAGTGGTGTTGGATAAACCATGTACCCAACTCGGAAGAGTGGTGGGCACTCTTCATGTAACTTTGTTACATCCTCCCTCACTTTGAGGCGATCTTTTCGACCAATTGGAGCGAGCGGGAAGTTTCTCACACTTTTCTCGCTCAGTCGAAACCCATAGACAAGCGGCCGAACCTTTCCGCTCGCGTTCTCTCGCATCATTTGGGCATTCCCAAACGTCACCACGTCAGCTCTGGCAAGATACCCTCGTGGAAGACACCTCGCGAAAGCGAAAGCGTCTAAGACTAAGCCCGCAAGGGCGAAGTCTAAATCGGTCAAGCCTCGCGACAAGACCTCTGCGTTGGGGGAAACCCGTGGGTGCGGTTTCCAAGGCAATTGATTTACCTAGCGACGCGTCTGGGTCTGCGCGTGCTCGCGACGCCGTGATTCGCCTGATGTGCCGACGACGACCGTCCAACCCTCGGTTTGCTGTAGAAGTACTGCTCCTTTACGAGTTTCTGCCTACCTTCAAAAGCTTGGTCTTGCGTAAGCCAGTTTCGACCACCCAATCGGTTAACTTCGCGTACTGCAGCAGGTCAGCATCGCGCCACACGGGCAAAAACACAACATGTGAATTGTCATCATCTTGTTTCGCATCGAACTACCACGACGTTCCAAGGAAATGAAAAGGCAGAAGTCCGTTTTTTTCGTCAGCCACTACTTCTTGCTGATGACTATCGACAAAAACGATTGCGCCCTTAACTTGGGCGCGGGCAGCGAATAAACCCTTCGCTCAGAGATTTACTAGTCGTGCGTATGATCCTTGGCCATCTAAAAACATCACGGCGTTCACAATTTCGCTCAAGCGACGTATAACAAGCACTTTGTTTTCTTGATACACACCAGATAGAACGCAATAAGCATAGGAGCACACGACTTTCCGACACCCGATGACCATATTATCACACCGCACTCCGCACCAAGAGTTAACAGGAGTTTCTTGATCAAGCCCAAAACACCACTTATTCCTTCCGAGCGATATAATACGGTGGGAATTCGACAAAAATCCCCTCCAAAACTCGTGCAAGTCGGGAGTCTAAATAACTGGACTAGCATACTGGCGAGATGAACTGACACATCACTTGCACAAAACTTAGCGTAGTTCATTTGAAACTAAGCGCACGATCTCAGCATCACCACCAAAGGAATCGTTAGTTCGCAGGGGTTATAATTTCTTTGCCATCAGTAGCTCGGCGCCATTTCCCTAGTTGTCATGGCACACACTCAAAAACAAGAGAAGATGATGATTGTGCGTACTCACCAGTACTTCCTGGTCGAATCTCAGCAACGGCTGGACCCCCTTGGAAGAGCCGTACGCGAGCGTGTAGCTGAGTATTTGGGGGTACCGTTACACGCGTGGTGGTCCTCTAGAACGCACACGGTGCCGATGCCTTTGCTGGTCCAGTACCCCAAAGAGGTCGCCCGCCCAGGTCCGTAGTCGAAATTATCACGATTATACTACGGATATAATTTTAAAACCCGTAATATATCGGAGAGGAATAAACGGCAACCTCAAGAGCCATCTGTACAGCCATAAAAGATCTGACAGGGGTAGCCATTTCAAATAGGACCATGCGTGACGAGTTGACACACATGGACATTTGTGGCAGAAGGCGGGATCCAAAGGCTGCCTCTAAAGCCAATGTAGCTTTCAGGAACAAGTAACCTGGTCAATAAGGTAAAGAATCTTCCGGTACGTATGTATCCTAAGCTAACGGAAGTCTATTTAGACGAAAGTTATTGCAGTATGAATCATATGGTTGGTTTTACCTGGATACTGAAAGGATCATCGCGCTATGTGGCAAGCGAGGCAGGACAGCGATATTGCATCGTCAGTGCTGGGGCTGTCATGGTGACGAATGGCGGGCTTCATGCGGAGTGGGTGTCGGGGTCGATCCGGAGCTGGTCCTCGCACTTGAAGGGCGACGGCAGCTCGGGCTACTACGGCAAATTCAACGACGAGCTATTCGAAAAGTGGCTCGAGGAACTCTGTCAGGTGCTGCGGTGCAAATATGGGCCGTGTCGCATCTACATGGACGGTGCAGCGTACCAAAAGATCACTGAAGATCCCGTTCCGTCCAGATCCAAATCAAAGACCGTCATGTTGAAGTGGTTGCACGACCATGGCGTGACGGTGGTCATTACGGGCTACGCCAAAAAGCAGCTTGAGCAGCTCATTCTACAAGTAAGCGTTTGTCTATTTCTTTGCCGTGTACAAATGCTAGTTAACTATTGAGTGTTGATCTAAGTGAAACCCCACACCACCACTTACAGAGTCGTCACGCTCGCCCGCCATTACAGCCATGAGGTGCTGTATACGCCCCGTACCATCCCGAGTTGAAGCCGATCGAGATTATATGGGGGGAGGGGCTAAGAACAGGATTGCCATGGATCTATTGGCGTCTGCTGCAGACTTGGGGGATAAGATTTTGGGTGGCCTGCAGGCCATCACATCGCATGAGTGGTTGAGTGCGTACAAGAAGATGCGCAAGCAAGATAAAGCTTACATGGAACTCGCGTCTCCGCCATAGTCGATACCAGCACCTGGCCTCCTCCGAAGCACGTCGTAGGCATGGACACGACGGGAGGCAACGTGAACACGATCGAGGAGACCGACATTTCGTCTAATTACTACATTTTAGAGGATATCAAATGTCGTTTCGTTATGTATTTGGAGAGGCTTTAAATATTACTGTTGAAAGTCATCAATTAGCAGCTGTTTGTACATAGAATCCATCGGTTTGTCTCAGCAAAGCTTGTTTCGAGTACACAAGCTTTTCGCTTACCGTATCGCAAATGTCATATCCAGCAACTTGTTGTATCCAACACGTCAAATTATCCAATAAGAATAGAGCAAATGTCATATCCGACACCAAATTAGTGGACAGCAAACCGGGACACTTTAATTGGACTGAAATGCAAGCTCCTTCAGACTTTGTTATCTCGATCTCACTACGCAATGGGCAAGGGAAGACACAAGCCTTGCTGTAGATTGACCACGTCGTCGAACGCTTAGACAACCTGGGACTGCTAAATAAGAAGGTGGGTGAAGTGACGGAGGACCAAGACTGTTGCTAACAGCATTGAATACGCCGACGTTTAGTTTGATACCAACCTTGTTGAGCATTTGATGTCTCCCTACCCACGCGGGTGGTCACATGCGCATGACTCGAGCATTATCTTGTAGGACTTCGCTGGACCCCCCCCCCCCCCCCCTTCCTGAATTTAGTGATGCCATTAGACCTACTTCGCCTTGGCCTTTTGTCCGGAAGATCTGTCCCATTTGATGTCTGACTATTCCTCAAATCCGTTGCAAATGTTATTATCATATATGACAGGATAATCATGCAGGCAAGTATCCGTGAATTTGGCTGCTGGATATGACACTTGCGATACGGTAAGTGTATTGATCTTGAACCTTAACTCAGAGAAGAATTCATTAGTTCACTTAAAACAGAAGACGCTGAGCTTTGCGATGATTCCAAGCTTCTACTACACCTTTGCATGTCCAAGTTCGCAGTAGTGTAAGGCAAAATGGTGTGAAGTAGCTAAAGTAACCCATAAAAGTAGAGAGAGATTTCAGAAAAATAGGATTCAGACCAATGTAGATTTAGTGAAGGGCAAACTGGTGGTTAGTGGCAAACATCCTCCGTCGGTACCACGCCGAAAGAACCTAAATACACGCTTGCAGCGCGAGCTCGCGTGCTGGATGCATATCTAGACGGCAGAGACTGGATGTTTGTAGCCGACTGCAACGACATCCCTCCCACTACGGGAGCAACATTGTCGATCGAGGGACATCTGAGCTGAAGAAGAAGGGTGGGGCGCGAGCACCAAGTGCACACCGGAAATGGAGGACGTGCTCGTGGAGTATCTGGAAGACAACTGCTAGTATACACTTGCTCAAATGCGGGACATGTTGCACTACGACTTCGGCATACTCGTCAGCACGTCCCTAACCAGCAAGAAGCTGTGCGACTAGCTTTACACGGTTAAGCAGGTAAGTTTTATTGAAGTTATACTGTTTTTGATAGTACTGAACTTATTTTCTCTGCTGCTTTGAATAGGTTAGAGTCGAGCCCGAAACATGCAACAATGCGGCAAACATTGAGAAGCCGAGGATGTTCGGTGAAGCGCTGCTAAACACGAACGTGAAGAAGCTTTCATTGTATATTACGATGAGACCAATTACAATCTCTATTGTAAACGATCGCAAGGGCGCTCTCATCGGTCGAGCGGTCGTCAAGCTCCCTCCCTCTAAGATTGCAAATCTACAGCTATAGTGTGCGGTCTCTCCTGAGATAGGTCTCGTGTACTATGCCAAGGTACGCGGGAGCACCAAGATGGATATCAATGCTGAATTTGTAGACTCCATTTACGAAACCGTCAAGCAGCACGATGTCTACGAGACGTACTTTGAGGGCAAGAACATTGTCATGTGCTGGACAATGCCCCTGTCCACAGTCAGACGGAGGCTCTTGTCCGCAGTCGGAGTGATCTGAAGCTGCTATGACTCGGCCCGTACTCATGGCGAGATTGCTGGTGAAGCGTTCACCGAGGTTGGCGATGCCGAGATCGTGTTCAAGTTGAAGATGACGATCAAGAAGAGGACCCAGCGGCGATCACCTGTGACACGAAGAACCTGAAGCTCTCCCTGGCGAATAAAGTTGTCAGGACGTGGCTAACGCAGCTTGAGGCGCTAGACGGTGCCAGAGGGTTCTGAGTTTTTCGGACGCTATGTTACGAGCTGTTGGGCTGGCTAAGAGTAAACTTGGCGAGGTGGGTGAGGAAGACGCTGTTGCTGGAAATGGGCCTGTGCACGTGCTGGTGGTGGTTCCGGATATCGTATTAAGACGCCTGGCAGATGCTGAACTTGGTAAGATCTTAACAAGAAGGAAACCCATCAAAACCGACATGCTGACCGATTTCATAGACCTGTCAGTGAATGAAGACGAGTTTCACCTCGACAATCTGTCTACGAAGAAAGCAAGTGATATAGTGCTGGCGAGATGAAGTGATACACAAACTTTAAGACCTTATATCTCGCGATCGACTGGGCAGACTACACCTTTGCCCGTCCAAATTCACAGCAGTGTAAAGCAAAATCGTTTCAGCACCAACTTTTGACGTTTTGATTTTTGGAGAAAAAAATCATATTTCAATCCAATGTGAATTTAGTGTAAAGAAAAAAAACACCCTAGGTCCCGTACTGCATGGGCTCACTGCGGATCGCTGCTGCTACAGCATGCGTGCAATGTCCAGCCATCTTGTTCACCAGGTGGATATCCATGCACGGCATGCAATGCTCAGCTACCTTCTCCAGCAGCTGCATTCGCAGCTCGGTCTTCTGGCCACGCGGCGCGTTGAACATTTGTTCGTGGCTCAACGCTAGGTAAGCTTTGATACGGGACTTGAGGACACTGAAGCAACCTGCACAGTATAACATTAATAACATTAGTGAGATCGTAATGGGTCAGCTCCATGCTACTGTATATACCCTCGATCGGATTGCACATGGGCCCCAAAAATAAGCTGTCTATATTGATCAAATATTACAGGTTAAACGATTTACATACCAGTTTATATAATAATATTGTAAGCCTACGATACAAAACATACTAACTTGACAAGGTAAATGTGATGTTGCAGTTCTCCTGCGCAATCTGATCATGTTGTCCTCTCGCGATTCGTCACAACTCGCTCCGTTTTCGTCCAATCCTGTCGCTCCCCTCGTTGACTGGTGGTCAACGGCCTTATCGTAGCTCCCCACCACCGCGTGTTACGCACTTTTGGAATCTCTCTCCTCCTTTCCACCATGGCCGAGACCAGCATCTACCCCCGCGCCGAGCTTGACGGCCACAACGGCAAGGCCGTGACGGCCATCGCCACGACCCGCGAGAACCCCAACCTCCTGCTGACGGCCTCGCGCGACAAGTCGCTGCTCGTGTGGCAGCTGTCCAACGACGGCGAGGAGTACGGCTTCGCCCGTCGTCGCCTGCAGGGCCACTCGCACTACGTGGAGGACGTGGTGATCTCGTCGGACGGCCAGTTCGCCCTGTCCGGTTCGTGGGACGGCACCCTGCGTCTGTGGGACCTGAACACGGGCATCACGACGCGCCGCTTTGTGGGGCACACCAAGGACGTTCTGTCCGTGGCCTTCAGCGCCGACAACCGCCAGATCGTCTCGGGCTCGCGCGACAAGACGGTCAAGCTCTGGAACACCCTGGGTGAGTGCAAGTACACGATCACGGAGGACGGCCACACCGAGTGGGTCTCGTGCGTGCGCTTCTCTCCCTCGACGGCCAACCCGCTCATCGTGTCGTGCGGCTGGGACAAGGTGGTTAAGATCTGGAACCTTTCCAACTGCAAGCTGCGCACCAACCTGTTCGGCCACGAGGGTTACCTCAACACGGTCACCGTGTCCCCCGATGGATCCATCTGCGCCTCGGGCGGCAAGGACGGCACGGCCAACCTCTGGGACCTCAACGAGGGCAAGCGCCTCTACTCGCTGGTCGCGGGTGACATCATCCACGCGCTCATCTTCTCGCCCAACCGCTACTGGCTGTGCGCGGCCACCACGTCGGGCATTAAGATCTGGGACCTCGAGTCCAAGATCGTGGTGCACGACCTGCAGCCCGAGATCGAGGAGCCCAAGGGCAAGTACGCCCAGCCCCCGCACTGCATCTCGCTGGCCTGGTCGGCCGACGGTTCGGTGCTCTTCTCGGGCTACACGGACGGCATTGTCCGCGTCTGGGCCGTGGGCAACTAAGTTGTGTCTAGCAACCCAAGCTGTAGCTGGTGGAGGGAGGCTCACAACTGAGTTATTAGTGTAGAATGGAGGTTCAACATGATAGCATCCTGGAGAGTTTTCCACTATCCATTTTCTTTTTATGCCATGTTTGTCAGGAAAGTTGGCATTGCTGGCTAGATGCACAGCTTGCCAAACATTAGATGTCTCGCTCTGAACTTCCTTACACGTCATGGAACAGCTAAACGTTGAATTGATAACAGGACCATGCCGTCGGTGACTCGATAGCCGAGACAACAACATTCTCAGCACACCTCTTACTGCAAGGTAGGCTTTTGTGCTAATAAAATGCGCTTGACAGCCCAACCAGATAGAGCCATTCGCGCTCTAATGTCCTGTGCACACACGAAGACAACAGCTCAGAATACAAGACGATGGAGTCGGTACCAAAAGGTTGGAGAGGGGCCGAACGCAACGACAGTTGTGTATTGATTTTCTCAGCTGCGGGTCGTCGTTCACCGCACCAGGTCAGTAAAGACACTTCACAGACACCAGCAGCCTAATCGTCGAAAGCCAAGCACAAACAGCGTCGTGCATTCTTTTTGGGGGTGTGCCACTTCCGACCGCGAAGAGGGAACGCCAAAGAGAGCGAGTAATTTACTTGAGCTTCTTCTTGATGCGCAGCTGGTTGCTGTGGCCGCATTTTTTCTTGCGGCAGTTGGTGGCACGGGGCGGGAGACGCGCGTAGCAGATGCGGCAGATCTGCTTCTCGCAGTTTGTCTTCTTGGCCAGGGCAGCGAGCGTGGGCTCAATGGCACCACCACGCAGGCGCAGCACCAGGTGCAGCGTCGACTCTGAAGCAAGAAACCACAAATATTAGCGTCAGCAAGTGGAAAATTTTAAGATAATTCCACTCATTCTGCGTCTTTTGCAACGCACCCTTCTGGATGTTGTAGTCCGAGAGCGTGCGGCCGTCCTCGAGCTGCTTGCCGGCGAAGATCAGGCGCTGCTGGTCAGGCGGAATGCCTTCCTTGTCCTGGATTTTCTGCTTGACATTGTCAATGCTGTCGGACGGCTCTACGTCCAGCGTGATGGTCTTGCCCGTCAGGGTCTTCACAAAGATCTGCATGATTCCCTGCAATAACCAGCAAACGTCGCGTCAGCCCCGTAGTTCATCGCCTAATTCGCCGCTTTATCCGTCGCCTAGAGCCCTGTATGACTTGGTCGCGCAATTTCTCCGCCCACAGAGCGGATTGATGCCCGCAACTGGCACCGATCGGTAGCTAAGGCACTCAGGCACACGCAGCAGTGGAGCGGAGAAGCGGCGGGGCCCTGTAGACGACGGACGTTCAACAAGCCCAACGCACCTTTCCTCTCGCAAAATGAATGCCCACTGACCGACGTCGCAGAGGTTTGGGACCAACCAAGTGCCTCACTTGATCTTTGTATGTAGCACCCCAGCGCACTATCGGCCACTCAAATGCAAGCAAAATGGGGGAAGCCCAGCGGTTCGCGATCGGTTCGGACCGCGGTTAAGGTTTTTGTAGGAACTAAGACCTACCCCTACGCGGTCCAGGTTCCAAGCTACAATTGCTGCTGTTGAGTGGGTTTGTCAAGAGAGCTGCTACCCCCGGGATCCATCCACCGCCGCAACAATCGCCAGAATTATAGCGTAAAGATGAAGGCTACTCAGAGTGGAAATGGCGGAAATGCTAAAAGTGATAGCAACTACAAAGAGAGAGAGAGGCTTGCGTTTTTCAACAATTTGGTGCTATCCAGTACTGTGGATGGTATCGTATCTCTCCCTTGGTTTATTTCTGCGGCTTCAACCAGCTCCCTGGTACTTTGCCACTTTAAACCATTTTCAAAGTCCGTATTAGGTCTACTTTGCCTCTTCGACTTCAAATCAGTGCGCTCATGAACGCTTGCGCTCTCACAAACTGCAATTTAATGCCACTCGCACCGTGGCGCTTTGCTCGTGTTTAGTTCACCGCGTACAGTTTTAACTAACCCAATGCGAGCAGTTACCGCATCAATATTTCCGTGCCAAGCGTCTCGACCAACAACATATTATTTTAGCTTATGAACGACAGTGAAGAATTTTACAGCATACCTGCACCCAGCCCTTGGACTGGGTCTGGGAAGTAGCTGCTCAACTGGTCGTTATTCTTGTTATTCGCATACGAGATCGTGCCATCCAAGACTGCAAAATTACTACCAGAAGAATGTGATTTTCTTGCGGATGCTACTGTTTGCTCAAATAATCGGATCTCGAAGCAAGTGGAAGAAACGACCCCTTGGGCACCCTTCGGTAGCAGGGGCCTGGCTTCATCAATAGCCACAATCACCACTCATTCGTTATCTTCAACGTCATCGATCGACTCAAAGAATGTTCACTCTGAGCTTTCTGCACAACTTTATCAACTTTGGGTTTTGTAAACAGATTGGACCCAACCGTGAAAATGGTCTGTAGGTGGAAGCTAATTTGCTACACGACGCCATCTCTCGTCGAGCCACCAAGGAAAAAACAACCATTTACCCAAACTCTTCGTCGTTATGGAAAATCCAGTCAACTATCATATAAAATGTCGTTGAGGATCCAAGTATACAGCACCCGTATCGACCCATTTCCCGTCCATCGTCACTCGTGGCAGTTTCTGTAGCAATCAACTTCTCGAACGCAGAGCTCTGTCGGTAATCACTCCAGTAGACATTCAGGTACGCGCGAAATTCTTCAACTAGGCATTTCGCTCGAGATCTAACAGCAAGTCAGAGTTGATTTCTCAGCCTTTTACCACCCTCGTTTCGACATGCATTCCGAAACAATGGTATTGCGGTTCTACTGGGGCTCGCCTCCAGCAAAATGCCTGGTGTCGCTACTTAAATTATTGATCTACAATTACGGCTGTGATGTTGGAGACTTGCAACGAACCCACCAGAACTTGACGATGCAACAAGCCTGGCACGACTACCAACGAATCGAAAGCAAGAAACTAGTCAAGCGTGAAGGCTACGAGATACAAACCGTTAAGAAAAATCATCGAATGATTAGCAAGGTTTCTCTCGCACTGGAGTTTGACCGAAGGCAAAATGCTCACCCCAAAGCTTAATCTTGTCGTGTCGTTAACAGCCTGCGAGGATATTATCTAAAACCTGTTGTCGGTGCTTGATCGTCATCCCAGGGCACGACGGATCGAATAATAATGGAGAGCCATGAGGTATCGGATTTCAATTTCGATATCTAGATGTAACCCAATTCCGACGTTGGTACCAAAAGAGCATTTTTCACCAGGCAAAGTCCTCCCAGCTCTCGACTCCATCGATGCCAACCAACCTCGCTCTTTGCACTTCCGAGTTTTCTTCCCAGCAGAAAGCTGCCAAAAGACCCTGAGCTGTCACGTTCGCAAACTCAAAGTCGGACAGCGCTCCCTTCTCGACGACAAAGAAGATTTCAAGTATCTTGATCTCAAATGATGCCAAATCTTGTAGAGAACCGAGGAGCGTACTGAAGTATCCGATATGAACTTGTGGCGGTGAGTCTGTGCCACTTGCACGAAGCAGACAAGTCTTCGTTTCTTATCGATGTATGCAGCATCATAGGCTCCTTGATCGAATTTCAGCGGCTTGAGCCACCCACTAGTCGGCAGCTCAGGTAGATGGCGTGGATCAACAATCACGAATTCACTCAGTGGCCAAAGAATCGTCATGTCACCGTAAGAAAGAGACACCCCGCCGTTGCGTATGCGGGAGAAGAGATACATCTCCAAAAGCCATCCGTCTGCCTCAATATCCGAGTGATATCTATGCATTTCAAGCCTTTTGGTAAGTGCAGGACTTGCAAACATGGCTAGGGCCGAATCAGGATATCGGCTGATAATACCCGCACGCAAGGATAAATCACTGTAAAGTTGATCGATCACAAACATCGAGCTGTACTCCTCGTCAGCTGAGTTGATGTTGAGCAGGGTAGTGACAGCTTCATTCAGTGACGACACAACCTCCGCAGTTGTATAGCGAAACATGTACCGAGCGCTTCCACCAGCAAAATAGTATTTCGCCTGAAGAAGCGATCGACGGCAAGTGTCCAGGGGAGCAGCGTCAGCAGGTTTTCCTTGATCTGAAGCGTCCAATCTCGGTTCAACAGCTTCAAATAGCTCTTCGTTTTCAATTACCTCAACATATTCATCCCATGCCCACGACGAGAGTGTGAGCTCTTCAATCCTCAACTCTTCATCTTCATCTGGATCACATTTCATGCAATATGGCATGGAAGCCACCACCACGACACGGCGAGTATCCCATTTTTGCCTGAGCCATTCAGTGCAGATCCGAATTATGCTGCTGTCAATATCCTCGTCCTCGCCATCCACGTAGCCATCAAGAAACACAATGTGGTGCTTTGTATCTCCAACTTCTTCCATGATCAATGCCAGGACCTTGAAGTAAGGCTCTATCAGCTTCGCCGTTTTCCTTCCAGGCGGACAAAAACCGGAACTGCATCACGATTGAAATGAATCCACGTGACGACCCATGCACTGGTGCGAGAGAGCGCCAAAGCAAACGCAGCAGCAGTCGTGGATTTACCGGACCCACGCGCTACCACAATGTACCCAGTCCGACCACCTCGCACTGCTTAGTCTTGCAAGAAGCGGGCCAACTTAACAGTGTCAGCGCGACAGTACAAGCACAACTTCTTGCAAAGCTCATAAATACCAAAACCAACCATAGCAGTCGGATCAATTCTCCACACTGGGCTTTCCTCACCGAGCGGCAGTCTGGAAGCAGCAGGGTCAAGTGTCACCGTCTGATGCCACACTGATTTCAGCCGCCTACTTGGTCGCGACGGCACTTTCACAACCAGCGCCTTCGCGGCTGATGCACCATACGTCCCAAGTCTGGCATCCACCGCCAAGGCGCCACTCGTTTCCCGGTCCGGATAAACAGTTACATGATGTGGCGCATATTCGGCGAGTAGCGGGCGACTCAAGTCCAAAACGTTCTTCTTGAAGTCGTCGATGCTGTTCAAGTTCGTAAGACGGACTGAAGATGCTTAGTGTCTGTGAAATCGAGACCACCGTCGGCAGCTGCTAGTTCGTAGTAGACGTCTCTTTCCCTCGGTGGTAGCGGTTCCTCGACAATGAGCGCACTAACTCCATCCTTTCTAAACCCGTTCAGGTGAGCTGTGAATGGTATCGACCGTCGCTTTGTATCATATGCCGCCCTGTTCCGGTGCACCTTCATCTGCATGAGTGCAACATTCGCTAGAATGTCTCTGCGTGGCCGTTGATGGTCGTCGGCAAGCTCACGAATCTTGATGCAGAGATCTTCAATATCCTGGACATCATCGACTCGTTTCACAGAAGCTGTCTGGGTCCCAGGGATCGCTTCGTGGGTCGCAGCGTCGAAAAGACGATAACAAACTTATTTTACCATCACTTCACCTCCTAGCTGCAAGTATTGAAATGAAGTGAGTATCCACGAACCCTCGTCTGCCAGCATCATTCTCAAACTCTTCGCTTCTTTGAAGAGATTGCCGCTGCATTTGGATGTGATGGTGCTTGGCATTTGGGGGCTCCGGGACCGAGTGCTCATGAATTTCTCGTTGTTTGGCCGGTGATCAACTGTCATCGCGATCCTCAATTCTCAAATAAAACGCCGCGTTCTTTTTTCCAGAAGGTTTCTTCGCCTGTTGAAGTGTTCAGAGAGTGGATTTTGGGGACGTGCTTCTTTGTTCGGCGGCACTGCTTAAGCGAATGTTCGTTCCTGTCGAAACCAAGCGTGGTCGAAGCACGACAAACGTGAATGATATCAAAGCCGTTGGTCGCCCCCGGTCGTGATTGGCAGGTCACTTCACACGGACAAAATGTTGAAGTCTTTGCATTCGCGTTAGAATGTTCGCATTGAACCCATCAGCATTGACGATGCAAATAAGCCCCAGATGATTAGGAAGGGTTTCTCGTCACACTGAAAACAAATCCTTCATCTCAAGCATCTTGCGATCAGGAGGATTGCTTGTTTGATTCCTACTAAGGTCTTCCAACGCCGAAGCCGCTTCCTCTTGATTTTGAGTATTTTGTTTTTGCAATAGGAGCTACAGTGATGCCTCGAGCCGGGCTCATCGTTGTTAGCGTGGGCTTCGTCTTTTGCGCCAACACGAACAGTTCTGACCCCGCGATCATGTTAGATACCGTTGCAGCCCAAGTAGCCCATTCGTTACGGGGGATAAACATCCGACACGTACGCTATGCGATTAACATCCGATATCTTGGCGTGAATTCTCTTCATATCCGTCAATCATTGATGCATTTACACAACTAAATGTATTACAGTCTTACGGTAACACGTACCTTAGCGGTAGTACTAGTACATAGGAAGCATGCGTGAAGCATGGGCTGATCATACATGCACTACAATTTTGCCACAACTGTTTACTACCCTCCGAGTACAATTGGAAACTCGCAATCAACTTATAATGCTGCGGTAGTACATGTGCATGGCTTGCACTCTGAACGCAGTTACCACCTAACCAACAGCTTGAACCACACCATTCTTTTCACCAATGTATTGCATGGAGCGCATTGTTAGTACTGTACTTCGTAAGGATACAAATTCGACTAGGGTGCCACTCAATTGGCAAGAACGCTTGCACTATCCACGCAATTGTATCTATTTTTCAGCTCACCCCCACCCACCCAGTGTTCACCGCCCACGATCTTTTCGACCTAACGCCGATGATTAGTGGCGTAGAATGGTATACGAGTGCGCTAGAGTGGCTATTCCGATACGTGGAGACAGATCAGAGATACGAAAGAGACCACCGAATATTCATGTCGATCCGTAATATATGCTGGAAGCCTCCACCCGGGTCCCAGGTGGGGCTTGCATTCGACATTGAGACCCAGATTTACCCGATACACCAGGAAATGTTCCTGGAGATCAGTTAAACGTATCTTCGAGTATTGTCAAGTTGAATTGAAAATGACTAGTGGTACTACTAATTCAAGGAGACGATTTTGCTCCACAGCAATTGTTGATTCGTAACATATTAGAAAGACTATGATCTCATACACATAACACATACCATAGTGCCTGATGTTATTTTGACAAGTGTTGGATATTGCCGCTAGGTCAGACAAATTAATTTGCAGCACAGTTGCGGTCGCATTAGAGACGAGCACAATATGGAGTGAGATGCGAGCACGAATCTAACGCAAGCCCATTCCATCCAGAAAGTTCAATTTGTAGGCTATTTAAGCCTGTCATGAGGCTGCAAGACGCTTTTTGGGTTTACTACATACTTCAAGTACATGCATATCAACATGTAGCGCAATTACCGCACATTGGCCCTGGGACAGCTTGCATCGATCCACATCTGTAGTTGCCAGGATGTTGATTCGGGTTTAACCCCCCATTCTCCAATGTCAGAGGGTACGACAAGTCTGAAATCCAGAGGCGACATATGAATGTCGGCTATTGTTTGATGAACTTTCGTGTTCACAAAGTGTAGGAAAGTGTAAAGCACTTTGAGAGGAGAGCTGGCCCAGTCCAGACATTGGTAAAGTCTGTCCGTGTAGCTCTTTCAAGTCTAACCGCACGCGGTGTCCTGCAGCCTGCACGCACTTCAACATTGTTCTCATGAACCTAGCGTCTGCATTCAATTCGACGGTGTTCTCGAAGGTGTTGTTGGGTACGCCCTGAGGCTTTGCTGGCAGCGAGTCGCTGCTCAGCAAGCTCTCACTCTTCACTTCGCTCCGTCAAGCACACTCGTCCAGTCTCCAAGATCCAGCGTTCAAGCGCCGTCCTCTGCGGAGGCGAGGAGGAGGATGCGGAGGAAGGGGAAGGGGAAGAGGAACGCTGAAGGAGTCCCGACAGCCCGTTGTTCGTTGCTGAGGAGCTACCCGCCACATCCAAAATGCTATGCTTGGCGGACCTCCCAGCGCGGACGTAAGGCTCGAGGAGAATGCTGCGTCGGCTCGAGAGCTACTCAACGGGTGTCACGTCACGCGACCTGCATGACGAGGCTGAGCACCGTCCAAGTTTGCTTCTATACAAGACGTAAGCAGAAAAGTTTCCTAGTGTCACCATGTGCCTATCTGGAGGTGGAGAGGGTTGCATGGTGATAGCCGGCTCAGGCATTAGCCCTCTCGGACTCTGTAGGCTACGTACCAATAGGACGCTCTTCGGGGAATAATGGGTTAAAAGCTGTAGTTTGTTAGCGAACCATCACTTGGGCTCTTCAATGGATATGATGTTTGAAGTTTAGATCCAGGCAATGAGGAAATGCTTCAGTACGATTCCATCCATAGCCCTAGTAGTCGTCGCCACGGGACACAACCTCCTTGCAGGTCGGGCGTAGGACGAATGTGTGTTCGTACTGCGCCGAGTAGCTGCCCCTGATGTCGACAAGCGGTGGGTACGCCGTGACGATGCCCGTGTCCACCAAATTCTTGAGCGCCAAGAGGTACTTCTCCTGCTTGGCACCCTTCGGGTTGACCGTAGCGGACCCACCGTCCTCCCGCTCGAGCCATCGGCGGCACCACGGCAGCGTGCCAAACGTGCGGGTGATGTGGTCCAACAGCGTTTTAGCACGAGGAAGATGCAGCGGCACATTCGGAGCATCAGCGGCTTTGGCGTAGTGCGAGCACTCGCCGTCCTCAACCACATACCCTCGGCCAGTGGAGCCAAACGTCTCAATCGCGAAAATCTCGCCCTCCTCCATCTTGGTTTGGTCGTTCGTTTTGACAATCGGCACACACTTGCTGCCGTGCGTCTCGTACACCCCGATGGAGTGGCCATTTAGGTTCCGAATCGACTTGACAGGGTACGTTTTGCCCTCGATAGTCACCTCGAACGACTCCATCACCTCCTGAATCTCGCCACCGATCTCGCCCAGACGCGCGTCGACCCCCGCACAAGCAATCCCAGCGTTTGCCGCCGCTCTAGCAGCTTCCAAGAGCGGGTCAAATTGAGGATCAAACGCCACGGTCCACGCACTGTCGATAATGCGGCCATTAATCTGCGTGCCGAAGTCCACCTTCATCACGTCGCCATACGTCAGCACAGTCTGGTCGCCCGAGTTGGGCGTGTAGTGTCCTGCTACATGGTTCAGCGAGCAACCCGTCGGGAATGCAATACCCCGCTACAGCACGAAAAAAAGAGCGGTAAGACAGTATTTGAAGCTGCGGACAGCGAAGTACGTACAGCTAGAGCAGACTCCACCACAAGTTCACGGTTCTTGGTTTCGAGTTGCGAGCACAGACCGACGAGTTTGAGGCCTGGTTTGATGAGACCTTGCGCAAACTTACGCACTTGGCGGTGCACCTCAGCGGCGTGACGCAGTGTCTCGTACAGATCTTCCTGTTCACGGTCCAGTGCGCGCTTTTCGTCACTTGTGGTGCGAAAAGTGTTGAAGTCTCCCGGGTGGTCCTGAATCTCACCAACAGGAAAATGCCCGTCCGGGAAAAGTTTCTCGACGGGGATCGTGGGCGGATCGGTTTGCCCCACCGCCACGTAGCTGTCCGTGAACCCGTCGACGCCGCGGAATTGTGGCAGCTTGGAACCCGCTTCGTGGAGAGTCTTGAGCTTTTTTCTCTTTTGGTTTTGTTTCTTGTTCTTGTTGCTGGCTTCGATCTCGCAGACATTGGTCACCACTTGAATATGCTCCATCACTATGGGAGTCTCCGCCGTCCTCTGCTTCTTTTGCTTCTTCTGGTTCGCCATCGCTCACCTTCTTCCTTCTTGTCCCTTTTGACTGTGGGAAAGAATGCCTGATCCGCTTTAATGAATGGTTGTCATGCGCCGTTGACCCGACGCAACTAAAGCTGCCATAATAACGTCGGCGATGACATGGAGAGGTTGAAAAGGAACGAATTGGTTTTGAAAAGGGGTTGATTACAAGACACAACAGAACCCATTGCTTGCTCCAAATTGACTGTCCGTGGTTGTACGCTGTGTAGGCTCGACTTAGTGGCATAAGAGTTTCCAGTATACTTCCACCACAGAAGTCACAGTAATACTGGAGCTGTGCATCTGAACACCTCAACTCTTAGCGCAGTTCTACCACACTAGCCATTGACGCCCACTGAGCGGCGAAAGCGAAAGGCATACATCTCCATCACCTCTCTGCCACGACGCCGGCGAGCTGCTGCTAGCGACATCGCCCCGTACTTGAAGAGACTTTGCTACTCTTTGCGCTTGCGTCCGTGCGCTGATTTTGTCCAATCCCTGGCGACTTTCACATCACTTTTCAAACGCGATTTTCCAGCCCAGTTCCAGCACCATGGAGACGGCCGCCGAGATGGTATCGCCACGCTCTCTGCGTCCAACACGCGACTACAAGAGCCCCTCTAACCAGATATTCTTCTTCTCCATCAACTACAGAGTCCTATTCTCCAGGAGAAGCTCAATGACGTGCTGAGCAGGTGCCACGAGACCTTCCACTAACAACATTAAACCACTCCTTAACGTTAAAATGTGGATTTATGCTGCAGATACGACGCGCTGGAGGCCATTCTAGTGTGCACGTCCGAGGGCGTCCCCCTCCTCAAAGGTGGACAGTCAAATAGAGCTCTTATTCCTCTGTATTTAGTGAAAATACTAACTTGTATGCAGTGTCTGCGGAGGAGAAGTCGGAGCTGTCGTACGAGTACACGGAGACGGTGCTGCCCACAGTCTTTGCCGGCGCGGCAGAGCAGGTGAGGATATACTGGAGGTTGGAGCCTGAGAGGCTCAGGAGCGGAGGCTGACGAAGCTTTTTTTCAGGTCGGGAAGCTCAAGTTTGGCGCCGTGCAGAGCGTCACGGCGTTCTTCGACGACGTGGTGCTGATCCACATCAACCACGCGCCGCTGGTCATCACACTCGTGGCGCCCAACTCGCCGCACACCGGAGCACTGCATGCGCTCGCTAGCGAGCTGCGTCCGGCCCTCACACCGCTCAAGAAATGCGTGGAGAGCGCCGATGTGCATTAGTTTGGATTGCAAGCTCGGGGGATTGAACGAACGCGAGCAGAGGAAGTCTGTGCAGCTTTTTGTATGGGACAGGCCAATGGACCAATGCATTTATCTCGTACTTCCAGGTGGCTCGCAACCGAGGTGGCAGCAGGCGCAATGATTTCACCTTGCTGCGCATTAACTGCGTACCTCGTCGCTTTACGCTGCGTTCTCCTCCTTAGCGGCCTCTTCTCAAGGATGTCCTAGAACTCCAAAGCTCAGCAGAGAGCTTCTTGCTGCCGAGGATGTCCATTGCAATCCGTAATGCAATCCTACCACTTGGCTACGGTGAAGCGTGAGAACTGCGAAGGCTTCTACAAGAACTGGCTGAATCCACTTGCGTGACTGTGTAGGTGCCTACGACCAAGGCTGCTCCTCCATCTTGGCGGGGGGTTGAGAATTTGGGACGCCCGCGTACAAACATTGCGGCAAAGACTGTCGTAGTGCATGCTAACATTAACATTAGGTGTGTTAGTCTATGGCAACCGAGACTGGCGCGACCGGGTCAAGGCCACTTGGGAAGGAACGATGTGGTGCAGCTCTAGATCAGTTTGCTACTTGCGCACGTGCACGGCGTCGGCCTTGTTGATGAGCTCGATCATACTCGCGTGGATGTCGCCCTTGTTGTTGGACACGACGATGTTGCGCGTGCTGAGCGAGAAGGGCGTGCCGTCGCTGTTGCTCACGTGGCCGCCGGCCTCCTTCACCAGCAGCGCGCCGGCCGCGACGTCCCACGAGTTCAGGTCCAGCTCGTAAAAGGCCTACACAATCACAACAATATCAGCACTCACGAACACCATCCCTGCAGCACTGCAAACGTACCGATTGGCGTCCTGCCGCGGTCCAGGCCAGCTCGATAGCCGCCGCGCCCTGCAGACGCAGGCCTCTGCACTTAGCCGAGAACTCGCGCGCGCAGTCAAGCATGGGCAGTCGCACGCTGTCCTTGGTGCCGATGCCGAAGCCCACGAGCGCCTCCGAGAACGAGGCCTCGAGGCTCACGTGCACGGGCTGGCCGTTCAGGAACGCGCCCTTGCCCTGCTGCGCCGTGAAGAGCTCGTCCCGGTACGGGTCGTAGATGACGCCCACCACCACGTCGCCCAGGTGCGCGCAGGCCACCGACACAACGCTGGCCGGCCGGTGGTGCACGAAGTTGGTTGTGCCGTCGATGGGGTCCACGATCCAGAGCCAGTCCTTGCTCACCATGTCGTGCAGCGCGCGCGCCGAGGCCTCGCTGCCGGGCGCGACGCTCTCCTCACCCAGGAGCTCGTGGCTCGGGAACGTCTGCTTGATGGCGGCGAACACGAGGTCCTGGCACTGCTTGTCCACGACCGTCACGAGGTCGTCCTTGCTCGACTTGGTCTTCTCCACGCGCGACGTGCTTAGGTGCGACTTCATGTGGGCGCCGGCGGCGCGTGCGGCCGCGACGGCCACGTCCAGCATGGCGTCCACGTCGGTTGGGGCGGGGGCGGCCATGGCTTGTTGCGTGCAATGGAGACTTTGGGAATGACTCTTGAGCTAAGCGATTGAGTGTCAATAATGCGTAGATTACGGTACCTGTCGCCACGTCACACGATCGTCTGATCGCCACTTCAATCTCGATGCTCGAAACGTGGCTTGGGCTCGTGTGTTTTCTTAAGCTTTGGTCGAGTTTCTTTCTGTTTCTGGAAGTGAACTATGACGTATATGTCGTCGAAGGCTTTGTACCGAATGGCCCGCAAATGTGTTGCTGTGAGTTTATTTTATTTGGGAATGATGGATAGCTGCTGGTCACGAACATACAATACATGTATAAGCTACATGTAGCAGATCTAGACCACGTGTGGCAAGCCCCCAGCTTCGAACCAGCATCACGTCCACCGAGACGTTTGGTCGACATTCGGCGTACTCAACGTTAATGATCACTGCACATATTTTTTCCAAACTCAGCACCGCCATAAGTGGTAGAGAAGGAGAGTTGGTGATGGATGATCCACCATCCTCTGTAAGATTGACGCCGAGTTTTTAACCCGAAGTGTTCAAGTGAACTCACCTAGCACAAGTGCCTCAGAGCCCAGAGAGCTGAAATCGTACTGCGATTCCGTTGGGGGTTGACCAGCAAAGGCTACAAACGCCGACCCCTTCCGGTGAAATTGCTAAGATTCACACCGTTGAATCTGCGCTATCTGTCGATGCGACGGATCAGTATTATAGCAGTTCTTGCACGCTTGACGACCGCCTTGCATTCCATACCCACTTTTGATCGCGAATTATCTCGAAAAAAACTTGTCGGCGGTACCAATTCCAAGCTTTCGTCATCCAGAATGCTTTTTTATCTTAGCCGTTTACATTTGTTGCACTAGGCCACCGGCGTCACCCCATTCAAATGATGGTTCTCCTTGCTTGCCGTATACCACGTGCAAGACAATGCGTGCGTCAGCGTGCCCGTTCTCGGATCTAAATACCAGCGTAGAATAAGCACGTTGAACGTGCGAAGGAGTTTTCGAGGCAACATGCGCGCAAACACAAGCAGCATCACAGACCCCGCTTGATAAATATGCTCGCCATAATAGAGATAACCTGTTAGCAGAAGTGCCTCCACTGTAGTACAGCGCTTCCCATTGTACGTCACGTAGGCAATGTCGTCACAGTCGTGGAACAGTTTCTTGAAAGCCGAGCCAAGACAGTTTTCTTCGAACGACGTGAGGGGAATGGGAGCGGGAATCCTGTTGATCGGCAGAGTTTTACTTCGCTTTTTCATACTCAAGCGAATTGTTGCGATTTTTCGAGACACCACACCAGCTCGAGTTGGGTTAACACCCTTGAAGCTACCCATCGAACCCCGAGATGGCAGTATGACTCGTTTTAACTTTGGGCTCAGCTTTTTCACAATTAGTGATGTCGTCACTGCGAGGAGGCCCAAAACCGCAGATAGTATTGCAACGATGGTAGGTGCGTTGATGGTGAAAATGATGCAGGCGTCGTTAAGGCCGCAATATTTTGCACCCAGAGTCGACGTCTTGCGCAAAATCTCTGCGTTCGTCGAGATGATTGACTCCAGTGGATTGCGTTGCACCACGCGAAGCACCGTCACCACACACGCAGTGATGACAACTTGAGTGGCCTCCCACGTAAGCCGAAAGTGGCGATCTAGTTGCTGGTCTCCCGAGCGTGACTTGGCCAAATTGATGAACGAATAGGAAAAGGCGTAAAAGCAGCACGTGAGGTTCGCGAGCGATTCCGTCGTCAAAGTCCCCGTGGAAAACCCGATCAAATACAGATCCGAGTTGTAAATGAGGTGGTACGCCACCTGCGCAAGGTAAACCACCTGAGTCTTGCCATTCTGACAACGGTACGCCCATATCTGTGTGAGCAGAACTGACCGTTTGTGCGACATCACTTCGTAAAGACTAACGATTCCCATGATAAAGATCTGCATGACAACGAAACCAGGCAACACGCTAATCCCAACCGTGTCGGCGTATCGACTTCGAAACGTGTTCATGTACATGGCGACGCGCTTTGGCTTCGCCGCTGCGATCTCGCTCACCCACTCCCACTGCGAGTTGTAGTAATTATGGATACACACACCACCTTTGCTGCACAAGGGCATGTCGTCTGGAGACTGCACCATTAACCCATACGCCTCCCAATGCTCGATTGCTTCGCACGTGTCCTCGACGTAAATACCTGTCGTGTTGACTTCGTGTACTCGGCAGCCTCCAAAGTACGCATGCAGCAAAGGTTCCAGGACGGAGTCGACTTGATACGCTGTCTCGATGGCTGAAACTACACGTGAGACCGGGTTCATACTGCTTTTGAAGCTGTAAGGAAACAGTGTCAAGGCCTCGGGAACAACCGCCAGGAGATCTCGGCCATCGGTGGAAAACGCCAACTTGGAGGCGACGAAAGTGCTGTCTGCAGGTACGTCAGGCCGACATTCTGTCAGGTCGGGAGCGACGTTGATAGCCACCGCAGGGATTTCGCCGAAGTCGGAGCTGTTCACATCGGTCGGGAATAAAAACAATCGCGGGAGCGCCATGATACTCCACGTCGTAACGCAGTCTTCAGCACGTTCGATCCCCAGTTCAAGCTCTCGTTTGGTCTGCAACGGGATACTGAGGTTAAGCGTTGTGAGCACATCCATGACTTCCTGAGGCGTCCCCGTCACGACATTCATCGCGGATCCCCATTCGTTGGGGCTGCTTTGACACAGTGCGTCGCTGGCATCCAAAGACGCTGCAAGTGTGAGCGCCTCAGGACTCAAAGTGCTGAAGTTGTACAGCGATTCTGTTGGTGGTTGGCCAGTGAAAGCAGTAAACGGAGGGCCACTCGTCAGCGCCTCTCTATTGTACAGCGCGTATGTTAGCAGTGCGACCTTGCACGGACCTAGGCAATCGGTGCATCCGCCAGCCATCGACAAATCTTTCTCGGTAAACGCGAAGAAGCTGTTTTCAGACGTGATGAGGAACGTGGCGTTCGGTGAGAGGTACTGGGTCGCGGTAAACAGCAGCACCAACACAATTGGCCCCACGATAGTTCGTCCAAAAATCGCTAGGCAAGCACCGAAGACAGAAGGATGAAGCACGCTTCTCCAGCTATGCTTTTTGCGGCGCCGTTTTTCCTGTTGATAGTAGTTCGTCGCCCAATTCAGCGAATAATCGTGGCACGCAGTCGAAACTCTGTTCCGTGACCGACAAACTCTTGACGATACTTGGTTGAACGCGTGAAGGAGGCCAGCAGGGGCAGAGCAAGCGCGCATCGCCAACCTCGTCACCTCCTGTGCCGCTCTGAATTGCAACCGACATCTTCCAGTCTAATCCTGGGAGCCCAAACTATTCGTGCCAGACATTAGTACAAGGTGTCAATACCAGGAGCAGGACCAGTAGACGCATTTCAAGCGGTCAGCTCCACAAAAATCGCTAGAAGTTGCTCAAGCACTTCACATACTCTCTCGTATCGATGTAATTGAAGAATTCGACCCCGTGAAGCAACTTGGAGCTCAGCTTTTCCATGTAGAAGGATTAAAGGTTAAAAGTCCGACAATAGTGAATCAATTTCAACGATTTCTGTGTCCTTTGCCAAAAAGCTAAGGCCATTCCGTACCAGTCATTAAGGTCCTTGCTCACCAATTCAATACATTCCAGGTCTCGACCCCTTCAACGGCTACACGCCTCACTTTGCCTGTTTCCTCGCCCTGCTGCCATCCATAATATATCACGTTTCCTTGACCGGTCACCACGGAAAACTTGAAAGGGAGCAGCTTTTGCCTTTCCACAACGAAGAAAATTTCCAGCGTCTTGACCTCAAACATCGCTGCCGCGAGCGAGTCTAAAAGTTTCTTGAAGTAACCGATGAGGAAGCTGTGTTTATACGCTCCCTCAATGGGGTCCCCACTGCGGCTTGGACAGCCTCATCCAGGGGTTTTATCACTTGCGCTTTTGGATAGTGAAACATATAGCGAACATTCCCGCCAGCGAAGTAGTATTTCGATAGCAGAATTACCTCGCGCCAATACAAACACGCACTGCCTGGTCCTGTTCCTGTGTAACCCCATCAAGAAACACGATGTGCTGCTTTGTATCTTCAACTTCATTCAGAAGTAGGTCCATGTCATTCAGTAAGTTTGTTTCCTCCTGTTAAATTGTTATCTTCTCGTTTCCTTCCAAGAGAACACACACTGGAGGTGCTACCGCAAAACAATGGATCTGCAAGAAGCGGGCCAACTTAACAGTGTCAACGCGACAGTACAAGCACAACTTCTTGCAAAGCTCATAAATACCAAAACCAACCATAGCAGTCGGATCAATTCTCCACACTGGGCTTTCCTCACCGAGCGGCAGTCTGGAAGCAGCAGGGTCAAGTGTCACCGTCTGATGCCACACTGATTTCAGCCGCCTACTTGGTCGCGACGGCACTTTCACAACCAGCGCCTTCGCGGCTGATGCACCATACGTCCCAAGTCTGGCATCCACCGCCAAGGCGCCACTCGTTTCCCGGTCCGGATAAACAGTTACATGATGTGGCGCATATTCGGCGAGTAGCGGGCGACTCAAGTCCAAAACGTTCTTCTTGAAGTCGTCGATGCTGTTCAAGTTCGTTAGACGGACTGAAGATGCTTAGTGTCTGTGAAATCGAGACCACCGTCGGCAGCTGTTAGTTCGTAGTAGACGTCTCTTTCCCTCGGTGGTAGCGGTTCCTCGACAATGAGCGCACTAACCCCATCCTTTCTAAACCCGTTCAGGTGAGCTGTGAATGGTATCGACCGTCGCTTTGCATCATATGCCGCCCTGTTCCGGTGCACCTTCATCTGCATGAGCGCAACATTCGCTAGAATGTCTCTGCGTGGTCGTTGATGGTCGTCGGCAAGCTCACGAATCTTGATGCAGAGATCTTCAATATCCTGGACATCATCGACTCGTTTCACAGAAGCTGTCTGGGTCCCAGGGATCGCTTCGTGGGTCACAGCGTCGAAAAGACGATAACAAACTTCTGTAACCATTTCCTCACCAAGTCCTCGAACCACTTGGCGACGCACTCAGAGACTTCCGGCACGACTAAAATCCAGTTCTTTGACCCCGAACACCATTCGTTCGTCGAAGCAAAATTGGATTAGCGAGTTGAGAGTATTCAACGAGAGTATTCAACTCCAGAGCCATAAGCTGCGAAAACATCAAGATTCTCACATTGTATGGTATCAAACAGAACAAATTTGACCAGCTCCCAAACACCACTAGATTTGTGTCTATGGGAGGAGGTATTGTCATCTTGGTAGATCACTTACGTCTTGTCCAGTACCAGGTACACCACGCAGTCTGGCGCTGGGAGCTCCACCTTTGCGTATTTCCACGGCACCCTGCAACACTCCTCGAATATGTCCTCGAAAGTCTGATTCTCGGACATCCCCAAAACCGAAAAATTGAACTCAACCGCCTTCTTCTGTTCCTCCCTGCGTCTAATGGCCAAAGCGAGCTCACTAACTTCGCCAGCGATATTTTCCCAGACATTGGCGGACTTTTGACAAGCACAACATAGACCTCTTTGAGTCGGTCGATGATATTCGCGAGAGAGCGTTCGTTGGTCGTAGAGACCAATGCGATCCCTTCACGACATACCAGACGACACCCTCGCATACGACGGTATTCACTTGTTGCAATAACGTTGGACCTCCAACACCCTCCGGAATCACCACCAGCACGTGAATCGTCTTCTTCGTCAGAGCATTCGCAAACAAGACGCCAATCTCTCTGCTGGGTCGATTTCTTCACTCAGCAGGTTCTTCACTCGCTTACAAGTGGCTCCACTTCGCATACTAATCACATCAGGGTCATCCGACATCAACCACGCGCCACCCGTCGTCTTCGCCAGGAAGAACTGCAGCTTGTAGTCCTGCCCCGTGTAGTCCAGCTTTCTTGCCATCACTTTCTTCAACAAGCCCACAACTTGCTTGACTCGATCTCAACGGGGCCACGTCCCCATCTCCAACGATGCAACAGACAACGGTCACGGCCACCATTACGGCAGATTCTGGAATGAGAGAGAGACTTTGACAAGCGTACCGTCTATTGCAATTCCCTAATCTGTGAGTCGACGGCCTTGAGCTCATCTCGTAATGCAAGCAAACAGTCCTTCGTGAGGTCTGCACCTTGAGACCCAGTAGCTACGCTTTGCATCGCCCCAAAGTTTAGCACAAGTTGGGCACTTGCCGCCTGGATGTCAAGGCAGAGTTGCCTCCGACGCTCCTGTAACTCTTCTACACTCAAACCGCTGAGACCAGGAAACCTTGCTGTTTGATCGTGCTCCTCAACAGGAGCGCTGGCAGATTGAGCAAAGTTGTCGCCTGTCGCTCCATCAGAGATCGATAAATCAATTTTCGCGCCTTCATCATCAGAATTTAAGGAAGGAAAGTCCATATTTGATGCTGGGAAAAGCTTCCTCGCTAGCACCGGTGATTGCAGGCAAGAGTCGTGCTCTGATACCTTCAACTCGCGACGGAAGCGCTGGAAAGCTCGAAGAAATGAAGCGTCATTGAGCTCGACACTGGTAACGGTAGATCCACCGAGGAAGCTCGGGATGCTCTCCTCGTCTTCCGTCTTCTCCTCGAAATCATCTTCATCGATCGACGGGTTGTCGAAATTGAACTTACGGGCAAGCACTGGAGTCGAATACGCATCATCTCCAAAGCGAACCTGTTTCGATGACGCATTGGACTTCTGATCACTCCCAGTCGTCGGGGTAGTCACACTACTACCGGTGGTGGGTGTCCTGTGAATCTCTTCGTCCCGGGCTTCGGAAAGCTCGCCTTGCGCGTCGCTCCCTTGCGCAGCAGCATCTTGTGCGCTTGGCGATTCTTGAGGTGATAAAGTTGTCGTGGAGGATGCAGGCGCACCTCCACCTGTCGTGTCCAAGCTAGGCGAATGAATTGCGCACGACGAGGAAGGTGCAAGTGTTTCAGCCGTGGTTGCTCTTGATACTCCGAAGTTCGGGTACCTCACTCGAATGGTCTCGCCACGTCGCGGCGTTGAATCCAGTGACGAAGGCGAATACACGCTGGAGCTGTACGATTCACTACGATGCGTTTCTCTATACATGACGCTAGAGTCGCTGTTGGAATTGCCTTCAAATGATGCTCTGCGATGTACAGACTGGTGACCATGACGACGACGTGCATGGCTCTCTTGTCGAGTATTGTATGCAGCTGTACGATGCTTGGGCAAGGCTCCACCATGATGCAGCAGCCGATCACGCATCTGCACCGACTTCTCAAGCTTGAGCATCGTCTCCGCAAACTTCAGCTGCAGCGAAAACACGTCACTCAATGCGTCCGGCGTGTTCCTGTAGCGAGGATAAGCATCCAACACCGACACCATCGCTGGTGCTGATACTGAAGCTTCCGTTGGCGACACAGCTGCCGCAGTAACAACGGTCGGTCGCATCGAAACCCCACTTCTCGAGCTTGCCAGCCCTGGCACCTGCTGAAATGAAGCCAAAGGCTCCAACGTCACCACACCGCCAATCGAGTAGTGGGTCTCTGATACAGACTCCACCGTCGGTCGTCTGTCAGTCACTCTCTCACTCTGGTCCTCAGCACCAGAAACCTGCTCTTCCCGCTCCCTCTCCGCTGTCTGATGCATCTCCTCTGCTGTCTCTGCCTCCATTTGCCTCTGAATCTCGGCGCGTTGCTGCTGCAACTCGAGGATCGCCGCCTGCCACGCGCTTTGGCGTCTGCTCTGTTCGTCGCTGACCTGTTGCTGCTGCCTGTCGCTCTCCATCTCGCGATGCAATTGTGTCTCCAGCTGCCGCCTCCTACTGGATGCCGCAGCCAACTCGTGCACCAATCGACGGCGGTTCCAGCGCGTGATGGGCCGATTGCGGCCAGAATTCCGCCGCCTTGGTCGCGTTTCGGTCGATTCTGCGGCGATTTCCAGTACCGACAGGGCGTCTACGTGATGCCGAGCGTCTGTTTCATCATCAGAGCTGACTGTGTCGATACCTAGACGCGCCAGTGTGCTCTGGAGCTCCGCCTTCAGCGCGTGCAGCTCCAGCGCGTACGACGCCGACATGATCGATGGCGTTTTGAATTTGAACCAATTGGGAGGCGAAAAAGCGCGGGAAGCTGAATGAGAGGTCTATGGTGTGGACTACATTTACCCGACCTGTGCTACGTCATGAAGGACTTCAACGCTCATGTGATGAACTTTCCTCTGTTTCACAACGTGTAGGAACGTATAAAGCACTAACCAGTCCAGACTTGGGAAGGTCTGTCCGTACAGTTCTCTCAAGGCTAACCTAAAGCTCTGCACTGCCATATTGTACACCATCCACGTAATTTGCCTCCCTCGCATTGCTGCCTGTACGCACTTCAACACTGAACCCAGCTTCGCTGGCAGCGCTTCACTGCTCCAGCAAGCTCTCACTCTTCACTTCGCTCCGTCAAGCACACTCGTCCAGTCTCCAAGCTCTAGCGCCGCGCAAGCGCCGTCCTCTGCGGAGGCGAGGAGGAGGATGCGGAGGAAGAGGAACGCTGAAGGAGTCCCGGCTGAGGAGCTACCCGCCACATCCAAAAATGCTATGCTTGGCGGACCTCCCAGCGCGGATGTAAGGCTCGAGGAGAATGCTGCGTCGGCTCGAGAGCTACTCAACGGATGTCACGTCACGCGACCTGCATGACGAGGCTGAGCACCGTCCAAGTTTGCTTCTATACAAGACGTAAGCAGAAACGTTTCCTAGTGTCACCATGTGCCTATCTGGAGGTGGAGAGGGTTGCAGGGTGATAGCCGGCTCAGGCATTAGCCCTCTCGGACTCTGTAGGCTACGTACCAATAGGACGCTCTTCGGGGAATAATGGGTTAAGATGAAAATCCGCTGTACTAACTTACATATGCATCTCCACGTTGTCCTTCCGCTGCTCGCTCGACTTGGTCATCTAACTGGTTAGAGTCGAGTGGAATCTCTCGACTCGAAACTCGCTCGCTGCGATCACAACCTCAGCAACAAACCGAGAGCGCGTCTATAGTCGCGGGTAGAAGGGCTTGATGCCGAACTGCACCACGGACATAAGTCCGGCGCCGAGCGCGCCAGCCAGCACCATAGCCTTGGGGCCAGCCGTCGACTTGTAGAACACGCCCGTGGCCGCCGACGCAAGGATTGGCGTCACCTGGTCGAACTTGACGATGTTCTCGATCTCGGCCGAGTCCGCCACCTGCTCGAATGCCTTGTAGATCATGGCTGCAGCACAAAAAACACATAACTTCAGTAAAACTGCTCGGAAAACACTCATAAAGGCCGCAAATCCACGCACCGATGCAGCCGAGCGCGTTGCCGGCCTTGGACCCACGTGTGGCCGCGCCGTTCATGAGCGAGTTCATCCGGATTTTGAACTTAGTGCTGGGCGAGCGCGCAAAGCCCTTGACGGCTCCGTACGCGCCGCCGCCGATGATGCCCGAGAAGTAGGCCGTGCCGCACGAACCGCTCATCTGCTCCATGAAGGGGCGGCCGGCCTTGTCGTAGTCCAAATAGTCGGCGTCGTCGTCGTACGAGGCCACGCCGAACACGGGCGCGATGGCTCCCAGGTCGATGCTGCCTGACGGGATCGTGGGCAGCACAGGGAACTCGAGGCCGCTCGTGGCCGACGAGTCAAAGCCAGAGGCGGAGCCCGTGGCTGACGCGCTCGAGTCCTGCCACCGGTCGTCCGAGTTCCAGCTGCTCATGGCTAGAGGAGGCGAAGCTACTACAGAGGGGAAGACCGCCGCTTTGCGCTTCTGAGGCTGACGAGGAATGGGATTTTTGACTGGCGATTGCGCAGGACTAAATTTAGAGATTTTGGACTGAAAATAGAGAAATTGTGTGCGAGTGATGTGCGCTCATCAAGGGACAGGAGAAATGGGACGCAGAAGTTCCCTAACTTGGGAAGTTCAACGCATGGCCGATACGGCGAGAGCTCATCGATTGTCATTGACCTGCCCATCGACTCCTACCGTAACCTAGCAGACCAGCCAAAAGTGTCTCCATCCCCGTTGCCTCACTTCTTCTTGCCGTACCTGCAACACAGTCACACAGTTAGCTAGCAATCCAACGGGGAGAAGGCAACAGTACAAGGAGGGCACGTACGACTGGGCCGTGTCGTTCAGGATGTTGAGCAGCAGCGAGTCCGAGGTCAGGTAGACCTTGTTGGCCGAGCGCGAGATGACCGTGGCGATCTCCTTGGCAGCGTCCAGGCGACGCAGCTGCACGAAGGCCGGGTTGTTCTTGATGGCCTCGCCCACGAGCTCGGCCGACTTTGCCACACCGAGGGCGCGGATGACCGTGCTCTTCTTCTCTTGAATGGCGCGCTCCACGACGAAACGGGCACGCTCGGCATCCTGCTGCGCCACCTGCTTGGCCTCAATGGCCGCCGTGTACTCGGAGCCGAACGTCAGGTGGATGATCGACACATCCTCCAACATGATGGCGAAGCGGTCCGCGCGGCGCTTCTGCTCAGTAGCAAATAAAACAATGCAAAAATGTCAGGTTACTGCACTGCATCCCCTTCAGTTCTCTCCAGTACGCACCAGGTTCTCAATAATGAGACGACTGACGTGGTCACGCTGGAAGATGAGCTCGGCGGCCGTGAACTGCGCCACAACCTGCTTGGCCACCTCGTTTACGATGGACGGCAGCACCTTGTCGTCAAAGTCTGTTGGACAAACAGTTGCATCAGTCATCTGCGATCAACTGTAGCCATTGCAGCAATTGCGCCACATACCGAGGCCGAGGTTCTGGTAGATCCACTGCAGACGCGCGCGGTCCGGCTTGGACAGCACACGGATCGAGATGTTGATCATCTGCAGGTCCTTGGTGCCCGTGAGGGACGCGTAGGTACGCGGACGCGTGCGCACGTCCATGATGAGCGGCCGCTGCAGCCAGGGCACGAGGAAGTGCGTGCCCTGCTCGATCACCTGGTGGCCCACACCGTCGAGTCGGCTGTAGACCACGGCGCGGTGTCCAGGCGGCACGTTGTAGATGGACACGTACGCGCCGTAGATGGCCGCTCCCGTGAACGCCGCCACCTTGATCAGCGCCGTCGCCGGACCCTTGCTGCCGGGCGGCATCTTCATGTTCTTCATGTTCTCCATCGCGGCCTTGCCCTTGTCCATGCTTGAAAGTCAATGGTGGCCAGGGGGGCGAGCCTCCCGCCAGCCGCACATTTTCAGCCTATCCGGTGATGGATACAACTTTCTTCTGCACGCAGACTGGCTGAAAACAAAACCTCCCAGAATTGTGTATTTATCATTTCCCACAGGTATATATATTGATTCTTACAGGTCAGTGTTCATTGGTCAAAATGAGATCGTGCCGGGCCGCGATTGGCTGACAGATATTGGTGGTTGGCTGGCTGCAGGCGGCGCTCGCCATGCCCGCGACGTGCCCCCGACGTCTCCACTCCCATCGCATTCGCCTGAAAAAGAAGTCTCGAAAATGCCGAAGATTTCTCGCCACCGCAACTACCGCAAGACGTACCGCACGCCGTCGCGCGCCTTCGAGAAGGAGCGCCTCGACCAGGAGCTCAAGCTTCTGGGCGAGTACGGCCTCCGCTGCAAGCGCGAGATCTGGCGTGTGCAGTTCGCGCTCTCCAAGCTGCGTAAGGCCGCCCGTGAGCTGCTGACGCTGGACCCCAAGGACCCCAAGCGCCTGTTCGAGGGATCGGCGCTGCTGCGTCGCCTCAAGCGCTTCGGTGTGCTGGCTGAGGATGAGAACGAGCTCGACTTCGTGCTGCGCCTGAACGTGCAGAAGCTGCTGGAGCGTCGTCTTCAGACCAAGGTCTTCAAGCAGAACCTGGCCAAGAGCATCCACCACGCGCGCGTGCTGATCAAGCAGCGCCACATCCGCGTGGGCAAGCAGCTCGTGGACGTGCCCTCGTTCCTCGTGCGCATGGACTCGGAGAAGCACATCGACTTCGCCGTCACGTCGCCGTACGGCCAGGGCCGCCCCGGCCGCGTCGCCCGTCGTCGCGCCGCTCAGCGCGCTGCTGCTGGCGGTGAGGAGGACGAGGAGTAAGTTGACTGGACGTTGGACTGCTTAGCTCTGGCTCCTGTTTAGGTTGCTGGCGAACGGATCGAGTGGCAGTAAACACTGGAATCGGATCACGCGCGCAACCGACTTCGGAGTTTGTTTTTCGGGGGGTCAGCAATGGCTGCCGATAAATAAAATATCATGCGAATTTGGGGACTTCACCGTTAGGAGGTTTGAATTTCTTGTCAGGGAGATGGCGTCGTACAGAGCAGGAAGGTGGAACGCAGGTGCAGGTCTGTCATTGCAGTGTTGAGCGAGGTTCTTTCAGTTCCATTCACGGTTACGGAAGTGGAGGATCGCCGTCAACGTTGAACACGCAGTAACTTTGGGAAACGTACACACCACCAAAAAGTGTAGATTTACAGACACCTTTCAACGCAAACTTCTGCTGCACTCAATACCCTGGCCTTACTCCGCCACACTTGCGAGGAGGTTGTCCTTCGCACGCTGCAGCTGGTCCTCGGTCACGCCTCGCGCGGGTGGTGCGGTCAGCGATGCGATCTGCTGGCTGAAGTCGCCTGAACGTGCGTACGCGCGTGTGCTGTGGTCGCACACGAAGCAGCCGAGCGCGCGGTTTAAGTCGCCGGACTCCACGGCCTCGGCGCTTTTCCACATGCGCATCTTCTCCTCAAGGCACGGGAGGTGGTAGCAGTGGCCGCACTCGAACACACACGCGTGGACCGTTTCCATGCCGGTGGACGGCGCGCGCAGCAACTCGTTGCAGATGGCGCACGCTTTCTTGGCGGCCACGCGCCGACCTCGCTTGTGTGCAGTGACTTGTCGGTGCAGAAGCTCCACGCGGTCGTTGTCAAACACCTTCCGAGAACCTACGCACAGGTTTTGCTGTATGGCAAAGGCACAGTGATCAGCAAATGAGCAGCTTGATTTGTTCCATCAACAAACACAATCGCCACCTACTTGAACGCGATAGTTGGCGATGATCGCGATCAGTTTCTGCTTGAGATTTACAATCTCCATGTCGTCAGGAATCTGTCAGGTGTGTACGATAAAAAGCGTTAGTAAATTGAGCCATCCCGCATACCATCACGACTGCGCTGCGTACCTTGCGAATGAGCTTGATCGGGTCAATCTTATGCTGCGAAGCGAACTTCAGCAGCTCCTCCACGTTGTCCTTGCTCGTGAGGCTTAGATCGATGAGGTAGTCCCACAGACCTTCATCGTGATCCTGCACGAACTGGATGGCCTGGTTGATATCACCACGCTGTGTCAAGATAAGGTCGAGTGCCTTCTTGTGCTGCCCCATGCGACCCAAGATGTAGATCATCGTGTCCCAGAGCGGAGGAGAATGCTCGCTGCAGTACTTGTAAGCCTAATAGCAGCAAAAATGAATCAGTTAAGTACCAGAGCTCACCTAACGGCATCGCAACCACCCCAAATTTACCTTCTCCAGCGGCACAAAGTTGCTCGTCTGCAGGAACTTGAGTAGGAAATCCGGTGCAAACTCGGCATATAGTGCAACCTGTTTCTCGTGCAGTGCCGAGTAAATCTCCGAGTTGTATTCACCCAATCGGTGGAGGACGAGCTCGTGCAGGTAGGTGTGCAGCAGTTCGGGCTCGCCTTCAAGTTGAGTAACAATATCGCTGATCTTGAGCTGTTCCGTCTGATTCACGAGCATCCGCACAGCAATTGCCTTATCGATGCGCATGAGGTTGGCCACCTTGTTCGCAACCAGCGACCACAACTGGTGCTCGGTGATAAGCTTGAATGCGAAGTCCTTGTTGGAGCAGAACTCACCTTGGCTTAAGTAAATACGCAGCGCGTGGTCATACTGCTCTGTGGCTGTGTACAGCTCCGCGAGAGCCTCCATCAGGTACATTGTCTCCACACTTAATCGCTCTGCGTCCGCCTCAGCAATGCGTCGGCGACGCACAACCGTCTCTAGCTGGTTAATCCATGCCTGAGCGTCATACAGGGGCTCAAACACATGCGTTGTTTCGGTGTATTCCGGTGCAACAGCGGAGGCGTCGCCTTCCGATCGCTGCTTTGCTGCTAAAGTGTCCTGTCGTCGGGGCTTCGGCCATTTCCGAATGAGCTCGAGGAGCTGACCCGGATCTGAATCCAAAAAATGCTTCAGAACCATCTCGTATTGCACCTTGGGCAACCGCGGGCTGGCCGTTGGCATGTAGCAGGCAATAGCACTCAGTTGCCCACGCTGGGCAAACACGTAGACGTATTTTTCCCACAAATTTGCGTAATCTTCGCCGCCACCGATAAAAAGCCGATGGATCTCCTCTGCAGTTTTCTGAAACTTCTTCTGCCGCAGCAGATCGCCAAGGTACGTCTCCATAACGTCAGTGAGCACCACGCGTCGAAGAGCACGTGGGTCGTGAAGGGCCACGTCAAGGGCTCTGGCATACTGCTTTCGTGCCAGCGCCCACTGCACGCGGTCGTCAGCGTCACGCAGGCGACAGATAACAACATCCTTTGGAGTACACACGTATGCAAGCTGCCCGTAACCAGCGTCATAGATGGACGACGGATCGGTTGACTCCAACTCTGACTGATGCGCATGTGCGTAGCGAAGCGTAGGCATCATGTAGTCCGAAGCACGCAGCCGCTGATAGCCCTTGAGATTCAACAAGTCTGCACTAACTTGCTTGCCATCCAGCCGCACAACGTGGACTTCAGGGTACGGCATCTCACCGCTCTCGCCTTCGCCTTCCACTTTCGTCGATTTTCCTTGAGACGTTGGAGGCCCAGTGGACGATGACCCGGAGCCAGGTGGTCGGAATGCCAGCACCGAGACGACGGAGCCACCGCCCCACGGACTAATTCCAGCAACGAAGAAGTCGAACGTAAGCAGCGCCACAACTTCAGCCGTAATGGCACCATTTGAGTGCTCCACAGCGTCCAGAGCTGCACCTGAAGTTGGTGACGCTGGCTGACCTGAATGTCCCTTTTTGAACGTTACTACACGCAGCGTATGTGCCCACGCCACGAGCAGAACATCGTTGCCCTGCCACTCGAGATGGCAGCGACACAGCTCCATCGGTGGGCAGTTCGGAGGTCGCTCAATGTACGTTACGCGCTGGTCATTGTTCGAGTCGTACACCTTCACCCCCCAGTCGTTCGCCCACGCAACGAGTCCATCCTTCCAGCGGATAACCTGCACAGGCCCTTCCCCCTCATGCACCGTACTCTCCTTATCAATGATCCAGCCCTTCCTGTTGATAATCAACTGCCCCCCAACTCCGCCGCACGCAAAGCTCTTCTCCCTCTTCATGGCATATCTGTCTTCAAGCTGTACAGCGTACACTGCACTGAAGTAATTGTAGATGTTCACCTCTCCTCCGGTGCTCGACACGGAGATCTGTCGTGCCACGTCTCTGCCTTGATTGCTAGCATGCTTGTGTCCACTGATATCAGCAGCCGCCGACGTCGTAGAAGCTCCCGGGAACAGCGTATACACGGCCACCGTGCCGTCGTCCGAGCACGACGCGATAAACTGCACAAAAAAGACTCAGAAACCCCGGAACCCGGCCCAAATTGCACCCTTTGTGTCATACCTGGCCCGTTTCATCGATGCATACTTGGTTCACCTTCTTGTAGTGCTGATGCAGCCGGCGGATGAACCTCCCGTCCAGCTCCAGCAGCAGCACGTTGCCCCCGTACGTCCCGGCGCACACAAAGTTGACGTGCAGCGCGATGCAGCTCAGCGAGTCGTCCTTGAAGACAGCGTGGAAATGGCCGCCCACGCGCTCGTACTTGAGCAGCGGCTCCTGAGGCAGCGTATCTTCCTAATAAAATACACATTTTAGATAAAATAGGGATATTTCGGATTAGCTTTCACAATTTCTGTATTTGCTCGGGATGCAGAGCCCTGCTTCGAGTGTGGGTTGCGGGGGAGATGTGCGGGATGTAGGGGGAGGAGAACGGCGTACCTTGGTCTCCTGACTGTCGGTCTCGGGCGCAGACGACGCCATCCGTCTCAGCGAAGATCCGCTTCTTGGTCAAAAGGAGCTATGAAAAGTATTCTATTTGGTGGTGCAACATATTTGCACGGGGAGGTTTTCACTTCAAGTTGAAGTGAGCGTCGTGCTGTAGGCTTGCATTGCAAGACGAGTTCAAGTTGAGCTGCTCAACGCTAGAACTGAAACAAAAATGGTATATTCCGACAAAACGTTGTCTGGTGTTTGTGGAGGAAATCTTGTGGACAACGATGTGATTGATGTCAATTGCAATACTCGCGAAGGCACTAAGAGGTTCTGCCTCGAACTCTCTTGATAGGATTGAAGTGGACACTCACATGTAGCTTTCGGTCCGGGCCGACTCCGAGGCCATAACGCGATTTGCCTTCAACCAAGCAAGTTGAGTACAAAGCCTACCGACGCAACCATGAAGTTCAACGTCTTCCTCCTCGCCGCCATCGCCATGCTCGGTATGATCACCGCTGCTACTGTCGACCAAGGTGCCGTCAAGACTCCCGCGGAAGCGCTGGAGAAGATTCAGGCCTCTGACTTGCCTGCTGGTGTCACGCTCACGGGGACGACCGAGAAGATAGACCCACCTGCTTCCGCTTCAGCTGTCGCTACGAAGAAATCCGACAAGGACGACAAAAAGGAGCAATTCGGCTGGGGCGTCGGTGGTCTCGGTCTCGGTCTTGGTGGTGGCTGGGGACTTGGTGGTTGGGGAGGGTGGGGTGGTTGGGGAGGCTACGGACCCTACCGCTTCGGCTTCATGTGCGGCGGCTACCCTGGCTGGGCGTACCCGATGGGCTACTGGAACATGTATGGTGCTGGTCTGTACGGCGGTGGCTGCGGTCTGGGCACCCTTTTCGGCGGTCTCTACTACTGCTAAGTTGTAGCTTGGGACTGCGTGCAGTTGAGCCTGCGGTCGGAAGCAGGGCCCAGAGGAGCATTGTGGTTGACTTTGAATATATTTTACTGAAAATTTACTGAAAATAAAATCTACAAAGTTTGCAGCTTCCTATATAATACTAGTCAATGCCTACATTTGCGCCAGTAAAGTGTGGCAAAATGTTCTGTAGGCTAACCAACGAGACTGCGTTTAGACGTTCGAGCATGAATGATATGAATTGATCTTAGTGTGAAGACGCTCTCCAATAAGTAGGACTAGATACGTCCGATGCATGAGTACAAGTCTTCAAGCCAGCAGGCTTGCATCCTGCGGAAGGGTTTCCTAGCACATGCGGGCACATTACTACGAGCACCAACCGGGACTCACTGCACCGCATACGTTCTCTGGCTGCGGCAGCATTCAACTCGACAACCACCAGGAGGTAGCGGATCACTTCGATGCAAAATCGACACTTCACGTGGGAGGTGGTAACTCTAAAAACAACGGATATTATCTTCTGCAGGCCGAGCGCGAATGCGCGGCTCACCTCTATACACGTTTGACACATGTGCAGAGGACAATAGTGACGAGGCGAAAAGCTCATTGTCCCATGGCAAGATGCTCGCCAAGGCCGTGCTTGCCAGTTCAGTGGAGCCTTGACAATTGCTACTCCTTTTGATGAATAATTCAATGGCTCAACAAGCTAATTGCAGTGTGTATTGATTGTTATGCAGCGAACGTAGAGGTGGCACTATCATCCGCAGCGACAAAAGATAAGTGACGCTGCTCTCTCGGACCCTGCTTCGACCGCAAAGCACCTCGACGCAGCACCACTGATTCAACTGCACGCAGTCCCAAGCTACAACTTAGCAGTAGTAGAGACCGCCGAAAAGGGTGCCCAGACCGCAGCCACCGCCGTACAGACCAGCACCATACATGTTCCAGTAGCCCATCGGGTACGCCCAGCCAGGGTAGCCGCCGCACATGAAGCCGAAGCGGTAGGGTCCGTAGCCTCCCCAACCACCCCACCCTCCCCAACCACCAAGTCCCCAGCCACCACCAAGACCGAGACCGAGACCACCGACGCCCCAGCCGAATTGCTCCTTTTTGTCGTCCTTGTCGGATTCCTTCGTAGCGACAGCTGAAGCGGAAGCAGGTGGGTCTATCTTCTCGGTCGTCCCCGTGAGCGTGACACCAGCAGGCAAGTCAGAGGCCTGAATCTTCTCCAGCGCTTCCGCGGGAGTCTTGACGGCACCTTGGTCGACAGTAGCAGCGGTGATCATACCGAGCATGGCGATGGCGGCGAGGAGGAAGACGTTGAACTTCATGGTTGCGTCGGTAGGCTTTGTACTCAACTTGCTTGGTTGAAGGCAAATCGCGTTATGGCCTCGGAGTCGGCCCGGACCGAAAGCTACATGTGAGTGTCCACTTCAATCCTATCAAGAGAGTTCGAGGCAGAACCTCTTAGTGCCTTCGTGAGTATTGCAATTGACATCAATCACATCGTTGTCCACAAGATTTCCTCCACAAACATCAGACAACGTAATGTAGCATTTTTGGATGGGCGGGTATCCCTCAGCAATCTTCAGAGGACAGCGCTTGTGTGACGCTGGAGCTTGGACGAGTGCGCTTGACGGAGCGAAATGAAGAATGAGAGCTTGCTGGAGCAGTGAAGCACTGCCAGCGAAGCCTCGGGGTGTACCCAGCAACAACATCTTCGAGAACACCTTTCGAATTGGCTGCGAAAGCTGCGTTCATGAGAACAATGTTGAAGTGCGTGCAGGCTGCAGGACAACGCGTGCAGTTAGACTTGAGAGAGCTGCACGGACAGACCTTACCAATGTCTGGACTGGGCAGCAGGGCCAGCTCTCCTCTCAAAGTGCTTTACGCTTTCCTACACTGTGAAATATACGAAAGTTCATCTAACCATAGCCGCCATTTACGTGTCGCCTCTGGATTTCAGACTTGTCGTACCCTCGGGCATCGGTGGATGGGGAGTTAAAGTCTCCTAAGCTTCCTGTAACGAGCAGCTTCAAGGTGCTTCTGCCTGACTGCGGATTGGTAATCGCACCAAGACGAGCACCCGTATCGATTTCCTCGTGCTAAAGGAGGCAGCACGTGTCATTACGGACAACGGAGCAGTGTTGACTTCTCACGCTGGCTTCAAGGAATCGAAAGCTGGGTTCTGCTAGATCCTGCTTATTACCACACCTCATTACAGCGCTGCACGATTTCCGTTCCCGGGGTGCGAACCAGCGTCGGCGATGATGCCGAAGCAGGAGACTCGAATCCATGCAGCTCTTGAGAGCCATCGCAAGGCGCTCGACAAGCACCGTGAGACGCTCGACAGTCTGACGCTTAGACACGTTAACACCGTCCCGGGCAACCAAAGGGAGGTACTCGAGAGGCACCGACAGTCCCTCAGCCAGCACCTCGATACTCTGGACAAGTATCGCAAGATCCTTCAAGAGCGCCGAAACGTGGCCGTTTGAAGCTGCACTTTGGTAAGATGTCGGAGACAGCGCCGCCGGATGGAGAGCGTACCCGACGGCCCGACCAGCCAAGCCCGTGATTGTTACAACGACTAGATACAATCTATGCTTACGGTTAACAGCATTACTACAGTTCACTCTCTTTCTTGGTAACAACGGCTCGGGTTTGACCGATATTCTTGGCCGCGTGACAGCAGGCGAGGCTGTTCCAATGGATGACCGACAACGGTGGCCATTGCAAATACGGCGACGACAGCGAGGAGGACGATGTCGGGCTTCAGTACTTTAGAACAGCTTGTGTCGCTGGCTGATAGATACTTCAAAGAATCCGACAAATTAGAGGCAATCGCTAGACCCCTGGCGCGAACCGCGTGCGGTGCAGTTGCTTAGCATATAGTGATCCAATCTCGGCCTTCGTCTTCGGACTGAGCCACCTGGTACCGCACGCGCAACGAGAAGCTCAAGGTCGGCGGAAAAGCGGCCTGGACCTGGTACCAACCTACACCATCAGATTCGAAACTACACTATTATCAGGAAACAACGTCGTCGAGTAAGTAGTTACGTGCAGACTAAAACTTTTCCTCCTCTGCTTGCTCAAAGTACAGGATCATAGAAACACGTCTGTACCCCGTTACCCTAGGTTACGATGGTCAACGACTGGTTACGGTCTACCAGCCGCGAGCAGCGTCGGCATCTCATTTCCCAAGACTCGTTCCAGGACTCAAGACGATGGCGAAGCTTGAGGAGCAGGAAGCGGCGGCGGTCCCGGAGGCCCAACAGGACGTCAAGATGATGGACGCCGAGCACAGCGGCGAGGTGGCAGCAGCCGATGGCGAGGGCGACACCAGCGCCAAGTCCAAGAAGAAGAAGAAAAAGCACAAAAAGAAGAAAAGCAAGGCGGCCAACGGTGGCGCGTCAGCTGGCTCCAAACTGCCGCCGTTCCGCGGCGTCAAAGGCTTCACGGACAGCTACGTGGGCGTGGGCCAGACGGAGCCGCCCACGATCCCCATCGAGAAGCTCTTCCCGGACGGCCAATTCCCCGTGGGCGAGATCCAGGACCACCCGGGCGATTTCAACACGTTCCGCACCACGAGCGAGGAGAAGCGCGCGCTGGAGCGTGCGCAAGAGGACCTGTACGAGACCGTGCGTCACGCCGCTGAGGTGCACCGCCACGTGCGCAAGTTCTCGCAGAGCCTCATGAAGCCCGGCGTCAAGCTCATCGACATGTGCACGCAACTCGAGAACAAGAACCGCGAGCTCGTGGTCGAGGCCGGCTTTGCTGTAAGTACCCTGGAACGGTGTCATGTATCGTTTGCAAGACTATTTTTCTGATAATCTGGTGCCTTGATATATGCAGCGCGGCATTGGTTTCCCGACGGGTTGCTCGCTGAACCACGTGGCGGCGCACTACACGCCCAACTCGGGCGACGAGACTGTTCTGTCGTACGGCGATGTTATGAAGGTGGACTTCGGCACGCAGATTAACGGACGCATCATCGACAGTGCGTGGACCGTTGCGTTCGACCCGCAGTTTGACCCGCTTCTGGAGGCCGCTAAAGCAGCTACCGAGACTGGTGTGGCTAGTGCGGGTATCGACGCACGCCTTGGCCAGATCGGTGCTGACATCCAGGAAGTGATGGAATCCTTCGAGGTAACCATCGAGGGAAAAACGTACCCTGTCAAGTCCATCCGCAACCTGAACGGCCATTCGATTGGCCCTTACCAGATCCACGCCGGCAAGAGCGTGCCCATCGTCAAGACGGAGGACCAAACAAAGATGGAGGAGGGCGAGATTTTCGCCATTGAGACCTTCAACACCACTGGCCGCGGGTACGTGGTTGAGGATGGTGAGTGCTCGCACTACGCGAAGGCATTCGACGCCCCACACGTGCCTCTGCGTTTACCGCGTGCCAAGAAGCTGCTGGGACACATCACCCGCACGTTCGGCACGCTTCCGTGGTGCCGCCGATGGATCGAGCGCGAGGACGGTGGCTCGGCCACCATCAACCCGAAGGGTGCCAAGCAGGAGAAGTACCTCATGGCACTCAAGAACTTGGTGGACACGGGCATCGTCACAGCGTACCCGCCTCTTGTGGATGTGAAGGGCAGCTACACGGCGCAGTACGAGCACACGATCATTCTGCGCCCGACGTGCAAGGAGGTTGTGTCTCGTGGCGACGACTACTAAGTTGCCAGTGTTCCATAGCTTAGCTCCTTCGGCGTGAAGCTGTTGAGCCAGGAGATCCTGCAAGTCGCTTTTCCAGTTGGCGCTTATCGCGAACCGCTTGAGCGTATTTGTACTTGAGGTCTTCGATTTCCTCGAAGAAGTCTTCGTCAAACGCCGCTAATTCATTGGTTAGCTTTGTGTTCTCATCCTCGAGCTCCAGTATTTGCGCTTGCAGTTCTGTCAAGCGCTCTTCTTGTTCACGCTTGCTCTTCACATCTTCCTCAACGTAAGAGCTTTGGTCGATCTGGAGCTCCAGCTGAAGTACCTGGTGTCGTAATTCCGCTAATTCTTGCTCTGCGTCTAGGAGCTGTCGATCCTTATCCTTCAGCTGCAGCTCAAATGCGTTGCTCTCGGTTTTTGCCGAAGAGGAAGAAGCTGTTTTAGCACGCAGCTTTTGCTGAAGCCTTAACTTGTCTTTCTTCAGCTCGCCGCTTTCATGATGTAACTTCTCCAGCTGTCCCTCCAGCCGTTCTCGGGCATCCTTTTGTTCTTTCAACTTGCGTCGCAGCGAGTCCATTCGCTCGGGAGACACCAGCGTCTGCTTCGCCGCCGCCTTCTTCAGTTTCTCATTTTCTGTGCGCAGCTTTTCAATCACCTTTTTCATGTTCTCTATCACCTCTTCCAGTTCTAACCGCTCTTGTGCCGCCCACGTTGATCCTCGGCCCCCACCTTTAGCGCCCCGACGCTGGCTTGGTGTCTCATCACTGCTATTGACACCACCAAGTTGATTCTTCCGCTGTAGTCGTTTGTACTCTAGACGCATACTTTCGACCTCCAGCTCCAGCTCCAGCAACTTCGTGTCTTTTGCCACCATATCCTGCTCTTTGTTACGCAGCTCGTCACCAAGAGCTAGAAGCTCCTCTTGAACTTCTTGCCCGACAAGGAAGCGCTGCTCTTCACGCCGCAATCGTGAATTGGCTCCTTGTCCCTTTGTCCCATCGACGTCGTCGTCATCATCATCAGTCGAGGGTATACTATGTTGCATGAGTCGTCGACGCAGACGCTGCAACTGCGCTTCGTACTTTTCCATTTGCGTGGTAAACGACTCTTCCCATTCCTTGCGCTTCAGAGCCAATGTCTCCTGGAGGAAGGAGTTCTGGCGCTCCAGCTCCTCAAGTTGCTGTTTCACAGACACAGGAGCAACTGCTGGCGCGGAAGTTGCTTTTGCCAACCGCTCCTTCTCAATCCTCGTTTGATGTGACTGCAGCTCAGACTCTAACTTTGATATCCGCTCATTGCAACGTTCGATCTCGCTGTCTTTGCCGGACACATCCGTCTGCTTTTCCTTAAGACGTAGCATCAAAATGTCGATACGATGTTGAAGCTTCCGCTCTCCTTCCAGTTTTTCGCGCTTCGACTTCTCATCGGCTACATCTGCCGACGGTTTTGTTGTATGGGTGGATGCCTCACGAAGTGCAAGGTTCTGGGCCTGTAGGATCTTGATTTTCTTCTCAAGCTCTTCTACTGCCCTCGCTTCATTTACCACCTTTTCTTTCAAAAGCCACTTCAAACGTTCGATCTCCTCCCTCATCACTTGCAGTTCGGCCGTTGAAGAGCTCTCTTTCCCTTCTTTCTCTTCGTTTTCGATCTGCTTTCTCCTCCGTTGTTGTTGATCTTGTCTTTTCTTCAACATGGCTACCTTTTCCTGAAGCATTTGCACCTGGCTTTGCAGTCGTGTCTTTTCCTCGCGCCACTCGTCCTCTTCTTCCTCTCGTCGCTCTTTCTCCTTTCGTTTCTTAGTGTGAAAGTCTTGGTTCATCGCGTGTTGTGCCTTGGCTATCCCAATAGCATGGCGATCTTCAGCTTTGAGAAACTCTTCCTTCAGCTTGATAATCGCGTCACGCAACAACTTTAGCTTCTCTTCCTTTTTGACCACATCATGTTTGACGAACGCGACCTGATGCTCCAATTTCTGGCTGTGTTTTTCGCACTCCATAACCTTCTCTTTCAGCAAAATGATTTCCTCTAGTGCTTCACCCGCTCGCGCTTCAGCAAGGTCTCGTTCATTCCTCAGCACTTCTCGCTCCATCTGGAACTCTCGGATCGTTTGCTTTGCACCTTCCAATGCAACTTCAGCTTGCTTCCACTCCTGCAGGGCATGGTCATGCCGCTCTTGCGCAGCTTGCAAAGCCTGCTTACTCTTGCCAGATCGCTCCATACTGCTGATAGTACTCATGGCCTCCTTGAGTTGCCCAATCATGCGTTGGTTTTCTTCATAGAGCTTTTTATTGAGCTGCGTGGTTTCCAGTCGATCCTGTGCCTTGTCCTGAACACTTGAAGCACGTACGACCGCAAGCTTCCGCTGATATTCGTTGATGAGGGTATTCTTTTCTCCTACGAGCTGCTTCAGACTCGCTATTGTCGCTTGGGCAGCTTGCTGTAACTGAGCTTGATCCTTCTCGTACAACCCAACTTTCTGCCGCATTAACGGAGAGTGACTTGAGCCGTGCTCCAAACCTCGCTGATTATCGTGCTCTCGCCTCTCCCCATCCGTGAGACCCGAACGAGCGTATTGTAGTTCCAGCTCCAGGTCCTCATATTCACACCGTAGCTCACGTTTTCCCGATTCGAGCTCGCCATTTAGACGCAGCAGTTCCGATACACGAGCTTGAATTGTCTCCAGCTGGCGCAGTAGGTCTTCATTAAGCGTTTTCGCTTCACGAAGTTCTGTTTGCAGCCGGGTTTCCTTCTCCCTGGGCCCTGACGCCTTTGTCGCCGCCTCAAGCTGACCCATGAGTAAGCGCTCACGAGTTTCCAGCGCGTCTACCCGGCTCTTTAGCCGGCCAACCTCGCTTTGATTGCCACGTTGCTGCTTAAGCTCAAGTAGCGGTAGTTGAGTCTGCTTGTCTTCCAAATCTTTCTCCAGTTGCTTTCGGCGCTGCTGTTCGACCAATATCTCGTCTTCCAATGAATCTAAACGTTTCCGGAAAGCCTCCCACTTCGTGTTTCGCGCGGTCCAGTCACGCTCTTTCACTTGCCCGATCGCATTCTCGAGAATTTGGACTTTATCGCTTGACTTTTCACGAACTGTAGATAGCTCCTGGGCCTTTTTCTCCATCTCCAGCTCAAGTCGCTGATTTTTCAGGAGTGTTTGTTGTTGCGTCTCCGTTACTAGGTCGTACTGCACAAGGAATTGCTGGTAGGTCGTCTTGATTTGCATCAATTGATGCTGGAGCTCGCCTACAATTGCGTGGTCTTCTGAGGAAGCCATCAAATCACGAAGTCGTTCCTCTTGCTGCTCTCGGTTGCCCTGCTCTTGGACAGCGCGCGTAGTGAGAACGTTGGCTTGAGAAGCCGCCAACGTAGCGATATCCTTATACTTTGCACATTCGAGTGCAAGGCTCTCATAGAGCTGCTCCACCTCGTTAATTCTCTCGTACAACAGCGCGTTCTCATTTCGAAGCTCATTGTCATCTCCAGAACGTCTTCTGAGCGGTGGCAACTGCACTAACTCGTCAGAATCGACTAAAGCCTTTCGATCAGCTACTTCAAGCGTCTTCACGCGCTCCGTTTGCGCCTGTAGCTCGTTCTCAAGTTGATCTATCCGGTCGTGGAGGATATCTGAATCGCAACCGGTTTCCCCACTTGTATTTCCTGCACCACTTCTTGCACTCTTTTCGGCTTGAAGAACCATGAGACTATGCTGTGTCTTGGTTAATCGTGCTGGTAGTTCATACATCTCTAAGTACTTGGCATGCATTTCTGCGTAACTTTCACCCAGTGCGTTGTACTTCTTCAGCACGCCAGTCATTGCACGTTGTTGCTGATCAGCAAATTCACGAAGCACGCTCTTCTCCAGAGTTTTTTCCATGCGGTCAATCATCTCGTCGGCACCCTGCTTCCACGTCTCTAGGTACAAGACCCGATACTTAAGCGTCTTTTCCATCTCACTCCACTCACGCTGCAGCAGTTTGTTGTGTTCCGTGCTGCTGCGCCATTCATTATGAAGCTGTTGATACTTTCGTTTGAGTCGAGCTTCGTTCACTTCGTAAGCAGCAATATTTCGCGTTTGTTCAATTACCTCCGAGCGGAGTTGGGCTTCATTTCCACTTACAAATGCACCAGCGGTCATTGTAGAACTTTGCTGGTTTTGGACACCGAGCAGATGCAATCCAGCTTCATAGCGCTGGCACTTGACCTTGTTGTCCTTGTTTTCTTGTGTCATTTGGTCCAGTTCATTTCGAAGTCGAATCTCAGCGTTGGAGTACTGTGCATGCATCTGGAAGAAATGTTGATATAAGACGGTGTGCTGATCCATCAAGGATTGAAATACTTCTTCATGTTGATGCAGCTGCAGCTGAAGTTCATCATTGCGTACTTCCGTCGCCACCAACTCGTCGAGGCACACGTTCAGCTCCCGCAGAAAGTCAACTTGCTGCACCATTTCATCTTCACTTTCAAAGGCCAAGTTATCTACTATTCCACGGGGCATTGGCGAACATGGAGACATTAGGCCACTCGAGTTGGGTGGTTTTATATCACGCTCATCTTTATTGTGAACAGGTGCAACAGTAGGAGAAGCAGGTTTGTCCTCAGCAGGAACACGAGGGGGTATTGGGGTCAGCTGTGGTCGCGTTTGTGCTTGCAGTAGCGCAAACTGCATCTCAATCGCTTTTGCCACCACTAACGCGATGTTATCAGCGTGATTGTTCCAGTCTTCCCCGGCTTTTCTGCTTGCAGTTTCATGTGAAAGAGAATGCTCTGCAGGTAGGTGTTTACTCGTGGAGTGCTCATATTCTTTTTGAGTCATCACTACGCAAGCAGATCCTTCCTCATTTGAAGCTGACAGCGACAAATCGTCATCGTTGTCTTCGGCACTGCAATCTTGTGTTTGGATAAAAACCTTCGGTTTCTCATTAAGGTTGCGAGTTGACGTCTGCATTTCTGTGTACGCTTGGCTGTGCAGTTCGGCTATTGCTTTCTCTTTCACTGCATCTGGCAATCGTTCAAGACCCACTGAAGAAATGCTTTGAGGCACCCCCTCCTTTTTGCCACCCTTTTGCTCACGCTCCTTTCGTAGCGATGCAATTTCTGCTCGGAGATGATAAATCACCCCCTCCTGTCGTTGTGATTTCACTTTAGCAGACTCGAGCGCGCGCAAAAGTTCACCTCTAATACCATCGGTAGTCCCAACTGGTTGTGCCACTGTAAGAGCTACAGGTGCTAACTGCGCTACTTCCAACTCATTATGAAGTCGTTCGATATCGTTCAGCAAAAGCGCATTTTCCTCACTTCTGATATCAAGTTTTCTCTCAAGCTCCTCAACGGCGTCGTGCTGATCCTTTGCTCGCCGCGCTAATTCCTTTTCGTCAGAAGTACTCACAGGTTCACACCCTGTCTGCAGAAGACGCTTAACCACTTCCGGTGTGTGCTTAACGCGATCAATAAACTCTTCCACGGCACCCCATTGTTCAGTGGTCAGTCCATGCTGCTCATAAAGTTTGTGACCCGCTAACCGCGCTTGGTCTCTCAACTTCTGCAGGAACCGCAGCCGTTCAGCCTCGAGTTCGTGAATTTGAATTTCCATTTGCTTCATTACTGCCTCGTTGATTGCTAGTTGGCCCTTGAGGTGATCTGCGATAGCAAAGTCATCATACTTGAAATCTGCAGGTTTGCCAACCTCAGTTTTCAAACGCTCAAACGCAACATACAGCTTCCCAGCTGCCTCAACTTGATCATTTAGATCTTGACGCAGCTTAATATTTACTTGCTGCTGCTGTCCCAGTTGTGCACGCAGCTTTTTCTGGTACTTCACCACATCCTCCAAACCAGCTTGCTCTTCATACTTTGCATTCCAATCTTCAGCCTCAACTAGCTGTTTCTCCACGATACCTTGACGCAGCTCCAGGTCTTGCATTACCTCACGTTGCTCTTTCATGCGTCGCTTCAAATTCAAATTCTCCTGCTCTAACGATTCCAGCCTCGATTTCTGTTTTTGCACTGCAGTCTGAACAGCGCTTTCGACGACAGCGTCGACATTAAGATGCTCTGCAAGGCTTTCCAGATCGCTTTGCTGCTGGAGGATGCGCTGGTTCAGCTCCGAGATTGTGCTTTTATCTCGAATGCGCAGCTCTTGCAACATTCCGAGTTGTTTCTCCAAGTCTTCCATTGCAGCACTTGTGCTGCCACGAGCAGTATCCTCCTCCTCTACCTCTTTTACGACTTGCTTCGTCTCCAAGAACTGCTGTTGCTGCTGTTCGCGAAGCATCTGCTGCTGTTTCAACTTTCGTTTTAGTTCATCCAGTTCGGCCATCAGTACCGCCTTCTCCATCGCAAACTTGGCCTTGGCATCGTTCATCAGAGCGTCCACGTCACTTTCCCTCTCGTCCATCTCGATCAGCTTCGCTTCCACACTCAATTTCTCCTGTTCAAGCTGCTCCGCCTTGGTATGCAGCTGCGTAATCTCCAACGTCTGCTCGTCCACCGCGTCGCGATAAGCTTCAAGTTGGTCTCGCATGGTCTGCATCGACGCTTGGGACTCCTTCACCTGCTCCGCAGTCTTCTTGATGACTTCCTGCAGCTCCACGACCTCATCCCGCAGCAGTTCGTTCTCTTTCAGCGTCGTGTAGAGCTCGCTGCGCTTGTCCTTGCTCTCCTCCGACACTTGGGCTACCTGTCTCTGAGCCTTCAAACTCGCTGTAGCTTCTCTCTCCGCCTGCGCTTGCAGCTCCTTCAATCTCGTCTCCAGAACCTCATTTTGCGTCTGTAACGCCTCGAACGCTTTCTCGTTCACGGCAGTTTGAGCCTTCTCGGGAGACGTCTTACGGTTCTGCGTCTCGCTCTGGAGTTGGTCGAGCCGCTGCTGCAGCTGCGCCGTGAGCGCCGTCACCGTCTCATTCAGGCGGACGATGTCGTCGTCCTGTGTCCGTATTTTCTGTTGGGCCTGCACCTCGCGCGCGCTTGCGTCGGACTGCAGCGTGGCCAATTGCTCGTGCAGCTGCTCGTTCTCGCCCTCGAGCTCCAGCAGGTCGCCACGCAGCAGCTCCAGCTCCTCGCGCAGCGACGTACAGTCCGCGCGTGAGCAGCGCGTGGCCGTGGGGGCCTGCGCTTCTTCGTCTCGGGACGCCATACACGCAGCTTCCTATAGTGTGGACAGGCGGCGCATCGGATGCGGAATGCGGAAACGGCGCATCCGAAAGGAAACGTTAGAGTGATGGTCGTTTAGGGCTAGGCTCCATAATAGGAGAAAAACGATCGAGCGGATTTGACGGGATTTGGGCAGCTCGGGGGAGCCGCAGGTTCGGCCACTCATTCGTTGGGGTTTCTACAGGTAAGATGCGTGTGTCTTGCAGGCGCGTGGTCGGAGCTGGGGATTGAACGCCGTTTCTTGTTGCTGCAGCTGCATCAAGGAGGTAGTTAGCATGCTGCAGCGCTTCGCTGTGCGATCGGGAGCGGCCGCCGCCGTGCGCCAGCAGGGCCGCAGCGCCGCCGCTAAGCTACAGGTGGCGAGCTTCTCTTCGGACGACGACTGGCGCATCTCGGACGACGACTTCGACGAGGGTGTGGACAAGATCATCGACAAGGACCGCCGCGACTCCATGCCGCGCCGCCAGATCATGCCCGAGGCGGCCAGGAAGAGCCGCTTCATGGTCGTGGCCCCCGAGAACCGTGGCAAGGTGCGCCGCCGCCTCCTGGACGAGTTCAAGAAGGACGGCGTAACGCTCGTAGACCCGGACCAGCCTGGACAGTACCTGACGCCCGACGCCGGCGTGCTGCGCGACATGCGCGCCATGAACGAGGAGGGCGACGAGATGGAGTTCGCCGAGGACGAGGACGAGGGCGAGCTCAACCTCGGCCGGATGGGCATGCTGCGCCAGATCGTGCACGTGGATCAGGTGCAGAAGGTCACGACGCAGGAGCGGATCGTCAACTTCCGCGCGCTGGTGGTCGTGGGCAACATGCGCGGCGTGGCAGGCTACGCCGTGGGTAAGGGCTCGTCCCCGCCCATTGCCATTCAGCGCGGCACCAAGCTCGCCATGAAGCGCTTCACGTACATTGACCGCTTTGACAACCGCACGCTGTACCATGAGGTGCGCGGCAAGTGGAACAGCTGTACGCTGTTCCTGCGCCCGGCGCCCAAGGACAAGGGACTCACCGTGAGTGACACTGTGGCTTGCGTGCTCGACTGCTTCGGCATCACGGACATTGTGTCCAAGACCCATGGCCAGCGCAACCCCTTCACGGTCGTCAAGGCTACGTTTGATGCGCTCGCCAAGCACGAGACGGCCGAGGAGATGGCTCTCCGGACCGGCCACTCGCTCGTGGAGCTTAGCACCCTGGCGCGCAACCGCAACCTGTAGGTAACTGGGATTTAAGGGAAGGAAAGGCACTTCGTTGCCCCGTTGCATAGAGACAGAGAGTGGCTTAGGCCAACGTTTGTGATTGTTAGGCTGAGAAGAACGAGGCAAACGCGGGTTAATGCTTGTCAGTTTTTGCTTAGAACGAACATGCATCGCTGCCATAATTTCAGGTCGAGCTAAAGGCAGTGGCGCTTTATCTATTGTGCTGCGTACTGCGTGCCAGCTCCGCTTCAATGGCCGTAACATGCTAACAAACAGCACTGTTGAATCTAACAAGTGTTTGGAGGCTCACGTGCTGCCGGCGGCTAACTTTTCGTAGTATCTGTCGCTAGATTTTACAGCATCAACCAGCCAATTCATCGCGCCTTCAATGCCCTCCCTGCACACATGACGGCAACAGTGAGCGGACAGCAGAGGCAACATCGCCAACGCCGATAAACGTACCTTGTCAGAGCGCAGATGGGATAGCTCGCCACTGCTCCTTGGTGTCCCTCCAAATCCAACGTCCCGGATATGTGGTTTACTGTTCGTGCATTCTCCAAGTCCATCTTGTTGGCGAGGACTAGCAAGGGCACGCCAGCCAACTCTGTGTTCGACAGCATTGCATCTGCAACCATCACCACCACGAATGTCAATTGCAATGCCAAACTTCCATACACACTGTATCAATCCACGTACGCAGCGTCTCCTTGGCTTCCTGGAACCTCCCTTCATTGGCCGAGTCGATCACGAACACGATACCGTGGCTCTCGCTGTAATATTTGTTCCAGATCGCTCGAAGACGCTCCTGCAAGCACGCATCCACCAGCTCCATTAACCACTTTTACTAGCCCCGTCACAGCACCGCAGCCCACCTGGCCTCCTAAGTCCCAGAAAATGATCCGCGAGCGACTGATATCAACTCGGGCGACTACAATTCCAGTAACATGATGTTAAGCGATTTCCTTCCTCCTTCTCTACACAAGCGACGTACTATTGAGCCCCACAGTGGGTGGAATTTTGTCCAGCGGAATGCCAGGTTTCTTGCCGAAGATGCCTTTAAGCTGCTCCAACAGTGTCTGGAAATACGAAAGTCCGAGGAATCAGATCGTGCAGTTTCTCTCTCCACGCCACCTACAGCAGCCCACGCACTTACCTACCGTTTTGCCCGCGTCGTCCAGCCCAACAATCAGCAGGTGCAGCTCCGCCTTGGAGAATAAATAGTTCCACAGGCCCCAGACGAGCGAGAACATGGCGACGTCGTCCTCGGCCTCGGTCAGGGCTGTAAATTGGGGGGCCGGTGTTTTTGGGTTATGGTTTATTCACTCGACCCACCCACCAAAATACCCATAAATTCAAAGCGGTGCGCTTTGAATTTACGGGTTTAAAAGAATTGAAACCAAATTCATGTTCACGAAAACAGTTTCCAGGCATGAATCTGTTCCGAGTCATGCAACTCGCCCAGACTGGATATTGGCTGGGTTCCAGCTCGTGGGTGGGGTTTCCTTACGCAGTGAGTGACCGCTCCCGAACAGCCATTCATAGCCTAAGAATTGATGCACGATTTTATCATTGCTGTTCCAGCATTCCACCGCCGTCTCAACATTGTACATTTTAATGAATGCATATGTGTTGGAGAATGCAATCCAACAATGTGACGTTCCACACGAACTTGGGAGCTGGAACTCCCACCAACAGGCAACGCCTATTGCTTAGTTGGAAGTAATATGTGAACTGAGCTACTCTAATGCTCTACTCTGTTGTGCTCTCTCCTACCAACTCATGGCAGTCCAGGGAGAGACTTCTAGTTGCAGTTGCAGCGCCAGCTCCAGCTGGGCAGCAAGTCGAGATCTGTTGTTGACCTTTGTGGCGCCGCTGCGGTTGCAGCGCAGTTGATTGCCTCTACTCCAACCATGATGGCATCGTGGTTAGGACAGCTTAACCATGGGCTTGATCCTCAAGCACAACATCACAAACAAGGACCAATGCAATTGTTGCACCATGCATAATTAATTATGCGCTGTGAGGACGCTGAAAGCACAGGCTTGAATGGCTATACCTGCTCTAAGGGTAGATTTGAATTTGGAACAGATACGGAACGGATCAGGTTTTGGATCGGGCCGGCCGATCTGAAGGCAATACGTGAAGAACACACTCATGACAGCAGGCAAAGGGCATTGGCAAATTAATGCAAAGCTACTAGCTAGTTGCTAGATAGCTAGACTACTACAACACTACAGCAGCAGCACCGTGCTGACAGGCACCTTCATGATGCAGTGGCGCATCGCCATCTGAAGTCGTAGCTGCCGACGCTGGCGCAGAATCAGTGTCAAATGTGGTCGCATCCTCGAGCGCCTTGGGTAGATCGATGGCAATGGGCAGCTCAATGGTCTCTCGCGTTACGCGCTTGCTACGGTCACGAGGTATATCACCCAGCTGCTGAACATACTCGGCTGAAAGTTGCTTGATCACGGTCACGAACGTGGCCATGGAAGGGTGTGAAGTGGGGAAGCGCGTGTTGAGAATGCGATTGAAGCAATCGAGCGGGTTATTTGTGCGCGCAACAAGCTCATTATCAAGACCGTACACGTTCCAAAGCTCCACCGAGTATCCGTCAATCCAAGTACGCTTAAAGTACACCCAAAACTCCTGCCACTTTGCGTTTGAGTACGCAGTTCCTTGCTTCTCACAGCGTTGCTTGATTTCCGTCTGAGCCGAAGCAATCCCACGCGACTTCACTTGATCCGGATTGGCCACTGTCAACATATCGATGACGCCTCTTGTCATCGCTATACTGCATTCTGCATCAGGTATAGCATACCGCTTCATCGCACGCCGCAGTGCCTGCTTCAGGTGGAATAGACAACCTAAGACAATGGCGTCACGGAACTGGGTTTGCACTGCTTCCACTAAAGCCGCTTCAAAGTCGCATACGACTTCGGCTGGACTTAGTTGCTGGTCAGTAGCTTGGAGAACAAAGTGCATCATATCCCAATATGCATCAGCACTGCGCGATGTACTTAGGATATAAAACACGGGGATGTACAGGCCTGATGTAATGGGTCTGCTTAGACCCACTACTTAAGCTTATGTGGTGGAGCGGGATCACGAAATTGCTGACGCGATCGCAACTCACCAACGGTTGCCCGGACTGCCGACTGTCGGAGGGGGTACTCCGTTGATCCGGCGGATCTTGACCTTACAGCTCACCTTGTGTACCCGACGGCTTGGGCGGGTTACGCTCTTCCGGTAATCACGCGAGGGAAGTCAGTGGTGATCAGGGCAGAACTGGGGCTTGAGGGCCCTTCAGGGATGGGGGTGGTTGGCTGCCACGCGGATATGCTTCACGCAGCAGTCGGTTGGGGTGATGATCGTATGTGATCGATCACGGGGTGTGTCCTTTACGGGGTCCTTTTCGATGCTTGCCGCCTCCTATGGCGGGGTCTTGATGAGTTGGAGGGAGAAGGGGAGCGCACCTGGCCAAGCTATCCAGGGGCTTCCGCGTTCTCGCTTGAGTCACTTCAGGTGGTTGTCCGGTCGTCGGGTAGGCCAATATACTTCCTTCCCCGGAACCTGGAAGACCACTTGCGTACTACAAGGAAAATCTCTCTCTGTTTATCCATTTAGAACTACGTGCCTATCCCCCATCTCTCTTGCGTATCTCATGATTGCTGATAGTCTTGGACCTCCGATGTGCCGGTATTTGTGGTACGTGCTGATCTGATCGGCTGATTTGTACCCATGTCAATCTGATCGGTCGATCGGGATCCATGTTGATCTGATCGGTTGATCTGAACTCATGTACCCAACATGTGGTACCGCGATCAAATCGGCCAAGATCGGAATGATGGTCTTCGCATTCACCGTCCGGTCGTCCGACCGTTGATGCCGCCCATCCCAGGTCCAAAGCCATCCATCCGTACCCATCGACCAATCACCTGGTCGGACACGATCAATCCATCTCCAAAACTTCTGGTCACTTCTCCACAACCGCCCCCTGTGCGAGAGGCGATTGTACAGCACTCAACTCTCGCCACAGTCTCCAACTTGCCGCAGTGCACCTACTCCTCCGACCGGGTCTGCTCGTGCGCCGTTCACGGCCGTCCGCCATCTGCCTCCGCCATGTCATCCAGCGACCGATCGTCGGCAACTCCTCCGCCTTCATCCGCTTCAAGCACTGCTTCTCCTGATACAATCGACGCCAAACCTGCGTTGCCTCCCGTCGTCCCGGACATTACACGCGTTATTCCCCAGGCCTTGCGTCATGGCACGCTGCGTAGGCTCAGTGCGTATGCTGCATCGCCTCCAGCCGGTATTACACCGGCTGCGCAAGCTCCGGCGACCGCCCCCGTCCCGATGTCGATCACCACATTGTCCCAAGCGGATCGCGATACACTGCAGGCGTCGCGCGCCACGTTGGACCGGATACTCGGCCACCTGAGCGATCAAGATGCGGTCCAAGGAATATATGCCGATTTGGCGCAAGATCACGTCGCCCTGCAGGTCCGAGCTCACGAACTGGAGCAAGAGCTGGATCGCGTGTACTCGTCGTCGACGACCTTCGTGCAATCTGCTCAGGCGCAATATTCGGCGCTGTTTCACGATCACCAGGGCACGTGTCTCGCGTTAGCTGACGCGCATAGTGCCCTGGCAAATCGACTCGACAACAGCCGCGCTCTCGACACGGCTCGCACGTTACTCGCCGCAGAACGTCGATCACACGACGAGGATGTGGTGTTCCTTCACGACCGGATCGGCGCTCTCGAACGGCAGGTCTCCGACCTGCAGGCGCGAGTTAACACACCATCGCCCCGAGCGCGATCAAATCGGTCTTCCCGTCTTAGCCGTCGTATCGTGGTCCAGCAGCGAGACCTGGTGGAGTTGGGTGCATGTCGCGATCGGTGCTTGCTGACCTATAACGTTCCCGCGGCGATCTGCAAACGTCCGAGTCGACTCGCCGCCAACTGGAGACCAGCGTACGAAATTATGAAACCCAAGTCAAGAGCCTCGAAGACCGCCTTGGTGACCTTCAACGCGACATGGACCGCCAACTTTCGGCTACGCATCACCATGTGGTGCGTAGCAACACTGAACGCGACCAATTTCGCCGTCGAGCTGAAGACGCCTCTACTCAGCTCCAAGCAGTCAGAGATCAGCTCCAACAGGCGACCACTGAACGTGATCAGGCCGCGACTTTGCTGTTGTCCTCCCGTGCGTGTACATTGTCTGCCCATGTCAGTTCCCATGCTAACGATATGTCGTGTCGTTGTCTTCCAGGTTCCACTGTGTCCTCTCTGAGGGCTGCCATCGCTCGCTTGGAAGGTGAAGTTACTCGCCTCCAGGGTGATCGCAATCGCATACACGTATTACAGCGGGAAAATGCCACCCTGGCTGGAGACTTGACCGCTTCCCGTGCCGATCGCGCGGCATTAATTGATTCGCGTGATCGAGCTGTCCGTGAGTGTGATGCCATCCGCCAACGCGTGGCAGGACTGATCTCCTTTGTCCAACCCAGTGGTAATCCCCAAGATGAGAGTGAAGACAGACGCGAGGCCGACGACGGGGATGGTGCAGCCGATGAAGACGACGATTATGACGGAGATACCGACGACGACGAAGCCAGCGTCGAAGATGGAAACGGTTCGCGGCGTTTGAATCTGCAACCTTCTCGTCGGCGGCGTACTCGATCGTTTTCGCAATCGCCTCCACCGCCATCACGACGTTCTCGCCACGCGTCTTCTGGTCGTCACTCGCGATCTCTGACACGAAGTGTTCCTGGTTTTTCTGTGACGCACCGCCGTCGCGACTCTGGTCTAAAATTTCGAGCATGGATATTATTGGATGAAATGGAGGATGTGACTCGGCTGTACCCGTGCGACACGGGTGACGTATGGAGTGCGACTGATTTATGGAAAGATCTTACGCCTAACCACAGATGGGCCCAACTTGCTGGAAGTGTGTATCCTGGATGTGTACAAATCCACGATTGCAAACCCGCATTATGTCCAGCCCCCGGACTTTCCCTTACGATGAGTGCCTAAAGCCTGGCGGAAAGTGCAGTTGAGAACGTATCTCAGATTGTACCTCATCTTGCTGTGGTTCAGAGCGACTACTAAAGATACTGAACCAAGATCATCCACTACCAACACCCAAGTCGTGCGCTGGAAGCCCAAAGAGTCTGGATGTCAAGTACATCCTGAATCCTGAATCCTGACTCCAAAATCCTGACTCCAGAATACCAGACTCTTGACGGTTGACCACTGACTATTTGACTTCGAAGACAGTGGTACGTCATCAAGTGAAACGCAATTGAACTACCGCCAACGAACCCAACAGAACTGTCGAGTCGACACTTTTGAAGCTACGAAGACAATGTACCCAGACCATACTGAAGCAAAGACAATTTGACCCAAGACATAGTGAAATCAAGATAAATCACCCAGAGCCGAGATCTAGAAAGAATTGATAGCTTAAGGCTTACAGCCAACAACAGAGTTTGTTTTACCCCGTACTGCGCAAGTGAATTCGGCCAAGCCTGCCGACGGAAATCCGGAGGACCCGAGACTACGACCGCAATACAACAAGGGGCGCTGCGACCATTAAGGACGGGTCGTCTGTGGCATCTCCACCTCATAACATCAAGTCCTGACCAGAGGCGCTCCGGCACCCTGGGTTGACCCACCTATTTCATATCCTAGTTGGGTCGCTAGCGTGCTGGTGTTTGCCCATTTCATATTCCCTTGCTATTCGAGGTGACTGACTAGCAGTTGTCCCCCGAAGTGATAGTTTAACTGCTGTGTGTATCGACTGACTATAGTATTTGATAGTTTCTCTCTTAATTGAGAGTGGTGCGCGTTTTATACGAGTGTTCAGACTGACTAGGTGTCTGAATTGTAAGACTCGAGTGAGCCTAGCGAGTGACCCACCGTCCAAGGGTCGAAAAGAATAAGTGACGGCTATTTGTATTGTATATAACTCTGTATTTGTTGGCTATTGGTGTTTGGGGTGCATCCTGGGTAAAGGTGCATCCTGAATTTCCGATACTCTGGGTGTGAAATCCAGACTACACTCTGCCTTTCTGTCGTTGAGAGTGCATCCTGAAGTGGACGTACGCTCGGCACAACTTCAAGGCCACAAGCTCGGTGAAGTGCCGTTTCGTCAAAGACAAACGAGCCGACAGGGATTCCGCAAGGTACCCACGCCACCAAGAACCCAAGGTTTCGCTTCGCGGTGAGATCTTGGATACTTGTTGACTCCTACAAGTCTTCCCCCTTCAATTCCTGGAGGAGGAATTCCTGGAGCGCGCTATACGAACCCCCCTGGGCGGTAAAGGTTTCATCGACCTCGCCACAGCTGGTGCGCGTGCCCGGATTTGATTATCGAGGATTTCAACGAGCCCAAGTGTTGAAGAACTGCTGAGTGCCCGTCAACGTCTGGATTCATTCAGAATGCCGGAAGGACGAGGGCCGAAGAAGGCTGGACGCGGAGGTAGCGGACGCGGTGAGGCGTCACGTCAGTCGCGTCGTGTGCAAGGATTGCCGGCGGAGGAGCACAAGGATCTGGACACCATTTCCAGAGAGGCTCGGGCTGCGCGGAAGGCTGCTCGCGAGAGCGAGGCAGCGCAAGGTGGGGACGCCATGGTATTTCCAGTTCAAGATCAACCGGTTGCTGAACCGCAAACCCAGGATGACCAAGATTCGTCCAGGATGCGAGGTTCGACAAACGTGAGTCGAGGATTGGGGATGCCTGGCGTCCCGGAGGAGCACACCCGCGAAGGTGGTGCTCAGGCGTCTGAGGGAGGCGTCGAATTGGTTGAGCCCCCGGAGGTGGTTGACTTGGTTTCTGAGTCGTCAGCTTCGGATGATGTCGTGGAAGTGAAGCGGGAGTCCGTACGCGTGAAGGAGGAGGAGAAGACCCAGGATGCAGCTGTGTATCCTGACTCGCCACCACTCGCATCGGAGGCTCCTGCGCCAAATCCTGACGTCTTGCCCAAGTTGGAGTCGCGGACTGATGCTCAAGGTGTGAGTTCTGGAGCTCTGGCGGCCGTGGCAGAAGACGTGGTGCTGGATGGCGAGCGCGCAGTGATGTACGTTCACCGGGAAGTTCGACGTTGGGAGGAGTTGCATTCTGGACGAATTGCACCTCCGAATGTGGATTTTGCGTGGCCAACACCGAGGCCGGATGTCAACACGTACTTCGAGGCGGCGTTCGCGACGGGAGACTACTTCAAGTGGCGTTCTTCGATGGAAAGTCAAGATGACGCCTGGATCTCCGAAGTGAATCCTGTCCGCTGGGGTGTTGGCACGGCCCAAGATCTCACCGCGATCCAGATCCCGCCGACGATGTTGACGTCACGCGAATGTGTCGTTGTCCTGCAGACACTGCTCTTTGAAGCCGGTTTCGAGTTCTCTAACTTGATTCCTGAATGGTCCAAGACGCATGTGTCCAGGATTCCGGATGACTTGGTACGCAGTGTGACGAGTGAAGTGCAGGCGTGCCTTGCTGTTGAACTCATGGAATGGAGGCAAGTCATCGCTGGAGTGCGCTTCAAGGTGATTCCCTTTCTTGAGGAGAAACCTGTATCCAGGATTCAAGAGCAATCGCCAAGACTGGAGTATCACACTCAAGATGCACAAGGCGATCTATTGATGACTGACTACGACACGGGTGTGCTTGGACAAGAGTTTGTCTTGAGATTCAGGGCAACCGGACTCAGGGTAACCAGGAGTCCTCGGGGATCAAGCGACAGCGAACCTCGGTTGAAGCGCTCCCAGCATCGACCACCGCGACCGCTGGTACCTTCGACTCCGTCCGCACTGTCCACTCCGTCGCTGTTTTCATTGCCAGTGTACCAATCTTCGACGAGTCAATCGCGTCAAGATTCGAGTGTCCAGGATGTCGTAACCCAGGACGCCGAGAGTAGGCCATGGACACAGTCTCTGCCACGTTACCTAGCGTCATTGGCACCTCAAGATCTTCGGATGAGAGTGTAACGTCAGGGGCGCAGACTTCACGAGGGAGTTCATCGTCTTCATCATTGATGTCGACCGGTCGGAGCGCGTCGTCACACATGCCGTACGCTGGAGGTGGTGCTTTAGCACTCGTAGCTCAAGGTGGAGGCGGCGTTATCGCTGCTGACGCTTCGATGGGGTTCTACGTAACCAGAACAGTGCTTCCACCTCGCCCCGCTCTTGTTAACCAGGATGACGTCGTGATGGCTGAGCCTGAGCAAGCTATCCAGCCTGCCATGTCCAAGCCGCACGTTGAATCCAGGATACCATCAGTGACATCCAGAGGTGCGGCAGTGAATCCTGATGAAGAAGACTCTGGCAGTGAGCGGCGAAGCAGACATCGGAGCTCGAAGGGCGACACGCGTTCACGACACTCGTCGAGATCCAAGTTACCGTCGGTATCCAGTCGTTCCTCCAGGAAATCATCTCGGCATTCCAGATCAGCGTCGTCCGTCAGCTCTGGGCCAGCCCAAATCGAGTTGAACGTCTTGCGACACCAGCAAGAGTGGCAGGCCCGAATGGAGAATGAGCAGAAGGAATTTCTCGCCAGAGAACGCTTGGAAGCCATGGAGCGAGAGCGACGTAGAGACCAGCGCGATCTGGATGCACGCCGACATGTCCAAGAACTCACAGACCGACTTGTACGTGCTGAGACTGCTCGTCTCGAAGCTGAACGCCGTGCGCAGGACTTGGAAGCGCGCCAGACCCAGGATGAACGACGAGCTCAGGAATCCGCCCAGGATGCAGCGCGAGCTGATGTCCTGGAGCAGGAACGTCTGGGTGCTGCCTACGCTGAGCGCATGCAAGCGGAGATTGACGCGGAACGCGCGCGTTGGAATGAAGGTGTGCAGCGGGAGCAAATGTCGGAAATGGAGAGCCTGAGGCAGAAAGTCCAGGATGCAGAGGCTGCACTGGGACAAGAACGTGAGACTTCCAAAAATATGCAGAAGTTTCAAGCTGGGCAGTTGCGCGACCTTCGTGCAACATTGGCCCAAGTTCAAGCTTTTCGTGCAACTCATCCCCCTCATTCAGCAACCCAAGTCAAGATTGAAGGGTCTCCTCCCCCTGATTCAGCAACGGTGTATCCAGAAATCAGTGGCGTCATCAGACATGTCGCAAATGTCGCAAATCAGGGAGATGGAAATCTGGGTTCAAAGAACATGACCGAAGTCGCAGCCGCACAATTGCTCGCGACTGTCCAGCGGCCATTCCCGCAGAACCAAGAGAAGCATGTGAAGAGGGATAATGGTGCTGAAGACGCCGCGGCGGCGCAAAGTGTCCAGGCGACGCAAGGGGCGACAACAAGGACGTCCGTATCCAGGGCGCAGTCCGCATCCAGGACACAGGGGACATCCAGGGCGCAAGGTGCATCCAGTGCAGAGCAAACTCCGCATTCTGGCTCCAGGCGCTCCGACGACAAGAGGAAGCCGCCCAAGATGGAGAAGCGTCAGGACACTAGCCCACCAGCGGATCCGGACCCAAGTGGCGACTCGAGCAGCGAGGATTCTAGCTCAAGTGAGTCCGACTACGACTTTGGACAAGATGCGGACAATAAGTTGACCGCGGCGAAGACACCAGAAGGGACTACGTTGCTGACATTCCGGCCGTATATCAACTCGCACACGTTGAGCGAGTTCGACACTAAGGCCGCGATCAGGGAGCGTGTGCACTGGTGGGAGCAGTTTGCTAACCTGGCTGCCCAAGGTGCCTGGTCGAACAAGATGCGAATCCAGGAACTCAAGCTGAAGCTGTCCGGAGCAGCGCGTGATTGGTTCAACCAACTGCCGAAACACACGCAGCGAGATTGGAAGGAGCTGGCGACGGCATTCCGGAAGAAGTATTGCAAGGCCCGCGCGTCGTACTCTGAACGGTATTACACGATGGAGATGCGATCTTCTGAAAGTGCCCTAGATTTCTTCTATCGCCTGAATTCTGCTGCAGGCAAGGCTGACATTGACTTCAGGAAGTCAACCAAGCGTCTGGAGAAGCACATCCGCCGGTTCATCACTAAGCTGAAAGAGACACGCCTGAAGACGTCCCTGCAAGGCCAACGTTTCAAGAGTATTTCTGACTTGGAGTATGCTTTGGAGCAGGATGAAGAGGTGTGGACCCAGAACGAGCGTGACGCTGCTACGTCCAGGAATCGTGACTTCCGCGCTGGAAATCTTCCGAATCCAGGACGGCCTCGCCCCAAGCGCTTTGAGCGTGCGTACCTCACCCAGAACGCCGACTTTGGTGTGAAGATGGGTGAGTATCCAGAAGAGCTACCCCGAATGCAGGATGCTGTGGAGGAGTCCGAAGTGTCAGCCCAAGGAGTGGATCCTGGAAGCCAAGACACCAGAGACGATGGAGGCGCCTTGAATGCTGGTCCTTCTGGTGCAGAGTGGACACAGACGCTCACGAACGAGGTGTACCGTGTGATGGATAATATGGGTTGGAGACCACCTGGACACGCGCCTCATGGCAATCCAGTGCCGAACTCAGGACGTCGCGAGAACCCGAACTGGGACAAGTATTGTGAGAAGTGCCACAAGTGGGGACATCCTGAGGAGAGCTGCTGGAAAGACATCAAGTGTGACCGCTGTCAAGAATTGGGACACCCGACTCACATGTGCCGCGCGCAACCATGCGACAACTGCGGCAAGCTGCATCAAGGAAAGCCGTGTGAAGATTGGAAAGCGTTAGAAGACCTGAAGAAACTCGCTCGCCAAGGCGCACTCAAGGACCTGCCAAGCCACATCCTGGACAAACTCCTGGATGGCGAGGCCAGTACTGGGAAGCCGTTAAACCTCTAAGCCCGCTGGATGGGGATCCAGTACGCGTCGGGCAGAGGAAGGCCCCAGAATTGTGTGTCCTAGTGTTTGTAGGCCCAGAGCTGAGAAGAAGATCCCAAGATAACCAACAATGCATGACCACTTTGGCTCAAGATCCGACTATACATCCTAGCCAACCGAATCCAGACTACATGGATCCTGATACCACTGATGAAATCGTGGAGTACAGGCTTTATCCTGGACAACGGTATGGTTGGTGGGAAGAACACAGTCTGGAGTCAAAGAAGCGTGATGTAGTGATGGTGCACGTTGCAGTGAACGACTATCGGACGAAGATTCTCCTGGATACCGGGGCGACCGTGAGCATTGTGAGTCTTGACTTAGCGCGTAAGTTAGGACTCAAGCTCCGGACGCACAAACAAACGAAGGTGTCTGGAATGGGAGGAGTGCCGACGTACATTTCTGCTAGTGCCCAGGTGAAGATTACTCTCGGTCCGAGAGCGGTGTACATCTTGGATGTCTGGATTGCGAATATCGGTGAAGGGATTGATGTGCTTCTTGGACTTGGCTTCATGTATGCGGCTGGGATTCGGATCAGTGTTCGAGAAGGACTAGTCACGCTTCCCGACGAAGAAACAATCGTGATGTGCGGGTGGTCGTCGCAACGACGATTGGGTGTGGATTTACCAATACATGCTCAACGTTACATGTACTTACGCCCTGGTGAAGATTCAGTTGTACGTATCCAGTATGGTCAGGCCAACCCACAATCTACGGTTGTGTGGGCTGGACGTGGTGATCAATGGGTAACGCAGATTATCTACGCTGCGAAATCCTGGCCTATTGCTGTGCGAGTGGTAAATGTTTCGACCAAAATACTCTGGATCGACGACAAGATGCCTTTAGCCAGGATTGTGGAGTACGGGTCCTTTCCACAAGCCGGTCGATTTGTGCGGCCTGGATCTCCAGCGTATCGTGAGTGGCAAAGTCTCATTCAGGAAATTGTTTCGTCACGGGATACCAAGATTCGTGCTAAACGTCTGGCTGAAATCCGGGAAGCGTTTGACTCGCCGTACACCAACACCAACACTCCAAAGTACAAGTGGCCAACAAAGTTGCTGACGCGACCGAAGGATGGTTCGAACAGAGTGCAGATGGTGAGGTTACACCCTGAGTCAGGCACGCGTCGAGTGCGTTTCACCCGGGACGCCGCTACCCAAACTGAAGACGATCCTGAAGAGGACATTGTTCTCATGCGCAGTGTTGGAGTGGAGGCCAGTGACCTTGTTGATGGTTCCAGTGACGGCATTATGGAGGCCGTGCCCTGTGGTGAGAATGACCCAGAATGCACGACATCAGAAGTCGCAATGGATGATGAAAACTTGGATCACGGTTCAAAAGGTTGCAACAACCTAGATGCTAGAGACTCCCTGGATTTGCCGGTGGCAGTCATGACTGGAACGCCTATGGACAAGCTCAAGAAGGAGTATGACCGCTGTATGCGAGTTACTGTTGAAGAGCTTGACTTAGAGCCAGCAATTTATATGCGCGAAGGCAGCGAAATCCTGTCTCAGTTACGCGACCAATTGGCCTTACTTCCTGACTTGCAAGACCTGTCTCCAGAATGCAATATCGAGGAGGCAGATGTTGGTGATCCAGTGAAGTCTACGCCTGAGATGGTCGACAAGGTGAGACGAATCCTGAAGCAGCATCGTAAGATCTTCCTTGGTGACGGTAATGCTGCTCCTGCACCTGCTCGCGGAGTGGTCTGTGACTTGGACGTCGGCGATGCGAGACCTGTTGCTCAGCGACCGAGATCCATCGCGCCTCACTTGATGCTCAAGGTGTACGAACTCTTGAAGAAACTCTTGGAAACCGGACTCATCGAGCATTCTGAATCGCAGTGGGCATCACCGATTGTGATCGTTCTGAAGAAGAATGGGATTGACATCAGGATGTGCATCGACTATCGTGTGGTGAATGAGTTTATCAAGTTACTGCACTACCCTCTGCCACTCATTGACGACTTGCTGATTGGTTTTGAATCGGCCATGTGGTTTATGAGTCTGGATATGGCAAGTGGATTCTGGGCTGTCCTAATGACCGAGCGAGCCAAACTGATCTCTGCATTTGTGTGTCCGTTTGGGCATTTCCAATGGATCCGGATGCCGTTCGGCCTAAAGAACGCCCCACTCATTTATCAAGCAGTCATCAACAACTGTCTGTGGGGATTTGTTCGCCTGGATTCTGAGGAAGAAGCAAAGGTGGACCCTGACGTACTTGATTTCCTGAAACTCGATCCTCTGGAACCCAGGAGTCCTGATAGTACTGAGGAGGATTTCTCGATCTTGACGGATAAGATGACAGTCTTCCAGCGTAACATCCCAGCCCCACCTCAGATGGGCCCTGTGCTCGGGCGCAGCTCGTACATTGACGACATCGCTCGTGGTGCACCAACATGGGATCACCTGTGTATAGACTTGAACGCTTTACTGTTTCGGTTACGCTATTGGAATATCTCTGTGAGTCTACCCAAGAGCGAATTTGGCAAGTTGTCCATCCCGTACCTCTCGCATGAAATTAGTGCTGAAGGTATCCGGGCGAAGCCAAAGATTGCGAAGGGAGTCCAGGATTTGCCGTTCCCGAAGACACTCAAGGGAGTGCAGTCTTTCATGGGAAGTCTGAATTACTATAATAAGTTTATCGAAGACCTCCCCGTGATCGCCGCTGTCCTATATGAGCTGACGGACGAACAGATACGTGCTGGACGAGACTTGTCGCGAGCCAAGGAAGCGTTTGAGATCCTGAAGCGCAAGATTGTATCGACTCCACTACTGCGGCATCCTGACCGCACACGACCATTTGTGATCATCCCGCATGCTAATCAGTGGGCAGCGTCTGCGGTACTAGGCCAAGAGTACGACGGAGTCATTCATCCGGTTCGCTTCACGGGGCGCGTCCTGAACGACGCTGAGCTGAGATACCAGCTCGCCGAGAAGGAAGTGATTTCAATCATGCGAGTCCTAGAAGTGTTCAGGAATCTGGTGAAACACAGTCCAAAGATCGTAGTATACACCCGATACTCTGTGCTTAAGTGGCTACTGACATCCAAGTCGGCAGACGGTAAGAACGTCAAGTGGGGCGTGATCCTGTCACACTGGAATCTGGAGATCCGCAGAGTGCAACGTGATGAAGACGGACTACCTGCCATCCTAGATGCAGGAATCACACCTAGAGAACACCTGGACGAAGTCGCGGAGAATTTGATCCCGGCTAAGGGTCGAGTCGCACCAATAATTCCCATTAGCCTGGAGATGTTGGGTGCTGACTTTGAAGGCCACATCCTGAGTTTCGACGGTGCCGCCAAGACGTCTACACGCCGTGATAGTTGCGGATGCATTCTGTGGCGCCTCCCTGGATGGAAGGTCCTAGATGCACAAGGATTTGTTTTGGAAGATGTGACCGTGAATGATGCTGAATACAGTGGGCTGCTCAAAGGATTGAACATGGTGTTAGAACATGACGTCCAGGAGATCGTTGTGGTCGGTGATTCCAGGATCATCATCCAACAAGCACAAGGCTTGATCAATTGTCACCAACCAAACCTACAGAGGAAACTAGCCGAGTATGAGGCTCTGAGACCAAGATTTAAGTCCGTCAGACTGGTGCACGTTAAGCGTGAATTCAACCAGGCGGCAGACTACTTGACATCTAAGACGCTACTGCTTGACGAGTCTTGGAAGGTTGAGGACGAGGACGAGTTGACACACTTGCAATTGGTGTCCAAGATCCACGAGAAGCTGATGAAACCCGCTCAAATCCTAGATGCGGGAGTGCAGGACGACAATGGCCAGGATGCTGATTCTACAAATCTCCCTGGACCAGAGTCCGCACCTCTGCCACTGGCCGCCAAGGTGCTTGTTGCCGTACTCGTGCACAAGCTCAGGATGAACCAGACCAAGGCGATGTGATGGGCCCGATCGAGTACCAAGCGGAACGATGGCGACGTATTAAGCTGCATCAAGACAAGGACGCTTTCCTGATGCAACTCAAGAATTTCCTGAAGGGTGATGTAACAGAGATGTCACACGCCCAAACCAGGAAGCTTGCCAAAGTCGCCGATGATTTCGTGCTTGACTCTCGGGAAGTCATCTACCGCCTGAGTCGGTCTACCAGAGATCGCCCACGTGACATGGTCGACGAACTCAGACTAGTCGTGCCAAGGAGTCTACATTCAGATATGCTGCACTATGCACATGAGGATTTCCAAGGTGGACACCAAGGGATCACGCGGACGTATGAGAAGCTTCGTTCTGAATTCTACTGGTCCGGTATGTATGCCGATGTTGAGAAATTCGTCAAGGAATGCGTAGATTGCGCCAGCGGCAAGGGGCGTCCTCCAAATCCTGGACCTTCGCCTGGAAACATTGAGCCCAGACGACCGTTCGAGGTTGTGTCCATGGATTTTGTGACGCACATGCCTAAGTCGGACCGCGGAAACACTTTTTTGCTCCTATTCCAGGACATGTTTTCGGGGTTCGTGATGTGTAAACCCATGAGTTCTACGACGGCCCAAGATGTCGCTGAAGTCTATGAAGAATGCGTATTCAGGAGGTTCGGAGCGAGTTCTATGATAAGACATGACCAGGATCCAAGATTCATGAGTGAGGTCTTCACGCGATTCCGGGAACTCTTGGGTAGCAAGCAGCGAGCCACTCTGGCGTATCGCCCTCAAGCCAACGGCCAGCAGGAGAGATCTGTGCAGACTGTGGTGCGAAGCATCCGCGCGTACGTTGCGGAAGCCGACCAGAGTGACTGGGATGATCATGCAGAGCGACTGATGTTCGCTCTCAATTCGTCATTTGATGCAACGAGACTGGATACCCCCTTCTTCCTGGTACACGGCTGGGACGCACACGGTACGGTGTCTGCTATGCTTGGACCCAAGCCGTCGAGCGTCCAGGAACGCACTGCGTATGACTGGCGTCGGAAGTTGCAGCGTGATTACAGCTACGCTCAGGCTTGTGCCAAAGACCTGCAAAAGAAGGCCAAACGCATGCGTTCTGCTGAGCAGACCAGGAAATGGAAAGAACTGTCCGAACGTTTGAGAGCTGGCTTCGCTGTGGGCGATGCTGTCTGGTTATATATACCGAAGGTGCAGCCCGGACTCAGCCGGAAACTAGCTCACATGTGGCATGGTCCATTCCGTATCCAGGAAATGCACGACGACTTCAGAGTGAAACTCAGGATTGAGAACTCAGGATATCGTGTTAATCCCTGGGTGCATGTGAGTCGACTAAAGCCTAGAGCATTGTTCCCAAAGCGACCCGCTGTGGAAATAGACGTGGAGGAAGATGACGATTTCGACGCAGCCTTGTTACCAGAAGATAGCTGGGAACCTGACGTAGAAAATGACGAGTATGAAGTCGAGCGAATCCTAGATTTACGCTGGACTAAGAGAACTCGGACATCAAGGCGCTCTCGCGAATACCTTGTGAAATGGAAGGGCTACGATGAAACGGAATGGTTACCTGTGTCGAGGCTTAACTGTGGTGCTCTACTATACGAGTTCAACCAAGGTGCGCGCGCAAGAGCCCCTTTCCAGGCTATGCAAGCTGGAGATGATCATCCAAGGAACTAGTACCCTGGATGCAAGAAATTGCCCAAGATGCCAATACCCGGACCTTCAATGCTGGAGTCTGGCAATGAACGCATTTTGGATTCAGATCGTCGAAAGTGAACAAGTCTGGAGATGGAAGTGACTTTGATTGAATTTTTATCGTGTGTGGAGTTATGAACGGCGACCTTGACCAAGTGATTTCGAAAGCAAGGTGAACAGAATGGAATTACGAGAGTGATTGTGAGAGGGCTGAAGTAGATGGAAAAGACCTGGATTGTATTAAGTGGAAACACTTATTGAATGCAAAAGACAAGGACTAAAATCCAGGATGTTGGAGCCACTCGCTCACTTGGTGCAAATGAGGTTCTCCTTGCGCTCCGAAGCCGACAGCATACGTGCCTTCAATTCCGTGGGAACATACTGGAGCCATTCAGACTTGCTGGATGCAGTGTTCCACTGCGTGCGAGCAGGTTCTCGCAAGTCGGTCTCCGCAAGCTGGATTTCCAAGTCATCACACTTAGGACCGCCTAATTTCTCGACTCGTGGGTCTTGCCAAATCCAGGCGCAACATCGGTCTGGTAGCTTCCATAATCCGGGCTCATACAGCAACGTCTTCACGAATCCAGGAGTAGCAAGTGCCCGCTTCTCGAGGCTCTGGTAGCGGCGACGCAGAGCGTTACGGCGAGTGACACGTCCACTGTGGATAGCGAGAGACAAGTCATCAGCTTCTTGGTCAATTGTCACCCAGTGTCCACACTCCCAGAATGCACGTGCGTTTGTGTGCATGAACTTCACGATCTCTCCCAACATCCTGAGAGTATCCAGAGACAGCGTGCTGCGACGATGGAAGAATAGAACTCGGTAGCGACCTTCGAACATGACGGTCCATGGTTCCGACTTTTCCAATTCGACGTATGCGTCAGAATCCCAACGCTTCTTGGCCAAGTCGCTTGCGTACTTGTGCACCTCGTAATCTGGAAAACCTGGGTCCTGACCCGACGAGTTTCTGGACGTGCTGACATACTGGACCAAGATGCCAAGGTGTCTCCAAGATGTTTCATCATCGTCAGGTGTTTCGATAGTCATCAATTCTACCGCTGTCAACGAGTCGTACTCCCTGCGAGCCAAACGAGACCGGTGACGAGAAGGGCGGTTGCCAGATGACTTGAGCGACTTCTTGGCCTTTGACTTCGACTTGTGTCCAGAACGTGAGTCCAGACGAAGACGCTTGTGGTCCTTGCGTCTGGAGGTGGCCGGCGCTTCATCCGAGTCATCACTGGAGCTGATGTGTGGGCGCTTGGATCCAGACTCAGCACCCGACTTCTTGGACTTCTTGGGTTCCGGGTCTTCTTCTTCACTCTCGCTGGAACTGGACTCCGAATCGTCATCATCCTCCACTTCTTGTGCCGGAGGCGCGTAGTCTGGATCAAGTTCCTTGTCGTCGACCACGGACTCTGTCTCGGAATCAGGATACACGATGGTAGGTTACCCCAAGACGGAGGCACTTCCCCGCGGCGCAGCTTGCGATCCAGGCGCTCATCTGCCATCTTGTAATACGTCGTTGGCACATACCTGGCCCATGGGGTCAAATCAAGACGACGCCAGTACATCATGCTGACCAACATCTTGACCAGTTGCGGTTGCCTAAAAAACCCATGTGCTGGCTTGTCTTGGTCAAGACGCCTCATTGCCGTTTCATACTTGATTCCAGCCAGGATAATCTGCCGGACGTCAGGACGCACTTCTTTCCAGATGACACGCCCAGGAAGCATCTTGCATGCAGCCTCCTTGGAAATGGTGGTCTTCTCACCGGCCTTGCGCACTGAGTCGCGGCCTGGGTGATGAGTCGATGGTCGCCTCTGGACTTTGGGAGACTTGGTCTTCTTGAGTGACTTTGGAGTAGGCGACTTCTGCGAAGACTTGTCACCAGAATGCGGCTTGGACTCCTGAATGCCAGATGGACTGGTTAAGTCCAGAATGACAGGATTCGAAATCGGAGGTTTGGGAACTGGAACAGCCAGACGAGACGCAGGAAACGTTGGAATTGGAGCCTTGCGTTGATCCATAGCCGTGATGTTGACGACGGTGTCCCAAGCAGACGGAGGAACGCAGCCATTCACGCAGTGCACAAACAAGTCATGCAGCCGATCCCAGTTGCCGGAGACGTCAGCGTGCTTCTGCATGAAGGCGGACAGCGTCCAAGGATCCATGGTACTATCGTCCAGACGCTTCTTCAGGATGCCAACTTGAGTCTCTGCGTCGTCGACACGGGCCTTCAACTCGGACTTCTCAGCCTCAAGCGCGTCGATTTGGTCTTGGTATCGAGACTTCAACGCCTGGACTTCGTCTTGGTCAGAGGCCTTGATTTCGTTGGCCTTGGCAAGTGCAGAAGTCACCTCTTGGTGCCAGTGTGCGCAGACGAACTTCCATTCACGACGAAGATCACCATTGATGCGCTTGAACTCCAGAGCGTCTTTAATCGCGGCTTCCTGACCACGCTCAATCTGCGCCCGAAGTCGACGATGTTCACCCAGAACAAGACGCAAATACATCGAAGTGCGGAAGACACGTGAAGCGAGTTGATCCGGAGGAAAGTGAGTCAGGATCGAGGCGAATTCACGTCGCGTGCCAATGTCGTCCAGACTGGAGGTCAAGGCATCCAGCCGGAGCGGATCTTGTCGCGCTTGCAGGAGGTACTGACGGGCATTCATGTCAAACAGACGCTCGAATTCAGAATTGTCGTCCGCGTTCATCTCTTCGAAGCCAATCAATGCTGTAGTGCCGCCATATCCGTTCATCGTGAAGCCGCCGCCGCGCGTGTCGTCCACCGTGGCTGGAACCCCCACCAAGTATGTCTTGGTGCCGGTGTCTGGCAGGGAAGGCAAGGTCCAGCATGCCGAAGAGTCTGGAGGCGCAAAAGTCTCGGGCCGAACGGTTTGCTGCGACAGGATGCCCTTGTAAAAGAGCGCGTCGACGTCTTCCATCCGCACGTAGCGTGGTCGCGAGAAGGAAGGCAACACAACACCCTCGCCCATTGGAATGGGGCTGACGCCACCACCACCAGTGTCTTTGCTCTCGTCGGGGGCGTTCTCGGCGCTGTCGTCACCATCAGGCTGACGCAGGATGATCGCCTGTGACTCGCCGCTTGAAGGCTGGCTCGAGTCTTCTGGGGGGCGCTTCTCGACGTCGCCGGTGTCTGGAGGAGAAGCAGAATCCGGAGGAGGCTGTGTGCTGTCACCGCCAGCCGCTGGCGTCGAGGAAGGCGCTGGGGCCGGGGCGTTGCCGGTCTCCGCCATGTGCACAAGCTGAGAAATCGCGATATGACCGCGTATTGCACGTGAATGCTGTGGTATCCGGGAGGAGAACATTGAAGATGGATCGTGACCGACCGTTGGAGAGACAGGGTACGGCAATGCGCTGAATTCTGGCAGACGGCAGAGTGCAACGGCAGCGTTTGATTCGATTTCTTGGGTTGGCTCCCGTTTGAATGTCCTGGCCATGATTCGCCAGCTCGGGGATATTTCCTCTCTGATGGATCTGGACCAGGAGGGGCGGTTGACACGAAGTGTTCCTGGTTTTTCTGTGACGCACCGCCGTCGCGACTCTGGTCTAAAATTTCGAGCATGGATATTATTGGATGAAATGGAGGATGTGACTCGGCTGTACCCGTGCGACACGGGTGACGTATGGAGTGCGACTGATTTATGGAAAGATCTTACGCCTAACCACAGATGGGCCCAACTTGCTGGAAGTGTGTATCCTGGATGTGTACAAATCCACGATTGCAAACCCGCATTATGTCCAGCCCCCGGACTTTCCCTTACGATGAGTGCCTAAAGCCTGGCGGAAAGTGCAGTTGAGAACGTATCTCAGATTGTACCTCATCTTGCTGTGGTTCAGAGCGACTACTAAAGATACTGAACCAAGATCATCCACTACCAACACCCAAGTCGTGCGCTGGAAGCCCAAAGAGTCTGGATGTCAAGTACATCCTGAATCCTGAATCCTGACTCCAAAATCCTGACTCCAGAATACCAGACTCTTGACGGTTGACCACTGACTATTTGACTTCGAAGACAGTGGTACGTCATCAAGTGAAACGCAATTGAACTACCGCCAACGAACCCAACAGAACTGTCGAGTCGACACTTTTGAAGCTACGAAGACAATGTACCCAGACCATACTGAAGCAAAGACAATTTGACCCAAGACATAGTGAAATCAAGATAAATCACCCAGAGCCGAGATCTAGAAAGAATTGATAGCTTAAGGCTTACAGCCAACAACAGAGTTTGTTTTACCCCGTACTGCGCAAGTGAATTCGGCCAAGCCTGCCGACGGAAATCCGGAGGACCCGAGACTACGACCGCAATACAACAAGGGGCGCTGCGACCATTAAGGACGGGTCGTCAGTGGCATCTCCACCTCATAACATCAAGTCCTGACCAGAGGCGCTCCGGCACCCTGGGTTGACCCACCTATTTCATATCCTAGTTGGGTCGCTAGCGTGCTGGTGTTTGCCCATTTCATATTCCCTTGCTATTCGAGGTGACTGACTAGCAGTTGTCCCCCGAAGTGATAGTTTAACTGCTGTGTGTATCGACTGACTATAGTATTTGATAGTTTCTCTCTTAATTGAGAGTGGTGCGCGTTTTATACGAGTGTTCAGACTGACTAGGTGTCTGAATTGTAAGACTCGAGTGAGCCTAGCGAGTGACCCACCGTCCAAGGGTCGAAAAGAATAAGTGACGGCTATTTGTATTGTATATAACTCTGTATTTGTTGGCTATTGGTGTTTGGGGTGCATCCTGGGTAAAGGTGCATCCTGAATTTCCGATACTCTGGGTGTGAAATCCAGACTACACTCTGCCTTTCTGTCGTTGAGAGTGCATCCTGAAGTGGACGTACGCTCGGCACAACTTCAAGGCCACAAGCTCGGTGAAGTGCCGTTTCGTCAAAGACAAACGAGCCGACAGGGATTCCGCAAGGTACCCACGCCACCAAGAACCCAAGGTTTCGCTTCGCGGTGGAATCTTGGATACTTGTTGACTCCTACAAGTCTTCCCCCTTCAATTCCTGGAGGAGGAATTCCTGGAGCGCGCTATACGAACCCCCCTGGGCGGTAAAGGTTTCATCGACCTCGCCACATCTCCATCACACACTTCCTCACACCATTCTGGACGACGACTTCGGGGAGGCAGTCGTAGCAGAGCCACTTCCCCACAGGCTACTCCCGATCTGAGTGATGACGAGGAGGTCACATTGGCCGCGCTTTCTCGATCTCGCGCATCTGATCGTCGGCGTCGACAATCCCGCGACTCCTCGCCCCGAGGGTCGCCCCATCGGCCGATTAACGTTGGCTCTTCTGGTTCCGACGCCGAGGGTTCGGCAGACGACGCTGGTGGACCTTCTGGTGGTTCACCTGACTCTCCGGGTAGCCCTGCCGATTCTCCACCTGGTGGTGGCTCACCTGATTCTTCAGGCAGCGACGGCAGCGTGCCACGTCGCAATCGCACGCATCGAAATGCCATACTGGGGCGCCAGGAGTATGATCGGTTGGAAGGCACCGCTGTGCCTCGTGGTCAATGGATTCCTGAATATCGCGAGCGTGTGCGACGCCCTGTTGCAGATGTCGCCCCATGGGACGCTCGATACATACGTCGTATCAGTGTCCTCGAGTTGGATTTGGACTTGCTGTTCCACCACTTCTGTCGACCACGTAATTGGTTGATCCCTGAGCGTGCAGCTCGTGCTCCACGTGATCACGCCTGGCGGTCAGATCTGATCACCGCGGCTCACGTCCGGGCGTTATACGCGACGCGCCCCTGGGAGGCTCTCCACACTGCCGTCACTCCAATTTCGTTCGTGCTCGTGGGTTGGTTTGCAACCATGGCTCATCAATATGCGGATCTGATACACGAGCATGCGCAGGCCGTGTGGGAGTCGTTGCACTACTTCTCCATCAGCACCAGCAGTCGTCGCGGGGACGTTTACCTGGACACTCTCGCCGCTACCCGAAAACAGCGGCAATCACGATTCGGGGCTCGCTGGAAGTTTTTTCTTCGGACGATCTTGCGTGGACTGGTCGAGGGTCGGTGTGATTTGGACATTCTGCTCGATCCTTTCTTCATGCACCGACCTCGGCCGGGTGAGGAGAAGATGTGGTATTCAGGGCAACACGGCAACTCGCAGGCGACGAATCTGATCACTGCAGTCCAAGAGGCGGACTTGGCTGAGCCCTGGCGGGTCCAATACCGTCACGACATCCGATCGCATCCCGCACAACGTGTTACGCGTCTTCGCGGTAAATTCGTCATCCCAGCTTCCCCTTAAGCATACACTTGAGTGTCAGTCTGCATGTAATTCTACTTTTTCACCTCTTTTTCTCCAGTCGTTATCCTTGATCGGACTGATCGAACCTCGTAATCGGTTCTCTCCCCCTTCGCGCCACTTGTTTTTTGTACATATACCTCCTCCTTCTTTCTGAGTGCAGCCACCCTGCACCCATTTCACTCTCAACTCGCAGCGATCGCCACGAGTTGTCCTCCTTCTTCCTAAGTGCAGCCACCCTGCACCCAATTCACTCTCAACTCGCAGCGATCGCCACGAGTTGCCCTCCTTCTTCCTAAGTGCAGCCACCCTGCACCCATTTCACCCCCAACTCGCAGCGATCGCTACGAGTTGTGCTCCTCTGCCTCGTGCGATTGCATCACTCCGAAGCGATTCCGTCTAGTACGCTCGCGCTCAAACTCGTGCAGCAAAGCCCCGCAGTTGAGGTCAGCCTCATCGACCCAAGACGGTTCGGTGTACCCCTTCCAGAAGACTTGGAATTCCCGGTGGACGCGTCCATATCTGGTCTTACGACCTGATCGGACATCTGCGATCCGCTCCACTTCAAACTCGTCATCACTCCGGTCGCCTTCCCAGCTGTCCTCCGGCAACAACGCCTCATCAAAATCAAATCGACCACTCTCGTCCGTCGCTAGCGTCACGTCAGGGCGATCAGAGAAAACCTTCACGGCCTTGAGTTTCGAGACGTGTACAATCGGAAAGAGACGATACTCTGTGCTGGCCACCTCTAGCCGGGCCGCGTAGGGGCCAATCATCTCGCGCACCCGGAACGGTCCGTGCCACATGTGGGCCAGCTTTCGGGCATAGCCCTCCTTAACTCGATCCAAATATAGCCACACTTGTGACCCGGCCTCAATCCGGTGCGGCCTTATCCCGTCGTTGTGGCGATCGGCTCTCGTTTGGATCGCCTCCTTCAGGCGCGCGTTGACCTCCTCGCGAGCTCGCTGGTACTGTTGCTGGATACGATATCTCCATCTGCGCGGCTCGCGATCGCGACGTCGCGTGCTGCCTAACGGTAGCGACGCTTCCAAGGTCGATCGTGGGTCCCAACCATGGACAAGGTAAAACGGCGTCTCTCCTCGTACTCGATCGTGAGCAGTGTTGATCGCGAAAGTCAGGCGTTCCGCGTATTCGTCCCAGTCTTGTTGATTCACATCGGCGACATACATCTTCAAAGCGCGAGTAAGCGTTTGCACCATCCGCTCAGCGGTACCGTTTGCCTGTGGTCGATAGGCCATGGTGGCTCGTTGTCGTTGTCCCACTATACGGCTGAATGCGCGGAAGAAATCAGACATAAAACCGGGCTCCCGATCATGTCGGATCGCTTCACTGGCTCCGAAGCGGCGGAAAACGCATTCCTCGTAGTTCTCCGCGATGGTCTGCGCCGTCCGAGACGCGCCGGCCTTAGCGATCACGTACCCTGAGAACAGATCGACCCACACGAGAAGCTCCGTGTTGCCCTTGAACGATTTTGGCAGAGATGGGATGTGGTCCATCGCGATGATTTGGAAGGGGTAGGTGGCCCGTACATTCCCAGGTGATTCTCCTTGAACCACGGGGCGCCCCTTCCCTGTCTCGCAATCCACGCATTCACCCACAAACCGCTGGACACTCTTGAACAGCCCCCGCCAGTGGAAGTGCGCTTTGATCCGTTGGTACGTCCTCCCAATTCCCTGGTGCCCTCCTTCAAGGCTGGCGTGATAATGGTGAAGGAAATCTTGGTGTAACGTTGCAGGTACCACCAGACGCGCGATCGAATCTCGGTCCTCGTCTGTTCACACAGTAGAACAGCAGGCCGTCTTCCCCCACTTCGTAATCTCCAGCGATCTTGGCGCACGCTTTTGCATCTCTGGTAGTTAAGGCTGCTACGTCGCCCCGTAGGTACGACTTCAGGTCCACGATCCACTTCTCTTCATCCTGAGCTTGTACTAACGTCTCACTCCTCATGCGTTGGACGATCTCTTCTTGCATAGCTGCCGGCACTTGACGGTGCCGTCGGGCTGATCGGGTCACTGCTGATATTTGAACGACGGGGTCGTCATTACTCGGGTGGAGCAACTCGCCCAGGCGGTTGATCGTGACGAGATCGCCAATTTCGCCCTCATCAGTTACGATCACGCCTGCTTCTCGTTGCAGTGCCGCACTTGCCAACCGATCGGCGCTCTGATTCCAATCGCGCTTCACATGGAGGAATTCGTGCTTCGGCCAGGCTTTCACTTGATCCATCGCTTTCTGACGTAGTATCTGGAGACCCGGTGCCTTGCAATCGATTTCACCACGCATCTGTCGGATGATCAGATTGGAATCTCCGCAGATCACAACTCGCCCCCTGTTCTGATCGGACAGTAGCTTGAAGCCTAGCAGAAGTCCGCGATATTCGGCTTCGTTGACAGTCAGGTCGTCGGCGAATTCGGACGCGGCAGATGTGATCGACCACTCCGGGAGCTTCCAGACAATTGCACTATACGCTCCGGCGCTCCGCTTGACGCGTGCTGACCCATCAAAACTGACGACGAGCAACTCTTAATCCAGCTCTACCGTCGGCGGGGCCATCACGATCGTTCGTCTGGGCTCTTTCACCGGTGCAATCGCGATCAAGGCCTCGTCCACTTCCGCTCGGGGTGTAATGCTGGCGGCGATCGCGCCCAGGATTTCGTCCTCTCCTTTCAAGCACTTTCGGATCTCCAAGGTCCACTCGGACAGCAGAGCTGCCCATCGTCCCAATCGTCCCTGGAAGCCCGACGCATTCAGCAACCAGGCGAGCGTCGAATACCTCGACAGCACCTTGATCGATCGGTTGGTCAGGAGTGTGTAAAACACGTCCAAGATCCGGAGGAGCGCCAAAACTTCCTTGTCCACTATGCCGTAATTCAATTCGTTCGACTTCAGCGTACGACTGGTGAAGATCACAGGCCAATACATGCCATCATGTTCCTGAACCAACGCAGCTGAAATAGCCCACTTGTTGGCGTAGACCACGATCACAGGCTGGCGATCAGAATCGAAGTGTCGCAAAATCGGGGTGGTCGCAAGCTTGGCCTTCAATAGGTCGAACGCCGTCCTCGCTCTAGTCCACCGATCGTCGGACTCCGCTGCTCGGTCCTCATGCTTCCCGTGGTGCATTTCGTAGAAGTCCACTTCTCGCAGTTCGTATAAGATCGCGGCGTAAACGGCGAAGTCTTCAATGAAGCGACTGTAATAATTCAGGCTTCCTAAGAAGGACTGCATCGATCGCAACGTCTTCGGAAACGGCAGCTTCTCCAGCGATTCCAGATCTTTCGGATTGGCTTCCAAACCATCGGCCGATACCCGATGACCCAAGTACTCTACCTTCCGATGTCCCCAGAAACTCTTGGCCACGCTGATCGACAGGTTCCATCGCTCGCAAGCGTCAAGCAGTGCCTCGACCTTCTCGCAGATCGAGTCCCAGGTGTCAGCGGTGATCAGGATATCGTCGATGTACGATCGCCTGCCCAGCACCGAAGGTCCCGGGTTTGCCTCGGGTTCCCCTTTCTCGAACACGTCGGTTGGTTCCGTGTGGTCTCGATCAGGAGGTATCCGTACAGAGCATTATCGATCAGCCTCTGGTAGATTTGCGGGGCGTTCTTCAGCCCGAAGGGCATACGCGTCCACTCGAAGAGTCCGAAAGGCGTAACGAACGCGGAGATCTTTCGTGCACGTTCCGTCATGGAGACCACCCAAAAACCACTAGCCATATCCAAAGAGCAGTACCAGAGTACTTTGTCCAAGTCCTCCAAGAGATCGTTGATCAGCGGCATGGGATATACCATCAACCTGGTCAGGCTATTCGCCAAACGGTAGTCGATACACAGCCGGATGTCGACTCCATTCTTCTTAATGATGATCACGATCGGGGATGCCCATGGTGAGATTGATGGCTCAATCATCTTCGCGGACAACAAACTCTTGATCAGATCAGACAGTTTCTCTCGGAATTGAGGGGCCACCCTCCGCACGCGTTGGGCGATGGGAGCGGCTCCTCCAACGTCGATGTCGCACACCGCACCAATCGCGGCGGGTGGAAGGGCGTTCCCTTTACCGATCAGCAAGTGTCGTCGCCGCCAGATGATCTGGCGAAGTCGATCGATCTCCTCAGGTGTATTCGTTTCCGGATCACCTACATGAATGTCTTCGATCGTGACTTCGTCGGTAGTGATCGGCACTTCGGGTAGGATAGCCATCTGACTTTCAACGTCTTCCGCAAACAAGGCACCACCTTCATGGAAACACACCTCTTCGTCTTCTGGAGTCCTAGGCTCACCAATCTGCACTTCCTCAGCTGAGTCCGTACCAGCGATCGCCCCCGTTGAGGGGGACGGGAGCACCGAAGCCACCACGGGTTTTGATCCTTCATGATCACGTCGCAGGATTTTGATCGGCAGGTCATACCGAGGTCGATCCACCATTGGTCCTTCTGGCAAAGGTTCAGGTTCCTCGTCGCTGACCTGATCGGTTGTCGCTTGGAACGCTAAATTCTGCCATTCATTGTATCGACGTGAGCCGATCAGGACAAATCCTGGAATGCGAGGTACTTGACCACCAGAGAGCCACATGCCAATACGCGTATCATCTTGGAGTATCAGCTTCTGATCGCTGACGTTCGTGACCTTCAAATAACGCGTCTTCCCTAGTCCAGCCACCAGGCTCGGCACCCAACGATCACCACGGGTGACCCAGAGTTTCCGATGGTCCGAGAGAATGAGTCCCTTCCGGAGCTCGACCGACCTTCCAACTTCGATCACACTGTGTTCGCCCAGATCGATCGGTTGCACCTTTTCTCCGAAGAGTTGCCGCCGTCCAGCTAACTGGATTCGTACCTCATCCGGAAGATTGATCGATCCGTCAGCTAGGTCAAGACGAAGGCCTGCTGGCACCATGAAGTCCATACCAAGTATCAAATCCTGACCACCAGTGGGTGGTCCAACCCAAACATCGAAGTAATACACCAGCGATCCCGCGAGCGTGATCTTGATTCTGGTACGTCCTTCCGCCATATAGGGATTCTTGCCAACACCCTCACACTCCAACTCCTGATTGTTATCTATGTAGCACCCCGCCTTACGAGCAAAGGCGGCATCCAAAATGGACACCTCGGCGCCACTGTCAAACAGCAGAGTGGCTTTTTCGTTGTTGATCTTCCCCACGGCTTTCGCCTGGCGAAACTTCTTGTCTGGCACATGATACTTCCAATATCCTCGTGACTCTCCGTGCAGAAGATCCAAGGCCATCGTCACTTCCGATCGCGAATATTCGTCGACTTGGTGGATGCTGGAGATCGCCACGGTACGCTTGTCATGAAGATCACATGTATTGTCAGTCGGCCGAATCAGCTTACTCACCTCTGACTTCGACTGTTTCTCGACATATGCATAGATGCAGAACTGAGAACGCTCGTCTCGTACCGGATTCAAACCCGGCGAGCGATCTAGTTTAACATCTTCTCGGCTGCTTGAGGTAGCATCCCGACGTGCTTGTTCGGGTTATACCACTGACGGATCAAGTTGTAAAACTCTTCCATCGGGCACTCTCCGGCTCCGTGGATCTCGCCGCAGGCTTTGCAGGTGAAGAGACAGCGATCGGTCGGATGACCCTTCTTGCCACACTTCTCGCACGTCAATCGCTGCCAACAACCCAAGTCCGTATGCTTGGTCGATCCGCAGTGGGAACACGGCTTCCTCGGCAACTCTCCTTCCGGTACCCCAGTCGGCTTGTCGTATCTGCGGCTGTTCGCATCTCGGTTTGGGCGTCGCTGATCTTGCTCCTGCGTCGATCGCACCCCTTGATCAGACGTAGCGGCCAGGTGGATCTTGCACAGATCGCTTTCTCCATCCGATCCGCTGACTTCTGGCTCGGAATCACTCGAACTCGCTGCTTTTCTGATCGTGCGAACTGCACGAGCATTTGCAGATGGAGCGACACCAGTTGGCGCCTTCGTTTTCGGCTTGATCGATCCATATACCGCTTTTCCTTGTCGGGCTTTGGCTCTCTGTCGCGCCCGTAGCGTCTCCTCCAAGGTGTCTGCGTCGGGAACCCTCAGCAAGGCTAGTTGGTTAGCCAAGTCTCGATCGTCGAGAGTCTCGATGAAGTGATCAACGTGTTCACGTCGAACTTCGATCGACCCATCCTTGATCGGAAGATGTGCTCTTAGACCGGAGACGTTGAGACGGTGCAGATATTCCAGCGGCGATTCTTCCGATCGCTTCCGTGCATGGCAGTATTGTCTCGCGACAGATACTCCCCTGCCACAGTATTGCGTCTGGAACGTTTGAGATAAACTCTTCCAGTCACTCCGTGTGGTTCTGCTTAGCTGTCGGTACCAGTTACGCGCTGGTCCCTTGAGCAGATCGCCGAACACCAAACACTTTTCGCTATCGGGTGCTTGGTCGCGGATGAAGGCAGACTTCATCTTGCTAAGCCAACCCCTGGCGCGGTCCTCGTCATTGTCCTTTCCGGAAAACTCCTTTAGCTCAGAGATCGCCAACACTTTGATTCGAGTAGCAGAGAGCGATCCGCCACCAGAATTTTCGGCGGACGCGACCACTGCGCGAATAGGGGTTCCTACGCTCAGATCATCCGGATCGTATTCGCTTGGATGAGAGTGGACCACGTGGTTTGATTCCACTGATTCCATCTCGACGTCTTGAGCTCCGGGCGATTTGGTCCGATAGGTAACAGGGCGATCGGCCGTCTGCGGGACTGCCGGCGTCTGTTGCTCCTTCAGAAAACGCTCCATCGCTGCATTGAAAAAGGTTTGCATGCGATCGGGTGTTGCTTGGGCTTGGCCAGATCTTGGGTCAGCTGATGTCTTGACTTCCGATCTATCTTTGTGTGATCGTAACATGGCTACTCCAACTGGCCCGAGTGTCATTCGTTGCAGTTCAACCGAGCTGTCTGACCCCGCCTCTGACGTGGCAGACGCGTATTGGGAAGATCCCGTCTGGCTGCGGACCGTAGGCAATCTTGCTTGCTGGATCGGGACCACGCTGCCCACCATAGGCGTCAGTTTGGCGAAGAGAGTTAGAGTTGCCTCTCTGATCGTTTCCAGTTCCAGATCAAACAGTTCGTTCGCATCGAACGCACCAAGAACTATTCCAGCCTCCTTGAGCATTCGCATCAGGGCTTTGACTGCGTCCAACTTGTTCGACACTTCTCTGGGTGCCTTCACCGGACCTTGGAGATCGCCGATCAGCTTCAGCTGCATGATCTTCATCGTTCGATCTTCGGTCAGGAACTTGTACAGGTCTTTCCGATAGAAAACAGATTCCAACTGCTCTTCTGTCCAGCCGTCATTGTCCGTCTGGTCCTCAGCATCCGATTCTGGCGCTTTCATCTTCATGCGCGATGTCTTCGACTTCTTCTTCGGTGCCGATCGAGAGGTTGGAGGAGTAGTTGTGGATGAAAGTCCTTCGGTTTTCACCGTCGGACCTTCATCCGGCGGATCACGATTCGCATCGTGATCCGCGGGGGCCCCCGTAGGGGCCTGGGGAGGGGGATAAGGCTTCTCTTCTAGGTCCATTTCTGAACCTGCCTCCTTCGCATCGTCAGAGATCCTCCCGGCACTCTGTCGATCAGATGATCCTGGCGCTTTCAGCGCCGTCGACGGCGATCCATCTTCCGTCGACGACTCCATTCCTGGTTCTATCTTGCTCTTGACATCCTCTTGAGTAGACTCACGGTGAAATCCCTGTGAGTTACCAGAAGATCTGGGCACGCGCACCATTGTGGTGGAGCGGGATCACGAAATTGCTGACGCGATCGCAACTCACCAACGGTTGCCCGGACTGCCGACTGTCGGGGGGGGGTACTCCGTTGATCCGGCGGATCTTGACCTTGTAGCTCACCTTGTGTACCCGACGGCTTGGGCGGGTTACGCTCTTCCGGTACTCACGCGAGGGAAGTCAGTGGTGAACAAGGCAGAACTGGGGCTTGAGGGCCCTTCAGGGATGGGGGTGGTTGGCTGCCACGCGGATATGCTTCACGCAGCAGTCGGTTCGGGTGATGATCGTATGTGATTGATCACGGGGTGTGTCCTTTACGGGGTCCTTTTCGATGCTTGCCGCCTCCTATTGCGGGGTCTTGATGAGTTGGAGGGAGAAGGGGAGTACACCTTGCTAAGCTATCCAGGGGCTTCCGCGTTCTCGCTTGAGTCACTTCAGGTGGTTGTCCGGTCGTCGGGTAGGCCAATATACTTCCTTCCCCGGAACCTGGAAGACCACTTGCGTACTACAAGGAAAATCTCTCTCTGTTTATCCATTTAGAACTACGTGCCTATCCCCCATCTCTCTTGCGTATCTCATGATTGCTGATAGTCTTGGACCTCCGATGTGCCGGTATTTGTGGTACGTGCTGATCTGATCGGCTGATTTGTACCCATGTCAATCTGATCGGTCGATCGGGATCCATGTTGATCTGATCGGTTGATCTGAACTCATGTACCCAACATGTGGTACCGCGATCAAATCGGCCAAGATCGGAATGATGGTCTTCGCATTCACCGTCCGGTCGTCCGACCGTTGATGCCGCCCATCCCAGGTCCAAAGCCATCCATCCGTACCCATCAACCAATCACCTGGTCGGACACGATCAATCCATCTCCAAAAATTTCTGGTCACTTCTCCACACTTACACGTGTGCGCACGTGTATGAGGAAGCGTAGGAGTATTTAACTTAAGTTCAGTATACTTGTATCCGCAAGTATACTTAAACTAAGACAAATGAACCGAACGATAGCTTTGGTGCCAAATGAGAACTGTATTGCTTGTAAATGGGGTTTCCTCCTAAAACTGATATTTCTAATGAGAGGTTCTGCCATTGGATGGCTGGCAGAACCCCTATCTATTGAATGACTCTCATTGGTAGAAAGGTGTTACTTTCTACCAGTCATATGCCTTTTGCTATGAATGGGGACCACCCTGTGGAGTGGTCACCTGAATGTATCCCTTAGTGCATGTTGCACTAAGGTAGGAGGTGAACCGAATGTGTAGCCCCGCTACACCATCCCCCCGTTAGGATTTGACGTGCCGGTCTCGACACGTCAATCCGTATTTTCTTCGGGAGAACACGTGCTCATTCCTAATGAGCACGCCAACGACGTCTTCGTCCAAGACGCCGGCCGCTTCGGCAAGAGCAAGTGCTGTCGTCGCCTCCAAGGCGACGACGGCCGCTGCCTCAGCCACGACCGCTACTGGCATCGCCTCGACGGCGATGTCGACAAGCGCGGCAACAGAGAGTCGCCTCTCTGTTGCTGGATACCACTCGATATGGCATGAGAAACATGCCATCCGAAACAAGACAGGCAAGATCATTGCTGTCGAGACTGGTGTGGGCATCTACTCTCCGGGTGGAGAGGGAGTTCCCCTCGACTATGGAAGCGAATTCGAGGAGGGGGAACTCGAAGGAGACAAGGACACCTTGTCTCCGGGCCACACTGACCCCAATGTGGGTCTGCGTCGTCCACGCGAGGACGACTCGAACGCTTCGGGCTCGAAGCGCTCGCACAGCGGCAGTGGAGACCACCCCTGTTCTCACCCTTCTTGCAAAGGGTGGTGAACTCCTTCAGCGGCATCCGATGCGGAGCCAGGAGGACGCACCGAGCGGCCTCAATATCCTCGGTGAACAAGTCCACCTTTTGAATCAAGTCGCGCTCGTACGCGCCTCGGGAGGTGGGGCCTCCAATGAGGCCACAAGGGGCGACGAGCCTCTCAAGGAACAACGGAGAACCCGTGTTCTCATCGGGCGGGAAGTAGCCCTGGGGTGCTTGGGCTCCCTCTCTCCCGAAGCACCCCCGCCAGGAGTTGGCTGCGGCGCAGAAGGCGGGAGGTACTGGCGCGTCCGGGCCTCCTGGAGGCGTTCCTGCTGCTCGTCGAGCGCATTAGCGACCTCCTCCGGGACATGTACCTGTCCCTCTTCATCCTCCGAGTTTGACTCCGAGGAGTCAAACAGGGACTTGATAACATCAAGCCCTCTAGTCCGGCCCTTGGGAGGGGACCGAGAAGCGATTCGCTTCTTCGACCCGGCCTCTTTGGCCTTGGCGTCACGGGCTCGCTGGAGACCCTCGCCGAGCGTCAAGCGCTTGGCTGGCGACGCTGCCTTAGCGTCGCCGTCCTTCTGGCCACCCGCGGTGCTGTCATTCGTGGACACAGTGTCCGCAGGAGACTTGGAAACGTTGTCCCCATCTCCATTCAGGTTCCCATGGACCGAGGACACGTCCTCAGACTCGCCTTTGTGACTTGGCGCGTCACCTTCGTCGTGTGAGACTGCTCCAGGAGAGGAGCAGTGCTCAAGGTCGCTCGGCGACCCAGGACTTCGGTCCCGATGTACAAACCGAGGGTTTGGACGGTCGTCCGGTGGTACATCGGGCGAACCACGGCGTCACGAGCGCGTGTTCGCAGACGCGGATACGGATGCGTCGCTGGGAAGCCGCATCAACGGCTTCCCCCAACGCGGAGGCCTTGCCGCGAGGCTTGGCCGATTTAGACTTCAGGGCTTAGTCCTGGACGCTTTCGCGTCGCGAGGTGTCTTCCTCTGAGGCATCGTGCCAGGCCGACGTGGAGGCCAGGGAGCACGTTTGGGAATGCCCCAGTGCTCCGGGAGAGCGGAGAGCGCGAGCGGAAACGCTCGGCCTCTTGTCGATGGTTATCGACCGAGCGAGGAAGTAAGAGAAACTTCCCGCTCGCCCCGATTGGTCGATAAGTTCGAGTCTAAGTGGGGGAGGATGTTACGGGGTTACCTGAAGAGTGTCCGTCACTCTTCCGAGTTGGGTACATGGTGTACCCAACATCACTGACACGTGGTGGTGGCTCACAGCCACCCATACATAAAACATATAGGATAAACTATAGTTGACTTAGGAATTGTATTGCAAGACGATCTCTAGGTAACTAACTATAAATATATCAGTCTATAAACTACGTTGTCTAAGTCAACCGTTCCCCAAGACCGGGAACTAGTGAACCGCCGTTCACTTGGAGTTTGTATACTCCTAACACTTCCTCAAGCGCAAGGTGCTGTGTGACTCCCGTCACATATAAAGACAACCCCAATATAGAACAACTCGGTCCTGATACAAGATCCGAAATTATAAAGTCGATTTCACGAAAATAATATAACCTCGAGTTTATATATAGGCAATATATTAGCGTACGTACCAGAAAGATTAAAGAGATTGAATATTCAAGCTACCAAGTGGGGTAGCAGCTACCGCGTCAAAGTGATGGTAAGATGGTTATATGTTAGTAATATGTCACGCCCAATCAATCAAAGACTGGTTGCGAAGGAGTACAATGTCTCCATTGATACTCTTAAGAAGTATATGTCGCCAGACTACATTTGCGAAGTAGGAGGACAACCGAAGACGAGGCACTTGCTTGCAAGAGAGTAAAACTCAAAGTGATTCATTCAAAGCTCATGCCTGCAATGCATGCCTTCAATACGTGCCGTGCACAAGGAGGAAAGCATCAGCCTAAAAACCCTTTTGAAGGCTGACCCAAGTACCGTTTTTACAATGGTAATCATATGGAATCTCACCTATATGAGGGAATTGAGCCATCTGTTTTCTATGGCAAGCTAGAGAACGTTCTTTCTACTCAAGTGAGTTCGTTCAAGGTAAATATTGCTCTCGGATACGAACTTGAAAGTAATGTCGATGTAGCTATTGTTAAGGTCATTGGATATCCAGTTTTATATGGACGAGTATTGGAGGACCTGCCTATTCCACGACAATTTATATCACAAGCACTGAAACTGTTCATCAGCACGCCAAGTCCTTGTGCGCACACGCCAAGATGACGATGGACACTACAATCGACGCACCGCCACCACCAATCTGCAGGTAATACTGCACAGCAGACAGCCGCACTTTTGCTAAATTCGAGCCAATCACAACACGCATATATCATATTTTCAACCAATCAGAGTTTCATATCAACTACGGTGCCTTGTCAGAATCGAATCAACCAACAATTTCGCATCACATCCTCCCCACCCGCTGCCGTGCTTTCGCCACCATGCCCCGCCTCGTTTGGAAAACGCTCACCAACGCACTCCCCCGCTCCGACGCCGACATTCTCCTCGAGACGCTCAAGAATTTTACTGTGGCAAAGAGCGACGTCGGCAACTGCTGCATCTGCAGCGATGCCACGCCGCACTCCATGCGCCCGCAGCTCCTGCGCTGTGACTGCACCGCATGCGCGACTGCCTCGCCCGCACTCAGATGCCCCTGGCGCGGTCGTGTTCGATCATGCCAACTTCTGGATGTTGTGACTATAGACGAGCTCAACACGCACGTGACGGATGCGCGCGGGACCGTTCCACCCCGCCTGACGTTTCTGATGAAGGATGTTGCTCGCGACTGGGCCAAGCAAGGGCGACGCCCAGCTCGGATTTGGCACTCGCTCATCCAGCGCTTCGGGCTGGACGATTCAACGGCGCCTCCGCTCAGCGTGGTGCAACGCTTCCTGCACCATTATGTTGCCACCCAACTCGGCGGCAGCGACGCATGGCGGCTATCCGAATGAAAGTTAGCAACTTTGGCTTTACTGGGCATGAAGAGGAGACAACACCCTTCACGTTTACGTGGCGAACCGACTCCGAAGGTAGACCCGTCGTCGGAAATGGCAGCGAAGCCAAGCCATTCGTCGTGGGCATCAGCACGAAAAAGCTCCTGCGGCAAGCGGACCGCGATCCTAGCAGTTTCGTGCTCCATATTGACGCCACCTACAAGCTGACCCAGGTCGGCTACCCGGTCGTCGTTGTGGGCGTGTCCGATCGCGCGCGCCGCTTCCACCTTCTCGCTATTTTTATAGTGTCGCAACAGAAGGAGCCCCAGTTCACTGAGGTGCTGTCTTTGCTCGCTCAGATCTTCCTCACTGTGACTGGGAAGCCACTGCGCGTGCGGTGGGCAATGGGCGACGCTGATGCTGCGCAATGGAACGCGCTGCAGGACGTTTGTGGTGGGGACGACACGTTCCGCTTCCTGATGTGTTTTTTTCACGTGGCGAAGAAGATCTACGAGAAGACGCGCGTCCTAGACGCTGGTGTTGCATCAATGGTACTACGTCACCTGCATGAACTGCATTTTGCTCGAAGTGAAGCTGAGTTTCGACAGCAACTCGAAGAGGTTCAGGAGGAGTGGCTCAAATTACCTGAACTAACGAGCTTCGTCAGCTACTTCAACACCGTGTGGCTGAACGAGATGATGTGGAGGTGGCAGTGCTACCACACGCCGAGTGGCTTCGCTGCCACAAACAACCCTGTCGAGACGTACAACGCCTCGATCAAGCGTGACGTCACGCTACGCCGGAAACTGAAGGTTGGCGCTCTTCTTGATCGACTCTTGATGCTAGAGCAGCTCAACGCACCAATGCCGGTAATATTGCTACTCGAATCAAGCACTAGAGCTTTAGAGGGAGCAGCGGTGCCTGACGTAATGCTTAGGACATACGATGGTGAGGCCGATACGGATGATCCATTCACAGTCAGCTCAACGCACCAATGCCACTAATATCACCGGCAGCTCCTGGAATAAGGGCAACACCAGGTGTCGCTGCCCCTTGGATAATTCCAGTGATGTATGTGAGTCGATAATCGTTTTTATCGAGATATAGAGTTTGTGCGTAATCGTAGGTGAGGAAACCGCTTGCATCCAGCGTGAGATAGAATGCAGGGTTTAGATCGGTGGGGGATAGCTAAAAATCCGTGTATGTTTGTTTTGTCTCAAGCTATATAGATAAAGCTATTTTCAATCATGAGTACGATTCCAGATTTCGGAGCTTCACTCCCGAAAAAGTTCAAATCAGCATCCATGGGTGATATCCCTGCGCTTGATATCAAATCGCTATTTAGAATGGTTGTGTTGGGTCCATCGTTCATATATATATACTTCCTCAATAGGCTTGTTCTTGTATTTTCCAAAAGTAAGTTCGAACGACATGGTCTGTTAGTGGTATCTATATACATACCCCTTTAATTTTTTTGAGAAAAAAATAATAAATGTAAAACTATCGGCATAATGTTCTACTTCAAGTATTTTTTTATTATTCTTGTGACATCCAAGGTATCAAAAAACGTTGCGTCTACTAACGTGAAAAACTTCACTTGAATTATTGGTTCGCACGGTTTGCTCTACGTCGAGCTCTAGCTCTTTCAGCACGGTGCCATTCGGCATGAGCCGCATGTTCACCATACGTTCGCAATCGTACACCACAAGCTGGAACACAACACACGAGATCAACTTCTTCTTCCGATGACGATCCGGATTCCTGGTCCAACACAGCGTCCAAATCTTCACAATTAACAGTGAAGCCAGGAAGAATGGTACCACCATCAAGATCTCTCCACGCGCTATTGCCAACGCGTCGAACAAGACGATTTCCTCGGGCGTATCGCTTGTATTCGTACATGATTTTGTTCTTTGGATCAATGAGCCATCCCAATTGCACACCGTGAGGAAAGTACTCGTGCCGCATCTTGTGATCGAGAGCATCAAGCTTGGAATGTGGACCAGTGAGAGTGTCGATTTCCACCACGAACGTCGGAGCAAAAGGTTCTCCACCACGAGTCCATCGTTGAGCTTCGGTCAGCTGCCTTGCATCATCTCGAGGCACATACGCCACATCGGGGACCCGAAGCGTTGTGCCATCCAGCACGTATTCATCTAGCGCATTTGTCACTCTTCCACCATGGCCACTCCACGCAGCCCATTCCAGCAGCGCCTTGCAGAGGTATGGTCCGATTACGCTGCGCCCAAACACCACCATCCGAAATGGAATAAATCGGCCTTCGTCGACGAAGAAACCAGGCTGCTCGCCAAGTATTGGATGGACCAACGGACCGAACTTCTTCACGTGTTGGTTTAGCTGCTCGAGGGACACACCAGCGTAGTCCTTGACACGGCACAGAGTCTTCTTCGACTCTAGGTCACGCACCAGTCGCGCAAGCACGTCTTCGTGGTCTTTCTTCTTGCCGTTTGCTGCGGTCATGGTTGCCGATGCTGTTCTTTCTCGCACTGGCAGAAGCAAACAAGAAAGACCTTGCCCAGTGTGGTCCACGCTACGAATGAATTGACTTCAAATTGAATTGGTACTTCCACTAAAAAAATGATCAATTCAAATTTGATTCATCAGTGACGGTTCCGAGAACTAGTTCCATACCCAGGAACCGATAGGTAACCGCGGCATAATCCGACGCATAATCATGTCGGCAGACCTCCGATCCTCCACGTTGCTGTTTAAATGGCCCGGAAAGTCGGAAAGTGGGCAATTCGCGCTCCACTGGAGGCCAAGTTGCCCGACATTTGACTTTCCGAGCCAAACAAACAGCAGCCAAAATAATATTTGGGCAGTACCACGATGCACTCATCACCTAGCCCTAATGGATATTCGCGCGCTCTTTCTTATCGTGCTCTCGCTTCTCCCCATCCGTGAGACCCGAACGAGCGTATTGTAGTTCCAGCTCCAGGTCCTCATATTCACATCGTAGCTCACGTTTTCCCGATTCGAGCGCGCCATTTAGACGCAGCAGTTCCGATACACGAGCTTGAATTGTCTCCAGCTGGCGCAGTAGGTCTTCATTAAGCGTTTTCGCTTCACGAAGTTCTGTTTGCAGCCGGGTTTCCTTCTCCCTGGGCCCTGACGCCTTTGTCGCCGCCTCAAGCTGACCCATGAGTAAGCGCTCACGAGTTTCCAGCGCGTCTACCCGGCTCTTTAGCCGGCCAACCTCGCTTTGATTGCCACGTTGCTGCTTAAGCTCAAGTAGCGGTAGTTGAGTCTGCTTGTCTTCCAAATCTTTCTCCAGTTGCTTTCGGCGCTGCTGTTCGACCAATATCTCGTCTTCCAATGAATCTAAACGCTTCCGGAAAGCCTCCCACTTCGTGTTTCGCGCGGTCCAGTCACGCTCTTTCACTTGCCCGATCGCATTCTCGAGAATTTGGACTTTATCGCTTGACTTTTCACGAACTGTAGATAGCTCCTGGGCCTTTTTCTCCATCTCCAGCTCAAGTCGCTGATTTTTCAGGAGTGTTTGTTGTTGCGTCTCCGTTACTAGGTCGTACTGCACAAGGAATTGCTGGTAGGTCGTCTTGATCTGCATCAACTGATGCTGGAGCTCGCCTACAATTGCGTGATCTTCTGAGGAAGCCATCAAATCACGAAGTCGTTCCTCCTGCTGCTCTAGCTGCCCCACCTCGTTAATTCTCTCGTACAACAGCGCGTTCTCATTTCGAAGCTCATTGTCATCTCCAGAACGTCCTCTGAGCGGTGGCAACTGCACTAACTCGTCAGAATCGACTACAGCCTTTCGATCAGCTACTTCAAGCGTCTTCACGCGCTCCGTTTGCGCCTGTAGCTCGTTCTCAAGTTGATCTATCCGGTCGTGGGGGATATCTGAATCGCAACCGGTTTCCCCACTTGTATTTCCTGCACCACTTCTTGCACTCTTTTCGGCTTGAAGAACCATGAGACTATGCTGTGTCTTGGTTAATCGTGCTGGTAGTTCATACATCGCTAAGTACTTGGCATGCATTTCTGCGTAACTTTCACCCAGTGCGTTGTACTTCTTCAGCACGCCAGTCATTGCACGTTGTTGCTGATCAGCAAATTCACGAAGCACGCTCTTCTCCAGAGTTTTTTCCATGCGGTCAATCATCTCGTCGGCACCCTGCTTCCACGTCTCTAGGTACAAGACTCGATACTTATGAATCTGTTCCGAGTCGTGCAACTCGCCCAGACTGGATATTGGCTGGGTTCCAGCTCGTGGGTGGGGTTTCCTTACGCAGTGAGTGATCGCTCCCTAACAGCCATTCATAGCCAAAGAATGATGCACGATTTTATCATTGCTGTTCCAGCATTCCACCGCCGTCTCAACATTGTACATTCATTTAATGAATGCATTTGTGTTGGAGAATGCAATCCAACAAGGACCAATGCAATTGTTGCACCATGCATAATTAATTATGCGCTGTGAGGACGCTGAAACCACAGGCTCGAATGGCTATACCTGCTCTAAGAGTTCACACTGACCCAAGTTCCGCAATTGAAATGCCCCGCTTCGACGACAGGTTACCATTCGTTCCCGGGGGTGGACTGGTAGTCTGTCGACCGCTACATAGTGATTCGCACTCGCTATTGTAATGAAACACGATCATTTACATACCCTAGATTCGCGTTCGAGAAGACTGCAAGGCGGAGAAAGAAGATGTTTTGAAGCAGACAGCGATCACCAGTACTTTCAGCGGATTTTAGTGTCAAATTCACCAATGCCTGAGGGTACGATAAGTCTGAAATCCAGAGGCGATACGTGAATGTCGGCTATTGTTTGATGAACTTTCGTGTTCACAAAGTGTAGGAAAGTGTAATGCACTTGCGAGGGGATGCTGCCCAGTCCATACATTGGTAAGGTCTGTCCGTGCAGCTCTCTCAAGTCTAACTGCACGCGTTGTCCTGCAGCCTGCACGCACTTCAACATTGTTCTCATGAACGCAGCATCCGCAGAGGTGACAAGATGCCCTTCGGGGAATAATGGGTTAAGTGTCAAATTTTACTATCAGATGAAATATAAAATGGACCAATTATCACCAATTGTTTTTACTTTCACGAATTTCCCAATTCGAATTTCCGCGAAGAACTTTGCGGAACCACAGCCACTTTTGCCTCGAAACACTCAGCCGCCAAGTTAGAAGCCAAGATGCAGATCCAGATCAAGGTACCCACGCCCCCACGCCGCGATCACAGGGGCTGGAAGGGTACTAATAAGTGTGTTTATTGCGCTGGTGTAGACGCTCACTGGCCGGAAGCAGACGTTCAACTTTGAGCCGGACAACACGGTACGATGCGATATTCTGGCGCTTCGGACGGTGTGATACTGACGTTGTTTCTCCTTCCGTGAACAGATCCTGCATGTGAAGCAGGCCCTACAGGAGAAAGAAGGTATCCAGGTGGACCAGATTCGTCTCATCTACAGTGGCAAGCAGCTGTACGTGGAGTTAGTCTTGAAACGATGAGCTAGACACGGATGTTGATGGCCTTGCTGCTCTACAGAGCCGATGACAAAAATAAAAATACTAAGTATATATAACAATTACTACTAGTAATAGGAATGTGCAACTACGTTTTGGATAGTGGATTAAAGTGTAAGGCAAAGCCATCGCAAGAGCGTTGTGGTAAGCATCCACTTTCAAAGTTTCCTTCCATTGAAATTTTCTCGCCAGAGGTCAGTGAAGATATGATGAAAAAGATAATTTCAGCTCCGATGGATGAAAGAATCACTTGCTTGTGTGGATCATCGATGGAGAGATGGAATTTCGCAAAGCACTGCAATAAAGAAAAACATTCGAAGTGGATTAAATCAATGCCATATCCGCAAGATCTTGGGTGGTGGGGCCCAGACTATAGCAAATGGTAAGCCAGCTATCCAAGTATTATATTTTTATTTTTGATAAATATAAAGTTAGTAATATAGTAAGATGGCGTACTCGTCCGAGCAATACGAACTTAATAAAGAGCGCATCAAGGCGCTACTATCTAAAGACAAGGGAAACGCGACTGGCGAAGCAGCGAGAATATGATGAGAAGCATCGAACGGAAATTCGTGCTCGTAAGAAAAAAAATATTCAAGCAAGTCGGAACTTAAGCAAATTAACGAAAGCGAACTTAGCTAATTAATTAACACTTTCGCGGTGCAAGGGCGCATTTCTCGCCCTTTAACGCTGTTTCCAAAACACGGTGACAAATGGACTTCTAAAAGGGCGATTTTTGCGCCCTTTTAGCCTGATCCCGCGCTCGACCTACCGTGTAATATTACTACCAATCACAGCATTTTGTTTAAGAGGGATGGGGGTATTTTTCAAATGCTCGCGTCTCCGAGGTGTATTTTATTGCTTCAGCCGCCGTAATCGGCCGCAGCCGCACCGCCGCGTCATCGACCAAGCGCTGCAAAAACAATGAGCACCAGTATCACCGTGCAGCCAGTCATATCGCCATACATAAGGTAAGTCAAATGCACTACATGCTGACTTCATTTCACATACAAAAATTAGCAGAAATGCGCACAAGTTTCACTGACAAAGAAGACAAGCTACTGGTCCAGATCACACTTCAGTTCGAGAGGGAAGGCCTTCGCATCACCTGGGCATATGTGGCCCGTCGGATGAAAACCAAGCGCTCTGCGAACGAGCTCCGTCTTCGGCTGGCCAGTCTCAAGAGGACGTACGGGAAGACCATAAGCAGCTTTCCGCGGTGCTTTTTCAGTGGTCTGCCTTCCAGGGGAGTTCTAGTCGCGCGAGCGCGGCCGCCGCCATCTCTCCTCATTTCCTGGCGACTAATAGCGCCGACGCACGCACCACCTCCCCGTCTCGGCCGCACGCCCTCCACCACAACATCGGCTAGTCTTTCCAACGGATCAGGCGGTGTTGTCGCCATTGGCACCGACACCAGGTCCTCCTTCAAGTCCGCGAGCAACAGCCCCGACCAGCCCGCGAGCAGCACCGACACCGAGGTCATGCGCACCAAGTCTGTCCGTGACACCGCCGTCACCAGCTGCCTCGCAGCGGAGTCTGGTGTCCGTGCCGCCATGGACGTCAAGGCCAAGACTTCAGACCGCGCTGCCACCAAGTCCGTGCGCGGCTCCGTTACCATGCCCAGCCTCTCCGCCGAGGCTGGTGACCGTGTCGGGATCGCCGCCGTAGCCACGTCTGCGGTCAACACCACGTCCGAGCCGGCGAGCCACACCATATTCAAGTCTGTGGGCAGTACCACCTTCGCGGGCTGCGTCGCCGCTGAGTCACGTGAAACTATACTCAACCCAGGGCAAGCAGCGAAAGCTGTGAATCTCATATTTGCAGGAATCAGTGCGCACGATGTCCGCCAGCAAGCCGGCCGTACTTATGGCAATGCTGGTGAGGTGTTACCGTCGGGTGTCTCAAAGATACTTGAAGCTGTTGGACCCCTCGGAGAAGCCGACGTTTTCCTCGACGTTGGAGCTGGTGTGGGCAACATTGTCGCTCAAGTTGCACTTGCGACGAGCGTTAGAACGTGCATTGGCGTCGAGCTTCGAAAGGATCTAGTTGCACTTGAGGTGAAGCGACTTGTCAGTTGGAGAGATTGAGCGATTCGGAAGGGACTGATGGCATGAGATCGCGTTTGGAGGAATCGCGATGGAAAGATTGCGGATGTGTCCAGTTATGGCCAGTTGTGTACAGTGGTGTCCAGTTATGTCCGGTTGTGTTCAGAAGACATCCACCTCCGGATTGAAGTGGATACATGTCAACCTGATGAGTATGGCGTAATCATTTATGCCGACCTGATCAAGATCGATATTGAGCAATCATTTCGATACGTAATCTGATCCAGATCGACATGCGACAAACATTTCGATACGCGATCTGTACTCACGATTATTGTGGGTACAATGGACCAATCTTTTCGACACGGTACCGCGATCTTGGTACGTCAGACCAAGTTCAAGCTACGGTGTGCAATCAAGGGATGCGCAAGCGGGATAGGGAGAAAGCAGGATAGGGAGAGATCTTTCGGGCCTTTACTTTTGGTTAAGAGATTCAGATTTGCCTTGCAAGACACAAGTGGCGTCCATACTTTCCGGGGAAGGAATTACATTGGCCTACCCGACGAAGGACCCACCCAGTCGATCAAGGACACGACGCAGACCTGGATAGCTTGGCCAGGGTGCGATCGTACAATCTCATCTCAACTCAAGACCCCGCCAGAGGAGGCGGCAAGCAACGGAAAGGACTACAACAGCACACCCCCAAGGACACCCCCCACGTGATCGACTTGTCCCAAGACCCGATCACCAACCACCGACGACCACGTGAAGGATACCTGCGTGGCCGTCACCCACCCATTCCCCGGAAGGAGCAGTCCAGCTGCAACCTCCGCCTTGGTCACCCACTGACATCTTCAGTGAACACCGGAAGAGCGTAACCCGCCCCGCCGTCGGGTACACAAGGTGACTACAAGGTTTTCTGATCACGCCTGATCAACGGAGTACCCCCTCCGATAGTCGGCAGTCTGGGCCTACCGCTGGCAAGCTCGGATCGCGTCATCGATTTTCGCGATCCCGCTCCGCCACAATGGTGCGCGTGCCCGGATCTTTTGGTGATTCACAGGGATTTCACCGTGAGTCCACCGAAGAAGATGTCAAGATCAAGACGGAACCAGGGGACGAGACGTCGACGGAAGATGGATCGCCGCCGACGGCGCTGAAAGTGCCAGGATCATCTGATCGCAAGAGTGCTGGGAGGAGCTCTGACGATGTGATAGAGGAAGGTTCAGCGATGGACCTAGAAGAAAAGCCTCCCCCTCCCCTCCCCAGGACCCCCGCGGATCGCGATGCGAATCGCGATCCGCCGGACGAAGATCCGACGGTGAAAACCGAAGGACCTTCATCCAAAACCACTCCTCCAGCCTCGTACCCAACCGCGAAGAAGAACAAGTCAAAGACCTCACGCAAGAAGCTGAAGGCACCGGAGTCTGAAGCCGAAGACCAGGAGGATCGCAACACGTGGACGGATGAGCAACTGGAGTCTGCCTTCTTCTACAAGGACCTGTACAAGTTCCTGCATGAAGATCCTGTAATGAAGATCGTGCGTCCCAAGCCAATCGGAGAACTTCAAGGTCCGGTGAAGGCGCCAAAGGAGGTGACCAACTAGCTTGACGCAGTCAAACTCCTGATGCGAATGTTGAAGGGAGCAGGAATCGTACTTGGTTCGTTCAACGCGAACGAATTGTTCGACCTGGCGTTGCCGGTCATCAGGGAAGCTACGTTAAACCTGTTCACGAAGCTGACGCCCCTTGTCGGAAGCGTCGTCCCGGTTCAACGTACAAGACCAACACCGACTCGCAGCCAAACTGGATCGTCACAATATGCCTCAGCCACATCGGAAGCAGGATCGGACAGCTCGATCAAGCTGCAGCGGATGACGCTTGGACCAGCTGGAGCAACCATGCTACAATCGCGAAAAGAGCGATCGGAAGCCAAGCCGACGGAGATCGTACCACACGATCCAGTCCAAGCGCCGCCCGAACGCATGCAATCATTCTTCAATGCAGCGATGGAACGTTTCCTGAAGGAACAGCAAACGACCGTGACGCCGCCAGCGGCCGTTCGGAACAGTCCAACCGGAGCTCAAGACGTGGACATGGAGTCCGTGGGATCAAACCGCCTAAATCATTCGCATCCAAGTGAGTACGATCCGGACGACTTGAACGTCGGAGTTGCTCCCCGTGCCGCAGTCGCTTCTGCTGGAGCCACGAGCGGCGGAGCACTCTCTGCCACCCGCATCAGGGTTTCTGCGATCTCGGAACTAAAGGAATTCTCCGGGAAGGATAACGACGAAGATCGCGCTAGAAGCTGGTTCAGCAAACTGAAGTCTGCTTTCACTCGTGATCAAGCTCCAGACGGCGAGAAGTGTCTGGTGTTTGGAGATTTGCTCACTGGTCCAGCGCGCAACTGGTACCGACAGCTAAGTCGAACGACGCGTGGCAACTGGAAGGAGCTATCCAAGAACTTCCAGACCCAATACTGCGGGCGTGGTGTATCTGTCGCGAGACAGTATTACCATGCGCGGAAGAGATCGGACGAATCGCCGTTGGAATATCTGCACCGTTTGAATGTCGCGGGTTTGAGAGCTCAGCTCTCGATCAAGGATGGATCGATCGAGACCCGCCGTGAGCATGTCGATCACTTTATCGAAACGCTCGACGATCGCGATCTGGCCAGCCAACTGGCGCTGCTCAGAATCCCGGATGCAGACACTCTCGAAGAAACACTGCGATCCCGACAACGCGCGAAGGCGAGGCAGGGAAAAACGGTGTATGGATCCATCAAACCCAAGCAGAAGACGCCAACTGGGATCACCCCATCCGCCAACGCTCGCGCGGTTCGTACAGTCCGTACAATGGCCAACTCGAGTGAGTCCGAACCGGAAACCAGCGGATCGGAAGGAGAAGGCGATCTGCGCAAGGTGTACTTCGCGGCAACGCCTGACCAGCCGACTCGATTGCGATCGGATCAAGATCAACGTCGTCTTAGTCGAGACTCCAACGACCGTCGCCTCGATCGTCCCACCGGACTACCCGAAGGAGACATCCCGCGGAAGCCATGTTCCCACTGTGGATCGTCGAAGCACACCGATCTTGGTTGCTGGAAGCGTCTGACGTGCGAGAAGTGCGGCAAGAAGGGTCACCCTACTGACCGCTGCCTCTTCGTCTGCAAGGCCTGCGGCGAGATCCACGGAGCTGGAGAGTGCCCGATGGAAGAGTTTTACAACTTGATCCGTCAATGGTATAACCCGAACAAGCACGGTGGAATGCTCCCGCAAGCGGCCGAAAAGATGTTAAACTAGATCGCTCGCCGGGTTTGAATCCGGTACGAGACGAGCGTTCTCAGTTCTGCATCTATGCATATGTCGAGAAACAGTCGAAGTCAGAGGTGAGTAAGCTGATTCGGCCGACTGACAATACATGTGATCTTCATGACAAGCGTACCGTGGCGATTTCCAGCCTGCATCAGATCGACGAGTATTCGCGATCAGAAGTGACAATGGCTTTGGATCTTCTGCACGGAGAGTCACGAGGATATTGGAAGTACCATGTGCCAGACAAGAAGTTTCGGCAGGCGAAAGCCATGGGGAAGATCAACAACGAAAGGGCCACATTGCTGTTTGACAGCGGCGCCGAGGTGTCCATTCTGGATGCCGCCTTTGCTCGTAAGGTTGGGTGCTACGTGGACAAAAGTCAAGAGTTGGAATGTGAAGGAGTTGGTAAGAGTCCCTACATGGCGGATGGACGTACCAGAATCAAGATCACGCTCGCGGGATCACTGGTGTACTACTTCGACGTTTGGGTTGGTCCACCCACAGGTGGCCAAGACCTGATCCTGGGGATGGATTTCATGGTGCCAGCTGGCATCCGCCTCGATCTGGCTGACGGTTCGATAAATCTTCCGGACGAGGTGCGGATTCAGATAGCCGGTCGACGTCAGCTCTACGGGGAGAAGGTGTCGCAAGTCAGGCTCGGCGAGCACTGTCAGTTGGAAGTCGGAGCGTCGGTCGAAGTCCGGAAGGGTTTCATTCCGTCGAGCCACCGAAAGCTGTGGGTTACCCGAGGAGAACGATGGGTGCCGAGTTTGATTGCTGGACTAGGGAAGACACGCTACCTGAAAATCACGAACATCAGCAATCGGAAGTTAGTGTTGCAAGATGATGCCCACATAGGCATGTGGCTCGAAGGAGGACGCGTACCTCACGCTCCTGGTTTCGTACTGATCGGGTCACGCCGGTATGCTGAGTGGCAAAACCTAGCGTTTCAAGCCACCACAGATCAGCAGCCCGAGGAAGAACCAGACACGAGGCCCGTTGGACCGATGGTGGACCGACCCCAGTACGTCACACCGACGAAGATCTGGAGTCGAGACGCCGGGGCGCCGAAGGTAGCTGTCGCTCAAATCACCGAGTCCCGCCCTGTTGAGACAAAATCGAGGACAAATACCCCCGGGATCAATGAGGCGCACGAAGAGGGTAATCCGATTGCGACGGAGATGTCGTCAGACAGAATGGAAAAGCGAAGCGACGGGATGCCTATCGGAAGAGCGCCCATGATCGAGCCGAAGACGCCGCCGATCACCGAGTCGGAGATACCAGATGACGACGAAGTCTGTTACCATGAAGGAGGCGACTTGTTCGCGGAAGACGTGGAAAAGCAGATGGCTGTCTTGCCTGAGGTAGCAACCACTACCGACGAAGTCATGATCGAAGACATTCAGGTGGGAGACCCTGATTTCAACACCCCTGAGGAGGTCGATCGTCTACGACAAATCATCTGGCGCCGGCGTCACCTACTGATCGGAAAGGGAAACGCGTTACCCCCGGCGGCTGTAGGCGCGGTGTGCGACATCGACGTTGGGGGAGCAACTCCTGTCGCCCAACGCGTTCGCCGGGTCGCCCCACAGTTTCGCGAGAAGCTGTCGGACCTGATCAAGAGTTTGCTGTCTGCGGAGATGATCGTTCCGTCAACCTCGCCGTGGGCATCACCGATCGTGATCATCATCAAGAAGAACGGTGTTGACATCCGACTCTGTATCGATTACAGGCTGGTGAACGGATTGACACGACTGATGGTATATCCCATGCCGATGATCAACGATCTCTTGGAAGATTTGGACAAGGTGCTTTGGTACTGCTCCCTCGATATGGCCAGTGGTTTCTGGGTGGTGTCTATGACTGAGCGAGCTCGGAAGATCTCTGCCTTTGTCACGCCATTCGGACTTTTCGAGTGGACGCGCATGCCTTTTGGGCTGAAGAACGCCCCACAGATTTATCAGAGACTGATCGACAACGCGCTGTATGGACATCTCCGAATCCGCGCCGGTCACGACCCGTCGAAGCCGATCGACGTGTTCGAGGCAGGGGAACCAGAGCCGGAACTGAAGCCGTCCGTGCTGGGAAGACGGTCGTACATCGACGACATTCTCGTTACGGCGACCACTAGGGATACTTTATGTGAAAAGGTTGAGAGGTTGTTGGACGCTTGCGAACGGTGGAATATGTCGATCAGCGTTGTCAAGAGCTTCTGGGGCCAGCGCAAGGTGGGTTACTTGGGCCATCAGGTGTCTGCTGATGGTTTGGAAGCTCACCCGAAGGACTTTGAGGCGCTGAGTAATCTCCCCTTCCCGCTGACGCTGCGATCGATGCAGGCTTTCCTCGGAAGTTTGAACTACTACAGTCGCTTCATTGAAGACTTCGTGATCTATGCCGCCGGCTTGTACGAGCTGCGCGAAGCGGACTTTCATGAGATCAGCCGCCTAGAGAGGATCAACCCTGACCAACAAATGACTGGGGGCGACGAACCACAGATTCCGGACGCTGATCGCTGGACCCGAGCGAAGATTGCATTCACAATGTTGAAGGCCAAAATCGTGTCCACACCGATCCTGAAGCATTTCGATCCCGATCGCACTCCAGTGATCGTGGTCTACGCGAGTCAGTGGGCGATATCTGCGGCACTTGTGCAAGAGCATGATGGCGTGTACTGGCCAGTAACTTTCACCAGTTGTACTTTGAAGTCCAACGAGCTCAACTACGGAATCGTCGACAAGGAAGTCTTGGCGCTTTTACGGATGCTGGACGTGAATTACACCTTGCTGACGACGAGATCGATCTTGGTGTTGTCCAGGCACTCGACGTTGGCTTGGCTAGTCAACTCAGCCGGTTTCCAGGGAAGACTCGGCAACTGGGCTGCACTGCTCTCAGAGTGGACGTTAGAGATCCGGAAATGCACGAAAGGGGAAGATGCAATCCTGGGCGTGATTGCAGCAAGCATCACACCTGGCACTGAAGTAGACGAAGCGCTGATCGCGATTGCGCCGGTGAAACAGCCTCGACAAACGATCCTCATGCCACCCCCTACGGTTGAAGCGGACGAGAATTTGTTAGTCGCGAGCTTCGATGGATCAGCACGTGTTAAACGTAGCGGTGGGGCTTACAGCGCGATCATATGGAAGCTCCCCGAGTGGACGATTTTGTTAGCCGCGTCGGAGTACATGCCCGATCTGACCGTGAACGAAGCTGAGTACCGCGGGTTGTTGCTGTGTTATGATCTGCTGTCGACTTTGGACCGGGGGCGGATCGTGATCTGCGGTGATTCCAACCTGGTGATCCGCCAGATGCGTGGTGAGATCGCGTGTAAGGCGCCAGGCCTGTTGCTGTTGCACCAAAAGGCAATGGAACGGCTCAGATCGTGGCCGAAACACGAGTTCCTGCACATGAAGCGAGACTGGAATCAGAGCGCAGACAAGTTAGCGAGCGCCGCTCTCCAACGAGAAGAAGGAACTGTGATTACCTCAGAGGATGATCGGCAGGACTTGGTCACGCTTAACCGTCTGGATGAGCTTCTCAAGCCGAAGGATGACGACGGTATTGTCCGTGTGTCCGCGGTGACTAGATCAACGCGGCGTCGGCGATCGTCTCCCGAGGCTCTGCAGGAAACGATCATTCAGCGCATGCGAAGTGAGCGAGTTGTCCAAGCCCAGAATGAGGAAAAATGGATCACCGACCTAAAGGCGTACCTGAAAGGAGACGTCGGTAGCTTGACCGCGAAGGAAGCCAAGTCGTGTGCTAAGATCGCGGACGAGTACGAGCTGGATGAGAGCGACTTGTTGCTCTATTGTCCATCATCCATGAAGCAGGACGAGGATCGGGATGTTATCGCAAAGTTGATGGTCCCAGAGACTCTGCAGCAAGATTTCTTACATCACTATCATGCGAGTCTGGAAGGAGGGCATCAGGGGATCGGAAGAACGTACCGACGAATCCGATCGCATTTTCACTGGAGAGGTCTGTACCGAAGTGTCCAACGCTACATGGGAGAGTGCACAGACTGTGAGACAGGGAAAGGGCGACCCTTCGTGAGAGGAGAGTCCCCTGGAAACTTGCAAGCGACGTACCCGTTCCAGATTGTCGCGATGGATCACATTCCGTCGTTGCCCAAGTCCTTCAAGGGCAACACGGAGCTACTGATCTGGGTAGACCTGTTCTCGGGATATGTGATCGCGAAAGCAAGCGCGTCAAGGACGGCCCAGACGATCGCGGAGAATTATGAAGAGTGTGTATTCCGCTGTTTTGGAGCCAGTGAAGCCATTCGGCACGACAGAGAACCCGGTTTTATGTCTGATTTCTTCCGTGCATTCAGCCGGATCGTGGGACAAAAACAGAGGGCCACGATGGCGTACCGGCCACAAGCAAACGGAACAGCTGAGCGTATGGTGCAGACGTTGACTTGAGCGTTGAAGTTGTACGTCGCAGACGTTAACCAACAAGACTGGGACGAGTACGCAGAACGCCTCACATTCGCGATCAGCACGGCCCAAAATCGTGTGCGTGGAGACACGCCGTACTATCTGATCCACGGATGGGACCCACGATCCACGCTGGAAGCGGCGCTACCCATTGGGAGCACTCGCCGACGTGATCGCGAGCCACGACGATGGCGATTCCACATGCAAAGTCAATATCGGCGCGCTAGGGAGCAGGTAAATGAGCGGCTCCGGGAAGCGATCCAGTCGCGGGCCAACGAACACAACCAGAACGTCCGATCTCAGGAGATTGAGGCTGGTGCTCAAGTCTGGCTGTATCTCGACCGGGTGAAGGAAGGCTTCGCGAGAAAACTGGCGCATATGTGGCACGGCCCGTTCCGGGTAGTCGAGATGGTAGGTAATCACGCAGCGAGACTGGAGACTGCCGGCACGGAGTACCGCTTATTCCCGATCGTCCACGTGTCCAAGCTCAAGCTGGTGCGAAGCTTTCCCGATCGCCCTACGTTGGCGCTCACCGTGGCTGAAGGCGATCGTTTCGATTTTGACGAAGCAATCCTGCCAGAAGATAGTTGGGAACGCAGCCTTGGCGAAGACGAATACGAGGTTGACAGGATTGTGGACGTGCGATCAGGGCGGCGTACGCGCTATGGGCGAGTTCATCGAGAGTTCCAAGTGTACTGGAAGGGCTACGAGGATCCATCATGGGTCGACGAGGCCGACCTCAACTGCGGAGCATTGTTGCGTGAGTATGAACCTGAGGTAACTAACCGCAACCGATTCGGAGTCATGCAGTCGCATGAGGCGGAGGAGGAGGGCTCGTAGCAGGTTGGCTGTTGCGGGCGGAAGATGTGAAGAAAGATGTGCGGGGAGGCCGCACATCGAGGAGGAAGGGATATTTGTGGAGTGACGTATGGCCTGGGGCGAATCTACCCTCTTTCAAGGTGGCACCCAGAGCTTCATAAGCAAGGCAGATCGATGAAGAAATAACGCAGAAACCGAGGTGAATGAGATCATGTGATCTCGTTAAAGGGTTACGGGATAGCTAAGCGCGATTTCCTAATTCCCGGTCGCTGGACGACAACATTTGGCGGCAAGACGCGGAAGGCGAGAACCAGGGTGGTCTGGAAGGTTGTCGCGGTACTGGTTACGCCACGGCTCCTCCAAGTCAATCGCGCGAAGAGCGTCGACCAAGGTCGAGGGTCGTGGGGTACATCCCAAGCCGGGATACCACACTCTTTTCTCGCCGAGCCGGGGAAAATGCAGGAAAAAGGGGTCAAGGAGCAGATCTAGATCGCAATGGCCGTCGATCATCCCGCGGAGAATGTGTCGCAAGAACGATTTCCAGCGGGCGCCAAGACGAGATCGCCGCTGACGTCGCTCTTCCCAGAAGGCGGCCAAGAACGGATCTGAGTTTCGAAGTGCCGAGCTTATGGGGAAGGCGTGGGCCGATTCCCACAGGGCCTGTCGATGTTCGTCCTCCAACTGCAAATACTTGGTCGAGATCGGCGTGAACCAACCCGTCATCTCGAACGACACTGGCGTCACGACGACGTTCAGATTCTCCCAAGGAGAAATCGCGTACAGGGCCAGGATCTGGAGCTCAGTGATCAGCCCTTCGGACCACCGATTGGGAGGAGGAGTCTGGTCACTTGGAGGAAATAACCAATTCTTCGGTTTGGCGAAATGATGGAAAAGCAAGTTGACGTCCATCTCCAGCACGCTGACGCGACCGACGTATCTAGCCGGCCACGGATCGACGTCAACCGCAGTACGGCGAACACGATTTTGATAGCCGGGAATCCACTCGTCGCGAGGAATGGTGGTTGGCGCAAGCTGTGCCAACTGCCCGGGGTTGAGAAGTTGATTGCGATGAGATCGTGGTTCGCTGATCACGCTGTCATCACTGTCAGTCTGGTTGACCACACCCGAAACCCCTTGAGCTGCGTCACGATCGGTTGCCGCCCCAGAGGTATGAGCAGTTTGATCACCATCACCGTCCTGGCTGTTGTTGTCACTCGACTGGTCGCTGCGCTCACTGTTGTCACCGTGGCTGGATCGATGATCATCGTCACTGCTATCCCTGGGACTGTCACCACCACCGGCATCTCCAGAGCGACCATGGTTCCCGTTCGAAGCCTCAGAGGAGTCGGGCGACCCGACATCAATTGGGCGATTGGGCGATCCACCAGTGGATGTGTCGGCAGAGCGGCGCCGGAGGGAAGATCGAGAACCAGTAAGCGCTGCCCTCAGTGAATCGTCATCACTTTTCGATGACGAACCGGACTGAGATCGACCATCCCCGTTTGAATGGGACGGACTGTCGCCGCTAACATGCCCCGAGCTGGACCCTGAAGGCGAACGCCCACGGGGCGAATTGGAGCCCAACGAACGCGATCGACGAGGAGGAGGAGGAGGAGATGGACTGGCCGAAGATCGTGGACTACGGGGCCTTTTGGAACTGCCTTGAGCGTCGGGCGAGCTCGGCGCTGGTGCCGAAGTGGACCCGGGCTGCACCAGGGAGATCAATCCAGCCACACGATCACGGATGGTGTCGCGATCATGGCGGTAGACTCGGCCAACAATGTAGGCAGTACCGATAGGCCGATAGACCTTCGCTTTCATCCATCGTTCCTTGTCCGGCGAGAACGCGACCAGCTTGCTCACGTACACGTCCTGCAGCATGATGGGTGGTGTTCGTGTTGGCGTCGTTGTAGCACCCGTTACTCCACTGGTTGTTGCTCGCCCAGACTGTGGTGATTCGGGGATCGCGACTCCATCAGTTGGAATTCGGTCGCCGCGGCTAGCAGCAGCGCTCACAACGACTGCTCCAGCCGTGTCACCATTATCACCGCCACGCGCACCAGCTCCTGCAAAACCAGCAACACACCATTAGCTTATCTATTTCTGCTTGCACTCTGAGATCCAGCACCCCATTTCTAGTACCTGTGGCTCGAGCTGCACGCTGAGCAGCCCGTTCACCGCGTCCCCCACGCGCACCACGTTCACCACGCGCGCCGCTTCCACCACGTGCGCCACGTCCTCCACGCGCACCACGTTCACCACGCGCACTACGCGCACCACGTCCACCACGCTCACCACGTCCACCACGCTCGTTCTCAATAGGCACAGCGACACCTGCCTGGTCGGCAGCACCTTCAGCGTCCACCATGACGTCGTCGGTCATGTCAACGATGCTGCCGTCAACTCCTGCATCAACACCAAACCGATAGTTAGTCACGGCACGCGCTCATTCCTCACGCTGCCTTTTGTTACAAGTCGCACCTACTGGGCTGGCGACGCTTGCAGCCGGACGAACCGTACCTTCTCGTCGTCTACCTACGTGCACTAGAGGCACGGTCACTACTGCTTGGTCGTGAGCGACCACCGCCGCTGTACTGACGCTTTCCATGACTTCATCGCTGACATAATTCTCTGCGTTACCAATGCGCCCACCGTTAGTCAAACCACCAACAAACACAACGTTAGTCGCGCCACTCGTTGTTGTAGCCCAACTTCCCAAGACGCAACCGCACCTGCAGCGCTTGAGGCTTCCTGATCGGCGTCGCCATGCCTAGATCCTTGCCGGCGACGTTCGGCAGTGACTGCCTGTCCAGCAGCTCTGCCAGCGACGTCGCCACTGTCTTCTCCACGTTGAGCTCCAACGCCTACACCACAAACAAGTGCAACGTTAGCCATACAGCTACCTAGCCACTTGTCATACCGCTGCATGCACAGACATAACGTCTTGCCTAGCTGCAGTTGCTGCGGCGTCACGGTTGCGCACCTCCTCGACATACCTCAGCACGGCCAGCTCGCCGAGAAGGAAATCAGCACCCTCTACACCCCCCAGGCCGAATGTACTTGTAACGCGAGTCAAGACCCTTGCTGGACGGTTTCTTGGACGTCCATCCTGCTTTCTTCAGCGCGGCCCACGCGCCCTTGAACACTGCAACACCTCCGAGACTGCTGGCGGACTCCGCCGGTGCTGTATCGACACCAGATCCCGCGCGGCGGCGCTTGCTGGCGCCTACAGGACCGGTACACTTGCGCTTCTGCCCGGGCAGCGCTTCCGCCATATACGGCTCCTTTTAGAAATGAGAGAAGGAATCAGCTGGAAGGTTGATACGTGTCGTGTGTTTGTGGTCAATATAAAGGTTTCTAAATACAGATATTGGATGAGTCTTTATTCTTTATACACATACAAACGTACAAGCTATGAAGTCTGACAGTAGGGACCAAGCTTTGGGCGCCATGATTTGGCGCGAAAAGCGTTTCGTACGCAATCCCCCTTTTGGAATACAGTGTGCAAGATATATGCACCAGAGCATTGCGTCGAAGATACTACGTAGTATACCTTAACGGAGTCATACGAACACGAAGATATATGCACCCATTGAGTGACCCGCATATTCATTGCTCTACATTGCCGGGAATACAAACATACTGGCTGTGTAGCTGTACCTGAAGCGATTAGCTGTGAGAATGCTGGCGACAAAACGAGCCAGATACAGAGCTATAGCCAACTAGTCACGTCCGGTAGAGAGTGGTGCGATATATAGCGCACGCGAAAGCCGAAGCCGAGCATCATCCTCCGGCCAACGTTGGCGCGTCATCACCCAGAAAACGGTCGACGAGGCGAATATCTTCGTAAGTTTCGCTGTTATCTTTCCGTGGTGGAACGCTGTATCATTCCATTTTGACCAATCCCAGTAGTAGAGGGCTGTTTCAGCTGGATCACACCAAATAATTCACTTATTAGCCAATCAAAATGCAATCTAAAAGGGCGCATTTTGCGCCCTTTTAGGTTGGACATCATCAGTGCCGACTGCATCGTGTTTGATTTGCACACACGCCCCGTCTCTATCGACAACTAAAAGGGCGAATTTTGCGCCCTTTGAGTTTAATTGACTTGACTTTGTATAGTATAGTTCGTAGAGTCTATAGCAGCTCCTCGCGAAAGGGTTAAAAAAAAATCTCGGATATAATGTAACGGGGTTACCTGAAGAGTGCCCGTCACTCTTCCGAGTTGGGTACATGGTGTACCCAACATCACTGACACGTGATGGTGGCTCACAGCCACCCATACATAAAACATATAGGATAAACTAAAGTTGACTTAGGAATTGTATTGCAAGACGATCTCTAGGTAACTAATTATAAACATATCAGTCTATAAACTACGTTATCTAAGTCAACCGTTCCCCAAGACCGGGAACTAGTGAACCGCCGTTCACTTGGAGTTTGTATACTCCTAACACTTCTGTGGTGGAGTGGGATCGCAAAAATGGATGATGCGATCCAAACTCACCAGCGGTACGCCCGGACTGCCGACTATCGGAGGGGGTACTCCGTTGATCAGGCGTGATCAGAAAACCTTGTAGTCACCTTGTGTACCCGACGGCGGGGCGGGTTACGCTCTTCCGGTGTTCTCTTGAAGGACGTCAAGGGTGTGACCAAGGCGGAACTTGTTGGAGCTGGACTGCTCCTTCCGGGGAATGGGGGGATGACGGCCACGCAGGTATTCTTCACGCGGTCGTCGGTTGTTGGTGATCGGGTCTTGGGGTAAGTCGATCACGTGGGGGGTGTCCTTTGGGTGTGCTGTTATAGCCCTTTCCGTTGCTTGCCGCCTCCTCTGGCGGGGTCTTGAGTTGAGATGAGATTGTACGATCGCCCCCTGGCCAAGCTATCCAGATGTGCGACGTGTCCTTGGTTGACTAGGTGAGCCCTTCTTCGGGTAGGCCAATGTAGTTCCTTCCCCGGGATGTGTGGACGCCACTTGTGTCTTGCAAGGCAAATCAGAATCTATTTAAGCAAAAGTAAAAGTCCTAAAGATCTCTCTCCCTATCCCCATCCCGCTTGCGTGCCCACCGACTGCACATCACACTTGAACTTCCATCTGTATATCTTGACCTCGTATCGGAATGACAGTAACATTGTACCTAGCATCCATCCGATCCAACTGTACCACTGTGGCGGTACCATGTCGATCTGATCAGGTGAGTCCAGATGATCGCGTATGCCCAGATGATCGCAGATGTCTGGTTGATCGCAAGCGTCCGGATGATCGACTGTACCGAAAGGGTGGTACCAGGCAGATAAAATTACCTGTACCATCATTGTGGTACCAAGTCAGGTGCTGGGCTATCCGGACATATCCGGCACCAACCCCAACCCTTCTGGTCCAATCAGTCCAGACGCGATCTCTTCCCATCATCGGCAATTTGACCCAGGTCGCTTCACCTCAATCGCCCCCTGCTCTGCGACCAGCCGTACGGCGGTTGGTCTCAGCGCACTCCATCACATTTCCGCTTCCTTCTCTGAACCACCACCGGGGAATTCCGTGCCAGCCCCAGTTATGGCTGGTGCAGCTGACGCACCGTCCGACGATCCTCTCGTCGTCGCGCCTGATACGTCCGCCGATCACACCTCCGAGGCTCCGGTCGTCTCTACTGCTCGCGTCGCACTTCCTAGCGTTAACCTCGGTGCCGCCCGGGACTCTCTCGCATTATTCTCGTCCCTGCTGGAACGCATCGAAGCTCAAGCTGATCTCGACGATGCTCATGCAGTATTGCAGCAGGCATATCGTGACCAAGTTGCGCGAGCGGATCGATTGGAGGCCGATCTGAACGCCGCGTACGCGGCTGCTTCTCCCTATGTGTTGCATTGCCAGCACCAATATGATCTCCTATTCCGGCGCTATCAAGAAACCCGGCAGATGGCGGCCGACTTCGAAGCGGCAGTGCGCGAGCGTCTCGACAATTCGCACGAGATCGCAGCCATGCGGGATCGTTTGCGCGTCGCACAGGAGGTCCTCGCGGAGGAAACCACGCGATTACAGGCGGAGTTTGCCGATCAACTCGTCGTCTGGCTGATGCAGAGTCTCCGGTGGCTACAAAGCAGCCGCATGGGTCAGCACGTCGTCTCGCCACATTACAGGAAGGGTTGGACCAGGCGATCGCAGATCGCGACCGCGCCGCTTTGGATTTGGTCGAAGCCAACAAGAACCTTGGTGCACTTGAGTCGTCGCAGCGTGCATTGGAAGACGCGACGTCTCGACTACGCGGTCAAAACGAACGTCTCGAGCAGCGCGTGTCTAATCTTCAAGCGCAGCTGGCTCAACAAACAGCTCGGGCCAAGCGGAACTTCGATCGTGTTGACGCAGAGAGGGAACAGTTCCGTTCTCGTGCAGAGGCTGCTGGGGTCACTCTCCAGACCACGTCCAAGAACCTGCAGCGGGTTATGGCCGATCGCGATCGAGCGCAAGCTGACCGTCGATCTACTCGTAAGTCCGCCTCGCATCCGATACATCTTTCGTGCGTGACACTAACATTGTTCCTCTATGTGTTGTACCAGAGATCCAAGTTGATAACGCGCGGGCTTCAATCGCGCGATTGGAGCATGGCCTGAAGGCCTCGCAGGCAGATCGCAGCCGCATCAAGGCGCTCAATCACGAGAATGAGTTGCTCCTTGCTGACTTGGCCAACGCGCAGTCTGCGTCTTCTGCTCTCAAGAAGGCTTGTGATCGTGCTGTACAGGACCGCGATCAGCTCCGTCATAGGGTGGCGGGGTTGATCTCATTCATCCAACCCGCGCAAGACGAAACGCCACTTACTTCCTCTTCCAAGTCGACGCCTGCCGCATCCAAGAAAACGGCCAAGCGACCGCGCGGTAGTTCTTCGGCTGGCAGCTCAAGTCCGCCCCGTAGTCGTCCGCGACAGCGATCCCCTAAACCAGTGTCGGAATCAAGTACTGTTCCGCCTTCTCACGGTGGATCTGCTTCGCGATCTCTTTTCCTTTCGGGACCGTCAACTCCTAACTCCGGCAGGCTCGCTGGTGGCGATCACTCTCCATCTCAGCGGTCACCATCGGTTAACGCCTCCCCGACCAGTAGTGACGACGATTCTCTGTTGGCGGCTCTCGCAAGTTCGCGATCGTCCGGTCGTCGACGTTCGTCTTCCACCGGCAGCCCTAGCGGTCGATCATCCAGCCGCCCCATCGACATCGAGTCGTCCAGTTCTTCGGAGGCTTCGAACCAGGATCCTGATCAACTCGAAGAGTTGGAGGACGACCCTGGCAGTGCCTCTTCCGGTGACGAGAGTGATGGTGGTGCGGACATGCGCCACGTGATTCCGATCGTGGCAACGAGAATGACGGTGACAGTGACGGAAGCGTAGCTGATGAACCGCGGGCGCACCGCAATCACCTACTCACGCAGGTTGCCCTGGATCAGCTTGCTCGTCCCACCGTTCCCCGTGCTATCTGGATCCCTGGATATCGCGCTCGTTCTCGTAGGGCGGCCGCGGACGTTCGCCCGTGGTCGGCGAGCGCTTTGAGCCGGGTCAGTGTCTTAGAGATGGACATCGAGTTGCTCTTTCATCACCTGGCAAAGCCTACAAACTGGCTTTTTCCGCCGCAGAGTCGATCGCCTCGTCGCGGCGCTTGGTCACCCGGTCTGATCACCGAAAGCAACATTGCGGCACTTTACGCGACGACGCCGTGGAATTCTCTCAACGTCTTGGTGACGCCTTTATTTTTTGAGGTGACTGGTTGGTTCGAGGCGATGTCTCGGAAGTATCTGGAAATTGAAGATGATCACCGGCAGGCTCTATGGGAGGCTACGCACGCGTTCATGATCAGCTCCGCGCTTCGTAAATCGAACACATATCTGGCACGTCTTTGGGAAGATCGCAAGCAGAGACGATCACGTTTCGGTGCCGTCTGGAAACGCTTCCTCAAGTTGATCCTGCAAGGGATGATTGCAGGGCACTGCGACTTGGATATTCTGCTGGACCCTTTCTTTCTGCATTATCCCCGGGCGCACGAACAACGAGTTTGGTACCCTGGGCTTGGTTGCAGCTCTCAGCCATCCAACCTGGTAGACGCCCTACGTGCCGTCGATCTGGTTGACCCGTGGCGCAATCAGTATCGCGGCCACCTTCAAGATCATCCGGGCTCCCAACTGCCCCGCCTCACCGGCAAATTCTCTCCTGTCGCCGACTAAGATGAGGTAGTTAGTGGATCGTATATCTTCTCAACATGATCTCCACGGCTTCTTCCTTCGTTGTTTTTCTTCATCATTTTCTTGCTTTATCGAGCATCCCGCTCTGATCGAGAACAGTCGTCCTCGATCTACACAACAATATCACATAAAAACCCTTCCACCTCAATGTGCGACCACCTCACACATTGTTCACACCACTCCTCCGCCCGCAACAGCCAGCCTGCTACGAGCTCTCCTCCTCCACCTCGTGCGACTGCATCACAGCGAAGCGATTCCGGTTGACGACTCCTCGCTCGTATTCGCGCAACAAGGCTCCGCAATTCAGATCGGCTTCATCAACCCACGAAAGCTGATCGTAACCCTTCCAGCGCACCTGAAATTCCCGGTGGACGCGACCATATCGCGTACGTCGACCTGATCGCATATTCACGATCTTCTCCACCTCGAACTCGTCCTCATCGAGACCGCCTTCCCAGCTGTCCTCGGGTAAAAGCGCCTCATCAAAGTCGAAGCGATCTTCTTCGTCCACCACCAGCGTCAGCGTGGGGCGATCGAGGAACGATCGCACAGGCTTGAGTTTTGACACATGGACGATCGGGAATAACCGATAGTTGGTGCCAGCGACTTCCAACCTTGCTGCATGATTGTCAAGCATCTCGATCACCCTGAACGGTCCGTGCCACATGTGGGCTAACTTGCGTGCATAGCCCTCCTTCACGCGATCTAGGTACAGCCACACTTGCATATTGGCCTCAATCCCATGAGGTCGGACCTGATCATTATGCCCGTCTGCTCGTCCTTGAATGGCCTCCCGCAGGGACTCGTTAACCTCTTCTCTGGCTCGACGATAGTGGCTCTGTATATGATATCTCCACCGACGCGGGTCACGATCCCGTCGGCGCGTGCTTCCGAGAGGTAGCGACGCCTCTAACGTAGATCGCAGGTCCCACCCGTGTATCAAGTAGAACGGCGTGTCTCCTCGAACCCGATCTTGGGCCGTGTTGAGCGCGAACGTCAGTCGCTCGGCGTACTCATCCCAGTCCTGTTGGTTGACGTCTGCGACATACATCTTCAGCGCGCGTGTCAACGTTTGCACCATCCGTTCTGCCGTCCCATTGGCCTGCGGTCGATAAGCCATAGTGGCCCTCTGTTTCTGTCCCACTATCCTGCTAAAAGCACGGAAAAAATCAGACATGAACCCAGGTTCCCTGTCATGCCGGATAGCCTCACTGGCTCCAAAACGCCGGAAGACGCATTCCTCGTAGTTCTCCGCAATCGTCTGCGCTGTTCTTGACGCGCTCGCTTTAGCGATCACATAACCCGAGAACAGGTCTACCCAGATCAACAGCTCCGTATTGGCTTTGAAGGACTTGGGCAACGACGGAATGTGGTCCATAGCGATGATTTGAAACGGGTACGTCGCTTGCACGTTCCCAGGGGATTCTCCTCTCACGAAGGGTCGGCCTTTCCCTGTCTCACAATCTGTACATTCTCCCACATAGCGCTGAACACTTCGGTATAAGCCCCTCCAGTGGAAGTGTGATCGGATTCGTCGGTACGTCCTTCCGATCCCTTGATGTCCCCCTTCCAGACTTGCGTGGTTATGATGTGGGAAATCTTGTTGCAGGGTCTCAGGCACCACCAGCTTCGCGATCTCGTCACGGTCCTCCTCCTGCCGCATGGCCGACGGGCAATAGAACAGCAGATCGTTTTCGTCCATCTCGTAATCGTTCGCGACCTTGGCGCACGATTTAGCTTCGGCCGCGGTGAGAGCCTCGACGTTCCCTTTCAGGTATGCTTTCAGATCGACGATCCACTTCTCTTCATTCTGTGCTTGGATGATTCGCTCACCGCGTATACGCTGTACAATCGCTTCTTGCAGGACTTCAGGACTCAGTCGTCTGCGTCGCGTCGATCTGGTCACAGCAGACACACGGACGACGGCATCGTCGTCCCTCATCTTGAGGAGCTCGTCCAAACGGTTGAGCGTGATCAAGTCTTGTTGATCTTCGTCTGAGGTGACTACGATCCCTTCGCCTCGTTGGAGAGCTTCACTGGCTAACTTGTCTGCACTCTGGTTCCAATCTCGTTTCATGTGTAGGAACTCGTGTTATGGCCACGACCTGAGCCGATCCATCGCTTTCTCGCGCAACAACAACAGGCCAGGGGCCTTGCATGCGATCTCACCACGCATTTGCCGGATAACTAAATTGGAGTCGCCGCAGATCACAATCCGCCCACTGTCCATCGTGGACAGCAGATCGAAGCATAACAACAACCCGCGGTACTCCGCCTCCTTCACCGTTAGATCGGGCATATACTCCGAAGCGGAGGTGACGATCGTCCACTCTGGCAACTTCCATATGATCGCACTGTAAGCTCCACCACTGCGTTTGACGCGTGCCGATCCATCGAAGCTCGCGACCAACAAAGTTTCGTCCGCTCCGATTGTAGGGGGTGGCATGGTAATCGTCTGTCGGGGCTGCTTCACGGGTGCGATCGCGATCAACGCCTCGTCTACTTCCGCTCGAGGTGTGATGCTTGCTGCCATCGTGCCTAAGATTTCGTCTTCCCCTTTCGCGCACTTCCTGATCTCCAGTGTCCATTCTGATAGCAAGGCTGCCCAGTTGCCAAGTCTCCCTTGGAGACCGGCCGAATTGACTAACCAAGCCAGCGTCGAATGCCTGGACAGCACCAAGATCGATCTCGTCGTCAGCAAGGTGTAATTCACGTCCAGCATCCGCAAGAGCGCCAGAACTTCTTTGTCGACGATCCCGTAATTGATCTCATTCGGTTTCAGGGTACGACTGGTGAAGGTTACTGGCCAGTACACGCCATCATGTTCTTGCACAAGAGCCGCGGAGATCGCCCACTGACTCGCGTAAACTACGATCACTGGAGTGCGATCTGCGTCGAAATGCTTCAGGATCGGTGTGGACACGATTTTGGCCTTCAACATTGTGAACGCGATCTTCGCTCGGGCCCAGCGGTCAGCGTCTTCCGCTCGCGGGACATCGCCCCCAGTTACTTGTTCGCTGGGAATGGATCTGTCCTGTCGGGCAATCTCGTGGAAATCCGCTTCACGCAGTTCGTACAAGACGGCCGCATAGATCGCGAAGTCTTCGATGAAGCGACTGTAGTAGTTCAAGCTTCCAAGGAAGGACTGCATCGATCGCAGTGTCTGCGGGAAGGGAAGGTTGCCTAACACTTCAAGATCTTTTGGGTGGGCTTCCAAACCGTCGACGGACACTCGGTGTCCCAAGTAGTCCACTTTTCGTCGGCCACAGAAACTTTTGACCACACTGATGGACAAATTCCACCGTTCGCAAGCATCGAGTAATGCTTCAACCTTCTCACACAGCAAGTCCCAAGTGATCGCAGTCACCAAAATGTCATCGATGTACGATCGTCTTCCCAACACTGACGGTTTCGGCTCTAGTTCCGGCTCGCCTGAATTGAACACGTCGATTGGCTTCGACGAATCGTGACCGGCGCGGATTCGGAGATGTCCATACAGCGCGTTATCAATCAACCGCTGGTAGATCTGTGGCGCATTCTTCAGCCCGAAAGGCATACGCGTCCACTCGAACAACCCGAATGGCGTGATAAAAGCGGAGATTTTCCGTGCACTCTCCGTCATGGAGACTACCCAGAAACCACTTGCCATGTCAAGTGAGCAATACCAGAGCATTTTGTCCAGGTCTTCCAGGAGGTCGCAAATCAGCGGCATGGGGTACACCATCAGTCTCGTCAAACTATTCACCAGCCTGTAGTCAATACAGAGCCGGATGTCAACGCCGTTCTTCTTGATGATGATTACGATCGGGGACGCCCACGGTGAAGTCGACGGCGTGATCATCTTCGCCGATAACAGGCTCTTGATCAGATCCGACAGCTTCTCGCGGAACTGTGGAGCGACTTTCCGGACGCGTTGTGCAACAGGAGCCGCTCCTCCCACATCGATGTCGCAGACTGCGCCAACGGCGGCCGGCGGTAGCGCGTTTCCTTTCCCGATCAGAAGATGTTTCCGTCTCCAAATTATCTGTCGCAGCCGATCGATTTCTTCCGGGGTGTTCGACTCTGGATCGCCCACTTGGATATCTTCGATCGTAACCTCATCGGTGGCAGTCACTACTTCTGGTAGAATTGCCAACTGACGCTCCACATCTTCAGCGAAGAGATCGCCACCTTCGTGGTAACATACTTCCTCGTCGTCGGGTAGTCGCGTCTCGGACCTGGGCGAAGAATCTTCCTGATTTCTCGGGGATCCTTCGGGTTCTGATCTCATCTTAGCGGGTTGGGCCGCGGCTAGTTGTGCGACGACCGGCTTCGGGGCTCCATGATCGCGGCGCAAGACTTCCGTCGGACTGTCGTACCGGGGTCGATCTACCATGGGTCCGATGGGCGCCAACTCAGGTTCCTTCGCATCCGCACGGTCTGTGGTGGACTGGAACGCCAGATTCTGCCACTCGGCATACCGACGCGATCCAACCAATATGAACCCAGGGATACGAGGTACGCGTCCTCCTTCGAGCCACATACCGATGTGGGTATCATCTTGTAACACTAACTTCTGATCGCTGACGTTCGTGACCCTCAGATAGCGCGTTTTCCCTAATCCGGCGACTAAACTCGGTACCCATCGTTCCCCTCGGGTAACCCACAACCTCCGGTGGCTCGACAGGATGAAACCCTTTCGGACTTCGACCGACGCTCCGACCTCCAGCTGGCAATGCTCTCCGAGCTTGACCTGCGTAACTTTCTCACCGTAGAGCTGACGTCGACCGGCTATCTGAATCCGCACCTCGTCCGGAAGATTTATCGAACCGTCAGCCAGATCGAGGCGGATGCCAGCTGGCACCATGAAATCCATCCCCAGGATCAGGTCTTGGCCACCTGTGGGTGGACCAACCCAAACGTCGAAGTAGTACACCAGTGATCCCGCGAGCGTGATCTTGATTCTGGTACGTCCATCCGCCATGTAGGGACTCTTACCAACTCCTTCACATTCCAACTCTTGACTTTTGTCCACGTAGCACCCAACCTTACGAGCAAAGGCGGCATCCAGAATGGACACCTCGGCGCCGCTGTCAAACAGCAATGTGGCCCTTTCGTTGTTGATCTTCCCCATGGCTTTCGCCTGCCGAAACTTCTTGTCTGGCACATGGTACTTCCAATATCCTCGTGACTCTCCGTGCAGAAGATCCAAAGCCATTGTCACTTCTGATCGCGAATACTCGTCGATCTGATGCAGGCTGGAAATCGCCACGGTACGCTTGTCATGAAGATCACATGTATTGTCAGTCGGCCGAATCAGCTTACTCACCTCTGACTTCGACTGTTTCTCGACATATGCATAGATGCAGAACTGAGAACGCTCGTCTCGTACCGGATTCAAACCCGGCGAGCGATCTAGTTTAACATCTTTTCGGCCGCTTGCGGGAGCATTCCACCGTGCTTGTTCGGGTTATACCATTGGCGGATCAAGTTGTAAAACTCTTCCATCGGGCACTCTCCAGCCCCGTGGATCTCGCCGCAGGCCTTGCAGACGAAGAGGCAGCGGTCAGTAGGGTGACCCTTCTTGCCGCACTTCTCGCACGTCAGACGCTTCCAGCAACCAAGATCGGTGTGCTTCGACGATCCACAGTGGGAACATGGCTTCCGCGGGATGTCTCCTTCGGGTAGTCCGGTGGGACGATCGAGGCGACGGTCGTTGGAGTCTCGACTAAGACGACGTTGATCTTGATCCGATCGCAATCGAGTCGGCTGGTCAGGCGTTGCCGCGAAGTACACCTTGCGCAGATCGCCTTCTCCTTCCGATCCGCTGGTTTCCGGTTCGGACTCACTCGAGTTGGCCATTGTACGGACTGTACGAACCGCGCGAGCGTTGGCGGATGGGGTGATCCCAGTTGGCGTCTTCTGCTTGGGTTTGATGGATCCATACACCGTTTTTCCCTGCCTCGCCTTCGCGCGTTGTCGGGATCGCAGTGTTTCTTCGAGAGTGTCTGCATCCGGGATTCTGAGCAGCGCCAGTTGGCTGGCCAGATCGCGATCGTCGAGCGTTTCGATAAAGTGATCGACATGCTCACGGCGGGTCTCGATCGATCCATCCTTGATCGAGAGCTGAGCTCTCAAACCCGCGACATTCAAACGGTGCAGATATTCCAACGGCGATTCGTCCGATCTCTTCCGCGCATGGTAATACTGTCTCGCGACAGATACACCACGCCCGCAGTATTGGGTCTGGAAGTTCTTGGATAGCTCCTTCCAGTTGCCACGCGTCGTTCGACTTAGCTGTCGGTACCAGTTGCGCGCTGGACCAGTGAGCAAATCTCCAAACACCAGACACTTCTCGCCGTCTGGAGCTTGATCACGAGTGAAAGCAGACTTCAGTTTGCTGAACCAGCTTCTAGCGCGATCTTCGTCGTTATCCTTCCCGGAGAATTCCTTTAGTTCCGAGATCGCAGAAACCCTGATGCGGGTGGCAGAGAGTGCTCCGCCGCTCGTGGCTCCAGCAGAAGCGACTGCGGCACGAGGAGTAACACCGACGTTCAAGTCGTCCGGATCGTACTCACTTGGATGCGAATGATCCGGGCGGTTCGATCCCACGGACTCCATGTCCACGTCTTGAGCTCCGGTTGGACTGTTCTGGACAGCAGCTGGCGGTGTCACGGTCGTTTGCTGTTCCTTCAGGAAACGTTCCATCGCTGCATTGAAGAATGATTGCATGCGTTCGGGCGGCGCTTGGACTGGATCGTGTGGTACGATCTCCGTCGGCTTGGCTTCCGATCGCTCTTTTCGCGATTGTAGCATGGTTGCTCCAGCTGGTCCAAGCGTCATCCGCTGCAGCTTGATCGAGCTGTCCGATCCTGCTTCCGATGTGGCTGAGGCATATTGTGACGATCCAGTTTGGCTGCGAGTCGGTGTTGGTCTTGTACGTTGAACCGGGACGACGCTTCCGACAAGGGGCGTCAGCTTCGTGAACAGGTTTAACGTAGCTTCCCTGATGACCGGCAACGCCAGGTCGAACAATTCGTTCGCGTTGAACGAACCAAGTACGATTCCTGCTCCCTTCAACATTCGCATCAGGAGTTTGACTGCGTCAAGCTAGTTGGTCACCTCCTTTGGCGCCTTCACCGGACCTTGAAGTTCTCCGATTGGCTTGGGACGCACGATCTTCATTACAGGATCTTCATGCAGGAACTTGTACAGGTCCTTGTAGAAGAAGGCAGACTCCAGTTGCTCATCCGTCCACGTGTTGCGATCCTCCTGGTCTTCGGCTTCAGACTCCGGTGCCTTCAGCTTCTTGCGTGAGGTCTTTGACTTGTTCTTCTTCGCGGTTGGGTACGAGGCTGGAGGAGTGGTTTTGGATGAAGGTCCTTCGGTTTTCACCGTCGGACCTTCGTCCGGCGGATCGCGATTCGCATCGCGATCCGCGGGGGTCCTGGGGAGGGGAGGGGGAGGCTTTTCTTCTAGGTCCATCGCTGAACCTTCCTCTATCACATCGTCAGAGCTCCTCCCAGCACTCTCGCGATCAGATGATCCTGGCACTTTCAGCGCCGTCGGCGGCGATCCATCTTCCGTCGACGTCTCGTTCCCTGGTTCCGTCTTGATCTTAACATCTTCTTCGGTGGACTCACGGTGAAATCCCTGAGAGTCACCAGAAGATCCGGGCACGCGCACCATTGTGGTGGAGTGGGATCGCAAAAATGGATGACGCGATCCGAGCTTGCCAGCGGTAGGCCCAGACTGCCGACTATCGGAGGGGGTACTCCGTTGATCAGGCGTGATCAGAAAACCTTGTAGTCACCTTGTGTACCCGACGGCGGGGCGGGTTACGCTCTTCCGGTGTTCTCTTGAAGGACGTCAAGGGTGTGACCAAGGCGGAACTTGTTGGAGCTGGACTGCTCCTTCCGGGGAATGGGGGGATGACGGCCACGCGGGTATTCTTCACGCGGTCGTCGGTTGTTGGTGATCGGGTCTTGGGGTAAGTCGATCACGTGGGGGGTGTCCTTTGGGTGTGCTGTTATAGCCCTTTCCGTTGCTTGCCGCCTCCTCTGGCGGGGTCTTGAGTTGAGATGAGATTGTACGATTGTAGCGGGGCTACACATTCGGTTCACCTCCTACCTTAGTGCAACATGCACTAAGGGATACATTCAGGTGACCACCACAGGGTGGTTCACATTCACAGCAAAAGGCATATGACTGGTAGAAAGTAACACCTTCCTACCAATGAGAGTCATTCAATAGATAGGGGTTCTGCCAGCCATCCAATGGCAGAACCTCTCATTAGAAATATCAGTTTTAGGAGGAAACCCCATTTACAATCAATACAGTTCTCATTTGGCACCAAAGCTATCGTTCGGTTCCTTTATCTAGGTTTCAGTATACTTGTGGATACAAGTATACTGAACTTAAGTAAACTACTCCTACGCTTCCTCCTACACGTGCGCACACGTGTAAGCTTAAGTAGTGGGTCTAAGCAGACCCATTACACCTGGTAGCACTTCGTAGTCCGTCCAACGACCGACTAACACGTTCGTATGGAATACGAACGCGGGGCTGAGAACCTGCCCTCGGACAGTAACATGTCCGTGGGTAGCCCAAACACGTCTGCAACGCATGTAGCGCGTGCAGACTGCCCCCACCTGTCGGAACCAGAGTGGGAGGCCCTCCAACGACTGTCAACAGTCATTGGGGAAGCGGCGGTAGCAACGATGTTGCGAACGCTATCACCGACGGAGCAACACGGTGTTGCTCTGGGTTTCATCGTGAAGGAACAGCGTGAAACCGCTGCTCGAACTTCGGTGTCGCCATCGGCCACACCGCGCGTGGAGTCATTAAAACTCCACGTAAGCAGCTACGTTGGAAGAGAGGGCGAACCTCTCCTCCGTTGGCTTGTCGAGGTCGACACTGCCATTACGGCTCGACGTATCGTCGACCCGTTGTCGAAGGTTGCGTTCGCCATGTCATGTCTTGGCGGACGAGCGAAGAGTTGGGCGTACGGACGCCGACTCACAGATCCTACGTGCTTTAGCACGTACGAAGAGTTCAAGGAGGAGCTCAAACTAGCGTTTGAGCCCCCGCAAAACGAGTTCCGATCGAGGGCGGAGTTCCTCGATCTGCAACAGGGCAAGCATGACGTGCATGCTTACGCCCAAAGAGCACGGTACTTGGTCTCGAACATCGTGACCAATCCGATCGACGAGGCGACAAAGGTCGTCACGTTCATGAAGAGCCTTAGAGATGGGCCTGTGAAGACCTATCTCTTCCGAGAGTATCCAAATACTCTCGAGGCTGCAATTGCGCTTGCAATGCAAGAAGAGTTTAGTCTGCGGCAGGCTAAACTGCATGTGAGCGTCCCGCGGCTGATGCCACGACCGGTGGTAAGGCCGTCGGGAGGTCCCGAACCAATGGACCTCTCGAGTGCGACCGCTGCTGGGAACCAGCAGCGTCGTGGATCAACGAATGTGCGTTGTTTCCGCTGCGGAAACATCGGTCACTACGCTCGCGAGTGCACAGCACCTGTGCACGCGGCGAGGAGCCGTCGTGGCGATACTGGGTATCGTCACGGGCAATAAAAAAACTAAAGGGACCAGCAGGCGCGGAGCGCCCTGCTGGTGATGCGATCGAGCGTGTCGACATCGGACACGCTGCAATGAAGATCGCTGCCCCCAGTGAGAGTCAATCTCACTGCAAGAAGCAAGATGACAAGCCGAACCTTGTCATCCTGAAGGTAAGCTCGAAGAGAGAGAAGTCTCTTCGTGCTCTAGTGGACTGTGGTGCGTCGAACAACTTTGTTCGACTGCAGAGCCTTCCAAGGCTTGACTTCGAGGAGGTAGAAACACCTCGAAGTCTATTGGAAGTGAGACTAGCAACGGGTGTCGTTGTTAGAACCGAGAAGCGTATCGTACGCGTACGCTTCTCTTATCAAGAGAAGGAGTTCGTCGACGAGCTTATCGTCCTGGAACTGGACGATAAGTTCGATATGGTGTTGGGCATGCCGTGGCTTGCACGGCATGATCCGGTGATCGACTGGATGAAGCGCACGATCGTGCGCTTCGGGAGCAGCAACAGCGCGACAGAGAGCGATGGCCCTGTCGGCGCAGCACATGCACCATGTGGTGCATGCGGCCCTCCATCAGAGACAGCGCGGAATGCGGCTGTCTCCGGTCACCCCAAGCGAACGCCAACGACTGCGAGAGTCGTTGGGAGAAGATGTGGATCGAATCAGCAGGGCCTGGTTCAATCCGATTCGAGAGGGTCTCGAAGCGTCCGGAGCGACGCGGTAGTGTCGACAGGTAATGTCGACACACAATTGGTCGAAAGACACTCCGCCGTTAGGCGTAGAGGTAAAGAAGACGCGTCGGCTCCCAGAGCCGACGCTGCAAGCAGTACGGGCGGTTGCAAACGTCCCGCACCGGAAATGCTTGCGAGCTCGCGTGCAGCCGGGCTGCACGACGAAGCGGTGCGCGATCAAGCCGGGCTTGAACGCGTGCGCCCGCGGGTAGAACCCGCCGGCGAATACAAGGAACAACTGTCCACGGCCGGGCCTGGACAAGAAGAAACTCGCGGAGCCGGGCTCCGCACGAGAAGTGAACGGCGCAAGCGAGAAAAGCTGCGCAAGTCTCGGTCAGGGACTGAGACGCTACAAGCAGTGTCTGCCGAACAGACACAGGAGTTGGAGACAAGCGTCGAGACCCTGAGTGTCTTGACGCGTATGAGTATTGGTCTCCAATACAAGAAGATGAGGCTGGATAATCCTCCGACGTTAGCGTCGGAGTCGATGTCGCTCCCAGCCACAAGCTGGAAGCGTTTCGCTCGCGACCTGCACGATGGACGCATTGAGCAGATCTGCATCTTCTCGGACGTCGAGAGGATGACGTGTGCAGCGGAAGAGCTGAAGCAGCTCATCACTGAGGGCGCGGACGCCCTCAGCGCGAAGTCGAAGAAGGAACGGTTCGACGAGCAAGGCTGGGACTCGCTCAAGGCGAGCCCCTTTTACAAGGTCTTGCGTGAGTACAAGGATGTACTCCCGGACGACATTCCTGCGGAGTTACCGCAGGATAAGGGTGTTCAGCACGAGATTGATCTCGTGCCGGGAACGAAGTACTGCGTCACGCGACAGTGGCCACTGCCGCGTGAGCAAGTCAAGGCAATCGACGACTTCTTTGAAAGTCGTCGCAATGCAGGACAAGTGCGGGAATCGAAGTCCCCGCACAGCGCGCCTACGTTCTGTGTGAAGAAACCACAGGGCGGGTGGCGCATCGTTCATGCGTACAACAAGCTGAACGATACGACGGTACCGGCACAGACGCCGATACCTCGAAAAGATGTGATCATCGATTCGATGACCTCGAGTACTATCTTCAGTACTCTGGATCTGAGAGACGGGTTCTATCAGATCCTCATGCGTGAGAGTGATATCCCTCTCACGGCGGTAAGCACTCCGAGCGGCATGCTCTGGGAGTGGCTCGTGATGCCGCAGGGGCTGAAGAACGCCCCAGCGACGTTCAACAGGTGCGTCACGCACTTGTTGCGCTCGGTGCGCGACTTCGCACCGAGCTATTTCGACGACGTGTTCATTCACAGCCAGGCTGTGAATGGGAAATCGGATGTGGAGATGCATACAGAACATCTCCGCAAGTTGCTTGAGCTCATGCGAAAGCACAAGCTCTACGCGAACCTGAAGAAGTGTATCTTCGGGGCAACCGAGATACCCGTACTTGGGTGTCTCGTGGGGAAGAACGGCGTACGCCCTGACCCAGGAAAGGTCAGAGTGATCAATGAATGGCCTACGCCTTCAAACGTAAAGGAACTGCGGCAGTTCCTTGGACTCGCCACGTACTTGTGCAAGTACGTGAGCAACTACGCGGGCAAGATTCGCCCGCTGTCGCAGCTCTTAAAGAAAGAGGCTGCATGGGAATGGACTGCTGATTGTCAGCAGGCCTTCGAAGCAGTCAAGCAGGGCTTGACTGAGGCGCCGATCTTGGCGGTGGCCGACCAAGATCGCCCATTCCACGTGGTGTGCGATGCATCCGATTTCGCGATCGGATGCGCACTGATGCAACTCGATCACGAAGGTCGTGATCGTGTGGTTTACTACCAATCGCGTCAGCTGAAGCCAGCTGAGCGCAATTACCCGGTACATGACAAGGAACTCCTTGCCATGAAGTATGCACTCGCAAAGTTTCGAGTGTATCTACTTGGGAGTAGACCATTCGTGGTCTACACCGACCACGCATCGTTGCGTACGGCGATCAAGTCGCCGCACATATCACAAAGAATGGCACGGTGGCTGTCATTCTTTGCTGAATACAACTTCCAGGTTGAGTACAAACCTGGAAGGTTGAATGTCGTGGCCGACGCGCTTTCGCGTCGACCAGATTATGCGGTGCACGAGGCCGACGCCAACGCAGTTGGCGTCGTCAGGACGACTACACCCTCGTCGTCCTTGTTGGATGACGTGAAGGCCGCATACGCACATGATGCGGATGCGAAGCAGTTGTTGGAGTACTTCTCCACACCTTCTGACAAGTCTCGTCAGAAACTGGCCAAACACCTTCGTGCCCGTGTACACCGTTATCGTGTACACAATGGTCTGCTGCTTTACAGCGCAGTCGACGACAACGCAGATCGCATTGTCGTGCCGGATGATCATGAGCTGAAGCTCAAGATCACGTACGAGTACCACGATGCCCCGACATCGGGACATCCTGGCCGTGAGAAGACATACTTGCTTCTCACGCGTGACTTCTACTGGAGTCATCAGTACAAATGGGTACGCAAGTACGTTCGTGCTTGCGAGGTATGCCAGCGTGTGAAGCCTGCGCCCAACTCGCAGGCTCCGCTTCAATCACTACCGACTCCGTCGGAGTGCTGGCAGTCCATTTCAATGGACTTTGTTTTTGGTCTTCCGCAAGACAACAAGCGGAGGACTGGTATAGTGGTCTTTGTTGACCGCTTCAGCAAGATGGTGCATCTTGCTGCAGTACCAGCCGAGGTGACAGCCAAACAGACGGCATGTCTGTTTGTCGACATGGTGTTTAGACACCATGGGATGCCACTCGACATCGTGTCGGATCGGGATCCGCGCTTTACAGCGCGATTCTGGCAAGAAGTGTTTACACTTCTTGGGACGCAGTTGTCCATGTCGACTGCGGATCACCCGCAGACCGACGGACAAACAGAGCGTGTGAACCGCGTGTTGGTTGACACCATGAAGAGCTACGCGCACTCGTTCCATCAATGGAGCGACTGCTTGCCGATGGCGGAGTTCGCCATCAACAACTCGGTGCATGTCTCGACAGGACACACACCGTTCTACGTGAATGCCATGAGGCACCCACGCGTACCGAGCGTACTCGGTGCGGTAGCTCCTTCCTTAAGTGGGGGAGGGTATCCGGTTAATTCAAAACAACCGGATAAGCACGCTGATACAAGCAATGTATCAGCTGTGACGACTCGCGCACGTACTGCGCGCAGTCATGGCGTCGACAACGCAGTGTCTACGACGGACGTAGACACTTTAAACCACAACGGACGTCACGCGCAGGCCGGGCCTGCTGCGAACAAGGAGCACGAACTGAACCAGGGGTTCAGCTCGGATGCAATGGACTTTGTCCAGCGTCGACAACCCGTAATTCGGTTTGTCCAAGATGCAATAGCAGCTTCTGTCGATCGACAGAAGCTGAATGCCGATAACATCGGCAGGGGAAACACAAATGAATTCAAAGTTGGTTCATTAGTTCTGTTAGCTACTCAGAACCTAGCTAAACATGCAGTTTCCGATTTCGGAGCAAGCTTGCTTGCTCCGCGCTTCATTGGGCCATTCACCGTGCTGGCGAAGCATGGCAACGCGTACACACTGGACATACCGTCCAGCATGCGCCTGCACCCAACGTTTTACGTTGGGCGACTGAAGCCGTACGTTCAGCACGAGTCACCTACGTCTGGTGACTCGCCAAAGCGCTCTCGAGCGCGGCGACGCGCTTCGAGACGCCAGAGAGTCTCGTCCCGACCTCGACCTTTACGTTCGAGGTCGTCTGCGCAACCTCCGCGAGCTGAGCCTTCAACAAGCTCAGCTCCTGACGCAGAGCAGCGAACTGCGACGCTTGGAGACGCTCAACAGCCTCCAAGCGAGACTCAAGGTTTGGTTGACCAAACCCGGGGCGTCTTCCCGCCCCCCCCCCACCCCCGTTGCGAGACGCACGCGGGGCAACTCGCTGGATCGTCCAGCGAATTGTTGGTCATCGGAACCAGACCCAAGGTCCGGTTCATTTTCGTATTCGTTGGAGAGGATTTCCTCCCCAACACGATACGTGGGAATCACGGAATGTCCTGATGGAGGACATTCCGGAAATGGTGACGGCGTACGAAGGCCGCCACCGCCACCTCCGCCGAAGGGCGTAAAACTTGGGCGAGCGCTGTAGTCGCCTACAGCACTCGGATAAGTGCTGCGATTATCCGCAGCACTAGAAGACGCCTGCGCCTGAAAACTGGCGCGCAGGGCCTTGAGGTCGTCAGGTACACACATGGACGTGTACTCGTTGACGTCCCGCTCGGTGATGCGTACTGCTCCAGGGTAGCAGTACTCACAAGCAGTACTGCGCAAGGAAGTCCAATACCGACTGCACCATGGTGCAGTCGTTCAAGTTTACCACGCTTCGAGAACTTCTCGTAGCGCTCCCGCGCCTGGTAATCCGGTCGCGATAGCCAGCGGGGTTCTTGTTGAAGTTTTCAACAAAGGCACTCCAACTTTGACAAAGTGCCTGCCACTCGGGCACTTTGCTTCTGCGAGAAGTCTTCTTGCTCGCAAACCATCGGAGCTCATGGAAGAGCCCGATGTAGTAGTCGCGCCTTTGATTCGTTAACGGATCAAAGTGTAATCGCTTCGCGACGTCATCGTCAATGATGGCGTTGCACGAGTACAGCGCGTACAGATTCGGTGGCGCGGTCGCACCGAATCGGCTGCCGATCTCAGACTGAGACGGCATCCACGGCTCGCGCACTGGCTCAGTGTGCGAGGCCGCAACAACAGCGGATGGAGCAAAGTCATCTCCATCCCGCGGAGTCGTCAAGGCTCCGGTGGCAGCGAGCGGTGTTCCACTGCCGCTGCGCGAACGCTTCGAGCTCGAAGCGTTCGAGTCGTCCTCACGTGGACGACGTAGACCCACATTGGGGTCAGTGTGGCCCGGAGACAAGATGTCCTTGTCTCCTTCGAGTTCCCCCTCCTCGACTTCACTTCCGTAGTCGAGGGGAACTCCCTCTCCACCCGGAGAGTAGATGCCCACTCCGGTTTCGACAGCAATGATCTTGCCTGTCTTGTTTCGGATGGCATGTTTCTCATGCCATATCGAGTGGTATCCAGCAACAGAGAGGCGACTCTCTGTTGCCGCGCTTGTCGACATCGCCGTCGAGGCGATGCCAGTAGCGGTCGTGGCTGAGGCAGCGGCCGTCGTCGCCTTGGAGGCGACGACAGCACTTGCTCTTGCCGAAGCGGCCGGCGTCTTGGACGAAGACGTCGTTGGCGTGCTCATTGGGAATGAGCACGTGTTCTCCCGAAGAAAATACGGATTGACGTGTCGAGACCGGCACGTCAAATCCTAACGGGGGGATGGTGTAGCGGGGCTACACATTCGGTTCACCTCCTACCTTAGTGCAACATGCACTAAGGCATACATTCAGGTGACCACCACAGGGTGGTCCACATTCATAGCAAAAGGCATATGACTGGTAGAAAGTAACACCTTTCTACCAATGAGAGTCATTCAATAGATAGGGGTTCTGCCAGCCATCCAATGGCAGAACCTCTCATTAGAAATATCAGTTTTAGGAGGAAACCCCATTTACAATCAATACAGTTCTCATTTACCACCAAAGCTTCCGTTTGGTTCATTTATCTAGGTTTAAGTATACTTGTGGATACAAGTATACTGAACTTAAGTAAACTACTCCTACGCTTCCTCCTACACGTGCGCACACGTGTAAGCTTAAGTAGTGGGTCTAAGCAGACCCATTACAACGATCGCCCCCTGGCCAAGCTATCCAGATGTGCGACGTGTCCTTGGTTGACTAGGTGAGCCCTTCTTCGGGTAGGCCAATGTAGTTCCTTCCCCGGGATGTGTGGACGCCACTTGTGTCTTGCAAGGCAAATCAGAATCTATTTAAGCAAAGGTAAAAGTCCTAAAGATCTCTCTCCCTATCCCCATCCCGCTTGCGTGCCCACCGACTGCACATCACACTTGAACTTCCATCTGTATATCTTGACCTCGTATCGGAATGACAGTAACATTGTACCTAGCATCCATCCGATCCAACTGTACCACTGTGGCGGTACCATGTCGATCTGATCAGGTGAGTCCAGATGATCGCGTATGCCCAGATGATCGCAGATGTCTGGTTGATCGCAAGCGTCCGGATGATCGACTGTACCGAAAGGGTGGTACCAGGCAGATAAAATTACCTGTACCATCATTGTGGTACCAAGTCAGGTGCTGGGCTATCCGGACATATCCGGCACCAACCCCAACCCTTCTGGTCCAATCAGTCCAGACGCGATCTCTTCCCATCATCGGCAATTTGACCCAGGTCGCTTCACCTCACTTCCTCAAGCGCAAGGTGCTGTGTGACTCCCGTCACACTTGGTAGCACTTGTAGTCAATCCTCGCCTACGCGGGTAGGATTGGACTACCTGAATCCTCTGTGGTCTCAAGCATTGAGCCACCATGGATCGCAGTGAGTTTCCTCACTTGAACGACTCGCAGTTCGAGTCCGTTCGGAAGATGGCGGGCATCGTCGGGATGGATACCCTCCAGAGCTTGGCGGCAGCAACACCTGCCGAACGGCTCGAGCGCGTAAGCGCTTTCGACACGTACGAGCAAGGGCTAATCGCCCATGTACGTGGGAGCCTACAGGCCCCTGTGGCTGAACGGAAACCAGTTCAGCCTAAGCCTTTGAGGCTGAAGGTTAACCTCTACGAAGGAAAAGAAGGGGGAAATCTTCACTTCTGGGTCCGAGAGATCGAGCTCGCTGTGGACACGGCTCTCGTCTCGGACGAGCGACTCCGCGTCGCTTTTGCTCTCTCCCACCTAAGTGGTCGAGCAAAGTGCTGGGCGTATACGCGCGAAGCGACAACGCCTGGATGCTTTGCATCCTGGGCTCAGCTGTGTGAGCAGCTTCGAGCCGCCTTCCTCCCGGCGAACTATGAGTACCGCCAGCGCTCACACTTCCTTGCGTGCAAGCAAGGGAGACGTGAGCTGTATGAGTACATCCAGAAGATGCGGGAGCTTACCGCATCTCTGGTGGGAAACCCATTCCATAAACACGGTGTTCATGGACGGCCTACGAGTAGGCCCAGCGCGCACGCAGCTGTTTCGGGTGCAAGCAAGCACCCTGGAAGAAGCGATTCAAATTGCTCTTCAGGAGGAGTACAGCCATCGACAGGCTCGCACTCCTGCCACTGCGTGGCTTGGGGGCTCCACTCAGGGCGGGCCCCAAAGTAGGGGCCCCTTCAACGGTCCTGTGCCGATGGACCTGAGCCTTGCCGAACAGCACGACATGCGCTGTTTCGGCTGTGGCAAACTGGAGCACATGAAACGTGCGTGTTCCGCGGGAGGAACAACCCGGCGATTTCCTTCCAAGCCCTTCGGTCCTAGGGGTCGCTGGCAAAAGCCACGACCCCGTGGCCAGGGGAACGCAGGGAACCAGTAGGGGCGGGGAGCCCTACTGGGGAAGATCTAAGTCTTCATGAGTGGTGCGCGGGTGGTGCGCACCATGAGGGCTTAGCCCCTGAGAGTCTCTGTACTCTCGAAGCGGAGAAGGGCAGAGGAGGGCTGCTTGTAGTACATGCAAATGTACGGGGATACGATCATCCCATGAGAATCTTGATCGATTCTGGGGCGTCAAAGAACTTTGCACGCCGCCGGACGGTCGCTCGCAAGAGCGACCAGTTCACCGATGCTTTACGAGAAAGCAAAGGGAACGGGCATGTCCTAGTCAGACTGGCTGACGGGACTGTAGTGGAGGTGCCCAAGGTCTTTATGGACCTGTCCGTCAAGTTTGAGGACTTAATTCCACTGAACGATTCCTCGTTCTTGATATGGACAAGTACGACTTGATCCTGGGCATGCCATGGCTTGAGAAGCATGAGCCCTGGATAGACTGGCGCGGCAAAGCCATCGGGGCTAGCCGGCCTGTTGCTACTGACAGAGCATTGGTGAGTCATGTTCCCACCTCTGTCAGCAGCCGGGCCTACCACCGGAGCCGAGTCAGAAACGACTCCGAAGAATTAGTTGCGGCAGGAGCCGCAACAGGTGTCATGACACCGTCCACGGCGGGCAATGGGCCGCCACAGGCAATGCCGGTGGACAGGACTTCGAGTCCAGCGAGGGGAACTGCAATGCCAGCAGTACCCACCGCTCCTGACTATGGCACCGTACGGCCTTCGGCCTTGTCGACGCCGGGGGAAGTCAACTCCCCAAGGGAAACGAGCCCACGTGAGACCAAGGAGGTCGAGACCGTGGCCAGGGTCGAGGTTGCTGGGAGCACCTCTAGTGTGGGTAACAATGTGCCACACGGAGTCGATGGAACTCCCGACTCCACCCTTGAGTCACCACCGGGTGTGGGTAACAAAGGACCACGCTGTGGTGGGCATTGACGACGTCATCGCCGCCGTAAGCCGGTCTGTTGGGACAGACTGGAGTCGCTACAAGCGACTCGGAGAGAGAGAACTCTCCTCAGGCACGGCCGGACGAAGAATTCTATCACTTCTTCGACGGCGAGACCGGGTGTACGGTCAAGGCGGACTCCACAACATTGGCAGCTCTGAGGTGTCCGAGCTACTGAGCCTCGAGGAAATGTCGATGGACGATTTCCTGGCACAATTGAAAGCCGGGGCAATCGCGGAGATGGTGCTCCTGAAGCCGGAGGCCTCTCCAGAAGAGCTGAGCTCCTCTTCCGTTATGGACAAGGATGTCCTGGGCGAGCTTGGCAAGAAGCGCGCAACGCGTACGGGCTCTGCGATCCTCGAGAACCCCAAGGATCCAGTGTATCCTTTGGTGAAGGAGTTCTCGGACGTGGTGTCCAAGGACCCGCCGTCCCAACTCCCACCTGACTGAGGAGTTAGGCACGAGGTTGATCTCGTGCCAGGCACAAAGTACTGTGTGACCAGGCAATGGCCACTGCCTCGCGAACAGTGCGAGGTCATTGATGCCTTCTTCGCCGCGAAGGCAAAGGCAGGCATGGTGCATGAGTCGAAGTCTCCGCACACGACGCCCACCTTCTGCGTTCGCAAGCCGAACGGGAAGTGGCGTCTGGTTCATGCTTATAACAAGCTGAACAGCGCAACGGTGCCCGCCCAGACACCCATCCCTCGCAAGGATGTGTTGCTGAACAACATGGCGGGCTGTGAGCTTTTTAGCGCGCTGGATCTGGTGGATGGATACTACCAGATCCTGATGCGCGAGCGCGACATCCCGCTCACGGCGATGAGCACCCCGAGCGGCATGCTCTGGGAGTGGCTAGTGATGACACAGGGTCTATCAAATGCCCCAGCGACTTTCAATCGCTTGGTCACACAGTTGTTTAGACCCTTGCGTGCGTTCACGCAGACGTACTTTGACGATAACTTCGTCCATAGCCGTGCCGAGGAAGGCAAGACGGCTATCGAGGTGCATCTCGAGCACCTCCGTCGAGTGTTCATGGTCATGAGAGCAAACAAGCTCTATGCCAACATCGACAAGTGCGTCTTTGCGGCACAAGAGATCAAAGTTATCGGCTGCTTCGTCAGCAGCGTCGACGTTCGAGCCGACCCTGAGAAGGTCAAGGCCATTGCGGCCTGGCCCACACCACGATCCCAAAAGGATTTTCGCAAGTGGTTGGGCCTCGCCAACTACTTGCACAAGTATAGTGCGGGGTATGCCGGGCTGGCACGACCCCTGTCGGATCTCCTTAAGAAGGATGCCGACTGGCGCTGGGAGAACCGTCATCAGGATGCATTCAACAGCATCAAGGCGAGCTTGCAGTGCGCGCCGGTCCTGGCCTTGCCGGACGAGACAAAGCCATTCAGCGTTGTCTGCGACGCCTCCGACTATGCCATCGGTTGCGCGCTGCTGCAACACGACGCGGACGGGCACGAGCGAGTCATCTCGTTCCAGTCCAGGCAGCTTAAAGCTGCCGAGAGGAACTACCCTGTCCATGACAAGGAGCTCCTCGCAATGAAGTATGCCCTTGTCAAGTTCCGGGTACTCCTCCTGGGCTCTGAGCCCTTTGTGATCTATACAGACCACGAGTCCTTGCGGACGGCCACCAACTCTCCGCATCTGTCTCAGAGGATGGCCCGCTGGCTGTCATTCTTCGCGGAATATAACTTCCGCGTCGAATACAAGCCGGGCAAGCTGAACGTGCTTGCCGACGCGTTATCACGTCGACCCGACTATGAGCTCGCGCACATTAGTCGGGTTACGACAGATCTGTACGATCGGATACGCCTGGCATATCGAGATGATGATAATCTCTCTCCCATCGTGCGGTTCCTCACCGCTGGCAAGGAGGTCAAGCCTGCATGGCTAACGCCCCGCCAACGTGCCCGACTCCGTCGCTATGCGTGGGTCGATGGCCTCCTCCACTACCGCGTGGACCCGGCCAATCCTCCGCGGATAGTCGTCCCCAACGAAGAGGATCTGAAGTATGACATCCTTCAGGAGGCGCACGATGTGCCTTCAAGCGGCCACCTTGGCCGCGAAAAGACCTTCTTGTCGGTCTCCCAGGTCTTCTGGTGGGCCCACATGTACAAGTGGGTCGTCACGTATGTGAAGGCCTGCGAGACATGCCAGCGTGTGAAACCTGCTGGTCATGCCTCGGCTCCTTTGCAGAGCCTGCCAGTCCCAGAAGACTGCTGGAAGTCGATGAGTCTCGACTTCGTCTTCGGACTGCCGGCTGATGCCCAGGGCAACACCGGCGTCCTGGTGTTTGTCTGCCGCTTGAGCAAGATGGTACACCTTGCTCCGGTGGCTGACTCCGTCACCGGGGAACAGACTGCAAGGCTGTTCCTGGATGGCGTCTTCCGCTATCATGGCCTCCCTGAGACTATTATCTCTGACCGTGACCCAAGGTTCACGTCTGCGTTTTGGAAAACGCTGTTCCACTTGCTTGGAACACACTGCTCATGTCCACGGCCGCCCGCCCGCAAACGGACGGCCAGACGGAGCGCGTCAATCGCGTCCTCGAAGACACTCTACGCAGTGGCTGTGCCGAATCTCCCGGCACATGGTCGGCCAGTTTGCCGATGGTTGAGTTTGCACTCAACAACGGGGTACACGCGTCCACGGGGTTCTCCCCGTTCTACCTCAACGGGCTCCAGAACTCCCTGGTACCACTCACTCTCCGTGGTGACACCGTGGCTTCGGTCGTAAGTGGGGGAGAGGCTCGGAAAGCTCTATCCTCCCAGGTGTCAGAAGTGACACCGGCTTCCCTAAAGAAGCAGTTGTCGACTTTTGTCGACAACAGGCTTAATGTGATAAGCCGGGTGCGCGACACAATGGCCGCCGCCCAAGATAAACAAAAGGAGTACTCTGACCGACATGGAAGAGGAACTTAAACGTGTTCAAAGTGGACGAGTTAGTACTAGGAACCTACCACTAAACTCGGTCAGTTCCGTGCTCAGCAATAAGCTGAAGCACAGGTTTATCGGACCCTTTGAGGTTCTGAGCAGGCATGGCTCCGCCTACACGATCGACTTGCCTAAGTCGATGACAACCCACCCGACGTTTTATGTGGGTCGTCTGAAGCGCTACCACGACACTCAGGCTTCTGATCCCCCGCAGGAAGCGAAAGAGGATTATGAGGTGGCGAGATCACCACCTCGAACCGAGCGCTCGCCTCCCGCTGTGGCGACCGCCACGCGGAAGCCGGCACAGGGGACTGGTCGTAGGCGTAAGCCTGCGGCCTCGAAGACGCCCCGCCGTACGGGTAGGAGCCGTAGTACGGCTGGGAGTACGCATAGGACTGCGTCTCCCGATAGCCCGGATAGCTCGGCCGGTTCTGGAGCTCAGAACGGAGGTGAGCCAAGACAGTCGACGTCGTACGACGACACACGACGATCGACCCGGGAGTGGAGATCCCCACACTTCTGACTCAGTCGGTCCACGTCCCCACGAAGGAGGGAAAGAGACCCCGGCTTGCCCGACTGAGCGGCAGCCTGCCCACCAGGGCCGAGACCCAACGCGATCTCCAGAGTGTACACTCGATCACGGAGATCGTGGATCTCCTGCTGCTGAAGCAGCACGGACTGATCGGGAGATCGCGCCGACGATCTCGGAGCCTCACGCCGTGGCGGAGCCTCGTACGCATAGTCGAGCAAGGCCTCCACCGGCCCTCCTCGATCGTAATGGGGAAACCCACTACCACGTGGAGCGCGTGCTCCGTGAGCGGCGCCGCCAAAGGAAGCGCCAGCTCTTGGTGAAGTGGCGAGGGTATCCCTCGTCACAGAACTCATGGGAGCCGATCGAGCGGCTCCAGGCTGACTGCCCGAAGGCTGTCGCGATCTGGGAACAGAAGCAGCGACAGCTTCGTAAGTAGTCTGCGGCTTCTTAGCCGACGGACGGGGTACGGTGGCAGACGCATGAACACCGTACCCGCGCTCATTTCGAGCGCCGGACTGAGCTCTACGCTTAAGTCCTTCCATCTTGGAGTACAGCATCCGCTTACTCACGAGGTGGGCAAACCGAATCCGGAGGTCGCGCTGATCGAGGATTCGATGCAGCAAGCGATCCTCCTTGAGCTCATCGAGCTCCTGCGCGGAATGCCCACGCAGGCCAACCCACCGCCAGAACAGGTCCTCTTGGGCCACGGTGTAAGTGTTCTCGGGTTGGACCCAAGGGTAACCCCACACCGGGTGGAGACCACCCCTGTTCTCACCCTTCTTGCGAATGATGGTGAACTTCTTGAGCGGCATCCGATGCGGAGCCAGGAGAACGCACCAAGCGGCCTCAATATCCTCGGTGAACAAGTTCACCTTTTGAATCAAGTCGCGCTCGTACGCGCCTCGGGAGGTGGGGCCTCCAATGAGGCCACGAGGGGCGACGAGCCTCTCAAGGAACAACGGAGAACCCGTGTTCTCATCGGGCGGGAAGTAGCCCTGGTGTGCTTGGGCTCCCTCTCTCCCGAAGCACCCCCGCCAGGAGTTGGCTGCGGCGCAGGAGGCGGGAGGCACTGGCGCGTCCGGGCCTCCTGGAGGCGTTCCTGCTGCTCGTCGAGCGCATTAGCGACCTCCTCCGGGACATGTACCTGTCCCTCTTCATCCTCCGAGTTTGACTCCGAGGAGTCAAACAGGGACTTGATAACATCAAGCCCTCTAGTCCGGCCCTTGGGAGGGGACCGAGAAGCGATTCGCTTCTTCGACCCGGCCTCTTTGACCTTGGCGTCACGGGCTCGCTGGAGACCCTCGCCGAGCGTCAAGCGCTTGGCTGGCGACGCTGCCTTAGCGTCGCTGTCCTTCTGGCCACCCGCGGTGCTGTCATTCGTGGGCACAGTGTCCGCAGGAGACTTGGAAACGTTGTCCCCATCCCCATTCAGGTCCCCATGGACCGAGGACACGTCCTCAGACTCGCCTTTGTGACTTGGCGCGTCACCTTCGTCGTGTGAGACTGCTCCAGGAGAGGAGCAGTGCTCAAGGTCGCTCGGCGACCCAGGACTTCGGTCCCGATGTACAAACCGAGGGTTTGGACGGTCGTCCGGTGGTACATCGGGCGAACCACGGCGTCACGAGCGCGTGTTCGCAGACGCGGATACGGATGCGTCGCCAGGCGAATTAATCGCCTGGGAAGCCGCATCAACGGCTTCCCCCAACGCGGAGGCCTTGCCGCGAGGCTTGGCCGATTTAGACTTCAGGGCTTAGTCCTGGACGCTTTCGCGTCGCGAGGTGTCTTCCTCTGAGGCATCGTGCCAGGCCGACGTGGAGGCCAGGGAGCACGTTTGGGAATGCCCCAGTGCTCCGGGAGAGCGGAGAGCGCGAGCGGAAACGCTCGGCCTCTTGTCGATGGTTATCGACCGAGCGAGGAAGTAAGAGAAACTTCCCGCTCGCCCCGATTGGTCGATAAGTTCGAGTCTAAGTGGGGGAGGATGTTACGGGGTTACCTGAAGAGTGTCCGTCACTCTTCCGAGTTGGGTACATGGTGTACCCAACATCACTGACACGTGGTGGTGGCTCACAGCCACCCATACATAAAACATATAGGATAAACTATAGTTGACTTAGGAATTGTATTGCAAGACGATCGCTAGGTAACTAACTATAAATATATCAGTCTATAAACTACGTTGTCTAAGTCAACCGTTCCCCAAGACCGGGAACTAGTGAACCGCCGTTCACTTGGAGTTTGTATACTCCTAACACTTCCTCAAGCGCAAGGTGCTGTGTGACTCCCGTCACATATAAAGACAACCCCAATATAGAACAACTCGGTCCTGATACAAGATCCGAAATTATAAAGTCGATTTCACGAAAATAATATAACCTCGAGTTTATATATAGGCAATATATTAGCGTACGTACCAGAAAGATTAAAGAGATTGAATATTCAAGCTACCAAGTGGGATAGCAGCTACCGCGTCAAAGTGATGGTAAGATGGTTATATGTTAGTAATATGTCACGCCCAATCAATCAAAGACTGGTTGCGAAGGAGTACAATGTCCATTGATACTCTTAAGAAGTATATGTCGCCAGACTACATTTGCGAAGTAGGAGGACAACCGAAGACGAGGCACTTGCTTGCAAGAGAGTAAAACTCAAAGTGATTCATTCAAAGCTCATGCCTGCAATGCATGCCTTCAATACGTGCCGTGCACAAGGAGGAAAGCATCAGCCTAAAAACCCTTTTGAAGGCTGACCCAAGTACCATTTTTACAATGGTAATCATATGGAATCTCACCTATATGAGGGAATTGAGCCATCTGTTTTCTATGGCAAGCTAGAGAACGTTCTTTCTACTCAAGTGAGTTCGTTCAAGGTAAATATTGCTCTCGGATACGAACTTGAAAGTAATGTCGATGTAGCTATTGTTAAGGTCATTGGATATCCAGTTTTATATGGACGAGTATTGGAGGACCTGCCTATTCCACGACAATTTATATCACAAGCACTGAAACTGTTCATCAGCACGCCAAGTCCTTGTGCGCACACGCCAAGATGACGATGGACACTACAATCGACGCACCGCCACCACCAATCTGCAGGTAATACTGCACAGCAGACAGCCGCACTTTTGCTAAATTCGAGCCAATCACAACACGCATATATCATATTTTCAACCAATCAGAGTTTCATATCAACTACGGTGCCTTGTCAGAATCGAATCAACCAACAATTTCGCATCACATCCTCCCCACCCGCTGCCGTGCTTTCGCCACCATGCCCTGCCTCGTTTGGAAAACGCTCACCAACGCACTCCCCCGCTCCGACGCCGACATTCTCCTCGAGACGCTCAAGAAGTTTACTGTGGCAAAGAGCGACGTCGGCAACTGCTGCATCTGCAGCGATGCCACGCCGCACTCCATGCGCCCGCAGCTCCTGCGCTGTGACTGCACCGCATGCGCGACTGCCTCGCCCGCACTCAGATGCCCCTGGCGCGGTCGTGTTCGAGCATGCCAACTTCTGGATGTTGTGGCTATAGACGAGCTCAACACGCACGTGACGGATGCGCGCGGGACCGTTCCACCCCGCCTGACGTTTCTGATGAAGGATGTTGCTCGCGACTGGGCCAAGCAAGGGCTACGCCCAGCTCGGATTTGGCACTCGCTCATCCAGCGCTTCGGGCTGGACGATTCAACGGCGCCTCCGCTCAGCGTGGTGCAACGCTTCCTGCACCATTATGTTGCCACCCAACTCGGCGGCAGCGACGTCATGGCGGCTATCCGAATGAAAGTTAGCAACTTTGGCTTTACTGGGCATGAAGAGGAGACAACACCCTTCACGTTTACGTGGCGAACCGACTCCGAAGGTAGACCCATTGTAATGGGTCTGCTTAGATCCACTACTTAAGCTTACACGTGTGCGCACGTGTATGAGGAAGCGTAGGAGTAATTTACTTAAGTTTAGTATCCTTGTATCCGCAAGTATACTGAAACCTAGATAAAGGAACCGAACGATAGCTTTGGTGCCAAATGAGAACTGTATTGATTGTAAATGGGGTTTCCTCCTAAAACTGATATTTCTAATGAGAGGTTCTGCCATTGGATGGCTGACAGAACCCCTATCTATTGAATGACTCTCATTGGTAGAAAGGTGTTACTTTCTACCAGTCATATGCCTTTTGCTGTGAATGTGAACCACCCTGTGGTGGTCACCTGAATGTATCCCTTAGTGCATGTTGCACTAAGGTAGGAGGTGAACCGAATGTGTAGCCCCGCTACACCATCCCCCCGTTAGGATTTGACGTGCCGGTCTCGACACGTCAATCCGTATTTTCTTCGGGAGAACACGTGCTCATTCCCAATGAGCACGCCAACGACGTCTTCGTCCAAGACGCCGGCCGCTTCGGCAAGAGCAAGTGCTGTCGTCGCCTCCAAGGCGACGACGGCCGCTGCCTCAGCCACGACCGCTACTGGCATCGCCTCGACGGCGATGTCGACAAGCGTGGCAACAGAGAGTCGCCTCTCTGTTGCTGGATACCACTCGATATGGCATGAGAAACATGCCATCCGAAACAAGACAGGCAAGATCATTGCTGTCGAAACCGGAGTGGGCATCTACTCTCCGGGTGGAGAGGGAGTTCCCCTCGACTACGGAAGTGAAGTCGAGGAGGGGGAACTCGAAGGAGACAAGGACACCTTGTCTCCGGGCCACACTGACCCCAATGTGGGTCTACGTCGTCCACGCGAGGACGACTCGAACGCTTCGGGCTCGAAGCGTTCGCGCAGCGGCAGTGGAACACCGCTCGCTGCCACCGGAGCCTTGACGACTCCGCGGGATGGAGATGACTTTGCTCCATCCGCTGTTGTTGCGGCTTCGCACACTGAGCCAGTGCGCGAGCCGTGGATGCCGTCTCAGTCTGAGATCGGCAGCCGATTCGGTGCGACCGCGCCACCGAATCTGTACGCGCTGTACTCGTGCAACGCCATCATTGACGATGACGTCGCGAAGCGATTACACTTTGATCCGTTAACGAATCAAAGGCGCGACTACTACATCGGGCTCTTCCATGAGCTCCGATGGTTTGCGAGCAAGAAGACTTCTCGCAGAAGCAAAGTGCCCGAGTGGCAGGCACTTTGTCAAAGTTGGAGTGCCTTTGTTGAAAACTTCAACAAGAACCCCGCTGGCTATCGCGACCGGATTACCAGGCGCGGGAGCGCTACGAGAAGTTCTCGAAGCGTGGTAAACTTGAACGACTGCACCATGGTGCAGTCGGTATTGGACTTCCTTGCGCAGTACTGCTTGTGAGTACTGCTACCGAACGATAGCTTTGGTGCCAAATGAGAACTGTATTGATTGTAAATGGGGTTTCCTCCTAAAACTGATATTTCTAATGAGAGGTTCTGCCATTGGATGGCTGACAGAACCCCTATCTATTGAATGACTCTCATTGGTAGAAAGGTGTTACTTTCTACCAGTCATATGCCTTTTGCTGTGAATGTGAACCACCCTGTGGTGGTCACCTGAATGTATCCCTTAGTGCATGTTGCACTAAGGTAGGAGGTGAACCGAATGTGTAGCCCCGCTACACCATCCCCCCGTTAGGATTTGACGTGCCGGTCTCGACACGTCAATCCGTATTTTCTTCGGGAGAACACGTGCTCATTCCCAATGAGCACGCCAACGACGTCTTCGTCCAAGACGCCGGCCGCTTCGGCAAGAGCAAGTGCTGTCGTCGCCTCCAAGGCGACGACGGCCGCTGCCTCAGCCACGACCGCTACTGGCATCGCCTCGACGGCGATGTCGACAAGCGTGGCAACAGAGAGTCGCCTCTCTGTTGCTGGATACCACTCGATATGGCATGAGAAACATGCCATCCGAAACAAGACAGGCAAGATCATTGCTGTCGAAACCGGAGTGGGCATCTACTCTCCGGGTGGAGAGGGAGTTCCCCTCGACTACGGAAGTGAAGTCGAGGAGGGGGAACTCGAAGGAGACAAGGACACCTTGTCTCCGGGCCACACTGACCCCAATGTGGGTCTACGTCGTCCACGCGAGGACGACTCGAACGCTTCGGGCTCGAAGCGTTCGCGCAGCGGCAGTGGAACACCGCTCGCTGCCACCGGAGCCTTGACGACTCCGCGGGATGGAGATGACTTTGCTCCATCCGCTGTTGTTGCGGCCTCGCACACTGAGCCAGTGCGCGAGCCGTGGATGCCGTCTCAGTCTGAGATCGGCAGCCGATTCGGTGCGACCGCGCCACCGAATCTGTACGCGCTGTACTCGTGCAACGCCATCATTGACGATGACGTCGCGAAGCGATTACACTTTGATCCGTTAACGAATCAAAGGCGCGACTACTACATCGGGCTCTTCCATGAGCTCCGATGGTTTGCGAGCAAGAAGACTTCTCGCAGAAGCAAAGTGCCCGAGTGGCAGGCACTTTGTCAAAGTTGGAGTGCCTTTGTTGAAAACTTCAACAAGAACCCCGCTGGCTATCGCGACCGGATTACCAGGCGCGGGAGCGCTACGAGAAGTTCTCGAAGCGTGGTAAACTTGAACGACTGCACCATGGTGCAGTCGGTATTGGACTTCCTTGCGCAGTACTGCTTGTGAGTACTGCTACCCTGGAGCAGTACGCATCACCGAGCGGGACGTCAACGGGTACACGTCCATGTGTGTACCTGACGACCTCAAGACCCTGCGCGCCAGTTTTCAGGCGCAGGCGTCTTCTAGTGCTGCGGATAATCGCAGCACTTATCCGAGTGCTGTAGGCGACTACAGCGCTCGCCCAAGTTTTACGCCCTTCGGCGGAGGTGGCGGTGGCGGCCTTCGTACGCCGTCACCATTTCCGGAATGTCCTCCATCAGGACATTCCGTGATTCCCACGTATCGTGTTGGGGAGGAAATCCTCTCCAACGAATACGAAAATGAACCGGACCTTGGGTCTGGTTCCGATGACCAACAATTCGCTGGACGATCCAGCGAGTTGCCCCGCGTGCGTCTCGCAACGGGGGTGGGGGGGGGCGGGAAGACGCCCCGGGTTTGGTCAACCAAACCTTGAGTCTCGCTTGGAGGCTGTTGAGCGTCTCCAAGCGTCGCAGTTCGCTGCTCTGCGTCAGGAGCTGAGCTTGTTGAAGGCTCAGCTCGCGGAGGTTGCGCAGACGACCTCGAACGTAAAGGTCGAGGTCGGGACGAGACTCTCTGGCGTCTCGAAGCGCGTCGCCGCGCTCGAGAGCGCTTTGGCGAGTCACCAGACGTAGGTGACTCGTGCTGAACGTACGGCTTCAGTCGCCCAACGTAAAACGTTGGGTGCAGGCGCATGCTGGACGGTATGTCCAGTGTGTACGCGTTGCCATGCTTCGCCAGCACGGTGAATGGCCCAATGAAGCGCGGAGCAAGCAAGCTTGCTCCGAAATCGGAAACTGCATGTTTAGCTAGGTTCTGAGTAGCTAACAGAACTAATGAGCCAACTTTGAATTCATTTGTGTTTCCCCTGCCGATGTTATCGGCATTCAGCTTCTGTCGATCGACAGAAGCTGCTATTGCATCTTGGACAAACCGAATTACGGCGTGTCGACGCTGGACAAAGTCCATTGCATCCGAGCTGAACCCCTGGTTCAGTTCGTGCTCCTTGTTCGCAGCAGGCCCGGCCTGCGCGTGACGTCCGTTGTGGTTTAAAGTGTCTACGCCCGTCGTAGACACTGCGTTGTCGTCGCCATGACTGCGCGCAGTACGTGCGCGAGTCGTCACAGCTGATACATTGCTTGTATCAGCGTGCTTATCCGGTTGTTTTGAATTAACCGGATACCCTCCCCCACTTAAGGAAGGAGCTACCGCACCAAGTACGCTCGGTACGCGTGGGTGCCTCATGGCATTCACGTAGAACGGTGTGTGTCCTGTCGAGACATGCACCGAGTTGTTGATGGCGAACTCCGCCATCGGCAAGCAGTCGCTCCATTGATGGAACGAGTGCGCGTAGCTCTTCATGGTGTCAACCAACACGCGGTTCACACGCTCTGTTTGTCCGTCGGTCTGCGGGTGATCCGCAGTCGACATGGACAACTGCGTCCCAAGAAGTGTAAACACTTCTTGCCAGAATCGCGCTGTAAAGCGCGGATCCCGATCCGACACGATGTCGAGTGGCATCCCATGGTGTCTAAACACCATGTCGACAAACAGACATGCCGTCTGTTTGGCTGTCACCTCGGCTGGTACTGCAGCAAGATGCACCATCTTGCTGAAGCGGTCAACAAAGACCACTATACCAGTCCTCCGCTTGTTGTCTTGCGGAAGACCAAAAACAAAGTCCATTGAAATGGACTGCCAGCACTCCGACGGAGTCGGTAGTGATTGAAGCGGAGCCTGCGAGTTGGGCGCAGGCTTCACACGCTGGCATACCTCGCAAGCACGAACGTACTTGCGTACCCATTTGTACTGATGACTCCAGTAGAAGTCACGCGTGAGAAGCAAGTATGTCTTCTCACGGCCAGGATGTCCCGATGTCGGGGCATCGTGGTACTCGTACGTGATCTTGAGCTTCAGCTCATGATCATCCGGCACGACAATGCGATCTGCGTTGTCGTCGACTGCGCTGTAAAGCAGCAGACCATTGTGTACACGATAACGGTGTACACGGGCACGAAGGTGTTTGGCCAGTTTCTGACGAGACTTGTCAGAAGGTGTGGAGAAGTACTCCAACAACTGCTTCGCATCCGCATCATGTGCGTATGCGGCCTTCACGTCATCCAACAAGGACGACGAGGGTGTAGTCGTCCTGACGACGCCAACTGCGTTGGCGTCGGCCTCGTGCACCGCATAATCTGGTCGACGCGAAAGCGCGTCGGCCACGACATTCAACCTTCCAGGTTTGTACTCAACCTGGAAGTTGTATTCAGCAAAGAATGACAGCCACCGTGCCATTCTTTGTGATATGTGCGGCGACTTGATCGCCGTACGCAACGATGCGTGGTCGGTGTAGACCACGAATGGTCTACTCCCAAGTAGATACACTCGAAACTTTGCGAGTGCATACTTCATGGCAAGGAGTTCCTTGTCATGTACCGGGTAATTGCGCTCAGCTGGCTTCAGCTGACGCGATTGGTAGTAAACCACACGATCACGACCTTCGTGATCGAGTTGCATCAGTGCGCATCCGATCGCGAAATCGGATGCATCGCACACCACGTGGAATGGGCGATCTTGGTCGGCCACCGCCAAGATCGGCGCCTCAGTCAAGCCCTGCTTGACTGCTTCGAAGGCCTGCTGACAATCAGCAGTCCATTCCCATGCAGCCTCTTTCTTTAAGAGCTGCGACAGCGGGCGAATCTTGCCCGCGTAGTTGCTCACGTACTTGCACAAGTACGTGGCGAGTCCAAGGAACTGCCGCAGTTCCTTTACGTTTGAAGGCGTAGGCCATTCATTGATCACTCTGACCTTTCCTGGGTCAGGGCGTACGCCGTTCTTCCCCACGAGACACCAAAGTACGGGTATCTCGGTCGCCCCGAAGATACACTTCTTCAGGTTCGCATAGAGCTTGTGCTTTCGCATGAGCTCAAGCAACTTGCGGAGATGCTCTGTATGCATCTCCACATCCGACCTCCCATTCGCAGCCCGGCTGTGAATGAACACGTCATCGAAATAGCTCGGTGCGAAGTCGCGCACCGAGCGCAACAAGTGCGTGACGCACCTGTTGAACGTCGCTGGGGCGTTCTTCAGCCCCTGCGGCATCACGAGCCACTCCCAGAGCATGCCGCTCGGAGTGCTTACCGCCGTGAGAGGGATATCACTCTCACGCATGAGGATCTGATAGAACCCGTCTCTCAGATCCAGAGTACTGAAGATAGTACTCGAGGTCATCGAATCGATGATCACATCTTTTCGAGGTATCGGCGTCTGTGCCGGTACCGTCGCATCGTTCAGCTTGTTGTACGCATGAACGATGCGCCACCCGCCCTGTGGTTTCTTCACACAGAACGTAGGCGCGCTGTGCGGGGACTTCGATTCCCGCACTTGTTCTGCATTGCGACGACTTTCAAAGAAGTCGTCGATTGCCTTGACTTGCTCACGCGGTAGTGGCCACTGTCGCGTGACGCAGTACTTCGTTCCCGGCACGAGATCAATCTCGTGCTGAACACCCTTATCCTGCGGTAACTCCGCAGGAATGTCGTCCGGGAGTACATCCTTGTACTCACGCAAGACCTTGTAAAAGGGGCTCGCCTTGAGCGAGTCCCAGCCTTGCTCGTCGAACCGTTCCTTCTTCGACTTCGCGCTGAGGGCGTCCGCGCCCTCAGTGATGAGCTGCTTCAGCTCTTCCGCTGCACACGTCATCCTCTCGACGTCCGAGAAGATGCAGATCTGCTCAATGCGTCCATCGTGCAGGTCGCGAGCGAAACGCTTCCAGCTTGTGGCTGGGAGCGACATCGACTCCGACGCTAACGTCGGAGGATTATCCAGCCTCATCTTCTTGTATTGGAGACCAATACTCATACGCGTCAAGACACTCAGGGTCTCGACGCTTGTCTCCAACTCCTGTGTCTGTTCGGCAGACACTGCTTGTAGCGTCTCAGTCCCTGACCGAGACTTGCGCAGCTTTTCTCGCTTGCGCCGTTCACTTCTCGTGCGGAGCCCGGCTCCGCGAGTTTCTTCTTGTCCAGGCCCGGCCGTGGACAGTTGTTCCTTGTATTCGCCGGCGGGTTCTACCCGCGGGCGCACGCGTTCAAGCCCGGCTTGATCGCGCACCGCTTCGTCGTGCAGCCCGGCTGCACGCGAGCTCGCAAGCATTTCCGGTGCGGGACGTTTGCAACCGCCCGCACTGCTTGCAGCGTCGGCTCTGGGAGCCGACGCGTCTTCTTTACCTCTACGCCTAACGGCGGAGTGTCTTTCGACCAATTGTGTGTCGACATTACCTGTCGACACTACCGCGTCGCTCCGGACGCTTCGAGACCCTCTCGAATCGGATTGAACCAGGCCCTGCTGATTCGATCCACATCTTCTCCCAACGACTCTCGCAGTCGTTGGCGTTCGCTTGGGGTGACCGGAGACAGCCGCATTCCGCGCTGTCTCTGATGGAGGGCCGCATGCACCACATGGTGCATGTGCTGCGCCGACAGGGCCATCGCTCTCTGTCGCGCTGTTGCTGCTCCCGAAGCGCACGATCGTGCGCTTCGTCCAGTCGATCACCGGATCATGCCGTGCAAGCCACGGCATGCCCATACACCATATCGAACTTATCGTCCAGTTCCAGGACGGTAAGCTCGTCGACGAACTCCTTCTCTTGATACGAGAAGCGTACGCGTACGATACGCTTCTCGGTTCTAACAACGACACCCGTTGATAGCCTCACTTCCAATAGACTTCGAGGTGTTTCCACCTCCTCGAAGTCAAGCCTTGGAAGGCTCTGCAGTCGAACAAAGTTGTTCGACGCTCCACAGTCCACTAGAGCACGAAGAGACTTCTCTCTCTTCGAGCTTACCTTCAGGATGACAAGGTTCGGCTTGTCATCTTGCTTCTTGCAGTGAGATTGACTCTCACTGGGGGCAGCGATCTTCATTGCAGCGTGTCCGATGTCGACACGCTCGATCGCATCACCAGCAGGGCGCCCCGCGCCTGCTGGTCCCTTTAGTTTTTTTATTGCCCGTGACGATACCCAGTATCGCCACGACGGCTCCTCGCCGCGTGCACAGGTGCTGTGCACTCGCGAGCGTAGTGACCGATGTTTCCACAGCGGAAACAACGCACATTCGTTGATCCACGACGCTGCTGGTTCCCAGCAGCGGTCGCACTCGAGAGGTCCATTGGCTCGGGACCTCCCGACGGCCTTACCACCGGTCGTGGCATCAGCCGCGGGACGCTCACATGCAGTTTAGCCTGCCGCAGACTAAACTCTTCTTGCATTGCAAGCGCAATTGCAGCCTCGAGAGTATTTGGATACTCTCGGAAGAGATAGGTCTTCACAGGCCCATCTCTAAGGCTCTTCATGAACGTGACGACCTTTGTCGCCTCGTCGATCGGATTGGTCACGATGTTCGAGACCAAGTACCGTGCTCTTTGGGCGTAAGCATGCACGTCATGCTTGCCCTGTTGCAGATCGAGGAACTCCGCCCTCGATCGGAACTCGTTCTGCGGGGGATCAAACGCTAGTTTAAGCTCCTCCTTGAAATCCTCGTACGTGCTGAAGCACGTAGGGTCCGTGAGTCGGCGTCCGTCCGCCCAACGCCTTGCTCGTCCGCCAAGACATGACATGGCGAACGCAACCTTCGACAACGGGTCGACGATACGTCAAGCCGTAATGGCAGTGTCGATCTCGACAAGCCAACGGAGGAGAGGTTCGCCCTCTCTTCCAACGTAGCTGCTTACGTGGAGTTTCAATGACTCCACGCGCGGTGTGGCCGATGGCGACACCGAAGTTCGAGCAGCGGTTTCACGCTGTTCCTTCACGATGAAACCCAGAGCAACACCGTGTTGCTCCGTCGGTGATAGCGTTCGCAACATCGTTGCTACCGCCGCTTCCCCAATGACTGTTGACAGTCGTTGGAGGGCCTCCCACTCTGGTTCCGACAGGTGGGGGCAGTCTGCACGCGCAACATGCGTTGCAGACGTGTTTGGGCTACCCACGGACATGTTACTGTCCGAGGGCAGGTTCTCAGCCCCGCGTTCGTATTCCATACGAACGTGTTAGTCGGTCGTTGGACGGACTACAAAGTGCTACCAGGTGTAATGGGTCTGCTTAGACCCACTACTTAAGCTTACACGTGTGCGCACGTGTATGAGGAAGCGTAGGAGTAATTTACTTAAGTTTAGTATCCTTGTATCCGCAAGTATACTGAAACCTAGATAAAGGAACCGAACGATAGCTTTGGTGCCAAATGAGAACTGTATTGATTGTAAATGGGGTTTCCTCCTAAAACTGATATTTCTAATGAGAGGTTCTGCCATTGGATGGCTGGCAGAACCCCTATCTATTGAATGACTCTCATTGGTAGGAAGGTGTTACTTTCTACCAGTCATATGCCTTTTGCTGTGAATGTGGACCACCCTGTGGTGGTCACCTGAATGTATCCCTTAGTGCATGTTGCACTAAGGTAGGAGGTGAACCGAATGTGTAGCCCCGCTACACCCGTCGTCGGAAATGGCAGCGAAGCCAAGCCATTCGTCGTGGGCATCAGCACGAAAAAGCTCCTGCGGCAAGCGGACCGCGATCCTAGCAGTTTCGTGCTCCATATTGACGCCACCTACAAGCTGACCCAGGTCGGCTACCCGGTCGTCGTTGTGGGCGTGTCCGATCGCGCGCGCCGCTTCCACCTTCTCGCTATTTTTATAGTGTCGCAACAGAAGGAGCCCCAGTTCACTGAGGTGCTGTCTTTGCTCGCTCAGATCTTCCTCACTGTGACTGGGAAGCCACTGCGCGTGCGGTGGGCAATGGGCGACGCTGATGCTGCGCAATGGAACGCGCTGCAGGACGTTTGTGGTGGGGACGACACGTTCCGCTTCCTGGTGTTTTTTTTTCACGTGGCGAAGAAGATCTACGAGAAGACGCGCGTCCTAGACGCTGGTGTTGCATCAATGGTACTACGTCACCTGCATGAACTGCATTTTGCTCGAAGTGAAGCTGAGTTTCGACAGCAACTCGAAGAGGTTCAGGAGGAGTGGCTCAAATTACCTGAACTAACGAGCTTCGTCAGCTACTTCAACACCGTGTGGCTGAACGAGATGATGTGGAGGTGGCAGTGCTACCACACGCCGAGTGGCTTCGCTGCCACAAACAACCCTGTCGAGACGTACAACGCCTCGATCAAGCGTGACGTCACGCTACGCCGGAAACTGAAGGTTGGCGCTCTTCTTGATCGACTCTTGATGCTAGAGCAGCTCAACGCACCAATGCCGGTAATATTGCTACTCGAATCAAGCACTAGAGCTTTAGAGGGAGCAGCGGTGCCTGACGTAATGCTTAGGACATACGATGGTGAGGCCGATACGGATGATCCATTCACAGTCAGCTCAACGCACCAGTGCCACTAATATCACCGGCAGCTCCTGGAATAAGGGCAACACCGGGTGTCGCTGCCCCTTGGGTAATTCCAGTGATGTATGTGAGTCGATAATCGTTTTTATCGAGATATAGAGTTTGTGCGTAATCGTAGGTGAGGAAACCGCTTGCATCCAGCGTGAGATAGAATGCAGGGTTTAGATCGGTGGGGGATAGCTAAAAATCCGTGTATGTTTGTTTTGTCTCAAGCTATATAGATAAAGCTATTTTCAATCATGAGTACGATTCCAGATTTCGGAGCTTCACTCCCGAAAAAGTTCAAATCAGCATCCATGGGTGATATCCCTGCGCTTGATATCAAATCGCTATTTAGAATGGTTGTGTTGGGTCCATCGTTCATATATATATACTTCCTCAATAGGCTTGTTCTTGTATTTTCCAAAAGTAAGTTCGAACGACATGGTCTGTTAGTGGTATCTATATACATACCCCTTTAATTTTTTTGAGAAAAAAATAATAAATGTAAAACTATCGGCATAATGTTCTACTTCAAGTATTTTTTTATTATTCTTGTGACATCCAAGGTATCAAAAAACGTTGCGTCTACTAACGTGAAAAACTTCACTTGAATTAATGAGGGGGGGGGGTAATGAGGTCCTCTATTCGTGTTTAACTAGAAACTATAGAGCCCTGAAAGTCGCTGGGGGCGTCGAAGCCCAATATCTCTGTGGGATTTTAACCCAATGTTGATGTATCGAGGCCGAGGTGAACGGCAGATGAACTTTACGGAAGCAGGAGGGTCACCAAGGTCTCCCGCCACGGTGGATCACGATAATCGTGCAACACGAAGGCTCCACCAAGTCCTCCGCGTTTTGGTGGGCAGACTTGAACACTTGAGGGTCACCACGTCCTCAGTGGTTTGGTGCTGGATCAGAATCGCTACGGGGCACCAGGTCCGTCGCGATGTGGTGGGAAATCTTGATCACGGGAGGGGTCACCATGCCCTCCGTGCCTTGGTACTTACTTGAATTAATGATTCGCACGGTTTGCTCTACGTCGAGCTCTAGCTCTTTCAGCACGGTGCCATTCGGCATGAGCAACATGTTCACCAGCACTTCGGAGTAGTCTTGTGCACGCTGGATAAGGACACACGAGATCAACTTCTTCTTCCGATGACGATCCGGATTCCTGGTCCAACACAGCGTCCAAATCTTCACAATTAACAGTGAAGCCAGGAAGAACGGTACCACCATCAAGATCTCTCCACGCGCTATTGCCAACGCGTCGAACAAGACAATTTCCTCGGGCGCATCGCTTGTATTCGCACATGATTTTGTTCTTTGGATCAATGAGCCATCCTAATTGCACACCGTGAGGGAAGTACTCGTGCCGCATCTTGTGATCGAGAGCACCAAGCTTGGAATGTGAACCAGTGAGAGTGTCGATTTCCACCACGAACGTCGGAGCAAAAGGTTCTCCACCACGAGTCCATCGTTGAGCTTCGGTCAGCTGCCTTGCATCATCTCGAGGCACATACGCCACATCGGGGACCCGAAGCGTTGTGCCATCCAGCACGTATTCATCTAGCGCATTTGTCACTCTTCCACCATGGCCACTCCACGCAGCCCAATTCAGCAGCGCCTTGCAGATGCATGGTCCGATTACGCTGCGCCCAAACACCACCATCCGAAATGGAATAAATCGGCCTTCGTCGACGAAGAAACCAGGCTGCTCGCCAAGTATTGGATGGACCAACGGACCGAACTTCTTCACGTGCTGGTTTAGCTGCTCGAGGGACACACCAGCGTAGTCCTTGACACGGCACAGAGTCTTCTTCGACTCTAGGTCACGCACCAGTCGCGCAAGCACGTCTTCGTGGTCTTTCTTCTTGCCGTTTGCTGCGGTCATGGTTGCCGATGTTGTTCTTCCTCGCACTGGCAGAAGCAAACAAGAAAGACCTTGCCCAGTGTGGTCCACGCTACGAATGAATTGACTTCAAATTGAATTGGTACTTCCACTAAAAAAATGATCAATTCAAATTTGATTCATCAGTGACGGTTCCGAGAACTAGTTCCATACCCAGGAACCGATAGGTAACCGCGGCATAATCCGACGCATAATCATGTCGGCAGACCTCCGATCCTCCACGTTGCTGTTTAAATGGCCCGGAAAGTCGGAAAGTGGGCAATTCGCGCTCCACTGGAGGCCAAGTTGCCCGACATTTGACTTTCCGAGCCAAACAAACAGCAGCCAAAATAATATTTGGGCAGTGTCACGATGCACTCATCACCTAGCCCTAATGGATATTCGCGCGCTCTTTCTTATCGTGCTCTCGCTTCTCCCCATCCGTGAGACCCGAACTAGCGTATTGTAGTTCCAGCTCCAGGTCCTCATATTCACATCGTAGCTCACGTTTTCCCGATTCGAGCGCGCCATTTAGACGCAGCAGTTCCGATACACGAGCTTGAATTGTCTCCAGCTGGCGCAGTAGGTCTTCATTAAGCGTTTTCGCTTCACGAAGTTCTGTTTGCAGCCGGGTTTCCTTCTCCCTGGGCCCTGACGCCTTTGTCGCCGCCTCAAGCTGACCCATGAGTAAGCGCTCACGAGTTTCCAGCGCGTCTACCCGGCTCTTTAGCCGGCCAACCTCGCTTTGATTGCCACGTTGCTGCTTAAGCTCAAGTAGCGGTAGTTGAGTCTGCTTGTCTTCCAAATCTTTCTCCAGTTGCTTTCGGCGCTGCTGTTCGACCAATATCTCGTCTTCCAATGAATCTAAACGCTTCCGGAAAGCCTCCCACTTCGTGTTTCGCGCGGTCCAGTCACGCTCTTTCACTTGCCCGATCGCATTCTCGAGAATTTGGACTTTATCGCTTGACTTTTCACGAACTGTAGATAGCTCCTGGGCCTTTTTCTCCATCTCTAGCTCAAGTCGCTGATTTTTCAGGAGTATTTGTTGTTGCGTCTCCGTTACTAGGTCGTACTGCACAAGGAATTGCTGGTAGGTCGTCTTGATCTGCATCAATTGATGCTGGAGCTCGCCTACAATTGCGTGATCTTCTGAGGAAGCCATCAAATCACGAAGTCGTTCCTCCTGCTGCTCTAGCTGCCCCACCTCGTTAATTCTCTCGTACAACAGCGCGTTCTCATTTCGAAGCTCATTGTCATCTCCAGAACGTCCTCTGAGCGGTGGCAACTGCACTAACTCGTCAGAATCGACTACAGCCTTTCGATCAGCTACTTCAAGCGTCTTCACGCGCTCCGTTTGCGCCTGTAGCTCGTTCTCAAGTTGATCTATCCGGTCGTGGGGGATATCTGAATCGCAACCGGTTTCCCCACTTGTATTTCCTGCACCACTTCTTGCACTCTTTTCGGCTTGAAGAACCATGAGACTATGCTGTGTCTTGGTTAATCGTGCTGGTAGTTCATACATCGCTAAGTACTTGGCATGCATTTCTGCGTAACTTTCACCCAGTGCGTTGTACTTCTTCAGCACGCCAGTCATTGCACGTTGTTGCTGATCAGCAAATTCACGAAGCACGCTCTTCTCCAGAGTTTTTTCCATGCGGTCAATCATCTCGTCGGCACCCTGCTTCCACGTCTCTAGGTACAAGACTCGATACTTATGAATCTGTTCCGAGTCGTGCAACTCGCCCAGACTGGATATTGGCTGGGTTCCAGCTCGTGGGTGGGGTTTCCTTACGCAGTGAGTGATCGCTCCCTAACAGCCATTCATAGCCAAAGAATGATGCACGATTTTATCATTGCTGTTCCAGCATTCCACCGCCGTCTCAACATTGTACATTCATTTAATGAATGCATTTGTGTTGGAGAATGCAATCCAACAAGGACCAATGCAATTGTTGCACCATGCATAATTAATTATGCGCTGTGAGGACGCTGAAACCACAGGCTCGAATGGCTATACCTGCTCTAAGAGTTCACACTGACCCAAGTTCCGCAATTGAAATGCCCCGCTTCGACGACAGGTTACCATTCGTTCCCGGGGGTGGACTGGTAGTCTGTCGACCGCTACATAGTGATTCGCACTCGCTATTGTAATGAAACACGATCATTTACATACCCTAGATTCGCGTTCGAGAAGACTGCAAGGCGGAGAAAGAAGATGTTTTGAAGCAGACAGCGATCACCAGTACTTTCAGCGGATTTTAGTGTCAAATTCACCAATGCCCGAGGGTACGACAAGTCTGAAATCCAGAGGCGATACGTGAATGTCGGCTATTGTTTGATGAACTTTCGTGTTCACAAAGTGTAGGAAAGTGTAATGCACTTGCGAGGGGGTGCTGCTCAGTCCATACATTGGTAAGGTCTGTCCGTGCAGCTCTCTCAAGTCTAACTGCACGCGTTGTCCTGCAGCCTGCACGCACTTCAACATTGTTCTCATGAACGCAGCATCCGCAGAGGTGACAAGATGCCCTTCGGGGAATAATGGGTTAAGTGTCAAATTTTACTATCAGATGAAATATAAGTGGGCCAATTATCACCAATTGTTTTTACTTTCACGAATTTCCCAATTCGAATTTCCGCGAAGAACTTTGCGGAACCACAGCCACTTTTGCCTCGAAACACTCAGCCGCCAAGTTAGAAGCCAAGATGCAGATCCAGATCAAGGTACCCACGCCCCCACGCCGCGATCACAGGGGCTGGAAGGGTACTAATAAGTGTGTTTATTGCGCTGGTGTAGACGCTCACTGGCCGGAAGCAGACGTTCAACTTTGAGCCGGACAACACGGTACGATGCGATATTCTGGCGCTTCGGACGGTGTGATACTGACGTTGTTTCTCCTTCCGTGAACAGATCCTGCATGTGAAGCAGGCCCTGCAGGAGAAAGAAGGTATCCAGGTGGACCAGATTCGTCTCATCTACAGTGGCAAGCAGCTGTACGTGGAGTTAGTCTTGAAACGATGAGCTAGACACGGATGTTGATGGCCTTGCTGCTCTACAGAGCCGATGACAAAAATAAAAATACTAAGTATATATAACAATTACTACTAGTAATAGGAATGTGCAACTACGTTTTGGATAGTGGATTAAAGTGTAAGGCAAAGCCATCGCAAGAGCGTTGTGGTAAGCATCCATTTTCAAAGTTTCCTTCCATTGAAATTTTCTCGCCAGAGGTCAGTGAAGATATGATGAAAAAGATAATTTCAGCTCCGATGGATGAAAGAATCACTTGCTTGTGTGGATCATCGATGGAGAGATGGAATTTCGCAAAGCACTGCAATAAAGAAAAACATTCGAAGTGGATTAAATCAATGCCATATCCGCAAGATCTTGGGTGGTGGGGCCCAGACTATAGCAAATGGTAAGCCAGCTATCCAAGTATTATATTTTTATTTTTGATAAATATAAAGTTAGTAATATAGTAAGATGGCGTACTCGTCCGAGCAATACGAACTTAATAAAGAGCGCATCAAGGCGCTACTATCTAAAGACAAGGGAAACGCGACTGGCGAAGCAGCGAGAATATGATGAGAAGCATCGAACGGAAATTCGTGCTCGTAAGAAAAAAATATTCAAGCAAGTCGGAACTTAAGCAAATTAACGAAAGCGAACTTAGCTAATTAATTAAAAAAAAATCTCGGATATAATGTAACGGGGTTACCTGAAGAGTGCCCGTCACTCTTCCGAGTTGGGTACATGGTGTACCCAACATCACTGACACGTTGTGGTGGCTCACAGCCACCCATACATAAAACATATAGGATAAACTATAGTTGAATTAGGAATTGTATTGCAAGACAATCTCTAGGTAACTAACTATAAATATATCAGTCTATAAACTACGTTGTCTAAGTCAACCGTTCCCCAAGACCGGGAACTAGTGAACCGCCGTTCACTTGGAGTTTGTATACTCCTAACACTTCCTCAAGCGCAAGGTGCTGTGTGATTCCCGTCACACTTGGTAGCACTTGTAGTCAATCCTCGCCTACGCGGGTAGGATTGGACTACCTGAATCCTCTGTGGTCTCAAGCATTGAGCCACCATGGATCGCAGTGAGTTTCCTCACTTGAACGACTCGCAGTTCGAGTCCGTTCGGAAGATGGCGGGCATCTTCGGGATGGATACCCTCCAGAGCTTGGCGGCAGCAACACCTGCCGAGCGGCTCGAGCGCGTAAGCGCTTTCGACACGTACGAGCAAGGGTTAATCGCCCATGTACGTGGGAGCCTACAGGCCCCTGTGGCTGAACGGAAACCAGTTCAGCCCAAGTCTTTGAGGCTGAAGGTTAACCTCTACGAAGGAAAAGAAGGGGGAAACCTTCACTTCTGGGTTCGAGAGGTCGAGCTCGCTATGGACACGGCTCTCGTCTCGGACGAGCGACTCCGCGTCGCTTTTGCTCTCTCCCACCTAAGTGGTCGAGCAAAGTGCTGGGCGTAAGACAATCTCTAGGTAACTAACTATAAATATATCAGTCTATAAACTACGTTGTCTAAGTCAACCGTTCCCCAAGACCGGGAACTAGTGAACCGCCGTTCACTTGGAGTTTGTATACTCCTAACACTTCCTCAAGCGCAAGGTGCTGTGTGATTCCCGTCACACTTGGTAGCACTTGTAGTCAATCCTCGCCTACGCGGGTAGGATTGGACTACCTGAATCCTCTGTGGTCTCAAGCATTGAGCCACCATGGATCGCAGTGAGTTTCCTCACTTGAACGACTCGCAGTTCGAGTCCGTTCGGAAGATGGCGGGCATCTTCGGGATGGATACCCTCCAGAGCTTGGCGGCAGCAACACCTGCCGAGCGGCTCGAGCGCGTAAGCGCTTTCGACACGTACGAGCAAGGGTTAATCGCCCATGTACGTGGGAGCCTACAGGCCCCTGTGGCTGAACGGAAACCAGTTCAGCCCAAGTCTTTGAGGCTGAAGGTTAACCTCTACGAAGGAAAAGAAGGGGGAAACCTTCACTTCTGGGTTCGAGAGGTCGAGCTCGCTATGGACACGGCTCTCGTCTCGGACGAGCGACTCCGCGTCGCTTTTGCTCTCTCCCACCTAAGTGGTCGAGCAAAGTGCTGGGCGTATACGCGCGAAGCGACAACGCCTGGATGCTTTGCATCCTGGGCTCAGCTGTGTGAGCAGCTTCGAGCCGCCTTCCTCCCGGCGAACTATGAGTACCGCCAGCGCTCACGCTTCCTTGCGTGCAAGCAAGGGAGACGTGAGCTGTATGAGTACATCCAGAAGATGCGGGAGCTTACCGCATCTCTGGTGGGAAACCCACTCCATAAACACGGTGTTCATGGACGGCCTACGAGTAGGCCCAGCGCGCACGCAGCTGTTTCGGGTGCAAGCAAGCACCCTGGAAGAAGCGATTCAAATTGCTCTTCAGGAGGAGTACAGCCATCGACAGGCTCGCACTCCTGCCACTGCGTGGCTTGGGGGCTCCACTCAGGGCGGGCCCCAAAGTAGGGGCCCCTTCAACGGTCCTGTGCCGATGGACCTGAGCCTTGCCGAACAGCACGACATGCGCTGTTTCGGCTGTGGCAAACTGGAGCACATGAAACGTGCGTGTTCCGCGGGAGGAACAACCCGGCGGTTTCCTTCCAAGCCCTTCGGTCCTAGGGGTCGCTGGCAAAAGCCACGACCCCGTGGCCAGGGGAACGCAGGGAACCAGTAGGGGCGGGGAGCCCTACTGGGAAAGATCTAAGTCTTCATGAGTGGTGCGCACCATGAAGGCTTAGCCCCTGAGAGTCTCTGTACTCTCGAAGCGGAGAAGGGCAGAGGAGGGCTGCTTGTAGTACATGCAAATGTACGGGGATACGATCATCCCATGAGAATCTTGATCGATTCTGGGGCGTCAAAGAACTTTGCACGCCGCCGGACGGTCGCTCGCAAGAGCGACCAGTTCACCGATGCTTTACGAGAAAGCAAAGGGAACGGGCATGTCCTAGTCAGACTGGCTGACGGGACTGTAGTGGAGGTGCCCAAGGTCTTTATGAACCTGTCCGTCAAGTTTGAGGACTTAATTCCACTGAACGATTCCTCGTTCTTGATATGGACAAGTACGACTTGATCCTGGGCATGCCATGGCTTGAGAAGCATGAGCCCTGGATAGACTGGCGCGGCAAAGCCATCGGGGCTAGCCGGCCTGTTGCTACTGACAGAGCATTGGTGAGTCATGTTCCCACCTCTGTCAGCAGCCGGGCCTACCACCGGAGCCGAGTCAGAAACGACTCCGAAGAATTAGTTGCGGCAGGAGCCGCAACAGGTGTCATGACACCGTCCACGGCGGGCAATGGGCCGCCACAGGCAATGCCGGTGGACAGGACTTCGAGTCCAGCGAGGGGAACTGCAATGCCAGCAGTACCCACCGCTCCTGACTATGGCACCGTACGGCCTTCGGCCTTGTCGACGCCGGGGGAAGTCAACTCCCCAAGGGAAACGAGCCCACGTGAGACCAAGGAGGTCGAGATCGTGGCCAGGGTCGAGGTTGCTGGGAGCACCTCTAGTGTGGGTAACAATGTACCACACGGAGTCGATGGAACTCCCGACTCCACCCTTGAGTCACCACCGGCTGTGGGTAACAAAGGACCACGCCGTGGTGGGCATCGACGACGTCATCGCCGCCGTAAGCCGAGTCTGTTGAGACAGACTGGAGTCGCTACACGCGACTCGGAGAGAGAGAACTCTCCTCAGGCACGGCCGGACGAAGAATTCTATCACTTCTTCGACGGCGAGACCGGGTGTACGGTCAAGGCGGACTCCACAACATTGGCAGCTCTGCCTGAGGTGTCCGAGCTACTGAACCTCGAGGAAATGTCGATGGACGATTTCCTGGCACAATTGAAAGCCGGGGCAATCGCGGAGATGGTGCTCCTGAAGCCGGAGGCCTCTCCAGAAGAGCTGAGCTCCTCTTCCGTTATGGACAAGGATGTCCTGGGCGAGCTTGGCAAGAAGCGCGCAACGCGTACGGGCTCTGCGATCCTCGAGAACCCCAAGGATCCAGTGTATCCTTTGGTGAAGGAGTTCTCGGACGTGGTGTCCAAGGACCCGCCATCCCAACTCCCACCTGACTGAGGAGTTAGGCACGAGGTTGATCTCGTGCCAGGCACAAAGTACTGTGTGACCAGGCAATGGCCACTGCCTCGCGAACAGTGCGAGGTCATTGATGCCTTCTTCGCCGCGAAGGCAAAGGCAGGCATGGTGCATGAGTCGAAGTCTCCGCACACGACGCCCACCTTCTGCGTTCGCAAGCCGAACGGGAAGTGGCGTCTGGTTCATGCTTATAACAAGCTGAACAGCGCAACGGTGCCCGCCCAGACACCCATCCCTCGCAAGGATGTGTTGCTGAACAACATGGCGGGCTGTGAGCTTTTAAGCGCGCTGGATCTGGTGGATGGATACTACCAGATCCTGATGCGCGAGCGCGACATCCCGCTCACGGCGGTGAGCACCCCGAACGGCATGCTCTGGGAGTGGCTAGTGATGACACAGGGTCTATCAAATGCCCCAGCGACTTTCAATCGCTTGGTCACACAGTTGTTTAGACCCTTGCGTGCGTTCACGCAGACGTACTTTGACGATAACTTCGTCCATAGCCGTGCCGAGGAAGGCAAGACGGCTATCGAGGTGCATCTCGAGCACCTCCGTCGAGTGTTCATGGTCATGAGAGCAAACAAGCTCTATGCCAACATCGACAAGTGCGTCTTTGCGGCACAAGAGATCAAAGTTATCGGCTGCTTCGTCAGCAGCGTCGACGTTCGAGCCGACCCTGAGAAGGTCAAGGCCATTGCGGCCTGGCCCACACCACGATCCCAAAAGGATCTTCGCAAGTGGTTGGGCCTCGCCAACTACTTGCACAAGTATAGTGCGGGGTATGCCGGGCTGGCACGACCCCTGTCGGATCTCCTTAAGAAGGATGCCGACTGGCGCTGGGAGAACCGTCATCAGGATGCATTCAACAGCATCAAGGCGAGCTTGCAGTGCGCGCCGGTCCTGGCCTTGCCGGACGAGACAAAGCCATTCAGCGTTGTCTGCGACGCCTCCGACTATGCCATCGGTTGCGCGCTGCTGCAACACGACGCGGACGGGCACGAGCGAGTCATCTCGTTCCAGTCCAGGCAGCTTAAAGCTGCCGAGAGGAACTACCCTGTCCATGACAAGGAGCTCCTCGCAATGAAGTATGCCCTTGTCAAGTTCCGGGTACTCCTCCTGGGCTCTGAGCCCTTTGTGATCTATACAGACCACGAGTCCTTGCGGACGGCCACCAACTCTCCGCATCTGTCTCAGAGGATGGCCCGCTGGCTGTCATTCTTCGCGGAATATAACTTCCGCGTCGAATACAAGCCGGGCAAGCTGAACGTGCTTGCCGACGCGTTATCACGTCGACCCGACTATGAGCTCGCGCACATTAGTCGGGTTACGACAGATCTGTACGATCGGATACGCCTGGCATATCGAGATGATGATAATCTCTCTCCCATCGTGCGGTTCCTCACCGCTGGCAAGGAGGTCAAGCCTGCATGGCTAACGCCCCGCCAACGTGCCCGACTTCGTCGCTATGCGTGGGTCGATGGCCTCCTCCACTACCGCGTGGACCCGGCCAATCCTCCGCGGATAGTCGTCCCCAACGAAGAGGATCTGAAGTATGACATCCTTCAGGAGGCGCACGATGTGCCTTCAAGCGGCCACCTTGGCCGCGAAAAGACCTTCTTGTCGGTCTCCCAGGTCTTCTGGTGGGCCCACATGTACAAGTGGGTCGTCACGTATGTGAAGGCCTGCGAGACATGCCAGCGTGTGAAACCTGCTGGTCATGCCTCGGCTCCTTTGCAGAGCCTGCCAGTCCCAGAAGACTGCTGGAAGTCGATGAGTCTCGACTTCGTCTTCGGACTGCCGGCTGATGCCCAGGGCAACACCGGCGTCCTGGTGTTTGTCTGCCGCTTGAGCAAGATGGTACACCTTGCTCCGGTGGCTGACTCCGTCACCGGGGAACAGACTGCAAGGCTGTTCCTGGATGGCGTCTTCCGCTATCATGGCCTCCCTGAGACTATTATCTCTGACCGTGACCCAAGGTTCACGTCTGCGTTTTGGAAAACGCTGTTCCACTTGCTTGGAACACACTGCTCATGTCCACGGCCGCCCGCCCGCAAACGGACGGCCAGACGGAGCGCGTCAATCGCGTCCTCGAAGACACTCTACGCAGTGGCTGTGCCGAATCTCCCGGCACATGGTCGGCCAGTTTGCCGATGGTTGAGTTTGCACTCAACAACGCGGTACACGCGTCCACGGGGTTCTCCCCGTTCTACCTCAACGGGCTCTGGAACCCCCTGGTGCCACTCACTCTCCGTGGTGACACCGTGGCTTCGGTCGTAAGTGGGGGAGAGGCGCGGAAAGCTCTTTCCTCCCAGGTGTCAGAAGTGACACCGGCTTCCCTAAAGAAGCAGTTGTCGACTTTTGTCGACAACAGGCTTAATGTGATAAGCCGGGTGCGCGACACAATGGCCGCCGCCCAAGATAAACAAAAGGAGTACTCTGACCGACATGGAAGAGGAAACTTAAACGTGTTCAAAGTGGGCGAGTTAGTCCTACTCGACACTAGGAACCTACCACTAAACTCGGTCAGTTCCGTGCTCAGCAATAAGCTGAAGCACAGGTTTATCGGACCCTTTGAGGTCCTGTGCAGGCATGGCTCCGCCTACACGATCGACTTGCCTAAGTCGATGACAACCCACCCGACGTTTTATGTGGGTCGCCTGAAGCGCTACCACGACACTCAGGCTTCTGATCCCCCGCAGGAAGCGAAAGGGGATTATGAGGTGGCGAGATCACCACCTCGAACCGAGCGCTCGCCTCCCGCTGTGGCGACCGCCACGCGGAAGCCGGCACAGGGGACTGGTCGTAGGCGTAAGCCTGCGGCCTCGAAGACGCCCCGCCGTACGGGTAGGAGCCGTAGTACGGCTGGGAGTACGCATAGGACTGCGTCTCCCGATAGCCCGGATAGCTCGGCCGGTTCTGGAGCTCAGAACGGAGGTGAGCCACCTCGTCGCGAAGACAGTCGACGTCGTACGACGACACACGACGATCGACCCGGGAGTGGAGATCCCCACACTCCTGACTCAGTCGGTCCACGTCCCCACGAAGGAGGGAAAGAGACCCCGGCTTGCCCGACTGAGCGGCAGCCTGCCCACCAGGGCCGAGACCCAACGCGATCTCCAGAGTGTACACTTGATCACGGAGATCGTGGATCTCCTGCTGCTGAAGCAGCACGGACTGATCGGGAGATCGCGCCGACGATCTCGGAGCCTCACGCCGTGGCGGAGCCTCGTACGCATAGTCGAGCAAGGCCTCCACCGGCCCTCCTCGATCGTAATGGGGAAACCCACTACCACGTGGAGCGCGTGCTCCGTGAGCGGCGCCGCCAAAGGAAGCGCCAGCTCTTGGTGAAGTGGCGAGGGTATCCCTCGTCACAGAACTCATGGGAGCCGATCGAGCGGCTCCAGGCTGACTGCCCGAAGGCTGTCGCGATCTGGGAACAGAAGCAGCGACAGCTTCGTAAGTAGTCTGCGGCTTCTTAGCCGACGGACGGGGTACGGTGGCAGACGCATGAACACCGTACCCGCGCTCATTTCGAGCGCCGGACTGAGCTCTACGCTTAAGTCCTTCCATCTTGGAGTACAGCATCCGCTTACTCACGAGGTGGGCAAACCGAATCCGGAGGTCGCGCTGATCGAGGATTCGATGCAGCAAGCGATCCTCCTTGAGCTCATCGAGCTCCTGCGCGGAATGCCCACGCAGGCCAACCCACCGCCAGAACAGGTCCTCTTGGGCCACGGTGTAAGTGTTCTCGGGTTGGACCCAAGGGTAACCCCACACCGGGTGGAGACCACCCCTGTTCTCACCCTTCTTGCGAATGATGGTGAACTTCTTGAGCGGCATCCGATGCGGAGCCAGGAGAACGCACCAAGCGGCCTCAATATCCTCGGTGAACAAGTTCACCTTTTGAATCAAGTCGCGCTCGTACGCGCCTCGGGAGGTGGGGCCTCCAATGAGGCCACGAGGGGCGACGAGCCTCTCAAGGAACAACGGAGAACCCGTGTTCTCATCGGGCGGGAAGTAGCCCTGGTGTGCTTGGGCTCCCTCTCTCCCGAAGCACCCCCGCCAGGAGTTGGCTGCGGCGCAGGAGGCGGGAGGCACTGGCGCGTTCGGTCCTCCTGGAGGCGTTCCTGCTGCTCGTCGAGCGCATTAGCGACCTCCTCCGGGACATGTACCTGTCCCTCTTCATCCTCCGAGTTTGACTCCGAGGAGTCAAACAGGGACTTGATAACATCAAGCCCTCTAGTCCGGCCCTTGGGAGGGGACCGAGAAGCGATTCGCTTCTTCGACCCGGCCTCTTTGGCCTTGGCGTCACGGGCTCGCTGGAGACCCTCGCCGAGCGTCAAGCGCTTGGCTGGCGACGCTGCCTTAGCGTCGCCGTCCTTCTGGCCACCCGCGGTGCTGTCATTCGTGGACACAGTGTCCGCAGGAGACTTGGAAACGTTGTCCCCATCTCCATTCAGGTCCCCATGGACCGAGGACACGTCCTCAGACTCGCCTTTGTGACTTGGCGCGTCACCTTCGTCGTGTGAGACTGCTCCAGGAGAGGAGCAGTGCTCAAGGTCGCTCGGCGACCCAGGACTGCGGTCCCGATGTACAAACCGAGGGTTTGGACGGTCGTCCGGTGGTACATCGGGCGAACCACGGCGTCACGAGCGCGTGTTCGCAGACGCGGATACGGACGCGTCGCCAGGCGAATTAATCGCCTGGGAAGCCGCATCAACGGCTTCCCCCAACGCGGAGGCCTTGCCGCGAGGCTTGGCCGATTTAGACTTCAGGGCTTAGTCCTGGACGCTTTCGCGTCGCGAGGTGTCTTCCTCTGAGGCATCGTGCCAGGCCGACGTGGAGGCCAGGGAGCACGTTTGGGAATGCCCCAGTGCTCCGGGAGAGCGGAGAGCGCGAGCGGAAACGCTCGGCCTCTTGTCGATGGTTATCGACCGAGCGAGGAAGTAAGAGAAACTTCCCGCTCGCCCCGATTGGTCGATAAGTTCGAGTCTAAGTGGGGGAGGATGTTACGGGGTTACCTGAAGAGTGTCCGTCACTCTTCCGAGTTGGGTACATGGTGTACCCAACATCACTGACACGTGGTGGTGGCTCACAGCCACCCATACATAAAACATATAGGATAAACTATAGTTGACTTAGGAATTGTATTGCAAGACGATCTCTAGGTAACTAACTATAAATATATCAGTCTATAAACTACGTTGTCTAAGTCAACCGTTCCCCAAGACCGGGAACTAGTGAACCGCCGTTCACTTGGAGTTTGTATACTCCTAACACTTCCTCAAGCGCAAGGTGCTGTGTGACTCCCGTCACATATAAAGACAACCCCAATATAGAACAACTCGGTCCTGATACAAGATCCGAAATTATAAAGTCGATTTCACGAAAATAATATAACCTCGAGTTTATATATAGGCAATATATTAGCGTACGTACCAGAAAGATTAAAGAGATTGAATATTCAAGCTACCAAGTGGGGTAGCAGCTACCGCGTCAAAGTGATGGTAAGATGGTTATATGTTAGTAATATGTCACGCCCAATCAATCAAAGACTGGTTGCGAAGGAGTACAATGTCCATTGATACTCTTAAGAAGTATATGTCGCCAGACTACATTTGCGAAGTAGGAGGACAACCGAAGACGAGGCACTTGCTTGCAAGAGAGTAAAACTCAAAGTGATTCATTCAAAGCTCATGCCTGCAATGCATGCCTTCAATACGTGCCGTGCACAAGGAGGAAAGCATCAGCCTAAAAACCCTTTTGAAGGCTGACCCAAGTACCGTTTTTACAATGGTAATCATATGGAATCTCACCTATATGAGGGAGTTGGGCCATCTGTTTTCTATGGCAAGCTAGAGAACGTTCTTTCTACTCAAGTGAGTTCGTTCAAGGTAAATATTGCTCTCGGATACGAACTTGAAAGTAATGTCGATGTAGCTATTGTTAAGGTCATTGGATATCCAGTTTTATATGGACGAGTATTGCTGAAATCGAGCATATGTTTAACAGTTTGCGAGTTCCACACTGATACCGAGGATTGTTTCCAATCGATTTGAAAGAGAGCTTGTGATAATGACGATGCACTATTTAGAGAAATGCTCTGGGCATTTTCCGAATATACGAGACTGAGCAATGGATAACAGATATTGGAACTGATTGTACTGCAAGTACTTGCTAATACTAAACCAGCACTATCTGACTATCTGAGGCTCTGTAACTGCGTGTTCAGGGTCGATCCCCACCACTGGACGTTGCTGCTCGTTGATGACTGACTTCCTGGCGAGCCAAGTCCCATCGTGAGCCCATTAGCGACTAGATTTGAATTAATCTTAGATGAAGCTCCAAAGTAAGCGCCTCCCAAACATTGAATCGCCCCAGTACTTGAACTAGTTGATGCAGCTGTACCCAAATGGAGAGAGTACCGGAGATATTTACACTACCACTTACATCCAATTCACTCGCTGGTGTGGTTGTTTTCACACCAACGAAGCCATTACCGCCGACTACAAGCCTATTCAAGCCGTTCGTGCCAAGTGATAGATAGCTATTATTAGAGTTAGATGAATCCCACATATAGTTGATGCGGCCATTAGTTGCAGTTGAACGCCCAAGCAGCAAATGACATATGCTGCCAGTTGATAGTGAAGGCATTGCGAGTAGTGCTATCCGTCCATTGGTTCCACTAGCTGAAACATTTAATGACGTCATAGATAGAATATTAATACCACTGAGATTGGATAACCTATCAAGCACTAGAGCTTTAGAGGCGGCTGCTATGCCTGCTGCAATCCCTGAGAGAGACTGAACTAGACTGATATCGTACGTGGTTCCTGATTGGCGGTATTGGGTAGCATCGACATATGCAGAGGCACCCGTGATGCTCAATACTGATGATGCACCGCTCAATGACAGTGAGCCAGCGAACCGGCCTCCGCCATTTACATCTAATTTTGTCTCCGGGGCGTTAGTGCCGATCCCAATATTGCTATTATTGCAAATGACTAGCTGATAATCATTCAAATTTGTGGCAATGCAGAGATACTGGCTAGACGGCGTGGCGCTATTGTTATACGCGATATATGATCCATCATGAATAGATGCAGATCGACCGATTCTAATAACGATATTACCATTCGATGCCAAGTTTGGCTGGACTACATTGAGGAGATTGACGGAAGCGGTTCCGGAATTAGAGATATTCAGCGATTGAAGAGTACCTATGCTTGTTATATTCGGCTGAGCTGCTGTCTGTAGAGTACCTGTAAGGCTGGTTGCTGACAGAGAGCCGATACCAGAGATATTGCTCGAGCTATCAAGCACTAGAGCTTTAGAGGGAGCAGCGGTGCCTGGCGTAATGCTTAGGACATACGATGGTGAGGCCGATACGGATGATCCATTCACAGTCAGCTCAACGCACCAATGCCACTAATATCACCGGCAGCTCCTGGAATAAGGGCAACACCAGGTGTCGCTGCCCCTTGGATAATTCCAGTGATGTATGTGAGTCGATAATCGTTTTTATCGAGATATAGAGTTTGTGCGTAATCGTAGGTGAGGAAACCGCTTGCATCCAGCGTGAGATAGAATGCAGGGTTTAGATCGGTGGGGGATAGCTAAAAATCCGTGTATGTTTGTTTTGTCTCAAGCTATATAGATAAAGCTATTTTCAATCTTTTGAGTACGATTCCAGATTTCGGAGCTTCACTCCCGAAAAAGTTCAAATCAGCATCCATGGGTGATATCCCTGCGCTTGATATCAAATCGCTATTTAGAATGGTTGTGTTGGGTCCATCGTTCATATATATACTTCCTCAATAGGCTTGTTCTTGTATTTTCCAAAAGTAAGTTCGAACGACATGGTCTGTTAGTGGTATCTATATACATACCCCTTTAATTTTTTTGAGAAAAAAATAATAAATGTAAAACTATCGGCATAATGTTCTACTTCAAGTATTTTTTTTATTCTTATGACATCCAAGGTATCAAAAAGCGTTGCGTCTACTAACGTGAAAAACTTCACTTGAATTATTGGTTCGCACGGTTTGCTCTACGTCGAGCTCTAGCTCTTTCAGCACGGTGCCATTCGGCATGAGCAGCATGTTCACCATACGTTCGCAATCGTACACCACAAGCTGGAACACAACACACGAGATCAACTTCTTCTTCCGATGACGATCCGGATTCCTGGTCCAACACAGCGTCCAAATCTTCACAATTAACAGTGAAGCCAGGAAGAATGGTACCACCATCAAGATCTCTCCACGCGCTATTGCCAACGCGTCGAACAAGACAATTTCCTCGGGCGCATCGCTTGTATTCGCACATGATTTTGTTCTTTGGATCAATGAGCCATCCTAATTGCACACCGTGAGGGAAGTACTCGTGCCGCATCTTGTGATCGAGAGCACCAAGCTTGGAATGTGAACCAGTGAGAGTGTCGATTTCCACCACGAACGTCGGAGCAAAAGGTTCTCCACCACGAGTCCATCGTTGAGCTTCGGTCAGCTGCCTTGCATCATCTCGAGGCACATACGCCACATCGGGGACCCGAAGCGTTGTGCCATCCAGCACGTATTCATCTAGCGCATTTGTCACTCTTCCACCATGGCCACTCCACGCAGCCCAATTCAGCAGCGCCTTGCAGAGGTATGGTCCGATTACGCTGCGCCCAAACACCACCATCCGAAATGGAATAAATCGGCCTTCATCGACGAAGAAACCAGGCTGCTCGCCAAGTATTGGATGGACCAACGGACCGAACTTCTTCACGTGCTGGTTTAACTGCTCGAGGGACACACCAGCGTAGTCCTTGACACGGCACAGAGTCTTCTTCGACTCTAGGTCACGCACCAGTCGCGCAAGCACGTCTTCGTGGTCTTTCTTCTTGCCGTTTGCTGCGGTCATGGTTGCCGATGCTGTTCTTTCTCGCACTGGCAGAAGCAAACAAGAAAGACCTTGCCCAGTGTGGTCCACGCTACGAATGAATTGACTTCAAATTGAATTGGTACTTCCACTAAAAAAATGATCAATTCAAATTTGATTCATCAGTGACGGTTCCGAGAACTAGTTCCATACCCAGGAACCGATAGGTAACCGCGGCATAATCCGACGCATAATCATGTCGGCAGACCTCCGATCCTCCACGTTGCTGTTTAAATGGCCCGGAAAGTCGGAAAGTGGGCAATTCGCGCTCCACTGGAGGCCAAGTTGCCCGACATTTGACTTTCCGAGCCAAACAAACAGCAGCCAAAATAATATTTGGGCAGTACCACGATGCACTCATCACCTAGCCCTAATGGATATTCGCGCGCTCTTTCTTATCGTGCTCTCGCCTCTCCATCCGTGAGACCCGAACGAACGTATTGTAGTTCCAGCTCCAGGTCCTCATATTCACATCGTAGCTCACGTTTTCCCGATTCGAGCGCGCCATTTAGACGCAGCAGTTCCGATACACGAGCTTGAATTGTCTCCAGCTGGCGCAGTAGGTCTTCATTAAGCGTTTTCGCTTCACGAAGTTCTGTTTGCAGCCGGGTTTCCTTCTCCCTGGGCCCTGACGCCTTTGTCGCCGCCTCAAGCTGACCCATGAGTAAGCGCTCACGAGTTTCCAGCGCGTCTACCCGGCTCTTTAGCCGGCCAACCTCGCTTTGATTGCCACGTTGCTGCTTAAGCTCAAGTAGCGGTAGTTGAGTCTGCTTGTCTTCCAAATCTTTCTCCAGTTGCTTTCGGCGCTGCTGTTCGACCAATATCTCGTCTTCCAATGAATCTAAACGCTTCCGGAAAGCCTCCCACTTCGTGTTTCGCGCGGTCCAGTCACGCTCTTTCACTTGCCCGATCGCATTCTCGAGAATTTGGACTTTATCGCTTGACTTTTCACGAACTGTAGATAGCTCCTGGGCCTTTTTCTCCATCTCCAGCTCAAGTCGCTGATTTTTCAGGAGTGTTTGTTGTTGCGTCTCCGTTACTAGGTCGTACTGCACAAGGAATTGCTGGTAGGTCGTCTTGATCTGCATCAACTGATGCTGGAGCTCGCCTACAATTGCGTGATCTTCTGAGGAAGCCATCAAATCACGAAGTCGTTCCTCCTGCTGCTCTAGCTGCCCCACCTCGTTAATTCTCTCGTACAACAGCGCGTTCTCATTTCGAAGCTCATTGTCATCTCCAGAACGTCCTCTGAGCGGTGGCAACTGCACTAACTCGTCAGAATCGACTACAGCCTTTCGATCAGCTACTTCAAGCGTCTTCACGCGCTCCGTTTGCGCCTGTAGCTCGTTCTCAAGTTGATCTATCCGGTCGTGGGGGATATCTGAATCGCAACCGGTTTCCCCACTTGTATTTCCTGCACCACTTCTTGCACTCTTTTCGGCTTGAAGAACCATGAGACTATGCTGTGTCTTGGTTAATCGTGCTGGTAGTTCATACATCGCTAAGTACTTGGCATGCATTTCTGCGTAACTTTCACCCAGTGCGTTGTACTTCTTCAGCACGCCAGTCATTGCACGTTGTTGCTGATCAGCAAATTCACGAAGCACGCTCTTCTCCAGAGTTTTTTCCATGCGGTCAATCATCTCGTCGGCACCCTGCTTCCACGTCTCTAGGTACAAGACTCGATACTTATGAATCTGTTCCGAGTCGTGCAACTCGCCCAGACTGGATATTGGCTGGGTTCCAGCTCGTGGGTGGGGTTTCCTTACGCAGTGAGTGATCGCTCCCTAACAGCCATTCATAGCCAAAGAATGATGCACGATTTTATCATTGCTGTTCCAGCATTCCACCGCCGTCTCAACATTGTACATTCATTTAATGAATGCATTTGTGTTGGAGAATGCAATCCAACAAGGACCAATGCAATTGTTGCACCATGCATAATTAATTATGCGCTGTGAGGACGCTGAAACCACAGGCTCGAATGGCTATACCTGCTCTAAGAGTTCACACTGACCCAAGTTCCGCAATTGAAATGCCCCGCTTCGACGACAGGTTACCATTCGTTCCCGGGGGTGGACTGGTAGTCTGTCGACCGCTACATAGTGATTCGCACTCGCTATTGTAATGAAACACGATCATTTACATACCCTAGATTCGCGTTCGAGAAGACTGCAAGGCGGAGAAAGAAGATGTTTTGAAGCAGACAGCGATCACCAGTACTTTCAGCGGATTTTAGTGTCAAATTCACCAATGCCCGAGAGTACGACAAGTCTGAAATCCAGAGGCGATACGTGAATGTCGGCTATTGTTTGATGAACTTTCGTGTTCACAAAGTGTAGGAAAGTGTAATGCACTTGCGAGGGGGTGCTGCTCAGTCCATACATTGGTAAGGTCTGTCCGTGCAGCTCTCTCAAGTCTAACTGCACGCGTTGTCCTGCAGCCTGCACGCACTTCAACATTGTTCTCATGAACGCAGCATCCGCAGAGGTGACAAGATGCCCTTCGGGGAATAATGGGTTAAGTGTCAAATTTTACTATCAGATGAAATATAAGTGGGCCAATTATCACCAATTGTTTTTACTTTCACGAATTTCCCAATTCGAATTTCCGCGAAGAACTTTGCGGAACCACAGCCACTTTTGCCTCGAAACACTCAGCCGCCAAGTTAGAAGCCAAGATGCAGATCCAGATCAAGGTACCCACGCCCCCACGCCGCGATCACAGGGGCTGGAAGGGTACTAATAAGTGTGTTTATTGCGCTGGTGTAGACGCTCACTGGCCGGAAGCAGACGTTCAACTTTGAGCCGGACAACACGGTACGATGCGATATTCTGGCGCTTCGGACGGTGTGATACTGACGTTGTTTCTCCTTCCGTGAACAGATCCTGCATGTGAAGCAGGCCCTGCAGGAGAAAGAAGGTATCCAGGTGGACCAGATTCGTCTCATCTACAGTGGCAAGCAGCTGTACGTGGAGTTAGTCTTGAAACGATGAGCTAGACACGGATGTTGATGGCCTTGCTGCTCTACAGAGCCGATGACAAAACGTTGCAGGACTACAACGTGGCTGCGGGCGGCACCATCCATATGGTGCTGCAGCTGCGTGGCGGGTGCTAGACGAGATCGAGCGGTTTGAGGAGTCGGCAGGAGGAGGTCAAGATGCAGTTAGAGTAACACGCCCAAGATCTCTCCCGGTCGCGCTGATTCGGGTAATAGGCAGCATTATAAGCTGCTGATAAACACGCCAAACTCCCATGCATCTCCATCGATGGATGTCTGTCCGTTGATTTTGTCTGTCTTGTCTCTTTTCTCTTCCTTACTGCGCGTTCGTAGGCTTCTTGGTATTCGCAGCAGCGGCTTTGCGGGCGTCGAGCTGCTGCTTGGTCAGCGGTTCCAACTGCTTCTTCTCCGCCAGCGTCTTGAGCAGCTGAACAATGAACGGGATGTAGTTGTGCTTGCGACGCCTGTTCTCCAGCGCCCAGTCATTTCGCTTCTGCTGCTCTGCGGCCAGGTCCGCCTGGATCTGCGCGGCCAGCTCTTCACTACCACCAGCTTCAATGAGTGCTCCAAGCTGCTCTTCGAACGCTTGTATCCGGTTGCGTACGAGCGCCAGAAGATTGAAGCGGATCTCCGAGGCCGCGTACTTCTCGATCCTCTTCTGGATAACGGGGCACGCCACCTGCAGCCACGCTTCACGGTTGTCTCCTTCTGGAACGCCCCCCAGACAGATCGGTCCATCTCGCAGGCCATCCAGCTCGTAGACCTTGCCGTTCACAGGCACGTAGGCCACGAAATGGTACACGTCATCGTCTTCCGTGGCTGCTTTTCTCTCCTCCACGACGAACGGCTCGGCCCTGGCGAAAGAATTGTGGGCGAGGCGGATTTTGTCGCTGTTGGAGATAGCGAGGCCCTTGAACTCGGACGGGAAGTCGCTCGTGAAGGCCTTGAACTCGGTCAGCGTCTCGCCCAGCTCGAGGCCCTGGCAGTTAAGCAGGATGGACAGGATGGCCTGCGTAGCGCAGGCGTTGCTGATCACCTGCTTGGCAAAGAACAGTCCGTCCTCCTCTGAGGCGAAGACCGGGGGATCGGCCTCCTCCCCGTGTTTGGCCTCGTACTTGAAGAGAAACACGAGGCCGTAGACTGGCGACAGGGCGGCGAACTGCTGCTCGTCCAGCGAGTAGAGCTCCTCCACCTGGACGCCCTGGACGCCGATGTCCTCGATGAGAGCGGTGAACACACCTACAGTGGAGGATGGGGTTAGCGTGGCCGGTGGATTGGGGGGGCAACAAGAGACGCACCGGGGTCGGACTCGATGGTACACCACGACATTTTTGTGTTTCCGGTCAAAAAGATCACTGAAGCAGGTTCGTAACGGTGGATTCGAACAATAACTGAAATATTGACGTTGAAGTCATGATATTCTTTGTGGTGCAGTTTTCCCGACCAACACCGTTGTTATTGAGTCTGGGGTTTGACGTTTAACGCTGTTGCGTCTCATTTGCGCCATTCAGATTGAGATTGCGGCTGTGCTGCCTATTCTCGAGATATGGCCCTGGTCACGAAAAACGTCACTCAATCTATCCAGGGATAACGAATGTAGCCTTCGACCGACAAACGTTTCGCTAAACCGCATGTTGAAAACACAGGACAAATGCTTGCTGAATAGAAATCGATTATAATGTTTTTCCTCAAGTCAGTCTAGACTGCGAAGTTCAGATGCATTGGACTGCTGAAGCTTGTTCGAATCCTAATTACCGTTCGATGGCGAGACTGCGGGTCTCTATTCCTCGACGAGCTCGGTCACCTTTTCACACTTCATTGATGCCTTCATCTGCGCTTCCTTGTTTTCGAGGTGTGCGTCCCGGCCGAATCTGTCGTCAACCACGTTCATTATCGAGCCTCCCAAACCATTCCCGTCGGTGCCAGTACCTCCGCTGCCTGTCGGCAGTCCATTTTCGAGAATGTCCAAGGCATCCATTGGAGATTCAGCGAGTTCAGTCACCGTGCCGACAATGAGGTCGATCACATCGCCAATTTCATCGAATTCGAATCTAAGGACCACTTTGGCCAGCCGGAAGGCGACAAGCACCAACAAAACTGTCCAGCTCCAGCAAATACGTGCTACTCGCCTGGCGTACGATTCGGTGACAATTGCCTGCGCAATGTACTGCTTGATGTAAGGTGCTGCAGTGTGAATTTCGTCGAACAACTTGTTGTCATGTTTTTTGTTGTCGACCACAAACTCGTTCCAATCCGGTGGGTTATCGGATCGATTCACAGTCCGCTCCAGGTCACTCATTTTCGCGTCGTTCGAGGAGAAACGACCTTCGTTCGCAATCGTGTTGATGCAGCGCAAGATTGCGTTGACTCGCAAGTTGACTTTGGAGGCAACCCGTTGTTGCCAGTCTGCTTTTTTGCGAGCGTCTTCACCTCGACTGCACATTCGCCCGTTCTTGGCAATCGCGTCGCCTAGTCTGTAAGCGTCTTCGGCCCCCCAGCTGAAGATCGCGCCTGTGTACCGTTTCCGGAGTTCCTGAAACTTGCTTTCATGTGCCTTGTCAATTGCCTCCTTGGACTGTTGAAGTATGCCGACCACCAACTTTTGCTTTTCGATCGACTGCAACTTGAATAGCTTCTCCACATCCCGCACATCAGTCAGTGTGCGTGCAAGTGTGTGCATCGTCATGCCGTTGGTCGCTTCCTTCACCTTCTTCATCTCCTCATTGGTAAACCCTTTCCGACCCAGCCAGTAATGAAATTCATCGAGGGTGAGTACTGGCGGCGCTTTGCCGTACCGCCACGCATTCTTGACAGCAGTGACTGGCATCCAGAGCACCGACAAAATACCGGCAACGATCGCGAAAATGCCCATGACGATGTATTTGGCAAGCTGCAACACGAGGGCAATTGGTAAGCAGATAATGCCCATTATCGTGGTGAACAGCGTCGGGTCCGGCGGGGGTGGGCACACACGACGATCATCCGTCCAATATGGAGCCCAGTCGTTGTTAAAGGTAACTGAAATCTCTGTGGCGAGTTTGCCGTCGCGCCCCTTTACGTTGTAGAACGTGTACGTCTTCAGTGGCGACCCTGGGTCGTTTTCACCAACAGCAACCGCAACATCGACAGGAGTCACGATACTCATCTCTCGATCGCTGCGGGTGTTGTAGGCGAGTTTCGCGTGGCGTCTGCTCAGTAAACCACGAAATGAAAACTGAAGGTTGAAGCGTGACATGAAATGAGTGGGGCCAAGCGCACTTGTATCGGAGTATGCGTCCAGACTTAATAACACTTGGCTGAGCTGAGTTTCCTGGAACGTTTCCAAACTCACCTGAGGTGAAGTTGATTCTACATGAACAGTATTTTGGGGGCGGACGCTGAAACATCGAGCTCTGTCGCAGGAAACTACTGCGAAGTAACCAAGTACTTGGTGCGTTTCATTGCTACAATTACACTTACTTCTTTCCTACAAAGACCCCAACACTAGATCCACCAAAAATCAAACCGCGAAAGGTTTCAAGAAAATATAATATGGGATCGCAGACCTGCGTAATTTACCAATTTCTTTGAGTCGCAATGTGTTTAGTTCAGGAAGTGGGGATTTACCGTACAGCGGGTGGATTAATCAAACGCCACCCAAAAATTACTAATGAGTTTGGATGAGTAGATCGCAAAATGGAAGCAAAGGTAATTGGAGCTACGAAAACGCATCAAGTTTTTTTTTTTTTTTTTTTGGGGGGGGGGGGTTAATGAGGTCCTCTGTTCGTGTTTACCTAGAGACTATAGAGCCCCCAAAAAGCGCATCAAGTTCTTGGTGCTTGCGAGGTGAGTTTCTTGCGAAAGAGCGCGATATAAAAGGAGGTATACCCTCTTTGAGCTCGCTCCCAAAATACAGTTCACACATCGTTGGAGCGCACCGCTCGAATTAACCATTAAGATGAACGTTCAAATTTTGCGAAAGATCTGGGAGCTTGATGCACAATAATACTGCGCCTTTATCATACCTATTATTATTTTCTTTGCGTCTATGATGCTAGGGGCTGCTGCCGTGACGTCGTCGCTCGTAGTGAAGTCTCTGAGGTAAGTTTTAATTAACGGAAATCGATCCAGCACTTGAAACCCCAAATTCACCATTAATATTAAAACGTGTCTCGGCACTCTCTCCTATTTCTTCGTACGTAAAGTACAACGGAAAATACCGCATCACCGTCGAGACAGTTTTGTCCACGGGGTACGCCAACTATGGTAACAACGAAGCGTCTCTGAGCTTGCGTTCTTGCCGGCGATAATCGTCCACCATTGGTAAATAAAACTGTCTCGCCACTCACTCCCTCCTTTCAAGAAAATGCTTTACAATTGTGAGGGCTTTGACTACATGAAGTACAACGGACTATACTGCATCCCCGTCGAGACAATTGTGTTCACGGGGTACCTCCTCGACTATGGTAACAACAGCAACGAAGCGTCTTCTGTGCTCACTCATTCAACAGTTTAATCTTGCGATGGCATTTGGAAGCATGAAGATAAAAAGGTAGCTCGTGCAATCCACGCCATCCAAATAACTGAACACGATAGCGCAACAATAAACCATTTGGTCAGCTTGAGGCTTGAATTTACTCGCTTCCAAGTTATCAAATACTACAAGGGTTCATTGTTCACTTTAGAAAAATAGAACGCCATCGTAGACAGCGTTGGAGCTGAATGCGGTACATGAAGAGACCCCGTCTCCAACATATCATATCAGTTTGTTTGCACTATCGACATAAAATATGAGAAGCGTCTAGAGTTTGCTAAAATAATACTATTTCTTATGAAAATACCAATAGTCTTTTTTTAATATTCTGCGTTCAAACCGCACTGCTCCAATATTTCTTCTGGAATGCCTGCCAGACAGGTATTGTCTTGCATTTAGTACATAGCAAGTATCATATAATACATGTAGAAAGAGTAGACGGCTTCGTTCTGGGTCCCAAATGGAAATTGTAGATCAAAATGAGATCAAACTAGAATGCATCACCTTGTGTATGCCTTCACGACGTACTTCTCGTACATTAAAGTCGTAGGCAAGAAAGAAAGTGGGTGTTGCTTATTTCATGGGCTTAGCAAAACGTGAAGCGAAGCGATAAACCGCACTCTTAAAGAATGATCCCATCAGTTGTTCAATGTCGACTGGCTGACAGCAGCCTTCTCTCCAAAACTTAGCAGTAGTAGAGACCGCCGAATGGGATGCCCAGACCGCAGCCGCCGCCGTACAGACCAGCACCATACATGTTCCAGTAGCCCATCGGGTACGCCCAGCCAGGGTAGCCGCCGCACATGAAGCCGAAGCGGTAGGGTCCGTAGCCTCCCCAGCCACCCCACCCTCCCCAACCACCAAGCCCCCAGCCACCACCAAGACCGAGACCGAGACCGAGACCACCGACGCCCCAGCCGAATTGCTCCTTTTTGTCATCCTTGTCGGATTCCTTCATAGCGACAGCTGAAGCGGAAGCAGGTGGGTCTATCTTCTCGGTCGTCCCCGTGAGCGTGACACCAGCAGGCAAGTCAGAGGCCTGAATCTTCTCCAGCGCTTCCGCGGGAGTCTTGACGGCACCTTGGTCGACAGTAGCAGCGGTGATCATACCGAGCATGGCGATGACGGCGAGGAGGAAGACGTTGAACTTCATGGTTGCGTCGGTAGGTTTGGTACTCAACTTGCTTGGTCGGAGGCAAATCGCGTTGTGAAGGCAGCAAGGTTCATCTCAAAGTGGCGTGACTTGATCCGAGATTTCCAAGTTCTCGCTGACGTAGCGCTGCACTTCAATCTATCACCACGATTGAAGCGTGGCTGTGTTTTCCCAGCAAGTTATGTTTGTTTCTGTGGTTGGTCATTGGTATCTGCATCACGAGTTTGCATGCAGAAGAGAGACTTCTGTCGTTTTGAGCCGTAGCATCCCTGGTCGTGTTAAAATTGAAATAAATGATGAAATTGCTCAAATCGATCGAGCAGAGTCAAAACTATGGACTCAGCTGAGGCTTGTGATGTCGCTGGTAGAAAACACTTTTGAGTCCCAGGGTGCACAAGGTCGTACCGTGAAGGAAAAAACGTTTTAAGAGAATCGATCCAGCAACACAACCCTGAAAGGTTCGCCACCCCGTTCTTGCCGGCGATAGTCATCCACCATTGGTAAATAAAACTGTCTCGCCACTCACTCCCTCCTTTCAAGAAAATGCTTTACAATTGTGAGGGCTTTGACTACATGAAGTACAACGGACTATACTGCATCCCCGTCGAGACAATTGTGTTCACGGGGTACCTCCTCGACTATGGTAACAACAGCAACGAAGCGTCTTCTGTGCTCACTCATTCAACAGTTTAATCTTGCGATGGCATTTGGAAGCATGAAGATAAAAAGGTAGCTCGTGCAATCCACGCCATCCAAATAACTGAACACGATAGCGCAACAATAAACCATTTGGTCAGCTTGAGGCTTGAATTTACTCGCTTCCAAGTTATCAAATACTACAAGGGTTCATTGTTCACTTTAGAAAAATAGAACGCCATCGTAGACAGCGTTGGAGCTGAATGCGGTACATGAAGAGACCCCGTCTCCAACATATCATATCAGTTTGTTTGCACTATCGACATAAAATATGAGAAGCGTCTAGAGTTTGCTAAAATAATACTATTTCTTATGAAAATACCAATAGTCTTTTTTTAATATTCTGCGTTCAAACCGCACTGCTCCAATATTTCTTCTGGAATGCCTGCCAGACAGGTATTGTCTTGCATTTAGTACATAGCAAGTATCATATAATACATGTAGAAAGAGTAGACGGCTTCGTTCTGGGTCCCAAATGGAAATTGTAGATCAAAATGAGATCAAACTAGAATGCATCACCTTGTGTATGCCTTCACGACGTACTTCTCGTACATTAAAGTCGTAGGCAAGAAAGAAAGTGGGTGTTGCTTATTTCATGGGCTTAGCAAAACGTGAAGCGAAGCGATAAACCGCACTCTTAAAGAATGATCCCATCAGTTGTTCAATGTCGACTGGCTGACAGCAGCCTTCTCTCCAAAACTTAGCAGTAGTAGAGACCGCCGAATGGGATGCCCAGACCGCAGCCGCCGCCGTACAGACCAGCACCATACATGTTCCAGTAGCCCATCGGGTACGCCCAGCCAGGGTAGCCGCCGCACATGAAGCCGAAGCGGTAGGGTCCGTAGCCTCCCCAGCCACCCCACCCTCCCCAACCACCAAGCCCCCAGCCACCACCAAGACCGAGACCGAGACCGAGACCACCGACGCCCCAGCCGAATTGCTCCTTTTTGTCATCCTTGTCGGATTCCTTCATAGCGACAGCTGAAGCGGAAGCAGGTGGGTCTATCTTCTCGGTCGTCCCCGTGAGCGTGACACCAGCAGGCAAGTCAGAGGCCTGAATCTTCTCCAGCGCTTCCGCGGGAGTCTTGACGGCACCTTGGTCGACAGTAGCAGCGGTGATCATACCGAGCATGGCGATGACGGCGAGGAGGAAGACGTTGAACTTCATGGTTGCGTCGGTAGGTTTGGTACTCAACTTGCTTGGTCGGAGGCAAATCGCGTTGTGAAGGCAGCAAGGTTCATCTCAAAGTGGCGTGACTTGATCCGAGATTTCCAAGTTCTCGCTGACGTAGCGCTGCACTTCAATCTATCACCACGATTGAAGCGTGGCTGTGTTTTCCCAGCAAGTTATGTTTGTTTCTGTGGTTGGTCATTGGTATCTGCATCACGAGTTTGCATGCAGAAGAGAGACTTCTGTCGTTTTGAGCCGTAGCATCCCTGGTCGTGTTAAAATTGAAATAAATGATGAAATTGCTCAAATCGATCGAGCAGAGTCAAAACTATGGACTCAGCTGAGGCTTGTGATGTCGCTGGTAGAAAACACTTTTGAGTCCCAGGGTGCACAAGGTCGTACCGTGAAGGAAAAAACGTTTTAAGAGAATCGATCCAGCAACACAACCCTGAAAGGTTCGCCACCCCGTTCTTGCCGGCGATAGTCGTCCACCATTGGTAAATAAAACTATCTCGGCACTCTTTCACTGGACTTTCATCGGATGAGTACAAGTTATCGATCCCACTTCCCCATTCATGATGGCGAGCCTCTCTTCTTCCTTCTTTTGCCGCCGATCCACGTTGTCGTACTTGGAATAGTCTATGCGAATCGTTCGTTGGCGACGCACTAGAGTATGGAAGTAACCTTCTAACGCGATACCCTCTCAGTATGGCAACAGACAGAGCCTCACAGATAAGGCAGCCTCATTCGTCACTTCAAAGCGCCTTGGGGTTGCCAAGAGTCTGAAGCTATTGAACCACATCAATTCTTGAGTTCACGCCGATTCAAACCGTCGATGCAGGGCCAGAAGACACCCTTGTTGTCAATCCACTCGTAGTACTCGCCTTCGTAGAATAAGCGCGTGACTGGTTCGCTAAGCTCACCGTCAAACTTACGGAACCACACGACCTCTTGCCTGTCCCTAGACTCCAGCTGGTCCTCCAACTTGCCACAGTCGATCTTCTCTTTGAAACGTTTGATATTCTCCAGCACGTAGAACTTGGGACCAGTGAAGCTCACGATGTCATTGATCGCTTGGATGTCCTTCACTTGGCCACAATCCCCATCTGTCCATTCAAACATGTGCAGGAAATCTCCTTCCTCTGGCAATATGCCACGATTCACACAATGTTTTAACAGGCCTGCAAGGCTTCAGTTTGGTTCTGGGGTCGCGTCGGTGGCAGCAGCTCTCGGTCATTTTGTGGTCGTTGAAACCTCCACCAGCACGTGAATCTGCTCCGACTCGGGGCGCAGCAAGCTTCTTTTTCAGCATCAAAGTCTCCATCGTACGACTTACCTTCAACGGCTTTTCCTGGAGTAAAGCCTCGATATCGTGGTGTGTGTTTTCCCGTTCCAGTTCCGTTGTGGCTTTATCGTCATCCGGTAGCTACTTGGCGCCTTTCGTGGCGAACCACAACTTCAGTTCATCTGGTTCGCACGTGATTGTTTGGGGCTTCTTCCTCATATTGAAGAGACCCACCAAATCTGTCAGCTTGCTTTCACGATGAAAGGGCTGCCCTTATTTTCCAGCTGCGAGCAGACAAACGCTTCTTTCTTGTCTTCTCTTTCACTCCCAACACCGTTTGGAACTGAGCACAACAATATTTCTATCACTTTGCCCCAGTCACTTCGGATGCCCAAGTTAGCCGAAGTCTCCAAATAGGGTGACCAGCTTGGTCATTCATGACCTTCTCCATCATTTTCCCACCTCGTTCTCAGTGACAATGGCATCTACGTTCGCTATGAGTCCGATCCAGCACCCACGGGCCAGATTCTCGGGAACGGGGCCCATTGATCCACTCGCTATCGGTGCAGCCCGGAGACGACGAAAAGAGACTGTGAACGAGCGGGTGGAGCATATTCTGAGAGGGGCGTTGCAAGACGCTGAGGAAGAAGCGCTGCAAGACCGAGAAGGAGGTCCTGAAACACGTGGGCGAGCATTGCAGCGGTCCCGTCAATTGGCCTCTCTGTACACAACGTCGACGGATAGCAAGTTCCTTCGCTCTCGATCAAAACGAGATGCCTCCATTCAGCGGTGCAACGAGGTGAAGGCTCAACGAGACTCCGAGTCGTCTGTACGACGTGCCAGGTCAAGAGTGGGGTCAGATTATACACCAAGTGTGATCGGAGAGGGTAACGAGAGCGAAGAAAGTGACGACGACTCAGTATCGCAGTGTCGGTTAGAGCTGGCATCGCCCATCAAGCAGGGTGTGAGCTGGGGTGGAGCGTCTTCTCCATCCCCAGTCTCTCCAATCTCAATGGTAAAGCCAGCAAAACCATGGTACGGCTGTACTGCAGCAACGTTGAAGGAGCAGGTACCCCTGGGCGTCACACTTGACGCTAAACTGCGTCGATATGGAGCCCGAGGTACAGCGAAGCTTTTGCACGGGTGGCGATCTCAAGAAGCGTTGGGACCGCTATCTCCCATTCCGCTGGTTGCATCTGTCGATACATTTGTGTCAGGGTTGAGCGGCTCACCTTCGTTATGGCCACCTGAAGCCTTCCACCCGACCGGGTCCAACCTACGCGTTACGATGACTCGTTGTCCTTCGTCTCCAATCGCAGTCTCTGTGGAAGTTCCTACCTCCGTTGATGATCAGAGCTCCAATCGAGTGGACTGTCAAACGCACACGGAGACGCAAAAAGGTTTACAGCAAAAGGCAAGACAAAAGCTTCGAAGCACCTACAACCGAGAAGTGCAGGTCGAACGGGAGGAACGCTTGGAAAACCAGCGAGATCTCGCTCAGTGGCAAAGCCGCACTCTTCATTTTGTCCCATCCTCTGAGCTCGCTGCGCATCGAGAACAGCAAAAAGGGGACCCGCATCTTCGCCATCGACGTACCCAAGCCTCGGCCATAGTGCAGACACCAGGGTATTCACCTGAGAAGCAGCGCAGCAAAGAGTCCAGAGACTTGAAGGGCAAGCGGTTCAAGCTGCGTTGGCGCTCATTTTCAAAGTTGCTTGACGTAATGCGACGAACGCCTTGTCGAAGGCCTGTGCTACAAGATATGGAGAAATTATTCGCCTTGTCCAGGGAGCTGTGCGCGCTCAATGCGCTCGGAACGTGCATGCTCTCGCGAGCTCAATTCATGCTGCTCATCACGAGGGAGTTCCCTTTGTGTGATGCCAAGCACGTGAATCGCTTGTATTCGTCGTACGACTGGCAAATCTGTGACTCAGTAGATGCTCGATTCGTTCTTGGGACGATGAGAGCAATGCGTGTGCAACAAGGTGAGCCGATAGAGCTCATCTGCAACACGCTCCGTGATTTTGACGACACCACCGCCGCCAACACAAAACTTTCAGATGACAAAGCTGTGGTCTCGAACGGTGTTTGTTTAGCGAAGGCTCTGTCGCTTTGTTGTACCAGTGATGAGGAAGAGCGCGAAATGGAGAGCAGAGCCGACCTCATTTGGACCAAAACACTTGCCTGGCAACGACAAATTCTGTCGCGACGTCTGCGCGGCGGTGTCCGACTCAATGTTTGGAAAGCATCAGGGATGTCGCTTTCGCGGGTCTCAAGCTCTGATAATTGCAGCCAAGATGCCGGCGTAGCGAGCAAAGTAAGAGACTGTGAGACCAAGGAAGACGATGGCGAGGAGGACGTAGAGGACAGCAAGGAAGAACTTCCTGAGCTCAGCCAACTAGTAGATGAATCTCGCGTACCTGTGCGGCGTATCCGTGAGGCTCTCAAGCGAGAGCGAGAGACGCTGACAATCTTCACTCAACAACTTCTCCAACGCAGGCACGAGTGTCTTGTTGGTGCCAGCACGAGTTCTCCGAGGCAGTAATCTCACGTGTTTTGGTTTCACGAATCAACATCCTTTGCATCTTTTTATTCACGTCTCGACGATTGATCTTTGCAAAGAGAAGGAGGCTATGATCGATAACTGCGTTGATTATTAGCATCGACGACATTGTCCGTGCAGTTTTCATGCGCATTTATCACTTAGATTTACCTGCCGACGTCCTGAGCCTCGAACACGAAATACGGCGCCGACACCATAATCTGCATGCGTAGTACGGAGTTGCCGAGTGTGCGAGGCGAACACAACCGGTGTCTACATTGAACACACCTGCGAAATCTCCCAACGTAGGAGAAAGCAGCACACAACCATGCTCGTTGCCGCAACATAGCAACTTCAATCACTTCGAGCGCAACATAAGTTACAGCAAACACTAGCTGTTACGGTTCCTAATGGCACTAATCACAAAGAGTGACGACACGTCAAGAAAAAATCTGCTTGAAACTGGCAGGAAGCGTGCGGGTGGTCGCCATTTCAAGGTCAAAGTCTCACTTGGCGTCGGCAAGACTTACCGAACGAGAAGTTCCATATCCACACACAAGATGCAGCTCTTTATCCGCTCGGTGCGTGGGCAGCAGCGACTTGTTGTGCCCGACGCGAATCCCCTGACAAAATGAAAAACGTCCGTCTGTGACGTTTGCAGGATGCAGGACGAACGCTCACCGTAGCGGTGGCCGACCCGCGGGCCAAAGTTTGTGAGCTGCTGTCGCTCGTGGAGGCCAAGCAGCAGCAAAGCAGTCGCTCCGACCAGTACCTGAACTACGGGGGCGTGCCGCTGCGCGCGTCGCGATCGCTCACTGACTACGGCATCCAGAACCACGCGACGCTGGACCTGTCGCGACGACTGCGCGGCGGCTGCTTCGGCTTCTCCATCATGTTGTGGATCCTCATCTTCATCTGCTGCTTGGTCAGCGTCTGCACATGCGGCCTGTCACTACCAGTGGCGCTTTGTCTGCTGCCTCCTGCACTGCTACTGCCGCTCTGCTGTCTTTAAGCAGACTGTCAATTAGGATCAACACACAGAGGAACCCGATTTTGAGGCAGAAACTAGCAACAGCAATAAAAAGTCACGTCGTCTTCAAGTGTAAAGGGCTCTGCATTGCTCTGTGTAAACAGAGACTGGCGGCTCTACTTGCGGGGGCCGGGGCGTCGACCGCCCTTGGCCTTGCTGCTCTTCTTCTTCTTCTGGTCCTCGCTCTTCTTGCTCAGCGCCTGCACTTTGCCCAGCAGTGGCGAGTTCTTGAGGATGTCCGGGAGGATCACGAGCTTGATCTGCGACCCACGCACGTACACGAGCTCGAGCTTGGCTTTCTGGCCGTCGCGCTGCGTGAGCACCACATCGCTGAGCTGGCAGTTCATGCTGTCCTCGCTCTCCGCCAGGTGGCCGCGGTACACCTCGCCATTTTTGAGCTCCACGGTCACGGTGCGGCCCTCGCCCTCGTGCAGCAGCGAGATGGGCACCCCCACGGTCTTGGACATGGCTATATCGGCGGCTGGTGCTGGAGCTGCGGGATTTTTGACACTGTCAAAAATAGTCACACAAGTGAAATGGGACATTTTAATGACTTACTAACAATACCTGTTACTGTTTGATAGGAAACTTATGTTGCGTTAGATTTATTGAAGCTGCTATGTTGCGGCAAAGGGAAACTCACTCCAAAGAAAGGAAGCTGGGCCATCCCTCGATCCGTGGCATCATAGCAGAGTCAACGTCCACCTTGGAAGACTGTTTATTCACGTTGGACTGAGTCTTGCGGACCACGCACGAGAGCCTGCTGGCTGGCGAAAGGCGTGCGCTTGGGCGCGGAGTTGTTGCAAGCATCACCGAGAGCGTAGATATTCGAGTACTCTGTACTCTCCAGCTGCAGCTTGCTGTTAGCCTTGATGAGACCTTGGGGCACCACGAGGGAGTGGTCAAGGCTCTTGATGAGCTCAGTCTTGGGGTTGAAGCCATCGTTGAATATCCGACCAGCTCCCTGCCAGTGTTGGTGCGCAGCATGCGACGCTCAAAGTTGTTGTCCGACAGCCTGTCCGTCAGAAGCTCGTCCAGGGTCGCATTCACGTCCTTGCGCTTCAATAACGGGTGTGGGACTTCTCACACATGTTGTCGGTACTGAAAAACGTGTCCTTGCCTTCGACGATCATTACAACCTTGTTCGGGAACTTGACTTGATCTCGCCAGCCACTCCAGCGCCGGTAGCGCCACCGCCATCAATGAGGATACTGCCAGCACTCTCGATCTACTGACGTAGCTCCGCCTTCAGTTTCTCAGTCGTCGAACGCCTGAAGTTGTTATTCGGCTGCTTCATCGGAGCCTACCAGGGAGTCGTAGTCCATGTGCTTGACAGGTGTCGTCGTCGTCACCGATCTCCACTCGTTTCTGGGCACAAAAGCATGATTCTTAGACAGTGTATGAACGTGTAAACCCCCACGACGGGTCTTCGAGTTGGAGCACGTTGTCGTCTGGCAGCAATGACAACTACTTGTGTATCGTCGCGGTTGACTTGGACACCTCGAAACTCAAGAGATGGAGAACTCTTCGCCATGTCATCCACTGAAAACACACACCGCTCACTCTGCAACCGAACGAACGCAGACACCCTCAGCCCACGGCCGGCGAATTCTCGCGTACATATATTTCCATCGGAAGCCCCGCTGTCTGCCATCCTACGCTCGTTACTACTGCCTACATCCAAAGAATAGGAAGAGATGGCACTTCGTCCGTGCGGCTCCATTTGCTGTTGTTGGCTCTGATGAACCTTACTGCTCTAGAGGAGACTGACATGAGCCGGAGCAACTGGACTGCAACGTGCGGCCCGATAGTGTACACATTCGCGGGTTGGGCCCTTGTTCTTGAATTCTTCAGGCCGCTCGTGAGCTTCCTCACTATTTTTTTTATCGGGCTCTGGTGCCGCTTGTACGTGGACTTCTCCGCCGTGCGTGGTCCATTCGACTAAGTCGAGGCTGGAGGGTTGTGTCATTTTGCTGAGTGTTGTCTTGGTCGCTTACTTGATGTGCGTCTGTTGGTAGTTGTACGTTCTATCCGTCTATTCCACCCGCGTCTCCGGGATCCGCTCGAAGCGCCGGTTGTTGGAGGCGCCACAGCTCATATTCTTGGGAGGTCCGATGTGGATGGATCCGCGGTAGCTTCCTCCGGCGAAGTTGTTCTGCGGCATGCCAACTTGCGCCCGTCGCTCGCGCGCGCAGATGTAGTGGCCGGCAAGGCCGTCGGCCGGGATCAAGTAGCCCAGTGTGACTGTGCGTCGCGGACCCTCACGCACCGACGGCAGGCCCTGTACCGGCAGCACGGGGTCGATCTGGAAGCTCTCGTCGTTGGAGATGAGCACCAACTCGATGTTGAACATGCTGGCCACCGCGTACAGCTCCGCAGTGGTCGCCTGCTCGTCGGGCGTGTCCCTAAACGTCTCGTACCGTTCGCGCACGTCCTCTTCGTCCTGCATGAGGAAACCTGAGAGCTCCTTAATGTGATCCAACGCATAGTCCATGAGCTTGACGCGCAAAAACTGCGCGGCTGCAACCCGCCGGGGCGCCATCCCGTCCGCCGCGCCTACATTGACCACCGTCATCCCCGCCGGGTAGTCACGCAGACACTGCAGCGGGTACATCTCGTACACGATGCAGTGCAGCAGACACGAGCCGTCGGGGGGCATCCCCACGCCCACGAGCCCCAGCTGCACGAGCTGATCCTCCATCTTGGCTCGCTGCATGTCCAGCTCCGGAGTGATGATATCCGGCGCCGTCATGGCCATCATGGACCCTCTCGAGACGGATGCCATGGACGCTCGCCCCGTGGTATCTGAGACCGTGGACGACGCCGGGAACCAGCTGCCTCTGGACGATCCGGGGCCCATGGAGCCCCCAAAGGAGCTGCCGGCAAAGGATCCTCTGCTACTGCTGGCGAAACTCGTACGAGGCCCCATCTGAGGCACTGTGTGTCTCGCAAAGCTCTGGCTACCGACAAAACCCGTGCCGGACCATCGATAGTCGCTGGAGTTCGAAGCAAAGGACGAGACTGTGGAGCTACTGGAAACCGAACGGAAATCATCATCGTCATCCCCCATGACACTGGCTGTAGCTTGTACCACCGCGGGGGACGCCAAAATGGACGACGAAGGTCGCAAGTTGATGTCCTGTTGGTCGTAGTCGGCGTTGGCGCCGAAGCCCGAGTTGAAGCCCACGAAGCTCTTGAGCGTTTGGCTACTCACAGCCGCCAGGTGGAAGGCCACGAGCTGGGGCTTGTGCGTGACGACGTTGACGTAGTTGTCGAGCTCTCGGGCGCGCGCTCCAAGGAACTCGGGGCTCTTGTCGACGCGGAACAGCGCCTTGCGCCGGTACAGCGGCGGGAACTTGACGCCCTTCATGAGCGCGGCGCTGCGCTTACGCAGCTGCTCGTCCAGCTTACGGAAGGCTGAGAAGCTTCTCCAGATGTGCCAGCTCGTGCGCCCCGTAGCGTGCGCGCGCGACGAGTAGAAGGAGAGCTGCACGACCACCTTGTACTCGGCCTTCTTGCTCGAGAGGCGGTAGTCGTCCACCGAGACGGCGCACACGTAGTCGCCCTGGATGTCGTCGGGCGTCATGGTCAGGTACGCCATGCGGAGGCCTGGAGGGAGGAGGGGGAGTGACGGACTGGTACTCGGACTCTGGCTTGACGACGATCGCAAGTCGGAGTTTCGAGACGACGCCACAAAACCAGCCAGGCGTTGTTCCTACCTGCGACTTGGTACAGTGTACCGGTCCGTACCACGTCAAGGCGAGACTAGGGGATTCCTATACAATAAAACAAGAGCGGAAAATTTTGTGCTTGATAGCGGCGACCTTGCTATCAAGTTGTAGTGGCAAGATGCATCTAGCGTAGGTAGGTGCTGGTTGATGGAGTCATTTACGGCCGATGGATTCTTCTTTGGGCGCGGTTACGCGGCTCAATAGGAGAGGCGCAGTGACGTGCGCACAGATACTTGACACTTGGCGCGGTTGGGGATGGCTACGCTTTACCCCAGCAGCGCCAACGCAATGCAGCTGCTTTCGTTACGGGTGGCAAGATCGCTCGTGACTCACTTGGATACGCGGAGCCGATTGTGTGCCTGTGGGGCAATGGAGACCTTGCCTCGATGTCTTGCTTCCTCGAGCTGCAACCACCGATGCAAATCAGTCCTGCGTGTAGTCAGCGCCCGCGCAACGGCCAACAGCTCACTACTTCCTGGTAGTCATGACTGGCTTGCCTAAAACTGTAGCCATCTCCGAATCCAATGGAGACCGTCGAGGCCCAGAAGCTGCTGGCGGAGCTCCACGCGGCGGAGGAGGAGCACGCGCGCGCTCTCGCAGCCGCCAACCAAGTGCGCGACACATTGGATCGTACCCGGAAGGAGTACGAGGATGCGCGCACCGCGGAGAAGGCTGGCGAGGACGAGCTGGCCAAGGCAGCGGAGGCGCTGGCGCTTGGACTGCAGAGTCTCGACGTGGCTGCCAAGGAGGACGCGCCGTACCCGATAATCGCAGACTCGTTGGTGGAATACCACGCCAACATCGGCTGCTACCAGTGTTATTTGTTCCTAGACAGCCACAAAGACGGCGAGAAGCTGGAGGATGCGACGTCGGAGCTGGACGTCAAGAAGCTCAGCGTTCGAGTGGAATTCCCACGTGTAGAACTCACATACAGAGTCAGTGATAGTGCAAAGGACGCTACAATTGTCTGGTGCACGGAGATCGAGCGGAACGTGGACGTCTCGCAGTGTGTGGTGGAAGAGAAGGGAGATCACTGGTACCTGCGACTGCCGATCTGGCCTAGTGACAAGCAGCCGCTGGGCGGGTTCTCGTCATTTACGCAGGTGTCTCCTGTCGAGCTCCGACCGGAGAGTTACGTGTCTGTCAGTTGTCGAGGATGCAATGAATTGCTGCTTGGTGGAGAGGAGATCGCGGGTATTGAGAAGGTTTTGCCGCTGCCATCCGCCAACTGGATGGACATGTTTGACTTCTGGGGAGCTGGTATTGGCGCCTTTGAGCATATTCCGAGGGATGATATCCATGCCCAGCGACGGCGTGTGCTTGTTGGCGAGTCGTATGTGCTTCTACACGCTAGTGATTTAATAGCTGGCGCGACGGTGTCCGATCATGGGGACAAGGCGGCGGTCGCACCCGGAGATAATGCGAAGGAGGAGCGCGAGTGGGTGCCATTGGTATGTACTGCGTGCTCAGAGCGGGTCGGCTTGTGCAGTGTGGAGCAGCCGGATACTGTCCGTCTGCACAAACATTTGATCAGTGCCCATTCGTGCTTTACAGCGAAGACTGATGCTGAAGGAAACTGCAGCAAGCAAGAGCTAGAGGAGGATGTGTTCGGCAAGTATACCATCGACAGCATTCTAAGCGCCAAGCTACTGGAGATGGCGGATTCAGACGGCATTTTCCGGTTCATCTTGACGTCGTCGGGAGGCAAGCACGACCACGATCTGCATTGTGGTGCTGCTCCAGCTTCACCCGCTGACGCGCCTTCCACAGAGCTGCAGCTGCAGCTATTGAGCTGGGAAACGATGATCAAGCGAAAAGACTCCAACAAGTTTAGTCGCGTGCTGAAGGTGCTGTATGCACCTCGTCAACCGATGCCAGCGATTCCGGGTCTATTACCTTCGCAGGAAGTAACACTGCCGCCAGCAATGTGCCTGGCCATCGCCCAGCGACTTGAATCCAGCTCTACGTTGCTGCCATCGTCGCTGCGCGCGTTCAACCGGATGCACGTTGGCTACCTCTTCGCTTGAGGAAGCTCGACCCACCGTACAAGACGTCAGATCCAATGTCAAATGCAAAAACTAACTGTATTATTCCTACACGCCAGCAAGACGCGATCCGCTGCCTTCCAGCAAGAGATTATTTGCTGGGCGCCCAGTAGTCCATGATGTCGAGTGCCACCTCGCAGCTCTCCCGCACGACCTGGACGTCATCCTTGAGGTACTGCTTGAGGATGTCCTCGCACTCGGTCGTGCCAATGGCCCCCAGCGCCTCGGCCGCCTCGTGCCGCACCATGCGGTGCTCACTGTCATCCAGCAGCACCTTCTTGAGCGCCGGCACGAGCACGGGGTTCTCCATCTGACCCATGACGTACGCCACCTCGTGCTTGAAGAGTGCGTTCGGGTCGCTGAAGGCCTCGGCCAGCGCCAGCGCCGCCTCCTCCGTGTTGCGGTTCCGCAGCGAGAACATGGCGCGGTACTTGGCGAACATGTCGCCGTCGTGGTCCAGCAGCACTTTGCGCAGCTCAGCGGTGGTCACGTCCTTCTCGGCGGCAGGAGCCGGGTCCTCGGACAGGTACGGGTTGCGGTCTACCTCTCCCTCGGCGACCTTTCCCTGGGCCTTAGCCAACTTGTACTTGACCAGGTCTACTGCCAGCTTGCAAGTGTCCGAGACCTCGGGCGCCGAGTCAGTGCTGAACTGCTCGAGGATGGGCAGCGACTGGGCCGCGCCGATGGCGCCCAGCGCCTCCGCCGCCTCATGACGCACCATTCCGTCGTCGAGCTCGTCCGACAGCACGCGGTGCAGCGTGTCGCAGGCTTCCTCCCGCTGAAACTGGCCGATCACGTAGGCCAGTTCGTGGCGCATGAGCTCCGAATCCTCGCGGTTCAACAGCGCTTGTAACAGCACCTGCAGGTCCTCGAGGCCGCCACGCGAGCGCAGGTAGAAGATGGCGCGCGTGCGCTTGCCGACGGGCTCCGACAGGTCCAGCAGCGCATCACGCAGCCTCTCGAAGCTTGGCGTCGTGTCGGGTACGGGCTGGGACGCGATTGTCTCGGTCACGGACGAGTGCGATGGCATTGCGAGCAAATGGGTCTTGGGGAGCACTGCAAGTTTGGAAGTTTGGAAGTTTGGAAATGGCTACGTCGGGACTGGTTGATGCGCACTTTGGCCAGTCAAAGTTAAAGAAATGCGGAAAGAAAATGTAAGGAGCGACCTTTAGTTAATGTATCGTGCCCTCAGCCAATGAGAGCGCTGCAACATAATAGTGTGTGGCTACCAGCCCGCACTAAATACGGTCAAGTTGAAGCAGTCGCGCTTCTCCACTGTAGGCACCGCCGATTTCGGCTAGATCCTGCTGTGTTCCCTGAAATACTCTTTATGGGAATTGCCAGTCTCTACCGACTTGGCAACACTGACATGAAGCTGGTGTTGGGTATTCTGCTATTTTGCGGTGGCTTCAACCCTACGACGTAGCCGATCAAAAACCTTGCACGCCAGAGTTTCATGAAGGTCAACAGCGAGCTGCAGTTGGAGAGTGCACAGTACTCGAACACCTACGCCCTCAGCGGTGCTTGCAGCAACCCCGCGCCGAAGCACATGCCTTTCGCCAGCCAGCAGGCTCTCGCGCGTGGTCCGCAAGACTCAGTCCAACGTATGAGGACTAGATCCTCTCTTCAGTCCACATTACCATGGCATCTTCGTGAAAAAAAAACTCCAACGCAGGTACCAGCCACAGGTTGAGGTCAACTAGTGGTCTCCAGACCAGTAACGCTGGACTTACAAATAAGATCGGGTCGCGGTGGCCGCATTGCTTGTCACGCCAATGCCGCCCTCCTTCGCATCGGTTCATTCCTCATTTTTCTTCGGGCCCCAGCAAACTTTACCACAGTAAGCCCACTTCTACTCCCCACCGGCATGGCGCCGTCTAAGATTGCGACCATGTGCAGAGCGCTCTGCGCCGTCACCCCTACCTATCTACTAGCGAGGTCGCGTGCTTCACAGTAAGATTCACCCTTTCTCGACCTGAATTCTGTAACTTGTCTTACTCAATCGTTCGTGGACAGATTCCCCACTTCCGCCACCTCCGAGCTTGATGAAGAAGATTCCGCAGACGACGATGAGTGGGGCATCTTGCACGCCCCGACCCAGACGTGCCGTGTGAAATTCGTCACCGAGTCTCACGGTCTTCAAGTATCGCTTGTTCTGGCAGTCACATCTTGCTACCATGCACCCCGACTGCAACACACTCAGGCGGTGTGGACGTTTTCCTCTGTGGATAACCACTCAACTCGCCATGTTCGTTTTGTCCAAGCACCGATGTTCGCTGTTAGCGAATTGGTGTCGTCCCATTTCGGCGCATACGTGAGTGATCGATTGGAGTTTGCTGCTCACAGACACCATCAGTGGGCAGAGGGTAATCAGCTGTGCTGGTCCCCACGCCTTACGACCCTTACACCCACGGCAACAGGCATAGTTGTGACAACGTCCCAAGTACTGCATAGTGCCAGCACGAGCAACCAAGGTGCCGAAGCGTATCAAGTGAGTATTTCGTACCAGAACGCCAAAGTGGAAACCCAGCAACTAACAGAAGACCACCACCACGCTGACGTGGAGAAGTCGGCAAGGAAGATATCGAGCTTGCCTCGTATGCAACCGCTCAACGTCAATCCTCGCTATATGGACTATGAATGTTCAGCATCCTATTGCAGGAGACGCCGAACAAACGCAGAGCGTCGGTGTGCCTTCGAGTCTTCTTCTCCCGCTTGCAAGAAAGGCAGTGGCCTGATATCGACTGCTAGTCCCATCGGCAGCTGGGAGCAGATGCGATCCCGTATCAAGCTGGCGAGCTCGCGTTTATTCGCGTTCGAAATGGACCCAGCCTGGCAAGACCGATGCAAGCACAGCAAAGCTCGTCGTGCCAAGTTACAGTCAGCATCGTAACGTCACTACCAGACCAAACCTCCACTGAGACGCTTGAGTTATCGGTGAGAGCTATGCAAGCGTATTTATTTGTCGAGCTAGTTGTCAGAAGAACCATAGCTTTTATCAAGTGATCAGAACGAAGCAACTGTTTTCCCAGTCAAGCTGAATGACCAAAAACTTTGTCGATCACTCGCAAATGTTGCTCGACTCGTGCTGCATCGTCGTTGACGTCTCCAGCACCGCGAATGACGCGGTAGCGTTGTCCATCCCGAACTTTGCAAAATTGTCGACTTGTCCGACGTTCGTGTTCACGGCGACGACTTTACCCGTGCAGTTGCTGCCCGCGTAGAAGGCGATTTTGATCTGCCCATCCGCGAACGTTGCTCCAGTCGTCGGTAGTCCCGACCATCTTGCAGACGAAATGATCGTGTTGAGATACGCGCACGGCATGTCGTAGCAGAGGTTGCTAGTCGAAACACGCATGAGACGTCGTAGTCGTCTGAATTCTGGCTCCTTGTAGAGCCGGAGCTCGCCTTCCATCGCGACTGCATACTGTACGCTGCAAGCGATCATGACAACCATAGAGAAGAACGCGAATACAGCCAGGCGAGGACTCATCTGTAGAGCGCTGAGGTGATCTTGTTACTGCAATTTGGAGAGTGGCAAGTGGTCATGAGTTGTTCACGAACACAGACGCTTGAACTCTTGGCCGGGAAACTTGCGAGATCACAGTACGTGGAGTTTCCCTCCACGAGTTCGAGATCACATTCTTCTGGTTGGCCAACGCTATCGGATGATGCCAGGTATTGTAGATTAGCACCATCAGCTATTGTCACGCCGGCTCATATATTCTTTTTGAAAGTCTATTGTACAGGTGTGACCTCCATCAGCATGACACGAATTCACCTCTGAAGTAAAAATTCCGTAGACCTCGAAGCACCCCCCAAGTACGAGAGAAGAGGAACATATAAGTCGACCCGAACTCGCCGTCATGAGACAGGTCGTGCTCCTTGCCCAGTTCGCGAATGCACTGCTGATAGTGCTCGACGTTCGCTCCTCCCGGGTGCTCCGACGGTGCGTACGATAGTCCACCATGAGAGAACGATTCCGTCAGCGCCTCGATGTTCCAGCAGCTATCGGACACGATCCGTCGACGGACGCCGTTCCTGCTCAGCAAATGGGACAGATAATAGTCGTCACCCAGGAAACACGCCTTGGACATGTTGGTGACCTCAAATGCCGGCATGATCTCTTCTCCAAGCCCGAAAAACTTCCTCTTGACGGCAACTCCCCCAGCTCCCCCCACAAACGAAACACTGTTGACTCCTACTGCCAGACTACGCCCGCAGTACAGTCCGTCCTCCGCCGAAATCCACCCACCGAGAACCGCGATTGCGTCGCTCGGGAACTTGTGCGTGTAGTGCAGTGCACGTTCGCACAGCTGCGCTGGGTAGACGCGGTCGTCGTCACCATACACGATAATGGTCTCCGGGTCCTGCTCCACCAAAAGGGTTCCCAGCACTTTGCTGGCTGGACCAAAGTCCGTGTCCAGCACAATGAGCCTCAACTTGTCGTGGTACGGACTCGCCCCGGTAGCAAACGCGATGCCGCGGAACTCGGTGCGGTTCAATGTGGACGCATCGTCCACCAGCCACGTCGGGATGGCCACCTCCTTGTCTCGATACGTCCTCGGGACGATCACGTAAACCGCGTCGAATCCGTCCCCCTCCTGTTGCACTAGAGCGTCCAGCGTCGGCTTCATCTCGTCGATTCCTCGCGGAGTTGTCGTAAAGCTGAATACAATGCGGGGTCGTCCCTGCGCCCCACTTGCGGATGTGGTCGTCATCGCCGTGGACGCGTGGAAACTCCATAGAAAAATGGTGATCCACGCCACGGTCGTGGCCAAGAAGCACGCGAACCAGCGCTTGCGGGTGGTAAGCTCGTCCTCGGGAGCTGTCGACGTCTCAACGACGACTTTGCCGGGCAGCAGCTTTGCCAATTGGCGAGTGCGTCGGCGTCGACGGTGACGAACTAGCAGCGTCGTGAGCACCGAGAGCCCCACGAGTAGCGACAAGAGCGAGATCCGAGGGATCATGACCTTCTCGGCGTACAGGTCGATGCATGAGTCCCCGAGCGTGTGCGCATTGCTGCCGAGCGACGTTCGCAATGCCATTTCTGAATCAATCAAAGGTTGTCACTTGGGCCGGAATTCCACGAATGCCGAGGCGATCGGTGTGGAGCCAATTGGAACGGCCATGCAGTGTAGGAATCCTAATTGGCTGTCGCACGCCCATAATCTGCAACGCTTCATTGCCGGCATGATCGGGTTGGCGGTGAAGCTTTGGCAATTGAAGCATGCGACAGACTCGACCAGCTGCTGAGGATTGCTGCATGAAAGATCAAGTTTTCTGAAGCACTGAGATAAGGAATTTGGGATCGTTATATAGAGAGCAGTTATAGTTGTTCAATAAGTAGATATATCCGAGAAAATGTGAACATATATCTCAATAAACAGGTGAATCAATAGAGGCCAGTACACATGTTGAAGTTTTTCCGACCTAGAGTAATCATAGGATGCTGCCGGGCGGCGGCAACCTGCACATTGTCTTCAAGACACCACCTTGCCATCGCACCAAGGGCTCCGTTCCCATTAGCTTACCATTTGGCGAGCTGGTCTCCACCCGATCCGATCGAAGAGCATGGCACAGCACAGCAGGCGCCAGGCAATCGGCAATGGATGTGCGATTACGCGGTACAGACTGTATCCCGTACTGTACACGATTCTACTTTCTCGCCGATGTGCAACGGATACATCTGTGGGCACTGCTCCAAGCAGTGCTCGGCTGCAGCAGCAGTGCAGGAGTTCGGCCGGGGCTGCACGGCGCTGCCTTTGCCCTCGCCATCAACAATGCTAAGCTTATCTAGACTTGGGCACTTGCAGTTGGCGACATCTGCAAGTCGCTGCAATGTAAGCGTGACGAAGATTATGGCAGCTGTATTGCCAACGGCGAAACGCGTGACGAAATTCTACAGTGGTCCCGTTCAGTTGGCTTGATAGCCCACGCTACGGTTCATTTTGTAGTGCATGCATTTGACGATGCTAGCCAGCCATTGATTCAGGTGACCGCTTTGACTCCGACTTGAGGTGAGCATCGCCATCGACTCACACCAGAAGCTCCTCCTACGGTCGTAAGTGCTCGGACTATTAGCGAATTCGACAATGAGCTTTTTCAATGTCATACATGTAGCGAGCGACCCGAGGCGTTATCGGCACAGTGTAGTCCCAATGAGCTCTCAATTCGAGTCGGCAATAACGCCGTTAGACGGCAGTCAGTCCAACGCATCAAGTAAACGGGGCGGCAGAAGTGGACAGGGGCGACGCGGTGTCCGTAAAAAGCCTACTTAGTCATATTGGTACCTCATAACGGGTACCTACAATTCCATCTAACGATATTACTACTTGTAAAAGGCTACTAATTATTCCAACAACCTCTTTCGTTTTCCCCCCACCTCCCAACAACACTGCCATCACCTTGATTACGTAATGTACTCGCATTTTAATCAATCTCAGCAGCTGAACCTGTCAGCTCACTCTGGAATTCGATTTGCAGCGGCCATGGCAGACGCTGGAGGATCGTCGGACGACGCCGAGAGCGCCACCCTCACGGCGCTCTCCGACTGCGTGGCCACCGTCCTGGAGAACGACATCTCCTACGGACTGTGCGTCACCAACTCGGGGCTCTTCGACCTGGTGCCGTCGCAGCTCCAGGGCAACAATACCAATGCCTCCTCCTCCTCCTCCTCTTCTTCCTCCTCCAATGAATTCAACGGGGACTCAGTGTGCCGCATCCTGTGTTCCAAACTCTCGACGTCCGCTTCCTCCTCGTGCTGTGACGCGGCCGCCTCGCTCCAGTCCTGCAACACGACGTCGTCGGCCGTCACGTCCTGCAAAGAGCTCTTTGACAGCGTCTTCACGTACCAGAACGAGTGCGACGGAGGCCTCTCCTCCGCTAATACAATATTAATTGCCGTCGTGGTCGTGGTGGTCGCCGTTGCGGCATCCTTCACGCTGCTCTCGAGATGCTACGGTCGCAGCCAGGGACTTGCAGCCAAAGTGGCGGCCACCTGCAGACAAATCGCCAATTTGGTGTGGAAGAACTTGGTGCTGCGACGTCGACGTCCCGTGTCATTGGCCTTGGAGATCTTACTGCCCGTGCTGTTGGCCTCAGCGCTCTTGGTGCTGGCCAATCTCGACAACTTCGCGGGAGGGTGGAGGGCCTCGTGGTTCACGTCGGAAGCTGCGGTGCTCGACGCGAACGAGACGCTCATTTGCAGCGACGTGGTGGTGTGGGGGCTCGAGACGATTGGAGGACCGTCGTCCACCATGACATCCTTCTTCTCAGGGGGGCAGTCGGTGCTGGGGCTCTTCTTCTTGGTGAGTTACATCAAGTTTGTGTCCACGACCACGACCACGATGGTCATTGAGAAGGAGAACAGGCTGCGGGAGGTCATGAAGATCATGGGACTGTCGGATGCCACGCTGCTCTGCTCCTGGTGTGTCACGACGGCACTGCTGTCGACGCCTTTGGCGTTCGCGATCGCTGCGGAGCTCAAATACGGCAACGTGTTCCCCACGACCGAGTACGCGACGCTCGTGTTCCTCTTCTGGACGCTCAGTGTGGCGATCACGGCCTTCTCGTACTTCGTCGCGCCCTTCTTCAACAAGTCTCGGACGGCGGCTATTGCGTCCGTGTTGCTCTGGCTTATTCTGTTCTTCCCCTACTTCGCAGTGCAGTCCGCTGATACAAATGGACCGAGATACTGGGCTGCCTTGGCGCCGCCGACTGCGTTCGCGCTGGCGATAGACGAGATCCTGCGTCGTGCTCAACTCGGGACGGGATTTGCCTATTCTGTCGGCCTTCGAGAGGAGCCCGTGACAGTGCCAAGCGCCTTCAGAATGAGCCTGTTCCTCATTCTCGACTCCGTCATTCTTGTGGCGCTTGGATGGTACTTGGAGCAGGTCCTGCCGCAGCAATACGGCATAAGGAAGCCGTGGTACTTCTTGTTCACGAAAAGCTACTGGTTTAATAAGATTGATCACGAACCAGCAAGCGCTGAGGAGCAAACAACTCCGTCGCTGTCTCCTCAAGCAGGTGGAGTCTACACACAGCTTACTGACGGAAAGATCACGGTCCAGACGCTGGAAGTTGAGCCTGGAAATGCATACGTGGAGCCCGTCAATGCAACGTTGGCAGTGCAAGAACGCAATGGCACCTGCCTACAGATTCGCGGACTGCGAAAAGTGTTCCCGCTCGAAGAAGACGGCGAGGAGCACGTGGCTGTTGCTGGATTGGATCTGGCCATGTACAGCGGTCAGATCACTGCTTTGCTCGGACACAATGGAGCTGGCAAGACGACGATCATCTCGATGCTGACGGGTCTGATCCCGCCGACGGCAGGAGATGCGACCTTGTACGGGTGCTCCATCAAGCGAGACTTCCACGAGCTGCGGCGCGTGATTGGTATTTGTCCTCAGCACGACGTGCTGTTTCAGGATCTGACTGTAGAGGAACACATGCTGCTCTTCGGCACGATGAAGCAGGTGCCACGCCACAAACTCCAGAGCAGCGTGGACAAAATGATTGAGGACGTTGGACTGACGGAGATTCGGAACGCGCTCGCGAAGACGCTCTCAGGCGGTCAAAAGCGCAAGCTCAGTGTTGCCCTCGCGTTCCTTGGGGGCAGCAAACTGGTGTTTTTGGACGAGCCCACGTCAGGCATGGACCCATACTCTCGGCGTTTCACGTGGAACTTACTCCAGCAGAGCCGAGAGGACCGCGTCATTGTCTTGACGACGCACTTCATGGACGAGGCTGACATCCTCGGCGACCGTATCGCAATCCTGGCTGACGGTCAACTGCGGTGTGCCGGATCATCGCTGTTCCTCAAGAACCGCTTCGGTGCCGGATACAACCTGACAATGATCAAGACTTCGAATGGCTCGTGTGACGTACACTTGGTGCAAAGCTTTCTCAAGAAGTACGTTCCTGGCGTCAAGTGTCTAAGTAGTTCTGGGTCGGAGCTTGTGTTCCAGTTGCCGACGGCATCGTCAGAGGCGTTTCCTGCTATGCTCGAGCACCTGGATACTGAAATGCACGAGCTTGGTGTGCAGCAGTACGGCATTTCGGTGACAACTCTGGAGGAAGTCTTCCTGCGTATTTCCCAGGACCATGACCAGCAGCAAGAGCAGCACGAAGCAGATGGAGAGGTCGTGTCCTCCCTATTGGAGCGAAAACCCTCGGCTTCGGTGGTGGGTCGTACATCCCTGAAGCTGGTATCGGCAACAGGTGTGGTGAATTTGCCATCGACTGCTCCACCGATCACCGAGCCTACGATGTGGATGCAGTACGTGGCACTGATGAAGAAGCGTTTCCAGATTGCCAAGCGTGACAAGAAGACGTTGGCGTACTCGGTGGGTATTCCGCTCATCTTCCTGATCATCCTCGCAATTCTCCCAGAGATCCAAGTGGCGGACTTCATTCCCAACTACACGTCGAATCTCCCCACGGATGCGCAACAAAGCCAATGCGCTGCGTCAACCAACTTCAGCAGTCTGGTGGACGCAGATTACAACGTTTCGTCATGCATGAGCTTCCGTGGCTTCGACTACTGCACGCTCGGCGTCATCGACTGCGACGTCAACGTGTGTTGCGATGCGGCCAACATCGCCTCGCCATGGTATCCGTGCAACACGTGTGGGTCGTCGCCATGCTACAACAACAACTGCCTCGCGAAGAACAACGCGAAGCTGCAAGTGACACTCAACGGCTTCTTGATAGCGCTCGTTGTGATGTTGGCATTCGCCTTCATCCCTGCAGCTATCGTGGCGTTTGTCGTCCGTGAGAAAGACCCCATCCAGAACGCCAAGAGCTTGCAGCTGATCAGTGGCGCCAATGTGTCTGCGTACTGGATGGCGAACTGGACACATGATCTCCTGCTCACGATCATCCCGATTGTGGCTGCTGCGATTATTATCCCGTTGTCGATGGTACCAAGTGGAGCGGCGAATGCTAGCTCCGCCGATGTGTTTGCCGTCATTGTGCTTGTGATCGCGCACGTCTGGGCGATTATTCCACTAGCGTATCTGTTTTCGAGGCGGTATGTGAAGCACGCTGTTGCCCAGACGGCGCTGCTCGTGTTCGCCTTGGGCACGGGCGGCTTGCTGAGTATCTTCTCGTTCATGTGCCGCATCGTCAACTTCACCATCTCGGGCTCTTTGACGCTTTCGTCACTCGACCAGAACTACTTTCGATGGATCTTCATGATTTTCCCGGGCTACACGCTGAACAACGGCATCTTCGAGCTGGCCACGCGCAAAGTGAGTCGTCGGGCGATGTTCGGCTCGGCTCGCTGGCTTCAGGCGTCTCCGTCCTTCTTCGGTCTGTTCGAAGGTTTGGGCAAAGAAGAGTGCATGGAGTGCTGGGACCGAAACGATCCCTCTTGCTGTGTGCGGCAGCCGTTCGATTTGGAGATTGTTGGCGCGCCGCTGATGTACACGGTGGTCGAGGCTGTTGTGTTGTCTGTGCTTGTGTTCGTGCTGGAGAACCGATCGGTTCGGTGGAACCAGACTGGAGCGAGCCAAGACGAGAAAGCGGTTCATAGCGCGGTTGGTGTGGATGCTGCCGACACAGCGGACGAAGAAGAGGACGACGACGTGCAGCGTGAGCGACAACGCGTGGAGCATGAGGCTCCGCAGACGAACGATCTTGTGTTCATTCGTAACTTAAGACAGCAGTACGCTGGCAAGCCGCGAGCCAAGGTCGCACTGAAGGACTTGTGCCTATCCATCCAGAGCGGCGAATGCTTCGGCTACCTTGGTATCAACGGTGCCGGTAAGTCAACTACGATGGCTGTGCTGACAGGTCAGCTAGCACCCACACAAGGCTTCGTCACTTTGAGCGGGTTCGATCTGTCAACCAGTTCGGCGGCTGCACGGAAGACCATGGGCTACTGCCCTCAGTTTGACGCACTGCACGACCTGCTGACCGTGAAAGAGCAGCTGGAGTTGTACGCTCGGATCAAGGGCATTCCCGAGGCTTTCGTGAATACCGCAGTGGACGAACAGATCCAGGAGCTGGGTCTCTCGAAGTACCGCGACAAGCTCACACAGGGTCTCAGCGGCGGCAACAAACGGAAGGTATCGACGGCCATCGCATTGCTTGGTCGTCCACGTGTCGTCTTCCTGGATGAGCCGTCGACAGGCGTGGATCCGAGCTCTCGTCGAAAGATGTGGGACGTCATCGCCCGCGTGTGCTCGACTGACAAGGATGACAACCGTGATGGCGGCGCCTGTGTCGTCCTTACCACCCACAGCATGGAGGAATGCGAGGCACTTTGCTCTCGAGTGGGCATCCTCGTGAGCGGGCGACTCAAATGTCTTGGTAGCGTCGAGCACCTCAAACAGAAGTTTGGTCGGGGTTACACTGTGGAAATCACCCTTCGCGCGTTGACAAGCTCAGTGAATGCCGATAACACGGAGCTGAAGAGTGTGACGGATCAAGTGCTGGCGTTCCTCTCTGCCGAACGGAGTCTGTCAGCACGTCGCAGTGAGAGAAGCAGTCAACGACAGAGCTCAATCAACACCGCCACCAACGGCGGGGCGAAGGTCACGTCCGCCAACATCCAAGAGCTGTGCATAGTCCTCGGTGCTCCAGAACGTGGTAGTAGCATTTTGGACCACACCGGCACAGGTTGGTTGCTTGGCAGTCAGCTGGAAGCGCAGGGTGCGATCTCCGTCGACAGCTTCTGTTCGTGGTGGGTCTCCGAAACCCACGGCGAGAAGCTGCAGAAGTTTTTCCACGATAAGTTCCCGGGTAGTGTCCTCGCAGAGCAGCAAGGTGAGCACTTCCGTTTCCAGGTGCCCAAGCTCCGACCGGATAGCTCCGACGGCAGTGCAGCGTTGCGTCCGGCCGAGATTTTCCGCGCGCTCGAGCACACGCGCTCAGACCTCAACGTGGACGAGTACAGCGTGAGTGAAACTGCACTGGAGCACATTTTTAACAACATGGCGGCGCAGCAGGACGAGGAGAAGGGCGTCGCACACGGCATGTATCAGTGATGAGCAATTGAACCTAAGTAATATTCTCGTTGATTCTTCTCGTCGGATGAACTTGTACTTCATTTTAATGAGTACTGTTGTGAATTACTGGTCCTCACCGGTTGCTACTGTTGCAGTTTAGCTTTTGTCTTACAGCAAGTTGAAGTGTAGATACACAAAATGCTCAGGAGCTGGGAAAGGAGAGAGAAAAGCAAAGAGGGGGAAAACCACACAACAGAAAATACAACGGGAGCAGCACGTCGCTTTACTCCCTCGCCCCGTGTTCGTCTTCTCTTTCTTGTTCGTTGTGCGGTGTGAGTTGCTGACGCACGCAAAAGCAGCCAAGTTACAAGTGGTTATGAGCCCAAGGCTGGGTTGGTAACTCCCCGACGGTGAAGATCATGAGTACAAGTGCAGACACGAAGAAAGAGACGAAGGAAGAGAAAAAGGCCGCTCACCCACCGTTCGATGGCAAGGACTTCGAGGTGTGGTTCGAGCGCATGAAGTTGAAGCTGGAACGCAAGGGAATGTGGAAGTACTGCGTGAAGGAGATCGAGGAGCCGGAGGAGTCGAAGCAGAACGAGCACGACGCGTGGATGAAGGACTCTGCGCGCGCTAAGGAGCTACTCTATGACGGAATGACGGACAAGATAATGAAAACGGTGAAGTTTGAGCCGACTGCGTTCCGTGTAGTGGAGAGACTGAAGCAGAGATTCGTCGGGAAAACGTATTTCAAGTATGCAGCGGAGATGACACAGCTGAGGAAGCTCCGACTCCAGGAGAACGGGAATATGCCCGATCATTTGGGTGAAGTGCGAAGATTAATTGATCGAATTGCTCTATTGGGTAAACCTCTTGATGAGTATGAGAAGCCTGCGATTTTGATCGGCACACTGCCTGACGATTACGATAACGTGGTGGAAACATTTCTGGCAAGTCACGTGCCTCGAGATGTAAATGACCCTCCCAACTATGATCAATTGGAGCATGCATTGGAGCTCGCGTATGATCGGCGCCAAGGACGAAAGCTAAATGAAGGCAACGAAGATCAAGCCTTGTTTGGAGGATCTGGTAGAGGTCGGGGCCGAGGTCGTGGTCGCGGTCGTGGCTCTGATCGTGGCCGCGGTGGCCGCAGTGGAGAACGTGGCCGAGGCAGAGGTTTTGGTCGTGGTGGTGGTCGAGGAGGTAGCCAAGGAGCTGGACGCGGACGTGAAGGTCAAGTCACCAGTAAAGGAAGATGTTTTCATTGCGGAGAGCAATCGCACCAAGTGCGAGACTGCCCGCACTTACCGCCAAGTGGTGCCCGCGGATCCGAGCCACCTCAAAAGCAAGCCAAGGTAGAAGGAGCGCAGGGGAAGCGAGCTGCAAAGAACCAGTATACTCAGGATGAGAGTGATGAATCGGCATATGTGGTTAGTGCTCTCATTAAGCAGCCTCCCAACGTGCAGAAGTTTGCAAGCAAGCGCTGGTACTTGGACTCGGGAGCCACAAGCCATTTGACTAACCAGAAAATTGATTTTATTTCGTTCACGGCCATGAGTGCATTGGTGAGAGTTGGTGGTGAGAACTGGTTGAGTGTAGCTGGAATTGGCACCGTGAAAAAGGAGATCCAGACTACGAGTGGGTGGCGGACGTTAGTACTGCGTGGAGTACGCTATGTACCAGAACTGCAATGCAGTTTGTTCTCAGTGCGGCGACAAACCGCACAAACCCTGCCCGCAGATGAGAAGGTTCGAGTTCACTTTGATGACGATGAATTCGCAAAGGTGAAATTTGAACAAGGAAGTGCGAAGGCACATGTCGACAGAACCAATCTTTATTGCTTAGAGCTGGAAAGTCCTGTGGACTCCGCATTGGTCGTCGCCATGGATGGAGACTACAAGGTGCAGCTGTGGCACACGCGCCTTGGTCACCCAGGACGGACAATATTCAACGCACTATTTCGACATGCAGATTGGCCATTGTTAGCTGTGGATCTCAGGATCAGACAAGATTTCAGCTGTGAAGCATGTGTGAGAGGCAAGATGACGAGAAAGAGTTTTCACTCGGTGCAGAGTTCGAATCGTGACTGGTTAATTGGAGAACGAGCACACGTGGATGTTTGGGGGCCGTATCCAGTGGCGTCATACTCGGGCATGCGCTACTTTGCTCTCTTCGTCGATGAGGCGTCTCGCTTCTCGACTTTGTTTCTGATGAAAGAGCGCACCAACGTCTACGCAAAGTTCCAGTTCTACTATGAGCGAGTAAAAACACAATTGAAAATCCGAATGAAAGAGCTTCGTTGTGATAATGCTCGCGAACTACTAGCGCTCGGTGAAAAGTGCAAACGCACGTACGGAATGGAGTGCTCGCTGACGGTGAAGCATACCCCAGAGCAAAACGGAGTTGCTGAACGAATGATTCGCACGGTGACTGAGAGGATGAGGTGCTTGCTGGAGCATTTTGGACTGCCCAAGCAGATGTGGGCGGAGGCCGCTGCCACCGCAGCGTATTGTGTAAACATAGTGCCGAACAAGAGAAAAGGAATGCAAGTCCCGTATGCAGTGTGGTTCAGAGAGACACCTGCGTATTCGAGACTTCGGACATTCGGTTGTGCTGTGTTAGCTTACGTTGACAAAGTTGAGCGCAAGAAAATGGATTCACGAGCAAAAGAAGCTGTATTTGTTGGTTATTCTCGTGAGCGAAGAGGCTATCGGTTGCTGGACAGCAAGACGAACAAGGCGTTCTACAGCCACACAGCGGTCTTCTATGAAGATAAACCTGGACGAATCCTGTTGAAGGATGGTACAGAGGCACCAACTGTCCCCACGTCGGAGTATTTGGACATTAATGCTACGACGATGCAGAATATCCCAGCTTTGCTGGAGGAAGCTCAAGCTGAGGAGATGCCTGACTCAGAGTGCAGAACTGGTGGGGCTAGTGGAGGTGCAGTGCCAGCTGAGGTTGCAGATGAAAGTCGTGCACAGCAGATTAGTGGTGCTTCTCGTGAGACTACTATATCACGAAAAAGAGCGCGAGCGAGTGGCATCTCGGCTCCGCGCAAAAGAGTCCGCATAGACGAAAAGGTGGCACCAGGTGCAGAAGCAGCACCGGTGAAGGAAAATGCTCATCGTCAGAAGAAAAGAAAAAGAGGGAAAAGAAAGAAACCAAGTTGTGAACGGTGCGATACACCAAATGAAGAGTCTGATGGTCCGGGCAGTAGGCGGTGTGCGACACCGGCTGTAGAGCAAGATGATAAGGAGACTGAAGGGCAGCAATCTTCCACTCGTTTGCCTGGTGTGATAGCGACCACCAGCAACGAGACGCTGGATGCTGATGGTGACTCGCCGATGGGGGACCTTACCGTCTCTGAGCAGCGAGATGCACCTCGCAGTAAGGCATCGAAGACTGGCTGCAGAGAATACCGGACGAAGAGTGGCCGAGTGTCGAAGCCACCACGGTGGCTAAGCGACACCATTCATCTTGCATACGGAGACTCAATTGAGAAGAAGAGGTCAGCTGGTTCATCAAGCTGGGAGGTGAAACGTGATGAAATGCAGTTTGAAATCGCAAAAGAGAAAGCAATGGATTGGTGGCAAGATTTATGTTGTCTTTCGGCCAGTATAATTAATGAACCAGAGACCCTTGACGACGCAATGAATAGTGAATACTCAGAGGAGTGGCGATCAGCAGCAGACATCGAGTACCATGCATTGAAGAAAAATGGCACATGGAAGCTGGTCCCTCGACGGAAAGGGATGAAGGTGCTCGGAAATCGGTGGATATTTCGTGTAAAGTATCTTCCTAATGGCAAAATTGAGAGGTTCAAAGCCCGACTGGTGGTCAAGGGCTTTATGCAGGTCTATGGCGTGGACTACCTTGAAGTATACTCACCTGTGGTCCGCTTGGAGACTCTGCGGATGTTGCTGACGCTGGCTGCAATCTGGGACTACGAAGTCGACCAGATGGACGTGACGACCGCATTCTTGAATGGCCCTATCGATAGAGAGGTGTACATGGAGCAACCAAAGGGGTACGAGGAAACAGGAAAAGAGGACTGGGTTTGCATGCTGGATAAAAGCCTGTATGGCTTAAAGCAAGCCCCTCGTGTTTGGTTTCGCCTACTGAAAGACCACCTAGAAAAACAAGGTTTTACAATAATGAATTGTGAGGCTTGTGTTGCTGTGAAAGAGATTGATGGTGAGCTGGTGTTTATCTCCATCTATGTGGATGATTTGATTCTCTTCGCCCCCAACAAGAAGTTGATGAAGGAGCTGAAGCAGATGCTTCACGTGCGTTTCGAGATGAAGGACTTGGGGCCGATTCACTACATCTTGGGCTGGGAGATAATGCGGAACAGAATGGAGCGGACAATTTTCATCAACCAGCACAAGTATGCTGACAAAGTATTGCATCGATTTGGAATGGAAAGATGCAATGGCTGCAAAGTGCCAAGCACTCCTGACTTGAAGCTATCGAAGGTCATGTGTCCGACCACGAAAGAGGAGAAGGGCTTGATGAGTGGAAAGCCGTACCGGGCTGTAATTGGCAGTCTAATGTACTTGATGTTGGGCACACGCCCTGATTTGGCTTACCTGGTCCGTGAGTGCAGTCAATTTCTCGAGAACCCTGGAATTTTGCACTGGCGCGCTGCAAAGCGTGGGCTACGTTACTTAAAGGAGACGCAGGACTGGGGCCTACAATTAGGAGGAGTGCAATGGAGTCAGCAGGAATTGAATGATCATCTCAAAGCTTTTGCAGATGCAGACTTTGCGAACCGAGTGGACGATCGGAAGTCTATTGCTGGGTATCTCACCCAGTTCTGTGGCAGCACCATTTCTTGGGCAAGCCAGACAGAACGAACGGTCGCTTTGCACACGACAGAAGCAGAGTACATGGCGCTCAGCCTTCTTGTCCAAGAAGTCATACACCTGCGGCAGATGTTGAAAGAGCTGAAGGTAAAGCAGGACAACCCCTCAGATGTATTTGTGGATAACGAAAGCGCTCGAAAGTTGGCGAACAACCCTGAATTTCACAGTCGGACAAAACACATTGATGTGCGACATCATTTTGTCCGAGAACGTGTTGAGCTGAACGAGATTACTGTGAAACGAGTCGCTGGGACTGACAATGTGGCTGATGCATTCACGAAGCCACTACCTCGTGTGAAACTTGAGCAACACCGAGCAAGCATGGGTTTGATTTCCCAAGGGCAATACGAGACTACCAAAAAACTTGTGCAACGTTGACAACCAGTAGGTGGGGCTGTTGTGAATTACTGGTCCTCACCGGTTGCTACTGTTGCAGTTTAGCTTTTGTCTTACAGCAAGTTGAAGTGTAGATACACAAAATGCTCAGGAGCTGGGAAAGGAGAGAGAAAAGCAAAGAGGGGGAAAACCACACAACAGAAAATACAACGGGAGCAGCACGTCGCTTTACTCCCTCGCCCCGTGTTCGTCTTCTCTTTCTTGTTCGTTGTGCGGTGTGAGTTGCTGACGCACGCAAAAGCAGCCAAGTTACAAGTAGTACAAAGACCGTCTCAAAGAGGGGGAGACAGTAGAGTACGCCCGTGCTTCCGGCGTTGGTTCCGTCATTGCGATTCCTGAAGTGTGACACATAACGGATACGACTGAGCACAAGTATAACAGGTTGCTATTTTTCGACATACAAAAAACGAGTCACGCGACGACCCTGTTGCATTTCCGATAGTGTGGGCCATGTCCAAGTGGAGCAAGAAGAACCGCGCGCCCGCGGGCTACGCGTACATCGAGCCGGTGATGGACGCGCTGGAGCGCGAGCTGCGCGAGAAGATGAACGAGCCGCACGAGGGCAAGCGCCAGTGCGAGGCGCTGTGGCCCGTGCACCAAATCAACTGGCAGCGCAGTCGCTACGTGTTCGACATGTTCCACAAGTACCACAAGATCCCGCGCGAGGTCTACGACTACTGCGTCAAGCGCAAACTCGTGGACGCCAACCTCATCGCCAAGTGGAAAAAGCCGGGCTACGAGCGATTGTGCAGCACCTTTGCTATTAACCCAAAGAACTACAACTACGGCACCGTCAGCATCTGCCGCGTGCCGAGGCAGCAGCTCTCGGAGGGGCAGGCGGTGCAGGAGAAGCACAGCGGCTGCAGAGGGTGCGCGTCTGGACCCGGAGGGTACCACAACATCTTTGGCAACAAGTACGGGCAGTACCTGGCCCGGATTCAGATCGCCAGGGAAGACGCAGCCAAGGATGTGAAGCAGATCTGGGCCACGGAGGAGGACGAAGACGGGAGTGGAGAGGAAGATAAGAAGAGGAAGAGGCAAGAACCGACCCAGGAGAGCGAGAGTGAGGAGAGTGAGGACAGCGAGAGTGAAGAGGAAGAGACCAAGGAGTCTGAACCCCCATCCAAGATGCAGAAGGCGGAGTGAAGGTGGGTGCTCATTTTCAGGTTGGAGGGGGAAATGCTGCTGCTTTTCAAATAGATTTCAATGATTCTTGCTCTTGGACAACTGACAGACGTTTATTGACGGATCACCACACGTGTGGAAAGAGTTTCCACTTTGGGAGCTCGTGGAGTCGATCGCGGAACTTGTCCTCGATCCATTGCGAGTTGATATGTGCGAGGAGAAGCTGGTTGGCGACTACCCAGGCGGAGATGAGGTAGATCATGGAGACTGTGCCACCAGTGACGAGGATAAATCCACCATACAGCATGATCTCGGTCGTGTAGAGCGGACTTCGCACGGTCTCGAACCAGTCACCACGGGGAATCACGTGCTTCATATTGTTAGCGCGCTTCTGCTTCGCGAGCAAGTAGTTGCAGCGCGTTTGATGGTAGGTCGCAACGAGGTAGATTACAACTCCAGCCACAGCCATCACTTGGCGCGACGTTGAGTTCTCATGCAACGTAATTGCGTCCGGGTCGAAGAGGACGGAGAGCACAGTTGCAACGTAGTGGTAGGTGCCTACAAACAAAACTGTCACCACCACCATCAAACTGTTAGTGCATCGTCAAGCGAGACGAGAACTACAGCAACATACTGCACGCATGCATCTTGGCATCACCGAACTCCGTCATCAGGAGAGATTCCAAGAAGCGCCGTGTCGTGTGCACCGCAAAGAGTCCCAGAAACGTAATGGTATGCGGCTGGACCACCACCAAAGTGTCTTGGTCCGCTCTCGGGTGCGCAAGGTGCAGAGCGAATTGCGCCACTCGCGTGTCGTGCCAAAAGACTGCAACAACCAGCACCAACATGCTGTGTAGTGCTCCGATGAGGTAGAACCACGTCCAGTAACTCTTTGGCACCTCCACGCGCAGCAATGATAGTCCGGGGAGTTGCGCGACGGCCACGGGGGTGCGCATCTTGCCCTGCAGAACGAAGCCCCGACATGCTCCACTGCGAAACGACAGCAGAGCACCAGCCACTGCGATAACCCACGTGAGCTGCCACAGCTCCAGCATCCCAATGAACATCATGGTCTCCAATACAAAAAGTTGGTTTTGGTCCAATCATGCAATGTGAATGACGTACCCTGTTGCAAGTCGAATGTCTAACATTAAGTTTACCACCGTAAAAGGAACCCATGAGCTCGTGCAGATAAGGTCGTGCACTGGTAATGGTGCCGCTAAAAATGCAAGCAGAGCTCAAAGCGTGACTAGCAATGGATATTTCTGTCGAGGTGAAGAGGGCATTTGAGATCTGAACGAGTTCCGCACAAGCGAATAGCTTTGTCCGCAACAGTGAAAGCATGGTATCACGAGGCTCGTCAATCCACCACACGCGGCGCACCAACAACCCGTTCATGACCACGAGCTCTGGGATCGTGGGCATTGACCTTAATGAAAAGGTGACCTTCGACGCCCCTCGGCTCCGCACCAGTTCTAGCAACAACCAGATTGGCACTGGCCAGCCACGCTCTGCGAACGCTTTGACCGAGTTCATGTACCAAACGACGTCGGGGGCTCTTGGTGAAGGCACCCGCGCGCAGGAACGCCTGAGACTGAGCCAGCGGATGGATAAACTCACCGTACACAAAGGTGCGTGCTGCAGCGGCTTCACACTCGATCCAACCTGGAACTGCTAGGGATACTAACGTGATACCTGCTACCTGCTCGTTTTGTGATGTTGAATAGAGGTGGAAGCGTCTGGCCTCGTCACCATCCGACAGGTAGACGTAGCAGCACCAGAAGACTTTGCAGTCCGCCCAGAGGATATCATGCCCAAGGCCGTCGACATCAAGTTGATCACTGAAGCTCGAGGTGAGCATCCTTTGTACGCCACCAGCAATCGAGAAATCGGCGCCGACAAGGCACAGCTGAAGGTCGAGATCGAGCGGCTCGGCCGACCAAACACTTTCACCACGTCGTTCAACGGCTTCCGATACCGCGACTTCGGGCTCAACACTGCCGTGACCAAGTCCCGCATCTGCGACCAGCTCGACTACTCTTGAGCTGCAATCTCTCCTTCCAAAAACAAACAAACAAAAGCACCCCACACTCCACTCAAAACACCACCTTTTACCCGTTCTTTCTTGAATTGGTTCTCGTTGAAATTGCAGCAACGATCTCATCTCTGCACCTGCCGTCAATGCAACCGGGACAGTTTAGTCGTAGCCCTTCTTGGAGAAGTCCACGAAGACCGTCTCCTTGGCGGGCAGCGGCGTCATGTCAATGTTGATGGCCTCGAGCGGCGACACCTCGACGTCATCGGGGATCACTCCGTCCGGGAAGCAAACGTCCAGCGGAATGGGCGCGTTACGCATGTAGAGCGAGCCGCCAGGCATGTAGTTGAATATATAGCGGTCCGGGTGCGTGTAGTGGTCCACCTTGTCTTGTGCCTCGCGCACGAGACGCTTGGCGAGACTGCATACGGATCAACATCCGTCATAAACAACATCAACAATACCCTGTCAGACCACCGGAATCGCAGCAAACTAACCATAGCGCCCTGCAAAAATGTCAAAACTTGAAGTTCAACGTACCCGGACTCCGCGTCCAGCGTGCGGTTGGCGTCGAACTCGGCGCGGATCTTGGTAGCCTCCTCGTTCCAGAGGCGGCGGTCGATGATCCACGAGTCCAGCGTCTTGAGCGACTGCTTGTACAGGCGCTGCACCGTCTGCTTGTGCGAGAGCTGCGGCTTGGCGCCCACGAAGCGGCCCACCACCTCCCGCAGGGTCTTGTTCATGTTGGCGTTCACCACGGGCTTCACCATCGTCGCTGCCTGCCCGGGAGAGTCCTGCGTACGGTCGATTCGGTCTCGAAAGGGGAACCGCACGATCAGCGGTACACTGTACCTCTCGAGGCGACTTAACCGGTTACACTGAACCGGATCGGCTATGAACAGACACCCGAACCGGTTAAGCTTCAACTTGCTTGTTGCCTTTTTTGCCTGTTGCTATATTTGAGCTATTTGCTATATCGCTTTATTGCTGGGGGAGTCATAGCGAGATGACGCCGACTAGGAGGAAGGAGAAAAAGACCCAGCGCAGAGAGAAGGAAGACGCCGCTCGACAGTTGACAAGTTTGCTGTCTACAGAGAGCGACAAGTTGAGCGAGCAGCTGCTGATTGCGAGCGAGAAGGGCAGGCAGCGCGCTGTGTTCCTGCTGCTGCATCAAGGAGTGGACAAGGACCGATGCAGAGGCCTCGTACGTGGCTGCCAATTGAGAAGAAGGACGAAGGTTGTGAGCTGACTAATTCGTGTTTGCATGTTGCAGCTCGGCTGCTCTCCGGTGCATCATGCCGCGGCACGAGGTCATTTGGACGTGCTGCAGCTGTTGCTCGACTTTGGGTGGGGTGTGGACGTTCGCAACGACGCGCTAGAGACGCCTCTGCATCTCGCGTGCTTCGACGGCCACGTGCACGTTGCAGAGCTCTTGCTAGACCGGGGAGCGGATGTCAACGCGAGAACGAGCGATCGAGAGACCCCGTTGTTTTACGCGACTAGGAAGGGCCAATACAGAACGGTTCGACTGCTTGTCAGACGGGAGTGCGATCTTGCAGCGGAAAACTGCTACGGCGACGTGGCGGAAGAAGAAGCTCGAGATGCAAAAACTCAAGCTGAATTTGCGTCTGGAATCGAAGACTTGCAGCGAACGTCAGCAGTAGAGGGCCAGCGTGGAAACAGCGGAGAGTATACGCTACCACAAAAACTTCGAGAGCGAGTACTGTCATTTTTAGATCTGAAAAGTCTCGGGTTTGCTTCACAAGTGTCGTATCGATGGCATCGAGCTTCGGATAATTCCTCGTTGTGGAAGAAACTCGGCGTATCACGGTGGGGATTGCTGCTTAATGCGGCGATGGGAATGGGCACGGTTCCTCAGATGTCGATGCTACGTACTGCTACGAGCAATCTCTTACGCTTGAATCTCTCGACAACGGTGTCTCGGCGTCCATCGAGCTGTGATCAAGTTTTTCCCGGCCGATTCATGCCGTTGAGTGCCAAGGAAAAAGATCGGCCGCGATATCAAGAAGAAAAGCGACCTCAAACAGCTAACCTTGCAGGAATTTAGACAAGATTTTCCATCAATGCTGCATCAATCGTGATTTCTCTCAACCTGAAGAACTTCTACGGTCATAATCTGTTAGTCAAAGGCATTTATCTTCCAGATGCTTGCAACAGTGAGGATGCTACTCCTGTTGTTGTCGATGTGCGTAAATTGGAAGTGGCGATAAGCATCCAGCAAAAAAGACAACGACCGCGATGGGGTTACCTTCGCTGCACCCCTAGCATTCATGTAGTTGCCCTTGCTCAGCTTTGTCGGGGGTATACAGTGTGAGCTTTCATCCTCGCTCTGATCATTGCAAGGGTTTTTGCGTCTGCCAACCTGGGCATCGCTATTTCACCAGGCTGCGGGCTGGGCTGATCGTTGCCGGATGCTGTTTTTTCGTACCATCAGCCACGAAAGCGTGTTTCGTACGGAGTTGGACAAGTTCTTCTGCAACCAACGCATCAACGAGGTCAGCACTCAAGAAGGTAACCTCGACAAGCTTCAGGAAATATTTGGTACGACTTCACCAAACGCGCCGCCGAGGTTCGACCCGATAGAACGTGTGGGAATATATGCCCCTTTATTAAAGAGGTGACCTCGATCTCATTTTCCGAACACGTTTCTTGGACTCCTGCAATACCACGGATAAAGTAGACAAGTGGTGCGGACACCGGACTATGGGACTTCCTACAAACACATCTTCGCTGCTGACTCCATTCTCAGTGAACCCGGGAAAGTATCGCTCATTTCAGAGACAAGAGCGTGAAAGTGAATTCGATTGGTTGGGATTGGTCGTAGCATGGCTACTACCTCCAGCAAAATCGCCGCAGTAGCATGCGTGAAGCTGTACAAGTCGAGCCATTTAGACAGTGGGCCAGCCGCTTGAGAAGTCGAGTTGGTTCCAGCCGAAGCGCTTGTCACCGTCCGCGTAGCCGATGCGAGTGTCCACTGCAAGATCATAGTGTTAAACATTCAAAACCGTTAGCCAACAAAAGATAATCATAATCAAAAGCACTGAAGAAGTTTGCTTACCGTAGTGGTAGTACAACACGGGGCCGTGCTTCGGGTCATTGAACACTCCTTGGCCTCCTGGGCCGTAAACCCAGTCGTGCGACTCAAGAACGATCGATCCGCCGTTGTTTCGGCAGTCAACTCCATTCTTGTCGACGAAACCCGATGTAGGGCTCTTGGAGCGGCACACAAGAATTCGGTACTCCTTGCCCTTGGCTGGGCGAGTCTGATCGTACTTGCAGCACGAACCCTTGGAGAAAAAGAGGTAGTAGTAGCCGCTGTGGGCGAACTCGAAAGCTGCCTCAACAACTTCAAAGTTCGAGGTGAAGGCGATTTGGTTTGCGGTTTCGCCAGAGCTCTTTGCCGGTAGCGACGCCATCTTCGTCTGGTGAAGACCCTGCCAATAGCTGCCAAAGTTGAGATAGTACTGGCTTCCTACTTTAATGAGGTTGGGGTCGATGGCATTGTACGGCTTGGACGAATCACTCGTAACACCCACGCTACCGGCATCCACCCACGACCCCGCCTCCATTGTCTTGGATTGGGTGAGACCGATAGCAGAGCTCTGGGTGCCAAACGAACTAACTGAGTAGTACAGGTAGTACGTGTCTCCGATTTTGTTCACTTCGGGGGCCTAGCGGAACAACTTTGTCAGTACTGCATAAATATTATTGAAAACAAGTCTCATGAACTTACCCATAGGTCGTCGTTGCCCTTGAGATTGATCTTCGAGCCATCCGGAACAGCGGCACCCAGATACTTCCACGGGCCCGTGAGTGCTGGGGCAGAGTGAATAGCAATTTTGTTGCCGGTGGAGAAACGGAAGTACGTGCCGTCATCGCGGCGGATAATGGATGGATCGTGGGCGTTGGTGCAAACGCCTGTGCACGTTTGGGGGTTGGCGTATCCGTTGACGAGCCCAGCTACAAGAAGCGGGAGTCCGACGAGCATCAAGAGAAGCTTCATGATTGCTCAGGTGGTGCTTACGGTCAAATGCGAAAATGCAAGGCACAATGGACTCGCTGCAGAATTATACGGCTCAAACAGCTCTACAAGGCTATCCCAGCTGGAGTCTGCGATTGCGACGCAAGTGATCTTATTGACTCATACCTTGGCCCATCAGAATGCAGTGATCCACAATCGATGGACAACAGGATTCTATACAGAGCTACACTTCGTACAATATACTATTATAGTGCATGTGTACCGGTTCCAGGCAGCAAAGTGCGGATTTGCTTCAACTCGGACACATCAAAATGTAGGCTTATAAAATACTTCCGAGATGTACAGTACTGTTAAGTCCGCAACTCGACTGACACGCGAGGCACGCTGCAGCGAAGCAGGCTGGAACGGATTCTTGCCACCAGATTTCGTAGCATGATTCAGACTACGCAGTGCATCACAACTACCAGCGCACCTTTGGTAGCCATTGATTAGTCTGGATTGCTCTTAGGAGCTGTTTCGTGCAATCGCCATGAGCACTGCCGCAAGTCATTTTGATTTTGTGTTGCATCGCTAAATGAGTCAACCTCGAAAACATATCCGCTGATTATTCTGGATTGCTCTTAGGAGCTGCTTCGTGCAATCGCCATGGGCACTGCCGCAAGTCATTTTGATTTTGTGTTGCATCGCAAGTGTTCGAGCACGTTTTCGCGCGTCGATTGTTGCGAGCAGCAACCGCCGCTGTGGCCTCGCTATATTCAACCTGTCGTCGTAAACTTGCAGCTAAACAATCACAAGCGAGCCCTCGGTGCACGACAAGCACAGAGGTCTTGGGCACGAGCACTAGGTGGCGCTAGGATTGACTAAATGACATCCTCACTTCAAAATAAATTAAGCACAGAGCCATGAATACTTTGAAGTGTGTGCTCCAAACTTCGGATACTAGTTTATCGTCTTCATCCACATATATTTGTAAGAACGCACTGGATCACACGCCGTTCCAAGCAGGAATCTGGGTTTGGCGTAACACAGACATCTCCTCCTTCTATCACTCTTGCACATTGGCACGGAGAGTTTACACCTTAGGCCAGCCACTCGAGAAGTCGAGTTTGTTCCAGCCAAAGCGCTTGTCGCCATCGCCGTATCCAACTCGAGTGTCCACTGCGTGCGCGTCAAGGTTACAATGAACATGGTGTTAGATAATGGTGACAGCGTACATACAGACGAACAAAGTGAGAGCAGCTTACCGTAGTGGTAGTACAGCACGGGCCCGTACTTGGGGTCATTGTACACCCCCTGGCCTCCTGGTCCGTAGACCCAGTCGTGAGACTCGAGCACAACGGTACCGCCGTTGTTACGACAATCGTTTCCGTTCTTGTCGACAAAACCTGACGTCGCACTCTTCGAGCGGCACGCGAGAATGCGGTACTCTTTACCCTTGGCCGGGCGGGTCTTGTCGTACCCACAGCACGACCCCTGCGAGAAGAAGAGATAGTAGTAGCCGTTGTACGAGAACTCGTACGCGGCCTCCATAACCTCGTAGTTGGAGGTGAAGGCCAACTGGGTCGCGGTTTCACCCGAGTTCTTCGTAGGAGTCGACTTCATCTTGGCTTGGAAAAGGTCCTGCCAGTAGCTACCGAAATTGAGGTAGTACTGACTGCCAACCTTGAACAGGTTTGGGTCAATAGCGTTGTACTTCTTGGACGAGTCACTCGTGATACCCACACTGCCTGCGTCAGTCCACGTGCCCGCTTCCATGGTCTTGGACCTGGTGAGGCCGATGGCAGAATTTTGAGTTCCGAAAGAGCTAACTGAGTAGTACAGGTAGTACATGTCGCCCACCTTGGTGACATCAGGAGCCTAGTCGACGAACGAGACCGTTAACAAATAGCACCATTGGGAGTGACAAGGCGATTAAATACTCACCCAGAGGTCATCCTTGCCGGCCAAATTGATCTTGGAGCCATCCGGGACTGCTGCTCCAAGGTACTTCCAAGGACCCGTCAGGTCTGGAGCAGAGTGGATAGCAATCTTGTTACCCGTGGAGAAGCGGAAGTACGTGCCATCATCGCGACGGATAATGGACGGATCGTGGGCATTGGTACAGGTGCCGGTGCACGTTAGAGGATTGGTGTATCCGTTGACGAGGCCAGCAACGAGGAGAGGAAGTCCGACGAGAATGGAGAGCACCTTCATGCTTTTAAGTAGGCACGGCTTCGTTATTGGTGCTGTCAAAATTGAAAGTGAAGAGCTCTTCTTGTTGGGCCGTTGACACGCCACACCGTTCGAACAGCACAGTCCACCATCAGGCTGTGCCTTTACCGTTGTGTTGACTTTTCACCGACGTTTCGTATGTTCTGACTGTGGCGTGGCGTACCCGCCAGATGAATCTAGGGTCCCGGCTGGGATTAGCATTGTATGGATTTGCTGGAAGTGCTCAAGCCTTGAGTCAAGGACCCAAACGTATCAAGTGTATGGTAAACATTATCGGCTCCATCCGAGAATCGAGACGCATTGGCAACCTGGACCACGAGCTCTGAGGCGCATAGCTTTCAGTGTAGGTGTAGTATTGAGCGAATTCTATTCACAAGTTGCAGGCAATACGACTTTATAACGGTTCTAAATCCTTTCTAATAGTAGTAAAGCGCTAATGCAAATATCGGCAGCGTTTGCTTGGACCCCACTGAAATGCCTATCTTGACAAGAATCCATTTCTTCCTGAATCCCGGTTGGCACACACAAAGTCTCCGCCTGACGGCACGACAATGCACCCGTAGGGAATGCCACGGCACAGGAGCGATCAAGTATTTGTCGCGACGACTTGTCAACGCGTTCTCGTTGTTCGCATGTCAGTCAGGATGACACAAATTTGGCGTAAGCTTATGGTGCATGTAGATTCTTCATACATGCAGTGAATCGTAGGCGTAGCAACTGCCTGGTACATGCATGTGCTAGTTAACCCCAAGAGCGTTCTCCCAAAACAGGGGCCTTCCGAAGAAAATTACCATCAACATAGGAATGGTTTCTACCCTATTCATGACACACTGCATCGACGACCCCTCCTCGCTCCTCTGAGAGTGCTTAGACGGTGGGCCAGCCGCTGGAGAAGTCGAGCTGGTTCCAACCGAATTTCTTGTCTCCATCCGCATACCTAATCCGGGTGTCCACTGCACCAAACAGTCAGGAAAGCCGTCAGTGATAATAGGACAACAAAGGTAAATGAAGCGCGGCTTGCCGTAGTGGTAGTACAGCACGGGGCCGTACTTGGGGTCATTGTACACCCCCTGGCCTCCTGGTCCGTAGACGTAGCTATGAGACTCGAGCACAACCGTGCCGCCGTTGTTCGTACAGTCGTTGCCGTTCTTGTCAACAAACCCGGACGTAGCATGCTTTGAGCGGCACACGAGGATACGGTACTCCTTCCCCGTGGCAGGTCGTGACGTGTCGTAGCCACAGCAAGTGCCCTTCGAGAAGAAGAGATAGTAGTAGCCGTTGTACGAGAACATGTATGCAGCCTCGACCACCTCGTAGTTGGATGTGAACGCCATTTGATACGCCGCTGCCCCACCGGTTTTCGTCGGAGTTGACTTCATCTTCACCTGGTAGATGTCCTGCCAGTAGCTGCTGAAATTGAGGAAGTACTGGCTGCCAACCTGGAACAGGTTCGGATCGATGGCGTTGTACTTCTTAGACGAGTCGCTCGTGACGCCAATGCTGCCAAGATCGGTCCACGAGCCTGCCTCCATTGTCGTGGACCGGGTGAGGCCGACGGCAGAATTTTGAGTTCCGAAGGAGCTCACCGAGTAGTACAAGTAGTACAGGTCGCCAACCTTGTGCACGTCTGGGGCCTACAAAACAGAACGAGTGGGTCACTATCAGTAGGATAACATCCAGGGACAACGAACACACTCACCCAGAGATCATCCTTGCCCGTCAAATTAATCTTCGAGCCAGTGGGCACTGCAGCTCCGAGATACGTCCATGGGCCCGTCAACGCCGGGGCCGAGTGGATGGCGATCTTGTTGCCCGTGGAGAAGCGGAAATAGGTGCCATCATCGCGCCGAATAATGGACGGGTCGTGGGCGTTGGTGCAGGTTCCGGTGCACAGCTTGGGGTTGGCATACCCGTTGACGAGACCAGCGCCGAGCAGTAGGAGAACGAGGATCGAGAACAGCTTCATGGCAAAAGAGTCGAGACGATCAGAATCGAAAGTGCTATTATAACTACTGCACACCTAGGCGGCCGGTAGAGGACTCCGAGTTTGTACGCCGTGTGTGCCTCCATAGCAAAGAGAGGTTTTGCATGAGCTGTTACCAGCTGCATTGTTGGCGATCACGTCGTATGAAGGTGCCAAAAGCGTAGGATGTTTTGACCGGCATCCATGACGACGACACGCGCGAAGATTCATTGGGAGACCTGGGTCACCAGCAAGTTGCTGCTGGCAGCAACGGAGCAACTATCAAACTGCACTTCAACAAGCTTGAAGCATTTTTCTGTACGAATCCATTTGCTTTGATGTGTGTTTCAAAAGGAAGACCACGATGTAGAGGTCAGGTCCAACACAAGGATGCTACAGTCTATTGCATCAAAAACGAACCGCACAAAGACACAAAGGTGAGCCACGGTCATCACGACGAAGTTATCGCGATGTACGTCTTGAACGATGAGGCTGTTGGTATTGACTTAGTTGTTGAAACTGTACGACAGCGACTTTTGCACGGCTACGGTGCCTACAGAAAACAAAATACATGTACATCTACTGGTAGTGTGTATGCGATGCTTCTTCACTCTAGCGCATCGCCACCTTAGTTGAGCACGCCGATGCCGAAGTTGTTGGTGGTCTTGCTGTGCTTCTTCGCCGCGCTCGGACTGTAGCTGGAGATGGCCGAGTACGACTTTGCCGTGGATAGAGCCGTCGCACCGTTGCGGGACTGAAACGCTCCGCTGTTGTCTACCACGTTGGCGGCGCAGGAGCGACCGAGGTAGCTGTTGCACTCGGTGGTGGCGGTGGCGGCGTAGAGGGCGCCATCCGAGCCGGTCAGCAGCGGCAGCGTCGTGTCCTGGAAGTAGTTGCCCTCGGCGAGCACCCATGCGTTGACGCCGATCTCGAACGAGTGGCCCGAGTTGTCCGCCCAGTAGTTGTTGGCGATGTGCGCGACGACGTTGGCGCTGCTGTCGCCACCGATCTTGGGCGAGCGTCCCGATGTTGAATGAACGTAGTTGTTGAGCATGCTGAAGCGGGTGTTCTTGCCGTAGAAGATGAAGGACCAGTAGTGGCGACCGTCACACGTAGCCGAGTAGTCCGTGCGGCCGTCGAAGTCCGAGTTGCTGATGGTCATCGTGGACACACTGGCGGCGTTCGTCGTCAAGAACTGACGGCCGACGTGGGAGACCTTGATGTGGTCCAGCCAGATCTTGTTCATGGCCGTCGAGCCGCCGTTGCTGCCCTGCATGTAGAAGGCGTCGCCACCCCACACCAAGTGGCGGTTGAGCTCCGTGATGTGGATGTTTTGCACGATGATATTGTCGCCGTTCAGCCACAGACCCTTGCCCATGATGACACCGCTCGTGCCAATGCCGCGGATGGTCTTGCTGCCAGTCACCGTGAGTGGGGTGATGGCTGCGTTGTCGTACGTGACCGTCACGCTGGTGCCGTCCGAGCAGCCACCCGTGTTGGACATGCCACCGCTCTGCAGGATGACATCCTGGCTCTTGTAGCCATTGTTCTTGGCGATACACTCCCGGGTGTAGTCTGGGCGGCAACCAGCTTCGGTCGTCGTGCCCTCCGTGCCGCGGAAGTCGAACGTCTTGTTGAGCACGATGACACGGGGCACGGCGTCCTTTAGGTACGCGACGAGCTGCGCCGTCGTGGTGGGGTACACGGGGGTGGCGCTGCCTCCGCCTGTGGTTCCGGCAGCGAGACCGGTGGCCGATCCGACCGTGAAGGCGTCCGTGGCCTGGACCACGATAGCCACCACCACAATGAGAATGGGACGGAAGAACTGCATTATCGCGAGTGTTTGGAGGTTCGTGAGCGGCGTGAAGCAAATTGGGGAATGACATGCTGGTGGCGGTGGCAGACTGCGGAGCTTGTTGTAGTGTCCCGCTGTTAGAGAGGGTGCGGCTGCCCGAAGCGATCGTATCGGCACGGGCGAGGACGCCCTGATCGGGTTGCACACGCGCTGGGTGCATCTATTGAGCTCGGATGATCCATCTGCTTTATCGTGGATGTCATGCGACTAGCAAGACGGTATCCTGTTCGATTTCGCCATCTGCCACTCCGACATGGCGAAATGGAGAGACCAGGCGGCGGCGTGCTGATGCACCGCTCGATTGAAGTGAGCGTAAAACTTGACGCCCCTAGGTGACCCCAACAAAAACACTATGGTTACAGCGGAGGGATATGCGGTTGGACCAGACAGTTGTGGCGTCGAGTTGCTTACCGGTACGTGTATGCAGGTGACATCGATGGTTTACACACATCCTAGGGTACCGATGTTTTATACAAGTTTTGAATGCTGCGAGGATGTGGCACTCGAAATGCCCAAAGCTACGAAGGCATCCAGACTGGCGCAGGATGCAATCCACTGGGGGCAATCAACGTGCTTGGTTCGTTGCATTCATCTTTGCAGCCCTTGTTCCAAATACACTGTATACACACAGTAGGGACTTCCCATGAAAACGAGTTGGGGTGCAGTGTGAACTGGCCATAAAACGGGTGTGGAGTTCTGCGTAGACCTCGGTGGCTTACGAGACGCTGCTCGGCTGCTTGCTTCCCAGAGCGTTGAGTAAATTCTACAATTTTCAGCACAAAAGTGCAACGTTTACAAACTTCTACTCGACAACGAAACTACATGGCATGCAGTACATCTGTCTACAATGCCACCAGGTTACCTCTACTGGTAGCCAAAACGTTTCGTTGTCCGTCGCGGCACGACTGTGAAGACCACCAACTACATCAATGTCTGTTGGCGGAACAGGTAGTAGTGTGACGGTCGGTAGTACCTACGACCTGCCTCTATGGAAACCTTAGCTAGACGCAGCAGCATCCAGTGTGTGGTGGCTCAAGTCGAGCACCATCATCAAGTTGAGTGGCGTGCTTGAACTTGGACGATCAGCAATGGTAGGTAGGGGCGTGAAACATTCATTGATTTAGTTCAGTTCACAATAAGCAACCCAGCGAGCAATACACTCATTGACCGTTATTTACCTAAAAAAACGTTAAATTGGTGTTCCTATCGCCATGTTGGGAATAGTACCAAAACCTTAATTCGTAAGTCCTCGGTGACCCCATTCAGCCTTCAAAAATAGCATTCTCGTCTTCGTGACCTTGTCTGCGTCGTCCCTGCCCACCTATGTAGCCTATCTGCGTTGTTGATGCCCTGCTAAAGTGTTTCATGCCTCACCAATCAACACCGTATTCTCAAATAGTCTCCCCAGTCACTACAAGCCCCGCAACCCTCCGCTTAACCTCTCAAGCCTCCGCTCCTCGCTTCTCGTGCTGCTACACATATTGAAGCCGCAACGAACAATGAAGTTCCCAGGCTCCCGATACTACTACAAGAACAAGAGCACCAACGGAACTCGCTACTACGTGTGCAGCAAGAACAGGATCTGTGGATGCAAGGCGCGGCTAATTGTGCGGCCGAGTACATCGGACAGCGAGACCGATGATATCGTCTCTACGGGCGAGCACACATGTACTCGTGTGACAGCTCGAGAGATTGACGTGCGAGAGGAAATGCGTGAGATGATCGAAGTGCATGCACTGGAGGAGCACCGACTCCCACCTTCTCGTATTTGGGCCAACGCCCGTGACAAGATGGTGCGCAAGTATGGTGAGTTGGTCGGAGTACAGTTTTTCGCCAAGACGGAGTGTAGCGGGGCTACACATTCGGTTCACCTCCTACCTTAGTGCAACATGCACTAAGGCATACATTCAGGTGACCACCACAGGGTGGTCCACATTCATAGCAAAGAGATATGACTGGTAGAAAGCAACATCTTTCTACCAATGAGAGTCATTCATTAGATAGGGTTCTGCCATCCATCCAATGGCAGAACCTCTCATTAGAAATATCAGTTTTAGGAGGAAACCCCATTTACAATCAATACAGTTCTCATTTGGCACCAAAGCTATCGTTCGGTTCCTTTATCTAGATTTAAGTATACTTGTGGATACAAGTAGACTGGATCTAAGGTAAATACTCCTACGCTTCCTCATACACGTGCGCACACGTGTAAGCTAAAGTAGTGGGTCTAAGCAGACCCATTACACCTGGTAGCACTTTGTAGCCCGTCCAACGACCGACTAAGAACACGTTCGTATGGAATACGAACGCGGGGTTGAGAACGCACCCTCGGACAGTAACATGTTCGTGGGTAGCCCAAACACGTCTGAAACGCATGTTGCGCGTGCAGACTGCCCCCACCTATCGGAACCAGAGTGGGAGGCCCTCCAACGACTGTCGACGGTCATTGGGGAAGCGGCGGTAGCAACGATGTTGCGAACGCTATCACCGACGGAGCAACACGGTGTTGCTCTGGGTTTCATCGTGAAGGAACAGCGTGAAACCGCTGCTCGAACTTCGGTGTCGCCATCGGCCACACCGCGCGTGGAGTCATTGAAACTCCACGTAAGCAGCTATGTTGGAAGAGAGGGGGAACCTCTCTTCCGTTGGCTTGTCGAGGCCGACACTGTCATTACTGCTCGACGTATCGTCGACCTGTTGTCGAGGGTTGCGTTCGCCATGTCATGTCTTGACGGACGAGCAAGGAGTTGGGCGTACGAACGCCGACTCACAGACCCTACGTGCTTCAGCGCGTACGAGGTGTTCAAGGAGGAGCTCAAACAAGCGTTTGAGCCCCCGCAGAACGAGTTCCGATCGAGGGCAGAGTTCCTCGATCTGCAACAGGGCAAGCATGACGTGCATGCTTACGGACAAAGAGCACGATACTTGGTCTCGAACATCGTGACCAACCCGATCGACGAGGCGACAAAGGTCGTCACGTTCATGAAAGGCCTTAGAGATGGGCCTATGAAGACCTATCTCTTCCGAGAGTATCCAAATACTCTCGAGGCTGCAATTGGGCTCGCAATGCAAGAAGAGTTTAGCCTGCGGCAGGCTAAACTGCATGTGAACGCCCCACGGCTAATGCCACGACCGGTGGCAAGGCCGTCGGGAGGTCCCGAACCAATGGACCTCTCGAGTGCGACAGCTGCTGGTTCCCAGCAGCGTCGTGGATCAACGAATGTGCGTTGTTTCCGCTGCGGAAACATCGGTCACTATGCCCGCGAGTGCACAGCACCTGTGCACGCGGCGAGGAGCCGTCGTGGCGATACTGGGTATCGCCACGGGCAATCAAAAAACTAAAGGGACCAGCAGGCGCGGGGCGCCCTGCTGGTGATGCGATGGAGCGTGTCGACATCGGACACGCTGCAATGAAGATCGCTGCCCCCAGTGAGAGTCAATCTCACTGCAAGAAGCAAGATGACAAGCCGAACCTTGTCATCCTGAAGGTAAGCTCGAAGAGAGAGAAGTCTCTTCGTGCTCTAGTGGACTGTGGTGCGTCGAACAACTTTGTTCGACTGCAGAGTCTTCCAAGGCTTGACTTCGAGGAGGTGGAAACACCTCGAAGTCTATTGGAAGTGAGGCTAGCAACGGGTGTCGTTGTTAGAACCGAGAAGCGTATCGTACGCGTACGCTTCTCTTACCAAGAGAAGGAGTTCGTCGACGAGCTTATCGTCCTCGAACTGGACGATAAGTTCGATATGGTGTTGGGCATGCCGTGGCTTGCACGGCATGATCCGGTGATCGACTGGACGAAGCGCACGATCATGCACTTCGGGAGCAGCAGCAGCGCGACAGAGAGCGATGGCCCTGTCGGCGCAGCACATGCACCACGTGGTGCATGCGGCCCTCCACTAGAGACAGCGCGGAATGCGGCTGTCTCCGGTCACCCCAAGCGAACGCCAACGACTGCGAGAGTCGTTGGGAGAAGATGTGAACCGAATCAGCAGGGCCTGGTTCAATCCGATTCGAGAGGGTCTCGAAGCGTCCGGGGCGACGCGGTAGTGTCGACAGGTAATGTCGACACACAATTGGTCGAAAGACACTCCGCCGTTAGGCGTCGAGGTAAAGAAGGCGCGTCGGCTCTGGGAGCCGACGCTGCAAGCAGTGCGGACGGTTGCAAACGTCCCGCACCGGAAATGCTTGCGAGCTCGCGTGCAGCCGGGCTGCACGACGAAGCGGTGCGCGATCAAGCCGGGCTTGAACGCGTGCGCCCGCGGGTAAAACCCGCCGGCGAATACAAGGAACAACTGTCCACGGCCGGGCCTGGACAAGAAGAAACTCGCGGAGCCGGGCTCCGCACGAGAAGTGAACGACGCAAGCGAGAAAAGCTGCGCAAGTCTCGGTCAGGGACCTAGACGCTACAAGCAGTGTCTGCCGGGCAGACACAGGAGTTGGAGACGACCGTCGAGACATTGAGTGTCTTGACGCGTACAAGTATTGGTCTCCAATACAAGAAGATGAGGCTGGATAATCCTCCGACGTTAGCGTCGGAGTTGATGTCGCTCCCAGTCACAAGCTGGAAGCGTTTCGCTCGCGACCTGCACGATGGACGCATCGAGCAGATCTGCATCCTCTCGGACGTCGAGAGGATGACGTGTGAAGCAGAAGAGCTGAATCAGCTCATCACTGAGGGCGCGGAGACCCTCAGCGCGAAGTCGAAGAAGGAACGGTTCGACGAGCAAGGCTGGGACTCGCTCAAATCGAGTCCCTTTTACAATGTCTTGCGTGAGTACAAGGATGTACTCCCGGGCGACATTCCTGCGGAGTTACCGCAGGACAAGGGTGTTCAGCACGAGATTGATCTCGTGCCGGGAGCAAAGTATTGCGTTACGCGACAGTGACCACTGCCGCGTGAGCAAGTCAAGGCAATCGACGACTTCTTTGAAAGTCGTCGCAATGCAGGACAAGTGCGGGAATCGAAGTCCCCGCACAGCGCGCCCACGTTATGTGTGAAGAAACCACAGGGCGGGTGGCGCATCGTTCATGCTTACAATAAGCTAAACGATGCGACGGTACCGGTGCAGACGCCGATACCTCGAAAAGATGTGATCATCGATTCGATGACCTCGAGTATTATCTTCAGTACTCTTGATCTGAGAGACGGGTTCTATCAGATCCTCATGCGTGAGAGTGATATCCCTCTCACGGCGGTAAGCACTCCGAGCGGCATGCTCTGGGAGTGGCTCGTGATGCCGCAGGGGCTGAAGAACGCCCCAGCGACGTTCAACAGGTGCGTCACGCACTTGTTGCGCTCGGTGCGCGACTTCGCACCGAGCTATTTCGACGACGTGTTCATTCACAGCCGGGCTGTGAATGGGAAATCGGATGTGGAGATGCATACAGAGCATCTCCGCAAGCTGCTTGAGCTCATGCGAAAGCACAAGCTCTACGCGAACCTGAAGAAGTGTATCTTCGGGGCGACCGAGATACCCGTACTTGGGTGTCTCGTGGGGAAGAACGGCGTACGCCCTGACCCAGCAAAGGTCAGAGTGATCAATGAATGGCCTACGCCTTCAAATGTAAAGGAACTGCGGCAATTCCTTGGACTCGCCACGTACTTGTGCAAGTACGTGAGCAACTACGCGGGCAAGATTCGCCCGCTGTCGCAGCTCTTAAAGAAAGAGGCTGCATGGGAATGGACTGCTGATTGTCAGCAGGCCTTCGAAACAGTCAAGCAGGGCTTGACTGAGGCGCCGATCTTGGCGGTGGCCGACCAAGATCGCCCATTCCACGTTGTGTGCGATGCATCCGATTTCGCGATCGGATGCGCACTGATGCAACTCGATCACGAAGGTCGTGATCGTGTGGTTTACTACCAATCGCGTCAGCTGAAGCCAGCTGAGCGCAATTACCCGGTACATGACAAGGAACTCCTTGCCATGAAGTATGCACTCGCAAAGTTTCGAGTGTATCTACTTGGGAGTAGACCATTCGTGGTCTACACCGACCACGCATCGTTGCGTACGGCGATCAAGTCGCCGCACATATCACAAAGAATGGCACGGTGGCTGTCATTCTTTGCTGAATACAACTTCCAGGTTGAGTACAAACCTGGAAGGTTGAATGTCGTGGCCGACGCGCTTTCGCGTCGACCAGATTATGCGGTGCAAGAGGCCGACGCCAACGCAGTTGGCGTCGTCAGGACGACTACACCCTCGTCGTCCTTGCTGGACGAAGTGAAGGCCGCATACGCACATGATGCGGATGCGAAACAATTGTTGGAGTACTTCTCCACACCTTCTGACAAGTCCCGTCAGAAGCTGGCCAAACACCTTCGTGCCCGTGTACACCGTTATCGTGTACACAATGGTCTGCTGCTTTACAGCGCAGTCGACGACAACGCAGATCGCATTGTCGTGCCGGATGATCATGAGCTGAAGCTCAAGATCACGTATGAGTACCACGATGCCCCGACATCGGGACATCCTGGCCGTGAGAAGACATATTTGCTTCTCACGCGTGACTTCTATTGGAGTCACCAGTACAAGTGGGTACGCAAGTACGTTCGTGCTTGCGAGGTATGCCAGCGTGTGAAGCCTGCGCCGAACTCGCAGGCTCCGCTTCAATCACTACCGACTCCGTCGGAGTGCTGGCAGTCCATTTCAATGGACTTTGTTTTTGGTCTTCCGCAAGACAACAAGCGGAGGACTGGTATTGTGGTCTTTGTTGACCGCTTCAGCAAGATGGTGCATCTTGCTGCAGTACCAGTCGAGGTGACAGCCAAACAGACGGCATGTCTGTTTGTCGACATGGTGTTTAGACACCATGGCATGCCACTCGACATCGTGTCGGATCGGGATCCGCGCTTTACAGCGCGATTCTGGCAAGAAGTGTTTACACTTCTTGGGACGCAGTTGTCCATGTCCACTGCGGATCACCCGCAGACCGACGGACAAACAGAGCGTGTCAACCGCGTGCTGGTTGACACCATGAAGAGCTACGCGCACTCGTTCCATCAATGGAGCGACTGCTTGCCGATGGCGGAGTTCGCCATCAACAACTCGGTGCATGTCTCGACAGGACACACACCGTTCTACGTGAATGCCATGAGGCACCCACGCGTACCGAGCGTACTCGGTGCGGTAGCTCCTTCCTTAAGTGGGGGAGGATATCCGGTTAATTCAAAACAACCGGATAAGCACGCTGATACAAGCAATGTATCAGCTGTGACGACTCGCGCACGTACTGCGCGCAGTCATGGCGACGACAGGACAGTGTCTACGACGGGCGTAGACACTTTAAACGACAACGAACATCACGCGTAGGCCGGGCCTGCTGCGAACAAGGAGCACGAACTGAACCAGGGGTTCAGCTCGGATGCAATGGACTTTGTCCAGCGTCGACAAGCCGTAATTCGGTTTGTCCAAGATGCAATAGCAGCTTCTGTCGATCGACAGAAGCTGAATGCCGATAACACCGGCAGAGGAAACACAAATGAATTTAAAATTGGTTCATTAGTTCTGTTAGCTACGCAGAACCTAGCTAAACATGCAGTTTCCGATTTCGGAGCAAGCAAGCTTGCTCCGCGCTTCATTGGGCCATTCACCGTGTTGGCGAAGCATGGCAACGCGTACACACTGGACATACCGTCCAGCATGCGCTTGCACCCAACGTTTTACGTTGGGCGACTGAAGCCGTACGTGCAGCACGAGTCACCTACGTCTGGTGACTCGCCAAAGCGCTCTCGAGCGCGGCGACGCGCTTCAAGGCGCCGGAGAGCCTCGTCCCGACCTCGACCTTTACGTTCGAGGTCGTCTGCGCAACCTCCGCGAGCTGAGCCTTTAACAAGCTCAGCTCCTGACGCAGAGCAGCGAACTGCGACGCTTGGAGACGCTCAACAGCCTCCAAGCGAGACTCAAGGTTTGATTGACCAAACCCGGGGCGTCTTCCCGCCCCCCCCCCCCCCCCACCCCCGTTGCGAGACGCACGCGGGGCGACTCGCTGGATCGTCCAGCGAATTGTTGGTCATCGGAACCAGACCCGAGGTCCGGTTCATTTTCGTATTCGTTGGAGAGGATTTCCTCCCCAACACGATACGTGGGAATCACGGAATGTCCTGATGGAGAACATTCCGGAAATGGTGACGGCGTACGAAGGCCGCCACCGCCACCTCCGCCGAAGGGCGTAAAACTTGGGCGAGCGCTGTAGTCGCCTACAGCACTCGGATAAGTGCTGCGATTATCCGCAGCACTAGAAGACGCCTGCGCCTGAAAACTGGCGCGCAGGGTCTTGAGGTCGTCAGGTACACACATGGACGTGTACCCGTTGACGTCCCGCTCGGTGATGCGTACTGCTCCGGGATAGCAGTACTCACAAGCAGTGTCGTAAGGCACTGCGCAAGGAAGTCCGATACCGACTGCACCATGGTGCAGTCGTTCAAGTTTACCACGCTTCGAGAATTTCTCGTAGCGCTCCCGCGCCTGGCTAATCCGGTCGCGATAGCCAGCGGGGTTCTTGTTGAAGTTTTCAACAAAGGCACTCCAACTTTGACAAAGTGCCTGCCACTCGGGCACTTTGCTTCTGCGAGAAGTCTTCTTGCTCGCAAACCATCGGAGCTCATGGAAGAGCCCGATGTAGTAATCGCGCCTTTGATTCGTTAACGGATCAAAGTGTACTCGCTTCGCGACGTCATCGTCAACGATGGCGTTGCACGAGTACAGCGCGTACAGATTCGGTGGCGCGGTCGCACCGAATCGGCTGCCGATCTCAGACTGAGACGGCATCCACGGCTCGCGCACTGGTTCAGTGCGCGAGGCCGCAACAACAGCGGATGGAGCAGAGTCATCTCCATCCCGCGGAGTCGTCAAGGCTCCAGCGGCAGCGAGCGGTGTTCCACTGCCGCTGCGCGAACGCTTCGAGCTCGAAGCGTTCGGGTCGTCCTCGCGTGGACGACGCAGACCCACATTGGGGTCAGTGTGGCCCGGAGACAAGATGTCCTTGTCTCCTTCGAGTTCCCCCTCCTCGACTTCGCTTCCGTAGTCGAGGGGAACTCCCTCTCCACCCGGAGAGTAGATACCCACTCCGGTTTCGACAGCAATGATCTTGCCTGTCTTGTTTCGGATGGCATGTTTCTCATGCCATCTCGAGTGGTATCCAGCAACAGAGAGGCGACTCTCTGTTGCCGCGCTTGTCGACATCGCCGTCGAGGCGATGTCAGTAGCGGTCGTGGCCGAGGCAGCGGCCGTCGTCGCCTTGGAGGCGACGACAGCACTTGCTGTTGCCGAAGCGGCCGGCGTCTTGGACGAAGACGTCGTTGGCGTGCTCATTGGGAATGAGCACGTGTTCTCCCGAAGAAAATACGGATTGACGTGTCGAGACCGGCACGTCAAATCCTAACGGGGGGATGGTGTAGCGGGGCTACACATTCGATTCACCTCCCACCTTAGTGCAACATGCACTAAGGCATACATTCAGGTGACCACCACAGGGTGGTCCACATTCATAGCAAAATGCATATGACTGGTAGAAAGTAACACCTTTCTACCAATGAGAGTCATTCAATAGATAGGGGTTCTGCCAGCCATCCAATGGCAGAACCTCTCATTAGAAATATCAGTTTTAGGAGGAAACCCCATTTACAATCAATACAGTTCTCATTTACCACCAAAGCTTTCGTTTGGTTCATTTATCTAGGTTTCAGTATACTTGCGGATACAAGTATACTGAACTTAAGTAAATTACTCCTACGCTTCCTCCTACACGTGCGCACACGTGTAAGCTTAAGTAGTGGGTCTAAGCAGACCCATTACACATTACACGGAGGCTGTAACCCTGGTCAAGAGACGCCACGGGAGGTGATATTTTTCGCGCGATAGAAGAAGACAGGGTGCGTACTGTTTCGGCAACGGACCAGCGAAACTTTCTCCAGTTCAACATGACTTACACGATTCACCAGCAGTACCGGCGAATGCTCGGCTTCGCTCATCCAGACCTCATGCGGTTAATGAAGTACGAAGGTGTCACCCTCTTCGTCGACGGAACTTTCAAGGTGACCCCAAGGCCGTTTAAGCAGACGCTCATCGTAATGATATACGATTGATCATATGACCTCTACATTCCGGTGTTCTACGTACTGCTGGATGCTAAAGATGACTGGAGTTACTACCATGTTTTCCAGTGGATCCAAGTCCAATGCAACCAGCAATGGGCGCCGTCGGCTGTTCTGTGTAACTTCGAAGCGGCACTCCAGCAGGGCGTTCGGGGCTATTTTCCGTCCGCATTCATTGTTGGATGCCTGTTCCACTGGGAGCAGGCACTGCGACGTAAAACGATTTCGCTTGGGATCCCTGCTGATCAGATTAGCCTCGCAATGAAGCCTGGAAGCCTGGACACACTGACTTTGGTGCCGGAGGACCTCATTCTTTGCAAGGCGGTTCCCTATGTGGTTAAGCGTTTGTACGCCAAGCTCGACATTCGCGGAGTCAAGACAAAATGGGACAAGTTCTGGACGTACTTCAAGAATACGTGGACGATTCTGTACAAGTCCAGCTTCTGGAACATCTCCGCTATGGTTGAAGCCCATGCTTCACTGGTCAACCGAACGAACAATCCACTCGAAGCGTACAACAGGGTGTTGGCGACTCGTTTTGGTACGACACACCCGCCGCTGCTGTCTTTCATCAACGAGATCACGGTTGAGTCTGTTTGATACTTACAGCGTCTGCACGACATCCGCCTGGGTCGAGTTGATGAAGTTCGAGCTGCACCAAACGTACAGTACCCTCCAGTTCCGGATTTCGAATGAACACGGGCGTGAAGGACCTCAGACTATCACGCCGTAATCTAGGTAGAAATTTGACTACAGCACGTGCACATTTAAAACTTTCAATGCATTAGTTGTGCTGTTACTTCCGATGACTATTTGAGGTGCATACTCATGACAAGATATAACTTCATTTGTGTTTACAAATAAGAAAAACATATCAATTTGCAAAACGCAATGCCACGCCGGGTGGTGAGTCTAGAGCCAAATGCTAAGCCTTCACCCCTGAGCGCACAGTAGGTTCCCTACGTTTCGCAGAGTTGACTACATGCCCACTACATTGTAGCGGAGGTAATATCAGTCTATGTACTTTGTCTGTAAAAGTTGTATAAATGTTTGTGCCTGGCCAAGACATCGATCACCACAGATGTCAAAAAGAGGAATGCCAATATTTACCTAATTCCCTCTTCCTAAATCGCCATATTTGTGCGGCAAGTCAAGGTCGTAATTATTCGGCCCAGTAAATTACACCTAAGTCGTAATTTATCGTTAGGCACTTTTAGGTACTTTAGGTACTGTTTTGAGGCAAGACATTTGACGCCCAGATTTCAAATATTTAGTACTAATAGCTCTACTAATTCCATGAATGCCTGAACAGCCTTTGGATCTTTGATGGCCGCACGCAATGGGTAGTTCTCCGGCGAACCCCCCCCCCCCCCCCCCCCCCCCCCCCATTTCGCTCTCATTCTTCGATTCCCGTCTCATCGATCGCAACAATGAAGTGCGTCAAGATTGACTGCTGCTTTGAAGACCTGGATGAGGCGTCCTCTTGTTGTATTTGCGGGCGACAGGTGCATCACCTATGGAGCAACGACCTCAGAAATATGGCAGATCTATCAAAATGGTACGGCTAGCCAGATAAGCCAGATAGGCGAGCTTACTAACTCAATATTTATACAGCTTCTGTAGCCCCACGTGCGTTAGCACCTTTTTCGGCAATGCTGACGCTTCACAAGAGCTGACTCCGGGTAGCATCTCTGCGTCTAGTCAGGCTACAGTGATCGACCTTGCTCAATCGGACAAGGTTGAAACAACCGCTCATCTAGGTAACATCTCAGCGTCGGTCGACCATCACGCTCCGGACAACACGACAGATTCCATCTAAACTGTCGTGCACGTGCTCGATGAACCCGTCAAGTATCGCCGCAAAATGTTTACGCACATTTGTCTAACCTGTGCGAAGACCAAACTGTCTCTGCCAGATTGCACACGCTTCAAACGCGAAATCGCATGTTCTGCAATATCACCCGGAGCACGCGATATCTGTTAAGGAGGTCAGCCATCGGAAGCAGCGGAACCAGCGGTTCATGGTCGAGGAGAGTAGTAAACGCCCTGCCCCAGAAAAAGAAGCTGTTGAAGGTAGTCCTGAAGAGAAGCAGCCCGGTAATCCCCAGAAGATCTGGTGACAGTCCAAACCACACCAAGACTTTATTTCGGGACACATCACGCGCTGGTTGATTCGAGACGGCAAGTCTGGTGTATTTTATTTTTTATCGGCCTAATAAAACTATTCGTGTCGTTTGTGTACTACAGAACTATCCTACAATATGGTGACTACAATGGTCTTTTAAGAACTTGTTGCGGCTTTGACTGGGGGACCCCGATGTTACCATTCTAGCTTCTGAGACATACAATTGCATCCTCGACAGTCATTACGAGAAATATCTGGGAGACACACGCGATTTACTACGCAAACAGCACGAACTGCTTCACGAGACGCCCTTCATGAACGTGATGCATGATCTTTGGACCCATAAATCAAAGAACTCCATCGTGGGAGCCTCGGGGTCGTTTATCAACCACTTCTGGAAGCCTTGCCACTTGGCCCTGCTTGCCGTGACTAAGACCGATGGACATGAGTCAGCTCCTGTCGAGGCGTTGATTAGTAGAGAGCTAATGACTCTGTACGGATTTAGTATGGAGACTATGGTTCGCTTCACGATTTCTGACACTGTACCTGCATCTCGTAAGACCTCAAATGAATTTGACATTACCCTCCAAACTGACTGTGCCATGCATGCACTGAATCGCTGTCTCGGGTACGGCATTATACTTAAGAAGAATGTGCGGACCCAGTATTTGACAGATGTCGCCACCGAATTGACAACCAAGAAGAGGGTCGTGCCTTCCCAGCAGGTGGAGCGGTGACCCGCAAGTTGCGTGCGCTGAACAATTTCTTTGCATCCAGTAACTCCCCCGAACGTGTTCAGCGCCTTACTGATATTCAACGTTTCAAAAATCTACCCCAACTATCAGCACTACTGGACATCGTTCGTGTTGCATCCGCATCCAAACTACTTCGGCAATCGATACTCAACTACGCTGCCTTTCGCGCCTATTTTCAAAAGGAAAGTGATGCCAAAACCGAGAAAAATAGCTTCGATTGCATTACGAGAGCGGACTGGGATTTAGCTGCTGAGATGGAAGCGATTGTGCAACGCGTCACCAGTCTGGCAGTCGCAAATTCTCAATCTGCGAGTTTGCTTTCATCGACTATGTACGTGTTTCTTCAGGTAGCGTCTGCACGCATGAGCTTGTACAATTGTTTTGCATACTGTCTCGATGGAGTCTGCGATGAAGATACAAACGAGAGGAATTTTGCCCGCATTGAGATGAAACTCGAGGATATCTCGGTTCTCGGGCACTGCTGTATCAGACGGACACTCCATCAAATAGCTAACCAGCTACCGATGCCTTCGGTACAGATGGGTATGACGCTACTCCTCGATCCACGTACGAAACGGGCAGCTAAAAACTATCTCCGCATCCCCGATACAGCAGAAGCTGTCACTGATAGTATTCTCACCGAAACAAATGAGCTACTGCTCATGGAGCACCGTGTGTTATGCTGCGCAACATACGGGGACTGCACCCAAGAGAATTGTCCTGGAAACTTAGCATCTTCGTCGTCTAACGAGTATACGGCGCAATGTGATGCTGATTTAGATTTACTATGCGGAGAGGAAGTAAGTCAACAGAACGCGGTCAACGCCGCGGACGAAGAACTCAAGAAAGAAGCAGATGCAGAAGTAGAGAGGTGGCTAAACCACCGCGTCGAATGGGTAGAAGTCGGAAAGTACCAGATTGCAGACGAAACCGAGCGCAAAGAAGTTTGGCCCAAGTTGACAATGCGCAACAGGGAAAATAAGAGCGTTTGAAATGTAGAGCAGCTCTGTCAACACATCGGCGTTTGCAAATGATTTGCTGAGTCTGGAGAAAAAGCCTCCCTGCCGATCGCAAAAGTTGTGCGAGTCTGGCTGGGCCGGAGTTCTTCTACGGCATTTCAAGAACGTGTATTTTCAACTGGGTCGTTCGTCATGAGCTCGCTAAGGACGCGTACAGATAACGAGCGCGCACAATGGCAGCTCGTGCTGCACCATAATCGTGCCGAGATTGAGCGGATGGAGTCAAGCAAGTGCGGTCTGTGGTGAGCCGATTTTGTCATTGAGTTTAGTACTAGTAGTTTCAATATTTAGTCTTAGTTCTGAGCCATCGCTGCTGCTTTAGTAGTGATAAACTATAATCTAACGGAAGCGAGGCGAATATTTAGTCTTAGTACTAAGGGCCAAAACCACCACCACTACCAATCCCTGTCCACAAGTAGTACGAGTCGTAGTAGTAGCCCAGGCGCTGGCATTTGCCTACTACCTAAACACTCGTAGCCTAGAATCTGCTCCATTAGGGAGGAGGCCTCCGCTGGCCTTCAAAGCATCTGTATTTAATGTGCTCTGAACGACCTGCCCTATCATGTGTTCGCAGACGTAGCAGTGCCGTAAAACATATGTCCAAACAGACAAGCAATCTTTGTGACGGACTACATTTCTATCCTATCATATTTCATAATTCTTAAAATAGACACTTTTGACTGGTTGTTGATAATGTCCGTAGGTTTACGGTACGTACCGCTGTCCTCGTACGGCGTACATGAGCTAACTTACACCAACCTGGCGTGGTATCGTGTTGGTCCATTCATGCGCTCATGCGCTCATGCTGCTTCACTGCATGTTGCATAATTTGAAATCTCCACTTGGTTGTTGGGGCCATGGCACTACATCCCAGACTTGATTTTTGTATCGAATTGGGTTGCAAAACTAGCTGAACCCGGAGTTCGCCAGTATCGGTTGAAATAGGCCCGTAATGAATGATTATCAACCCTTTACCAAGCAGAGTTCTTGTAGCGGGGCTACGCAGTCGGTTCACCTCGTACCTTAGTGCAACACGCACTAATGAATATATACAGGCTGACCACTCCACAGAGTGGTCCACATTCATAGCAAAGAGATATGACTGGTAGAAAGCAACATCTTTCTACCAATGAGAGTAATTCATTAGATAGGGGTTCTGCGAGCCATCCAATGGCAGAACCTCTCATTAGAAATATCAGTTTTAGGAGGAAACCTCATTTACAATCAATACAGTTCTCATTTGGCACCAAAGCTATCGTTCGGTTCCTTTATCTAGGTTTAAGTATACTTGTGGATACAAGTAGACTGGATCTAAGGTAAATACTCCTACGCTTCCTCATACACGTGCGCACACGTGTAAGCTAAAGTAGTGGGTCTAAGCAGACCCATTACACCTGGTAGCACTTTGTAGCCCGTCCAACGACCGACTAAGAACACGTTCGTATGGAATACGAACGCGGGGTTGAGAACGCACCCTCGGACAGTAACATGTTCGTGGGTAGCCCAAACACGTCTGAAACGCATGTTGCGCGTGCAGACTGCCCCCACCTATCGGAACCAGAGTGGGAGGCCCTCCAACGACTGTCGACGGTCATTGGAGAAGCAGCGGTAGCAACGATGTTGTGTACGCTATCACCGACGGAGCAACACGATGTTGTTCTGGGTTTCATCGTGAAGGAGCAGCGTGAAACCACTGCTCGAGCTTCGGTGTCGCCTTCGGCCACACCGCGCGTGGAGTCATTGACACTCCACGTAAGCAGCTATGTTGGAAGAGAGGGGGAACCTCTCTTCCGTTGGCTTGTCGAGGCCGACACTGTCATTACTGCTCGACGTATCGTCGACCTGTTGTCGAGGGTTGCGTTCGCCATGTCATGTCTTGACGGACGAGCAAGGAGTTGGGCGTACGAACGCCGACTCACAGACCCTACGTGCTTCAGCGCGTACGAGGTGTTCAAGGAGGAGCTCAAACAAGCGTTTGAGCCCCCGCAGAACGAGTTCCGATCGAGGGCAGAGTTCCTCGATCTGCAACAGGGCAAGCATGACGTGCATGCTTACGGACAAAGAGCACGATACTTGGTCTCGAACATCGTGACCAACCCGATCGACGAGGCGACAAAGGTCGTCACGTTCATGAAAGGCCTTAGAGATGGGCCTATGAAGACCTATCTCTTCCGAGAGTATCCAAATACTCTCGAGGCTGCAATTGGGCTCGCAATACAAGAAGAGTTTAGCCTGCGGCAGGCTAAACTGCATGTGAACGCCCCACGGCTAATGCCACGACCGGTGGTAAGGCCGTCGGGAGGACCGGAACCAATTAACCTCTCGGGTGCGACGGCTGCTGGTTCCCAGCAGCGTCATGGATCAACGAATGTTCATTGTTTCCGCTGCGGACACATCGGTCACTACGCCCGCGAGGGCACAGCACCTGTGCGCGCGACCAGGAGCCGCGTGGCGATACTGGGTATCGTCACAGGCTAACAAAACACTAGAGGGACCAGCAGGACGCCCGGCGCCCTGCTGGTGATGCGGTCGAGCGTGTCGACATTGGACACGCTGTATTGAAGATCGCTGCCCCCAGTGAGAGTCAATATCACTGCAAGAAGCAATATGACAAGCCGAATCTTGTCATCCTGAAGGTAAGCTCGAAGAGAGAGAGGTCTCTTCGTGCTCTAGTGGACTGTGGTGCGTCGAACAACTTTGTTCGACTGCAGAGTCTTCCAAGGCTTGACTTCGAGGAGGTGAAAACACCTCGAAGTCTATTGGAAGTGAGGCTAGCAACGGGTGTCGTTGTTAGAACCGAGAAGCGTATCGTACGTGTACGCTTCTCATATCAAGAGAAGAAGTTCGATATGGTATGGGGCATGCCGTGGCTTGCACGGCATGATCCGGTGATCGACTGGACGAAGCGCACGATCATGCACTTCGGGAGCAGCACATGCACCACGTAATGCATGCGTCCCTCCATCAAAGACAGCGCGGAATGCGGCTGTCTCGAATCACCCCGAGGGAACAACAACGACTGCGAGAGTCGTTGGAAGAAAATATGAACCGAATCAGCAGGGCCTGATTCGATCGGATTCGAGAAGGTCTCGAAGCGTCCGGAGTGACGCGGTCGTGTCGACTGATAATGTCGACACACAATTTGTCGAAAGACACTCCGCCATTAGGCGTCGAGGTAACGAAGACGCGTCGGCTCTGTGAGCCGACGCTACAAGCAGTGCGGACGATTGCAAACGTCCCGCACCGGAAATGCTTGCGAGCTCGCGTGCAGCCGGGCTGCACGACGAAGAGGTACGCGATCAAGCCGGGCTTGAACACGTGCGCCCGCGGGTAGAACTCGCCAGCAGATACAAGGAATATCTGACCACGGTCGGGCCTGGACAAGAAGAAACTCGCGGAGCCGGGCTCCGCACGAGAAGTGAACGGCGCAAGCGAGAAAAGCTGTGCAGGTCCCAATCAGGGACCTAGACGCTACAAGCAGTGTCTGCCGAACAGACACAGGAGTTGGAGACAAGCGTCGAGACCCTGAGTGTCTTGACGCGTACAAGTATTGGTCTCCAATACAAGAAGATGAGGCTGGATAATCCTCCGACGTTAGCGTCGGAGTCGATGTCGCTCCCAGTCACAAGCTGGAAGCGTTTCGCTCGCGACCTGCACGATGGACGCATCGAGCAGATCTGCATCTTCTCGGATGTCGAGAGGATGACGTGTGCAGCGGAAGAGCTGAAGCAGCTCATCACTGAGGGCGCGGAGACCCTCAGCGCGAAGTCGAAGAAGGAACGGTTCGACGAGCAAGGCTGGGACTCGCTCAAATCGAGTCCCTTTTACAATGTCTTGCGTGAGTACAAGGATGTACTCCCGGGCGACATTCCTGCGGAGTTACCGCAGGACAAGGGTGTTCAGCACGAGATTGATCTCGTGCCGGGAGCAAAGTATTGCGTTACGCGACAGTGACCACTGCCGCGTGAGCAAGTCAAGGCAATCGACGACTTCTTTGAACGTCGTCGCAAGGCAGGACAAGGGTGGACATCTAAGTCCCCGCACAGCGCGCCCACGTTATGTGTGAAGAAACCACAGGGCGGGTGGCGCATCGTTCATGCTTACAATAAGCTAAACGATGCGACGGTACCGGTGCAGACGCCGATACCTCGAAAAGATGTGATCATCGATTCGATGACCTCGAGTATTATCTTCAGTACTCTTGATCTGAGAGACGGGTTCTATCAGATCCTCATGCGTGAGAGCGATATCCCTCTCACAGCGGTAAGCACTCCGAGCGGTATGCTCTGGGAGTGGCTCGTTATGCCGCAGGGTCTGAAGAACGCCCCAGCGACATTCAACAGGTGCGTCACGCACTTGTTGCGCTCGGTGCGCGATTTCGGACCGAGCTATTTCGATGATGTGTTCATTCACAGCCACGGTCACGACCTTTGCATCAGTGTGAATCCGATCGCGAAATTGGACGCGGCACACACAACGTGGAATGGGCGATCTTGGTCGGCTAACGCCAAGATCGCCTCAGCCAAGCCCTGCTTGACTGCTTCAAATGCCTGCTGACAATCAGCAGTCCATTCCCATGCAGCTTCTTTCTTCAAGAGCTCCGACAGCGGGCGAATCTTGCTCGCGTAGTTGCTCACGTACTTGCACAAGTACGTGGCGAGTCCAAGGAACTGCCGCAGCTCCTTTACGTTTGAAGGCGTAGGTCATTCATTAATCACACTGACCTTTCCTGGGTCAGGGCGTACGCCGTTCTTCCCCACGAGACACCCAAGTACGGGTATCTCGGTCGCCCCGAAGATACACTTCTTCAGGTTCGCATAGAGCTTGTGCTTTCGCATGAGCTCAAGCAGCTTGCGGAGATGCTCTGTATGCATCTCCACATCCGATTTCCCATTCACAGCCCGGCTGTGAATGAACACGTCGTCGAAATAACTCGGTGCGAAGTCGCGCACCGAGCGCAACAAGTGCGTGACGCACCTGTTGAATGTCGCTGGGGCGTTCTTCAGCCCCTGCGGCATCACGAGCCACTCCCAGAGCATGCCGCTCGGAGTGCTTACCGCTGTGAGAGGGATATCGCTCTCACGCATGAGGATCTGATAGAACCCGTCTCTCAGATCAAGAGTACTGAAGATAATACTCGAGGTCATCGAATCGATGATCACATCTTTTCGAGGTATCGGCGTCTGCACCGGTACCGTCGCATCGTTTAGCTTATTGTAAGCATGAACGATGCGCCACCCGCCCTGTGGTTTCTTCACACATAACGTGGGCGCGCTGTGCGGGGACTTAGATTTCCACCCTTGTCCTGCCTTGCGACGACGTTCAAAGAAGTCGTCGATTGCCTTGACTTGCTCACGCGGCAGTGGTCACTGTCGCGTAACGCAATACTTCGTTCCCGGCACGAGATCAATCTCGTGCTGAACACCCTTGTCCTGCGGTAACTCCGCAGGAATGTCGCCCGGGAGTACATCCTTGTACTCACGCAAGACATTGTAAAAGGGACTCGATTTGAGCGAGTCCCAGCCTTGCTCGTCGAACCGTTCCTTCTTCGACTTCGCGCTGAGGGTCTCCGCGCCCTCAGTGATGAGCTGCTTCAGCTCTTCCGCTGCACACGTCATCCTCTCGACATCCGAGAAGATGCAGATCTGCTCGATGCGTCCATCGTGCAGGTCGCGAGCGAAACGCTTCCAGCTTGTGACTGGGAGCGACATCGACTCCGACGCTAACGTCGGAGGATTATCCAGCCTCATCTTCTTGTATTGGAGACCAATACTTGTACGCGTCAAGACACTCAGGGTCTCGACGCTTGTCTCCAACTCCTGTGTCTGTTCGGCAGACACTGCTTGTAGCGTCTAGGTCCCTGATTGGGACCTGCACAGCTTTTCTCGCTTGCGCCGTTCACTTCTCGTGCGGAGCCCGGCTCCGCGAGTTTCTTCTTGTCCAGGCCCGACCGTGGTCAGATATTCCTTGTATCTGCTGGCGAGTTCTACCCGCGGGCGCACGTGTTCAAGCCCGGCTTGATCGCGTACCTCTTCGTCGTGCAGCCCGGCTGCACGCGAGCTCGCAAGCATTTCCGGTGCGGGACGTTTGCAATCGTCCGCACTGCTTGTAGCGTCGGCTCACAGAGCCGACGCGTCTTCGTTACCTCGACGCCTAATGGCGGAGTGTCTTTCGACAAATTGTGTGTCGACATTATCAGTCGACACGACCGCGTCACTCCGGACGCTTCGAGACCTTCTCGAATCCGATCGAATCAGGCCCTGCTGATTCGGTTCATATTTTCTTCCAACGACTCTCGCAGTCGTTGTTGTTCCCTCGGGGTGATTCGAGACAGCCGCATTCCGCGCTGTCTTTGATGGAGGGACGCATGCATTACGTGGTGCATGTGCTGCTCCCGAAGTGCATGATCGTGCGCTTCGTCCAGTCGATCACCGGATCATGCCGTGCAAGCCACGGCATGCCCCATACCATATCGAACTTCTTCTCTTGATATGAGAAGCGTACACGTACGATACGCTTCTCGGTTCTAACAACGACACCCGTTGCTAGCCTCACTTCCAATAGACTTCGAGGTGTTTTCACCTCCTCGAAGTCAAGCCTTGGAAGACTCTGCAGTCGAACAAAGTTGTTCGACGCACCACAGTCCACTAGAGCACGAAGAGACCTCTCTCTCTTCGAGCTTACCTTCAGGATGACAAGATTCGGCTTGTCATATTGCTTCTTGCAGTGATATTGACTCTCACTGGGGGCAGCGATCTTCAATACAGCGTGTCCAATGTCGACACGCTCGACCGCATCACCAGCAGGGCGCCGGGCGTCCTGCTGGTCCCTCTAGTGTTTTGTTAGCCTGTGACGATACCCAGTATCGCCACGCGGCTCCTGGTCGCGCGCACAGGTGCTGTGCCCTCGCGGGCGTAGTGACCGATGTGTCCGCAGCGGAAACAATGAACATTCGTTGATCCATGACGCTGCTGGGAACCAGCAGCCGTCGCACCCGAGAGGTTAATTGGTTCCGGTCCTCCCGACGGCCTTACCACCGGTCGTGGCATCAGCCGCGGGACGCTCACATGCAGCTTAGCCTTTCGCAGGCTAAACTCTTCTTGTATTGCGAGCCCAATTGCAGCCTCGAGAGTATTTGGATACTCTCGGAAGAGATAGGTCTTCATAGGCCCATCTCTAAGGCCTTTCATGAACGTGACGACCTTTGTCGCCTCGTCGATCGGGTTGGTCACGATGTTCGAGACCAAGTATCGTGCTCTTTGTCCGTAAGCATGCACGTCATGCTTGCCCTGTTGCAGATCGAGGAACTCTGCCCTCGATCGGAACTCGTTCTGCGGGGGCTCAAACGCTTGTTTGAGCTCCTCCTTGAACACCTCGTACGCGCTGAAGCACGTAGGGTCTGTGAGTCGGCGTTCGTACGCCCAACTCCTTGCTCGTCCGTCAAGACATGACATGGCGAACGCAACCCTCGACAACAGGTCGACGATACGTCGAGCAGTAATGACAGTGTCGGCCTCGACAAGCCAACGGAAGAGAGGTTCCCCCTCTCTTCCAACATAGCTGCTTACGTGGAGTGTCAATGACTCCACGCGCGGTGTGGCCGAAGGCGACACCGAAGCTCGAGCAGTGGTTTCACGCTGCTCCTTCACGATGAAACCCAGAACAACATCGTGTTGCTCCGTCGGTGATAGCGTACACAACATCGTTGCTACCGCTGCTTCTCCAATGACCGTCGACAGTCGTTGGAGGGCCTCCCACTCTGGTTCCGATAGGTGGGGGCAGTCTGCACGCGCAACATGCGTTTCAGACGTGTTTGGGCTACCCACGAACATGTTACTGTCCGAGGGTGCGTTCTCAACCCCGCGTTCGTATTCCATACGAACGTGTTCTTAGTCGGTCGTTGGACGGGCTACAAAGTGCTACCAGGTGTAATGGGTCTGCTTAGACCCACTACTTTAGCTTACACGTGTGCGCACGTGTATGAGGAAGCGTAGGAGTATTTACCTTAGATCCAGTCTACTTGTATCCACAAGTATACTTAAACCTAGATAAAGGAACCGAACGATAGCTTTGGTGCCAAATGAGAACTGTATTGATTGTAAATGGGGTTTCCTCCTAAAACTGATATTTCTAATGAGAGGTTCTGCCATTGGATGGATGGCAGAACCCTATCTAATGAATGACTCTCATTGGTAGAAAGATGTTGCTTTCTACCAGTCATATCTCTTTGCTATGAATGTGGACCACTCTGTGGAGTGGTCAGCCTGTATATATTCATTAGTGCGTGTTGCACTAAGGTACGAGGTGAATCGGCTTTACCACGCTACATGAATGGCTCGTGGTAGAGGAAGCTGACAACTTTTTACGTTCATCCAGAGCGAAGTTAGCGGGCGTACTATTGCTGGACGGCTCAACACAAGTCTGTGCATCGTTGTCGAAGACAGCGTGCGAGCTGTGCACAAGCTGTACGCATGGATAGGCTGCTGTACAGCTTGGACGAGCCGTCCAATGATGAATATAGTGATAACACCAAAAACAATGGAAGTGACGTCGCCTTCAATAGATCTGTCTCTGCGTGTGGAGTGGTGGTACCGGCTGTCGCAGATACGGGTGTTAGTACCAACGACAACTCTCTAGCACCAGCTGATGTAGCGGATGCGTTTCTCGCAGTTGAGCCCTATGTACAGCAACGCGAACGACCTCACCTACCCAAGCAACGCGTGCACGGCTATCATGTGAAGAAGTCCCGGAAAGGACGCCACCAAAAGAGAAAGAATGCATTTCGAGACTCAAAAAATGGTCGATACGATTGGTCAGGGTTAGCCTTGTTTGCTGCACAGTAGCTATCGCTACCGGGAGTTGAAGAGGCTATAAAAGAACGGCGTGAACGGCGCGTGTAGGAACGGTGTTTTTTTTTTTGCTGCTTATTTATCGATCTCTACGGAAACTCCTGGTACCGGCGAATTTGACGCTACCGTCGACGAAGAGCCTGAGCCAACATCACACATCGTTGCTGCAGATTGCATACAGCCCGCAACATCTCGTGACACTGCTGTTGCGTCTTCGATCGACCGGTTCTCGCCCATTCCGTGGCCTAACAGACGGTCGATCAAATTAAAAATGCTGGGCGAAATAGGAGCGTTTCCATTCTTCATTCAGCTTTCAATATATCTCAAGAATTGGTTATCGGAGCTATCTGAATGGCAGTGCCCGCGATGCTGTACTGCTGGGTCGTACGGGGTAAATGAGTGCATTAATCCCTAGCTCCCTAGCTCCCTTGCTTCTGCATCTGCATTGAGCGACAACCAGTTCAGCGATTTTACTGTGTGCATTTCTGACAGCGTCCACATGCTCTACTGCGACGTCATCAACCTTGTGGCTATCAATGGATCCGCTGTTCAGTACTGATTCTGTTGTGACCGTCACAGCGTTGATGGTTTTTGACAGTGATTGAAGAACCGCCTTCTCCGTTGCCACACAATTTAGCTCCAAAGTTCTTTTCCAATGTCTTTACGAACCGTCCGCCTGAAAGACCTTTCTCCCATTCATTCCACAACTCTCGGACAGTCATAACATTGCGACTCCGTCGACACGGAGCCACGGAACCACGCCTTCATGCCCCATTTCGTACGATGGTCTCGTTATATCTTGTGCTAATGGTATTACTGCGGTTGGTCTTGCAGACACATCACCCCTAACGATCTTAGCAGCAGTGCCGTCCCGTCAGTAAATGGAGACAACACTTTAGCAATGTCGGTTAAGTTCCGCCGACACGCCCCAAACTGTTCCGAATTCTCTCAACCGACATTTTCAGACCCTGATGCATACCATCAAGTGTTGTTTTGACGCGACAGGCATAGCTTTCTCCAGCTGCCGTTCTGTCGGGGCCACTATAGTACCAAGTAACTCGTTCAACTCACGCTTGAACTGGTAAAATTCGTCACACTGGAAAACTGAATGGCGCCATATTGGGTGACTCGGTAGTTCGTTCTTTAGTATAACTGCATTCTGCAGGATTACTTTGCACAGATACACCAACAATTCGGCGAGGCCACCTCCTGCTATAGATTGTCCGCACTCTTCACTAGCAAATTTCGACTGCCAACTCTCCACACCAGGGGAAATTTGCGGTTGCAGCGTCTGCGGCAGCTCGACAGCAGATCTGGGAAGCAAACCTCACCGCGCCTGGGTTCAAAACCGGCCAGGGTTCTCATTGCTTCGTGAGGCAAGGATGTTAGGTAGCAATTTCCATTGCTTGATTGTCAAGCGCATAATTTACGCCTCGCTTGCACCATCAAGAAAGGTCATTTTTCCTCCAGATAGCAGACCTGACACCAGATAGAGCGTTCGACACACAGAAAAACGTATCCATAAACGCGGCCTCTATCATGATCCCGTACAAGCATGCACCTATGTCACAGAAATCGCCTTCAATAACAGGGCAGAAGAAACGAAAGTAAATATCCCAACCCAGCAATGACCAGCGTTTCCTTATGAACTTGGTCTAGGTACAGACAGATTCTTTGGTAAACAAATTAGATGAAATACTGGAGGATCGCCGTGCCGCTCAGCACCAACGCGTTTATGAGCGCCAGGAGTGTCGCGAGTACCAAGTACGTTAGAGAGAGAAAACCAGGATCTGCTACGGGAGCGGCTTGGACAGCGTGATTAACTCTTCTTTTGTTGTTGCTGAACCAAATTCAGACATTGCGCGACGTCCCCACAGATTAATCAGAAACCCTTCGAAGTGCCTAATATGGGTTACCTGCAATTTCACGCTGCACATCAAACTGGTTGTAGTACAAATCGCTTTCTATAATGATGAAGTTGCGTAGCAAACAGAGTACAAAAATCAACTTTGGGTTGAATTCGAAGGTCATCACAGCGCGGGGAATCTCACTCTGAAGAATACGAAACCTTCCTTTAAGAATGTCAAAAGCTTGCTCCACTCCGTAGCGAATTCCGATTCGGGAACTTAATGCCGGCCTTTATGCATCACTTTGGTCATCTCAAACGTTGTGACATAGTGAAGACAGTTTGAATACGCGCAACCCCCGAGGAAAAAAAACATCGGTAGGTATTCCGTTGTCGTAGATGATGCAGCTACTTGTAAACTTGCCAGTCTGCACCTTGCATAGCAGCTCGTCTGGGTCGTGGCTTACAGAGCGCGCGACAAAGCCATTGCTAAAGTCATGAACATTCCACTACTTCGGTCAGCCATGTGTGCTCGAAGTATTTCCAGAATGATACCCACTTAGTGCTTGCGTAGATGATGTTGTCTTTCTCACACCGCTCGTTAATAGCGTTCTTGACCCATCCGATGCCCTGCTTCTCGATCTTGGTTTTTTCGATCACCGTGAGCTTGTCCAGCATGCCAGGCAACATGGCGACCTTCACTGGGTCTTTATGTATCCGATACTTTAGCATTCGACGCTTGCAAGCTTGCTTGAAGTGAAATAAGCATTCTATGATGGAGGCCTCTGGAAACCAGTCGCTCGTTGCATTAATGAGAGCTGCTTCGAAGTCACACACAACTTCTTTAGGCTTAAGAGCCTCACCGCATGCGTTCGAGACAAATTGCAGCAGGTTCCAGTTCGTGTCGTAGTTTCTCGAAGGGTAGAGCACGAAAAATACCGGTATATACAGCTTGGTGCCTCGATCATAGACCATGACAACCACGCACTGTGCAAATTTGTCCGGCACGCAGCGGAAGGTACCGTCGAGGAAGAGGGTGATGCTCTCGTGCCGGAGAAAATATTGCAGCGAAGCTTTTTTTTCGTGTTACCCCACACGTGGTGGAACTGCAGAAACAGGAAGTTGCTGCCCTTGATGTTGTTGACCAACGACGCCACGTCGACGCGGCCGTGCATGTCCGTCCCATAGTGAAGTGCTCGTGCATGATACACGTGCTTGATAATCTGACCTTTGGCCATTCCCCGAACCACAGTGTTGTCCTCTTGCGTTTGGTAGTACTTTGTGCTCAGCTCGTCCCATATTTGAAGCGGTGTTGCAACCGTAGATGTTGCCAAGCTGTCAACATCCCGCTGCATAGCTGCCGTGACGTCACGGGCACCATTCGCGTCGCGATCAGTCAGTGCACGCATCGAAGGCGGAATACATGTATGGGGAATGCTGTTGGCAAACTCGTAGTCCATTACCGCTGCGATATACTCGAGTTTAGCTTGGCATCGCTGGCTACGATAAAAGCTACAGCGGTACGTGATTTTGATTTGCGTGCTGGTTGCTCTAGTGTACTCATACCCGTTAAGGTATAGTTTCGTCCGTCCGTCACGCTTCTTACGAGCAGGTGGGTCTTGCGTTGAGCTGCTGTTGATAGACGACACTGAGCTTGACCGCAATATCTTGTTCAACAATGCGGCAGGCAGGAGTTCATCACGTGATGACCCCCATGGTGCACCGTCAGTATCTGAGGATCTTTCGCCACATTCACCATCACCAACGACGCTGCTGCTCTCGTTATCATCTCCACCATCGCACAGCTCACGTTTGTGCTCGCCGATCATGCCGCCACTGGAAAACGTGAAGTGGTGTTGGTCATCAGCGTCCCAGACAGGAGCACCCATGTCGGACGCTGGGATGTTGCAACGCGTAAAAACAGGAATACGCCTGTGGCGTTTTAGTTGTCTGCGTGAGCGAGCACTAGAAGTACGACGTGGCTCCATACTCTCGCCGTCCTCTTCACTACATCCTACAGCGCCATCGGCAACGTGACCACGGAGCCGTCCACGCCTCCCAATTGCAGCATTGCCAGGTTCTCCGTTGTCGGTGGCGGCAAGGTCGAGCAGCTGGTGGCGTGTCGTTTGGTACGGAGTGGCGGCTTCGAGAAGCTGCGCGGCGAGTCATCGATTGTGTGGGTTATTCGAAAGCTAAATGAGAAGTGACAAACGAATGGAGCACATGAGACCAAGTCAAGACCAAACAATAACCCAATGCCTACACATGTGACCACAACAGAAAACCTTGTCTGATCTTGTACTAACCAGTTCTTCCCATGATCTGTAATAGATCCTTTGGATCGCGACACACCTACTCCGGCATGGTGGTTTTTGTCTGCGCGAAAATTGATCTCGACTCGCTGAATGTTTCCTTTAGATTGCATCGTCGTTCATCTTGGTCGTTGAAGACAACGTCGGATCGACGAATTGCAAATTGGTACTTCTTCTTGCCGTTGCGTAGAGTCTAGCTGCATATCGGGAGATAGCCGAAGCCCATGACCGCAGTCCCCCACAACACACGGTCATGGGCTGACTTGAAATTGAGTAGCTGGTGGAGGGCTCGAAGAATGGGTAGCGCGATTGGGTGGTTGGGGGGGGGGGGTAGCTGGAGGTGATGGATCCCCTTGATAGCCATGGCGTGGTGGGGGAGGGGGCTGTTGTTGTAGCCGAACTCCCATCGATGATACCAGGTAATAGCACTGATATTGGACTGAATGGTCTGTAAAGAATTTCCTCTTGAGGTTGAAGTTCTGCTGTCATATCGGTAGCAGTATACTGCGAAGAGTGCAAGCTGACGGGACACGATCGCGGGGTCGTTCGAGAGCCAGGGACTGCACTCCATGTCGGCACACCAGCACTACCACTGCTTCCAGGAGGCTTGGTAACGCTTGTGCAACGACTTGGCTAGTGAGTTGGATTACAATTCGCGGAGAACGCTTTGTAGATTAACCTACAATGCTCGGGCACTTGAACCTGACGCCATGGACATGGCAACGTAGACCTCACACGTGAATAAGGGGAAGGCCATGCCTTCGAACCCGCATCTGTCATGCGGTTAATCGCCCCCCCGGTAGATGTCTAGCTGATAGACGAATTCGGAAAACAGTTTCAGCTAGGCCTATTGCACGATTGATCTCTTGACCGAAGGCGTTCCTTGAATGCAGTTGATTGGTCCAGGCGGCCACGGAGACATTATCACTCCAGCAAACCACGTGTAGAAAAATGAAATCCATGCAGAAGTGCTCGCGTACGTTGATAGAGCAGCCCGTTGATTCCGAATTCTTGATTTGACAAAGCTCCTCTTCATCGAAGCGCAATTGAATGAACTCATTTCGCGCTGGATGAAGTACAGAGAGGGTAACGTCCGATATCCATGAATATGTTGATGGTCGGCTCGGGGAGCGAGCCGAAGAAACGAAGTGGCAGTTTTTCGAGATGGCCATCCGAGAGGATTTGATGGAACCACTGTAAGTCGCGATGTGAATCTTCGCTTAACCGCACAGACTGAAATGGATGAGGCGGTTGCACACCACCTGAAGCTGCTGAAAGAGAGGTTTGGCTGACCGAAGACACGCCGTGAGGTGACGGAGACTACCGAGGAGTTGTTGGAGCTGCCCCTTATTGGCCATGCCCGCGACCAACAGAACTGATACGCGGTCGAGGCACTTTTGTACCTACTCGGGAGGCATTGACACCGTACGATCAACGGTGTCCCAGATGAGACCAAGTGCTTGCTGTTCAGTTGTCCATTCGGAGAATTTAGAGTCGTTAATGCTGTCGGTTCTGAGTACCGCCATCATGCTCAGCCGGAGAGTTGTATTCGCTAGCTCGAGGCGAGTATCACGATCCGGTTCGATGAGGATATGATCATCTATTCACTCATACCCAAAGAAGGCCTCATCGTCAGTGCTCTCCGATAGAATTGTTGCTAACTAGCCAGGTTAGCGCTCGACCAATGGCGCTGTACAGGCATGAGAGCCCGACCATCCGAAAGGAGCCGCCAGGTCGATTACGAGGGCATCTTCGGTTGGGAGGGTGGCTCCAATCCAGCGTACGTGATCGGCGTGATGCATCAAGTGTCGAAAGGCGGATTTGACATCCCCTTTTAGGATTTTGATAACGATATCTGGATACGTTCTGGTTAGTGTTTCGATGTGTCAACAACACTGATGTGCTCGATGTCGGGAGAGCAGTCGACGTTGAAACACTCGTTTGTGGATACTGTGTCCGAAAATGAAAGATCGTCAATCTGGCGAACTTCGACGAATGGTTCTACATCCTTCTTCCCCACTGCTCCAAATGGAGTGCATTGTGTACCTTGCCACTTATGGAGTAGTGACAGGTTGACAAATGGTTGGCTCACCGCCAACCGGTAGCACGTACCATGGGCACTAAAGAGGAACACCCCGTCAGTCTTTATGTAACATGAGTACACGTCGGTGTACCTCTTTACATAGATATATCACTTTGGACAGAGGCTTTGTGTGGCTTGCCATTCCTGTAATGTAAAAACTCAGTGAGAAACGTATGTGGCATTTAGAATGTTCGCGTTTGAGTGGGCTTTTAAATCTTAAGGAGCTCTTTGTCTTCTCGTGAAAGTTGACGGCGTTGAGCCAGCACCAACAAGCTGGATTTGGGATGAGTACTACTACTACGTACAATAGTATCTGAAAGCTTTTCGCCTTGATAATATGAATATTATAATTCGATGGTGTAACAGTAGCAGAGACTCATTGGCTTGCTTTGTAGCACCAATACTTGTTTGTGATGCGGCATGCCTGTTGTGTGAGATCTTAACTGGGCGACGGCGTCAACGCCAGCGACATTAGTGTGAGGAACGTGCTTGCATGTGCAAATGCAGCACCGGAATCCCGCTATCTCGTGGTGGCACCAACACTGATATTACCGAGTCGCCCGGACCACCGCTTGGGCGCTTCCATTTGGGAAGCGGGGACATGAATGTGTGGCTATTACGCTGATCCTGTCATGGCTCAGGATAAGGCGGAGATGGTCTCGGCACTACACTCTGGAACGTATTTCACGGGGGCGTTGCCACATTCTGGCATGGGCGAACTATGGAGATGGACATGGCTCCCTTGATTGGCTCGGTTAGCGAACTTTACGTGAGAGTAGAGGCACAAAGGGACGGCCTCTTCGGTCCCATATCTGGTACTCAGAACTATGCAACTATATGGTACTGATGGCCAAATCGTCAACCCAAATACACAGTACCGAGCGCTGTGTACCATGGGAGTGCAAGTGAAGGATGTTGTGCATTGGTCATGGCCACACTCACACTCCTTTCGGGTCACTGCACTCACATGCAAGATATCCAGAGGCATCTGCCGACAGATAAAACATTTTATGTCTCTGCTGGTGCTGAATTTCCCACAGTTACTCCGCAAAGGGGATCACACAGGTAGTGTGCGGTACACAACCAGGGATGAGACCCAATCGACCGTTCACCGTTCACTCACGGAGGGCGGGCGTGTAGTTAGGTCGGGTGAAGAGGAACAATCGGGTTTGCAGGCTGGCGATGTGGTCCGGACGCACAGAGATCTGTGCAACGCGATGCAAATGGCGGTTGGAGCAGATACGGTGATCGAACAAGTACACCCTCACGCGAGGTTATCCCGGCTGGTGTGTCTGTGGGCGGGCCGGCGATGATGGGCTCTTCCGAGGAAATATTACAAGCAACGTATTAACGCCCAAGCCAGGATCGCTGGACAAAGAATCCGGGATAAAGTCATCCATAAATGGAAACGCCACAGCGCGGGTGTGGCGGCCGGGCTGGAACGGCTACACTGGCGCATGATTAGACGAGTGGTAGGTCTGAATCCCTGGGGAGAGCAGCTACTCCTCCGCGTGAAGCATCACGCACTATCGGTGTATGACCCGATCTCGGCGGGGCTCCATTGCCCTCATCAGACGTGTGCACGACAAGGCAGAGTTGGGCTGTACCACGTTTTCTGGACCTGCGGAGCTGCGGTCAGACTACGAGGGGTTTGATTTCCCGATGGAAAGCTGCTGGACTGGTGCTCGACAGCTATGAAAAGGCGATTTTCTATTGTCGCTTGGATACGTGCCCAAGGAGGTCACGGCAGCCAAACGGAGGATCATCGCAGACTGCATGGACGACATGGTGGCGGACATCGGCGGAGCGGTCGAGCGCATCACCGCTCAGTGCTGGAGCCTGGGAGCAGCTCTCCATCTCCACACTGTCTGGCGATGGAGGGTGGCGCATTTTGATCCGCCCAACGACATCACACCGGGCCATTTCGAGGCGGTGCTAGCGGCACGACTCCGCAATGGGCATACCGACATCACTCGGATGCATTGTCTCGGCTCCAACAGCCAAATCATGGAACGCATTGGTAGGGCCATAAGAGAGGTGCTAGGGAGTGACTGGACCGGACCACCGGCCACGGTCGCCGCGAAGGCGCAGTGCTACGTACTTTTCCATGCCGGTGGGGTGCACGGAGACACTGCCCAGGGTTGAAGAGGTGTTATGATAGCTCGGGTGAGCAGTGTGACCGGGAGGTTCCAGGTAGAGCACATCACCGGAGTGGTATACTCGGGCAACATGGCTGCGGGACTAAGGGCGACACATCTGGGACTTTTGCAGGGTTTGAGGATCTGCAGGCGACGGTCGTGGGGACATGTGCATGTTGCAGGGACCAGCGATGTTGGGGTACGGCATCAGGAAACTCGACGGCCCCCAAAGGTGACTGCGCTCAAGAAAGCTTTCTGGGCTGCCAGACAGACGCTGTAGATGTCGCCAGCTGGAGCACCCTGCCACGGGAATGCAACAGAACCACGTATGAGATCATAAAAGAGGTGCGGACCACGCAACAGGGGCTCAGCTGGACAGCTAGAGAGGCCACCCCAAGGAGCAGTAAATGGACAGCGATCATCGCTTGTGCGGACACCGATATTCGAGCATGGTTGAACGAGATGGCAGAGCAGCAGCAAGCTACAGCCGGATCCGGCGCGGTGTAACCTTACGGGGGGCGGTCACTCCAGTGACTGGCACGAACCCGACCGCATCCCTGCTGACTACGACACTAGAGTGAGCAGGCAACGGACATTAGGTGGCGTTAGCATGTGCTAAATGACATTAATGTACCTCAATTCCAAAACCAAAACCTGTTGTGTGAGGCCTTACAGCATGTTCATGCAAAAAGCACGGTTTGTAGCCGGCATTAGCTCAAAGCACATTTGGGACAGCAGAAGCCCTGTTCGCGCAGCACAGTAACTGTGTGACTAGCGCAAAAGGCAGCATAGCCACACAGCTCGGCTGTAGCCGGCTTAGCACGGCAACAGTTTGGTTCGTGCAGCGTTAAAGGACTTTGACTGGGCTGGTGCATTGGGCAGCATGGCCACACAGTTCAGCAGTAGCTGGCCTCGCGCAGCAGCAGTGGCTCGTGCGGCACTACTGAATTTGAATTTGAAGTGAGGTACATTAATGTCGTTTAGTTTGTGCTAACGTCACCTAACGCCCATGCTCTGTCGATGCCAGTGCTGCTATCGACGAGTCTGCTGCCGGTCTCCTACTCTCCTCCGGACACGGTTCCCCTGTAAGGTTACCCCGTGGCCGCTACGTCCCCCGACGAGGTTGATTGTTGATACATTACCGGATATCCTGACGTAGGAAAGTCGTTATGCCTGCCCAGCGGGACCCCGCGTCCGGCATTTCACTTGCCATCCATTCTATTCCGTTATCCGATGTTTGTGCAAGATTCACCAGCTCGTGTGCTGTCCGGTTGTGTTCTCGCAATTGCGTCAGCCAGCTCTTCACAGCCACCGCGTCTGCAGCTCAACGAGTGCGCCAGTAGGCACCCCTCAATTGCGTTGCTTTTGGCGGAGTTCGCTTCGCGTGTTGCCTCATCAAATCGGCATTGTCCGTCATTACGTGTATCTGCTCCCATTTGTGCCGCCAACAACGACGTAGGCCTCGCAGGAGGCCTAACTGTGTCGCCTGGAGCACCGTCAGGTTGGCGCCTGTGAAGCCATCGCTCCAAACATACTGGATCTGATGGGTCCCCGTCGCTAGGTGTACTCTGGTGACAAGCACACTGTTGTATCCCTTTCTGCGTGACCCACCCGCCTTGACGGCCACCGCAACCAGGTAGCAATGTCCTTGTCGCGCTGGTTGGCCATCTGTCTCGTCCCAATCCGATCCCAGCATGCTACAGATGCATTTGCTGAGATTGACCATGATAGTCGCAGGCAGGGTCGGGTCCACATCCCGCGTAACGTCTCGGTGTCCGTTCCGGAGCCGTGCTTTCAGACTCGCTAGGTGGTATGCAGAGGATACATCGTTTTGTTCGTCGAAGTGGGAAACTCGCCACCTCCAGACAGACAGCAAATACAGTGCCGCCCCCAGACCTCAGCATTCTTCAATCATTCGGTCCACCTTGTCCCCAATCCTGGCACTACCTCGTCCGACAGATCCATCGTCACACAAGCCCCGTTGCCATCGTGAGGCGCTGGGGCAGTCCTGGTAATCGTAGTCCAAAAATTTCAGCCTCATAGTTCTCTAGCCGCAAGCCTGCTGCCCTCCAGCACTTGAGCAGGATTGCTCGAAGCGCTTTGGCTGCCAGACATTCCCAGAATACATGGAAGAGGTCCACCCTGCCGTACGTCGAGCAGTCCGCATGCGGGCAGTCGGGCCCTGCGGACACGGGGTTGTACACGGAGATCGCGTGGACTTTGACCCGTAGGAGTAATTGCTCCCCCCACGGGTTGAGCCCCACGATTCGCCTTATTCGTTTCCAGGCAAGGCCGTCCAGCCCGGCCGCAGCCTCCGCGCTCATACCCTTCCATTTGTCCTGTCGCTCGTTCCGCAGTGCAAGTCCGTTGACCATCTTCTGCTTCAACAATAGCGCCTTGTAGTTCTTCCTGGGTGTCTTCCGCCGATGTCCTGCCCAGAGGCATACCATGCGTGCCAGGTGCGGATGCGGGTGGACCAGCGAGATCGGTGTCGTAGCCCCTACTTCGGCTTGCATGGCAGCGTGCAAGTCTCGGTGGGAACTGATGACCGGTGGCACCACCTGGGTCGAGTCGTCCATGGTCGGCCCGGTGACCCGGCTTTATAGAGTAAAATGTCTAGAAATTGGCTGCGGCACTACTGCCCCGTGGCTGGCACAAAGAGAGAGAGAGAGGGGGGGGGGGGGGGGGGCAGCTTCGCGCGCGTCCTCTTGTCAGTGCCAGGCGCGTGGCCTGTAAAAGTAATCAGTTACAGAGGATTAGGACAGCGGAGGATAGAGAGAAGGGTATGGTAAGAGAGGGTTCGTGAGGAGGAAGTCGGCCTGGAAGGTGACTTGCGTATTGGAGGAGAAGATTGAGAAGTGAGGACTGAGAGTCCTAAGCAGGGATAAAAAAACTTGTCTGTCATAACTTGACTGATCTACACTGCTCGGGATACAAATCCCTAGTACTATTTGAGTACTATGACAAAGCATAGGCACGTCGGGGATGCATACTTTAACAAAAAGGAAGACGAGGATGTAGAGATCAGGTCTGATACAAGGATGTTTCAGTCTATTGTATCAGAGACGAACCGCACAAAGGCACAAAGGTGAGCCACGGTCATCACGACGAAGTTATCGCGATGTACGTCTTGAACGATGAGGCTACTTAGTTGTTGAAACTGTACGACAGCGACTTTTGCATGACTACGATGCCTACAGAAAACAAAATACATGTACATCTACTGGTAGTGTGTATGCGATGCTTCTTCACTCTAGCGCATCGCCCGCCCTAGTTGAGCACGCCGATGCCGAAGTTGTTGGTGGTCTCGCTGTACTTCTTCGCCGCGCTCGGACTGTAGCTGGAGATGGCCGAGTACGACTTCGCCGTGGATAGAGCCGTCGCACCGTTGCGGGACTGGAACGCTCCGCTGTTGTCTACCACGTTGGCGGCGCAGGAGCGACCGAGGTAGCTGTTGCACTCGGCGGTGGCGGTGGCGGCGTAGAGGGTGCCGTCTGAGCCGGTCATCAACGGCAGCGTCGTGTCCTGGAAGTAGTTGCCCTCGGCGAGCACCCATGCCTTGACGCCGATCTCGAACGAGTGGCCCGAGTTGTCCGCCCAGTAGTTGTTGGCGATGTGCGCGACGACGTTGGCGCTGCTGTCGCCACCGATCTTGGGCGAGCGTCCCGATGTTGAATGAACGTAGTTGTTGAGCATGCTGAAGCGGGTGTTCTTGCCGTAGAAGATGAAGGACCAGTAGTGGCGACCGTCACACGTAGCCGAGTAGTCCGTGCGGCCGTCGAAGTCCGAGTTGCTGATGGTCATCGTGGACACACTGGCGGCGTTCGTCGTCAAGAACTGACGGCCGACGTGGGAGACCTTGATGTGGTCCAGCCAGATCTTGTTCATGCCGTCGAGCCGCCGTTGTTGCCCTGCATGTAGAAGGCGTCGCCACCCCACACCAAGTGGCGGTTGAGCTCCGTGATGTGGATGTTTTGCACGATGATATTGTCGCCGTTCAGCCACAGGCCCTTGCCCATGATGACACCGCTCGTGCCAATGCCGCGGATGGTCTTGCTGCCAGTCACCATGAGTGGGGTGATGGCTGCGTTGTCGTACGTGACCGTCACGCTGGTGCCGTTCGAGCAGCCGCCCGTGTTGGACATGCCACCGCTCTGCAGGATGACATCCTGGCTCTTGTAGCCATTGTTCTTGGCGATACACTCCCGGGTGTAGTCTGGGCGGCAACCAGCTTCGGTCGTCGTACCTTCCGTGCCGCGGAAGTCGAACGTCTTGTTGAGCACGATGACACGGGGCACGGCGTCCTTTAGGTACGCGACGAGCTGCGCCGTCGTGGTGGGGTACACGGGGGTGGCGCTGCCTCCGCCTGTGGTTCCGGCAGCGAGACCGGTGGCCGATCCGACCGTGAAGGCGTCCGTGGCCTGGACCACGATAGCCACCACCACAATGAGAATGGGACGGAAGAACTGCATTGTTGCGAGTGTTTGGAGGTTCGTGAGCGGCGTGAAGCAAATTGAGGAATGACATGCTGCTGGCGATGGCAGACTGCAGAGCTTGCTGGGGCTTCGAGTACGAGTTGCTAGCGGGCGCAGAGGTCAGACACGGCAAGACAAGACAAGACAAGACAAGAGCTCTGTACCCACTTCACCACGTAAGTGTCCCTTTACACTTCTGTTCCTAGGAAACGATTTGACCTCATTGTGGGTGCATGGCAAAGTGTCTTTCAGACTTGGTGTATCTAGAAGCCGAGAATCGCATGGGGTTTCACATTAAAATGTATCTAGCGACGGACTTCTATCACACCACACATGGATCCTTGAAGAGGTGAGTCAGGTCACGTTGTCCGCAAGACGTCCTTCTGGTCAAGTTTGATCCGCACCGTCTCATCTAGGGATGGCAACGGTTTCTTATAATCATTCTTCTTTTTTCTTCTGATATCATATTAAGAAGAAGAAGAATGGGTTTAAAAGACACGAATCTTCTTATCTTAAAACGAGCCCATACTATCTGCACATGATGGTGTTGAATTGAAGCAATCGCAGCTTGAAGCTATCACTAGGTTTTCCTATGCTTTTCCGAGGGAAACTTCTCCACAGCTGGTTTGGTACACCTGACTGCTGATCAAGTTGACAAGTTGGTCCTCAAAACCAAGGCATCAACTTTTGAGAATAAGACAAATCTTCTCTTATCTTCTTATAATCTTGAGAAGATTTTGATAAAATAGACCCCGCAAAACAATATCCTTTTGAATATTAGATTTTGATAAAATAGACCCCGCAAAACAATATCCTTTTGAATATTAGATTTTGATAAAATAGACCCCGCAAAACAATATCCTTTTGAATATTAGATTTTGATAAAATAGACCCCGCAAAACAATATCCTTTTGAATATTAGAGGGTCTATTTTATCAAAATCTTCTCAAGATTATAAGAAGATAAGAGAAGATTTGTCTTATTCTCAAAAGTTGATGCCTTGGTTTTGAGGACCAACTTGTCAACTTGATCAGCAGTCAGGTGTACCAAACCAGCTGTGGAGAAGTTTCCCTCGGAAAAGCATAGGAAAACCTAGTGATAGCTTCAAGCTGCGATTGCTTCAATTCAACACCATCATGTGCAGATAGTATGGGCTCGTTTTAAGATAAGAAGATTCGTGTCTTTTAAACCCATTCTTCTTCTTCTTAATATGATATCAGAAGAAAAAAGAAGAATGATTATAAGAAACCGTTGCCATCCCTAGATGAGACGGTGCGGATCAAACTTGACCAGAAGGACGTCTTGCGGACAACGTGACCTGACTCACCTCTTCAAGGATCCATGTGTGGTGTGATAGAAGTCCGTCGCTAGATACATTTTAATGTGAAACCCCATGCGATTCTCGGCTTCTAGATACACCAAGTCTGAAAGACACTTTGCCATGCACCCACAATGAGGTCAAATCGTTTCCTAGGAACAGAAGTGTAAAGGGACACTTACGTGGTGAAGTGGGTACAGAGCTCTTGTCTTGTCTTGTCTTGTCTTGCCGTGTCTGACCTCTGCGCCCGCTAGCAACTCGTACTCGAAGCCCCAGCAAGCTCTGCAGTCTGCCATCGCCAGCAGCATGTCATTCCTCAATTTGCTTCACGCCGCTCACGAACCTCCAAACACTCGCAACAATGCAGTTCTTCCGTCCCATTCTCATTGTGGTGGTGGCTATCGTGGTCCAGGCCACGGACGCCTTCACGGTCGGATCGGCCACCGGTCTCGCTGCCGGAACCACAGGCGGAGGCAGCGCCACCCCCGTGTACCCCACCACGACGGCGCAGCTCGTCGCGTACCTAAAGGACGCCGTGCCCCGTGTCATCGTGCTCAACAAGACGTTCGACTTCCGCGGCACGGAAGGTACGACGACCGAAGCTGGTTGCCGCCCAGACTACACCCGGGAGTGTATCGCCAAGAACAATGGCTACAAGAGCCAGGATGTCATCCTGCAGAGCGGTGGCATGTCCAACACGGGCGGCTGCTCGAACGGCACCAGCGTGACGGTCACGTACGACAACGCAGCCATCACCCCACTCATGGTGACTGGCAGCAAGACCATCCGCGGCATTGGCACGAGCGGTGTCATCATGGGCAAGGGCCTGTGGCTGAACGGCGACAATATCATCGTGCAAAACATCCACATCACGGAGCTCAACCGCCACTTGGTGTGGGGTGGCGACGCCTTCTACATGCAGGGCAACAACGGCGGCTCGACGGCCATGAACAAGATCTGGCTGGACCACATCAAGGTCTCCCACGTCGGCCGTCAGTTCTTGACGACGAACGCCGCCAGTGTGTCCACGATGACCATCAGCAACTCGGACTTCGACGGCCGCACGGACTACTCGGCTACGTGTGACGGTCGCCACTACTGGTCCTTCATCTTCTACGGCAAGAACACCCGCTTCAGCATGCTCAACAACTACGTTCATTCAACATCGGGACGCTCGCCCAAGATCGGTGGCGACAGCAGCGCCAACGTCGTCGCGCACATCGCCAACAACTACTGGGCGGACAACTCGGGCCACTCGTTCGAGATCGGCGTCAACGCATGGGTGCTCGCCGAGGGCAACTACTTCCAGGACACGACGCTGCCGTTGATGACCGGCTCAGACGGCACCCTCTACGCCGCCACCGCCACCGCCGAGTGCAACAGCTACCTCGGTCGCTCCTGCGCCGCCAACGTGGTAGACAACAGCGGAGCGTTCCAGTCCCGCAACGGTGCGACGGCTCTATCCACGGCGAAGTCGTACTCGGCCATCTCCAGCTACAGTCCGAGCGCGGCGAAGAAGTACAGCGAGACCACCAACAACTTCGGCATCGGCGTGCTCAACTAGGGCGGGCGATGCGCTAGAGTGAAGAAGCATCGCATACACACTACCAGTAGATGTACATGTATTTTGTTTTCTGTAGGCATCGTAGTCATGCAAAAGTCGCTGTCGTACAGTTTCAACAACTAAGTCAATACCAACAGCCTCATCGTTCAAGACGTACATCGCGATAACTTCGTCGTGATGACCGTGGCTCACCTTTGTGCCTTTGTGCGGTTCGTCTCTGATACAATAGACTGAAACATCCTTGTATCAGACCTGATCTCTACATCCTCGTCTTCCTTTTTGTTAAAGTATGCATCCCCGACGTGCCTATGCTTTGTCATAGTACTCAAATAGTACTAGGGATTTGTATCCCGAGCAGTGTAGATCAGTCAAGTTATGACAGACAAGTTTTTTTATCCCTGCTTAGGACTCTCAGTCCTCACTTCTCAATCTTCTCCACCAATACGCAAGCCACCTTCCAGGCCGACTTCCTCCTCACGAACCCTCTCTTACCATACCCTTCTCTCTATCCTCCGCTGTCCTAATCCTCTGTAACTGATTACTTTTACAGGCCACGCGCCTGGCACTGACAAGAGGACGCGCGCGAAGCTGCCACGTATCAAGCACCCCTTACCCCCGTTCAACCGGTGCACCGTCACCAAGACTGCGCGTGCATTCGCGAACATCGCTGCAATACATTGTTACGTGTCTTTGATGGGCCCGAGCTGTTTGGCCAGCTTGAAGTTGTCTGGTGCGCGGGAGCGTTGCTTCGGGCCCCACGCCAGTCGACGTTCGCACCCCACCTTCGAACAGCGCAGACGCGGACGTTGCCTTTGTTCACGATGCGCCTCGCAGCGAACATAGTAAGCAGACGGGAAATGCCCGAACCAGCACCAGCGCGAACAGGCTCATCAGAACGAACACGAACAATGTGCCAGGGTGAACGCTGCAACTTTTGCAATCATGAAAGCCTATCGAGCAGTCCACAATGGACACGAGCTCCGATCAACGCACACAGACCAGAGGGGTGCTGACAATATACACTTTTGGATTTGAAGAGTGAGAGAGAGCGGTATGAGTGAGTGAGTGGGTTAGGAGTGAGAGAGTGCGGTATGAGTGAGTGCGTAGGTTAGTGAGTGAGTGTGAGCGGTATGAGTGAGTATATGATCGATAATTACAAAAACAACCGTAGCGAGGTATCGCCCTACCCCTCCAACAAACCACGCCCACAGCCGCTGTGACAGCGTTTACGGGCGCCAGAGCGCTAGGGCTAGGCGATGAGTGCACTGCCCAAATAAAATATTTGACTTTCCGAGCCATTTAAGCAACAAAGTGGAGGATTGGCGATCTACCTACATGGTTATGCGTCGATTTATGCGTCGATCTACCGACATTTGTTTTTTTCCGGGTGGTAACACTGCACGTCTGTATTATAAAAGTTTAGAAGCGCTCACGTCGTGCGACCACCCGAGATAATGAATGGGATCGACCCACCGAGATACAGTCTGACCGCCTACTGCACCGTAGTGCCAGTTTCAAGTGCGTTCTGCCGCAAAAGGCATTGTATTCATTGATAACTTGCATTGTGATACTTCTCACTAAGAGTTTACCGTAGAGGTGTCCACACCGCATTGCAGTTCGCTAGGACAGAGGACCCGTAGGTCCATGTATTACGGTACGGGATCCGAACTGAAGGCCGTTCTTTTCACGGCAATTTTAATTCTTCGGATGGTGAACCGGGAACACACCGCCAGTGTATGACACCGGCAACCTCATTGTAAATTCGCTTTACTTCCAATTTCCTTCCGTCGGTCGCAGAGCTCGTGCTAAACATGGTGAAGGCTCTTTCGTGGTTTGTGGGGCTACCACTCCTGGTAGCAACCGCCGTCAACGGGTACGCAGCTCCGGGTGCGTGCTCTGGCATCTGCACGAACGCGCACGATCCGTCCATCGTCCAGAGTGCTAACGGAACGTACTATCGCTTCTCCACGGGCAACAAAATTGCTGTTCACACCGCGCCCGACATCACGGGACCGTGGAAGTACGAAGGTGCTGCTCTTCCAGAAGGCTCCAGTATCAACCTCAAGGGCAACGATGATCTCTGGGTAGGTAGTCACTGATACGTTCCCAGTTTGTCAGACCATATTCTCACTATTTCTACCACTCTTGTAGGCCCCCGATGTGCACAAGGTTGGCGACTACTACTACCTCTACTACTCGGTGAGCAGCTTCGGCACGCAGAACTCTGCCATCGGTGTGGCTCGGTCCAGCTCTCTGGATGTGGGCACGTGGGAGGACGCCGGAACCACGGGCATCACCAGTGACTCGAGCAAACAGTACAACGCCATTGACCCCAACCTGGTCGATGTCGATGGCGGATACTACCTCACTTTCGGCAGCTACTGGCAGGGCATCCACCAGACCCACATGCGCGACCCGCCGGTCTTGTCCAGTGTCGACCCCTACCAGGTCGGCTTCGCGTCCAACTTCGAAGTTCTTGAAGGACCCTACATCTTCCATCATGGCGACTTCTACTACCTCTTCATGTCGAAGGGCAAGTGCTGCACGTACGACAAGTCCAAGCCAGCCGCAGGGAAGGAGTACCGCGTCCTAGTATGCCGCTCCTCGAAGGCCACTGGCGGCTTCGTGGACAAGGAAGGTGTGGACTGCGCGAAGGACGGCGGCACCATTGTATTGGAGTCGCACGACAACGTGTATGGACCCGGCGGCCAGGGTGTCTACGATGACCCGAAGCACGGACCTATCCTCTACTACCACTACGGTACGCATTCTTTGCCTCCTTGTCTTGATGTTGCTCGCTTGCTAATTGTTATCGGTGTTTCTCGTTTAGTCGACACGAAGGTCGGTTATGCCGACGGTGACAAGCGGTTCGGCTGGAACACAATTGATTTCTCGAGTGGGTGGCCTGTCGTATAAAGAAGGAGCCAAGTGAGACCCAGGTCACAGTAAATGCGTTTTCCAGGCGTCCACTTTACTCAGTCTTGCTGGTTTAGCTCTCTTTTGTTCTCCTAAACAATTCAGATAAATCTTCTCTAACGCACACGTGTCAATTTGCCATTGATGCGTACCTAAGCTCGCCGACATCATGGCAGCTTCACAAGTTGCAATTGCTTTCGTGGGCTGGCAACAGTCCCCACCGAAGACAAAACGCTTATTTGAAGCAGACTACCCGTTTCCTGCTCAATGCTGATGAGCGTGTAGGTTGATCGGGCTATTAGACGGCGGGCCACCCACTGGAAAAATCGAGGTAGTTCCAGCCGAATCTCTTGTCACCGTCCGCGTACCCGATCGTGGTGTTCACTGCAATTTGGCACCCCACAGCGACAAGTCAGTTCGTAAGATATACAGCAACAACACCGAACAAAACAGCGTCCACTGTTACCGTAGTGATAATACAGGACGGGTCCGTAGGTCGGATCATCATACACGCCCTGGCCACCAGGCCCGTAGACTTCTTCGTGCGATTCCAGAACGATCGAACCGCCGCCGCTCGTGCAGGCTGTTCCATCCTTATCCACGAAGCTACCGGTAGCGGACGACGAGCGACACACGAGGATGCGGTACTCCTTGCCTGAAGCGGGCTTGGAGGTGTCGTAACTGCAGCATTGGCCCTTCGACAGGAAAAGGTAGTAATAGTCGCCGTACTGGAACATATACGATCCTTCCAGCACCTCGTAGTCGGACGTGAAGGCGATTTGAGAGGCTGAACCGGAGTGCGCCGTGGGGATGGACTTCATCTCGGCCTGGTAGATATCCTGCCAGTAGCTGCCAAAGTTGAGGTAGTACGTGCCGTCGACGTCGATAAGGTTGGGGTCGATCGCGTTGTAGTCCTTGGACGAGGAGCTGGTAATGCCCGTACTACCGTAGTCCGTCCACGTGCCGATGGCCATGGTAGACGAGCGCGTGAGTCCGATCGCCGAGTTCTGAGAGCCGAAGGTACTCACCGAGTAGTAGAGATAATATTCATCTCCAACTAGGTGGACATCTGGCGCCTACGAGATGCAAAACAAATAAATAAAATTGCTTGAATCAGCGTCATGATGCCTACCCAGAGATCGTCGTTGCCGTCCAAGTCGATGGTGGAGCCGTCTGGCACGGCCGCACCCAAGTACGTCCATGGACCAACAATGTCCGGGGCAGAATGCACCGCAATCTTGTTGCCCGTCGAGAAACGAAAGTACGTGCCATCAGAGCGACGAATAATGGAGGGATCATGCGCGTTGGTACAGGTGCCCGTGCAGGTCTCCGGGTTGACGTAGCCGGCCACCAAGCCAGCCGATAGTAGGAAGGGAAGTCCTCGAAGGACAGGCCAGAGTTTCATCAGCGCGGTGAATCCAAGTACTTCCAAGTATGCGCTGGATAGCGAAATGAACAGTGAGGGCCAGACGCAAGATGAATAGGGCGCTTGAGCTTTGGCTATCATGGTCGCTTCGTATGGATTAATAGATGCTTTCTCATTTCCAAGTGTGCGCGGGATACTGCTGCTTGTAGGGAGCACCCGGGAACGCAGCGGCTCATTTTGCATCCAGGTAGAGGTGGCGATACGATATCCACTTGATGCATTGCACTGAGTGAAAGCGACGATAGTGTGGGAAGGCCAGGTGGGCGTCAAGCGAGCACAATGCAAGCGCAAGGGATGAAGCTCGATGAAAGTTATTTATCTCCTTATTTGGAGCCTTTGAGAGCTTTCAACGCACACAGTTGTTATACCTGCAAATGTGAAGGTCTTCAGTGTGTTTCAAGCTTTGTGAAAATGAGACTTCGGACATACTACCGAGTCTTGAACATTAAGTTTGTATTTCTATTCCATCACTGAATTACGCAGAACTACACGTAGAGATTCTAGTCGAGCTTGCCAACGCCAAAGTTGTTGGTCGTCTCGACCCACTCCTGCGCCAACTCGCTGGCTGGGATCGAGGTCTGGGTCGTCTCACCCGACGGCTTTGCCGTACCCGGGGTGTACTGCTGAGTCTGCTGTTGCTCCGAGCCACTCTTGCTCGTCTGAGTGGAACCCGACGAATACCCAGTAATGATAGGGTACGTCTTGATGGTCTCGAGAGCGGTCGGGCCGTTTAACGACGTGAAGTTACCGCTGCTCACGAGAACGTTCGTCTGGCACGGGCGTCCCAAGAAACTCGTGCACGTATCAGCAGCATCAGCACCGTTGGAGCCGTACAAAGATCCTTCAGTGGCCTTGTACATGGGCTGCTTCGTGTTGTTGAAGTAGTTGCCCTCGGCAAGCACGTAGGCGTTGACGCCGATCTCGAACGAGTGACCTGAGTTGTCACCCCAGTAGTTGTTGGCGACGTGCGCAACAACGTGGGCATCAGCGTTGCCGCCAATCTTGGGAGAACGACCCGAGGTTCCGTGCACGTAGTTGTTGAGCAGGCTGACCCCGGTGTTCTTGCCGTACAGCAGGAACGTCCAGTAGTGGTGGCCGTCGCAAGTGGCGGAGTAGTCGGTGTTTCCGTCGAAGTCCGAGTTGCTGATGGTCATGGTGGCGACGCCAGCCTTGTTGGTGACAACCATTTGGCGGCCGACATGGGACACCTTCACGTGGTCAAGCCAAATGTTGTTCAGCGTAGTCGTTCCCTTGTTGGAGCCTTGCATAAAAATAGCGTCACCGCCCCAGACCACGTGTCGGTTGAGCTCCGTGATGTGGATGTTCTGCAGGATAATGTTGTCACCGTTCAGAGTCATGCCCTTGCCCATGATGACTCCGCTCTTGCCGATACCACGGATAGTCTTGTTGCCCTTGACGTTCAGGCGCTTGAGAGCAGCGTTGTCGTACGTCAAGGTCACTTCCGTGCCGTTGGAGCAACCACCCGTGTTGTTCATGCCACCGGTCTGGATAATCACATCTTGACTCTTGAAGCCGTTGTTCTTGGCCATGCACTCGCGCGTGTAGTCCGGGCGGCATCCAACCTCAGTAGTCGTTCCCTCCGTGCCACGGAAGTCGAACGTTTGGTTAAGAACAATCACAAGCGGCTCCGTGTCATTCAGGTAGGAGATCAGCTCGTTGGTCGAGGTCGGGTACACGACGCTGCCGTTGCCTCCACCGATGGTTCCTGAACCAAGACCGGTGGGCTTGCCAACAGTGAAGGCGCTGGCATTCTTTAAGACGAGAGCTACCGCGGCAGCGAAAGCAAGCTGGATGCGTCCCATGCTGGAGCGTTGAAGAGGTCTTGAGGTCGGCGAGTGAGTTGCAGTGCTCGAGGCGAGGCGAATTTGTAAATGACCGCTGTCTAACGTCGGTGTGACAGGAGTATACCAGTGCTGTTTGAGGGGATGGAGAGCGCCTAAAGTTGTCGTAATGATGCCCGGACGGACGAGCTGTAGCCTTTAGTACGTTGAAGGACACCGGCGCTTTCGCATGTCAAATCCTAGATTTGCTTCCATTCTAGCGGCTGATTAATCCCGCGTGTGGTGGACGGCTGTTGAAAAGTGGTCAGCCGTGCTTTGTTGGAACACGCAGCCAGCCAATTGACCACGAACAGCATGCATTTTTAATTGCCAACTCTTCCGTATGATACGACGGAAGCATACGCAGTTAATCTGCGGTCGCTAGCCCTACGAAGACACTACAGCACGCGAGAGCATCGGTATGCGCATGTGTACACAGTAGTGTCCAGTCCCCGCGGTTCCTGGTTTTGAGTCCGTGACAGTCGGCTACGAGTCCACACGCTCCAGCGTAGGGAGGGCTCGCGTCCGATGTTTGAGCGTTCTCGAGCAACGTATCTGGTATATGTACCGTGGGCTGGCACTCCGTGAATCACGGCTGGTGGGTTGCTTCAGTTTGATGCATGTGTATCCACGTTTGCTCGTGTATGTACACGATTGCACGGGCGTTCGTAGCGGACATTGCATGCCTGAACCACCACGGATATTGTAAGTCTGTCGGCTGTTCGTCGAGAACGAGTGTGTCAACACAAGCAAACGAATCGTCAGCCGTCCTACACTGCGAACTCGTGACTCTACTGTGGCGGCCACAGAGCTTGTGCCGCCACCAATGCGCACGCAGTCCTCATGCACACTAAAGACCACCGCGACAATTGACGAGGCTCTAGCCGGAACGATTGGTCCTCATTACGCAGAAACAAGACGACCATCGACTAACGGGGCCGCGACCGCAAGAATGTGACCAATATTGCCGCGTTGTAGGATGTCGAGTTTGCGTATTTCAGGGCACGCTGCATCCCCCACGATGGTAAGCAACTCGACGTTTGATACGTAGAAGGTCAAGCTCCGCCCGATGAATAGTTTGCCTATGTCGTCCTCAAACGCAGGCATGTTGCCGCTGCGCTGATGGAACCTACTGTATGCACCTGTTTCAAACGGCTCGGTGATCGAGGACGGCGATTAAAAACTTGAACGAGGTTGTGCCTGTCGGCACAAAGAGATACTCACAGCCCGTTCAACGTACTTCAGTGACGCTTGTGGTAGCGACCGCACGAAGCCTGTGTGTGCCGTTCATCTCGGAGTCCGCCACCAGCGCACGATTTGCCAGCTCTACAAGAAAACAGCTGAGTGGGGCGTGAGTACGCACCATGCCGACTGAGTGACAATCGACCTTCATAGTTGATACGATGAACTAGTCGCACTTTCGTTGAAGGCGGATCTGGGATTTCGGCTGGCGCACATCCAAAGATAACGATAGAGCCCCTCTGCACACCGGTTTTGAACATTGGTTGTTCACTGACGGAAACGGCTGTGTGAACATGTACCAACAAATTGATCTCGTCCTCCTTTTCGTGGACCCTGGTCTGACTCAATGGGACGTCTTTAGTCAAAGTGGCTACCTCTGAATCGCAAGGAAGGCGTAAGTTTGGCACATGCGCTACATGGAGAGAAAATGGTTGACACCATCCGCTGCAGCTTGGCGTGGGCACACTGCTCCTCTCGAAGAACAAGTGAGCGGCTATCTCACAAAATCAACCCTCCGTAACGAAGACAGACTGAGGAATAGAAGTACTATTTACTACTGTACCAGCTGCAAGTTGTTGACCATTTCAGGCATATCCACTGAACTCGTTTCAGCTGGCTTTGCCATCACTTGAGATCAGCTGCTAACATGGAAACGAGCGCAGGATTTGAGCGCCGGGTCAGATCCCTCAGAACCCTCAGGATATATAAAATTAAAGATCCTGGCTACGATGTCGTCCGCAGATTAAGGCTACGGTAACACCACTACACCAGCACGACCCTCAACAGTGGTCTTGCTCCCAAACAACTAGCGTTAACAAACGGTCATTCTCAAATTTGCCTCGCCCTGAGCACAACACCCCATCTGCCGACCTCCAGACTACTTCGCTTTTTCATCATGGGGCGTATTCAGTTTGCTCTCGCTACGGCCTTGGCCCTCGTCGCCAAGAACGCTAGCGCTTTCACCATTGGCACTCCGTCCGGACTTGCTGCTGGAGCCACCGGTGGAGGCAACGGTACCGTCGTGTACCCGACCACGAACAGCGAGCTGGTCTCCTACCTGAACTCGTCGGAGCCGCTTGTGGTCGTGTTGAACAAGACCTTCGACTTCCGCGGGACGGAAGGCACGAAGACAGAGCCTGGTTGTCGCCCGCAGTACACTCGCGAGTGCATTGCTAAGAACAACGGATTCAAGAGCCAGGATGTGATCCTCCAGAGCGGTGGCATGACAAACACCGGAGGATGTGACAACGGCACGGAAGTGACGGTGACGTACGACAACGCGGCCCTGAAGCGCATGACCGTCAAGGGAGACAAGACCATTCGTGGTATCGGCAAGAGCGGTGTCATTATGGGCAAGGGTTTGACGCTTAACGGTCACAACATCATCATCCAGAACATCCACATCACGGAGCTCAACCACCACTTGGTCTGGGGTGGTGACGCCATTTACATCCAGGGTACCGACAAGAGCACAACAGCAATGAAGAACATTTGGCTCGACCACATCAAGATCTCCCGTGTCGGTCGTCAGTTCATCACGACGTACAAGGCGAGCACGGACTCCATGACCATCAGTAACTCGGACTTCGACGGAAACACGGACTACTCTGCCTCGTGCGACGGTCACCACTACTGGTCGTTCATTTTCTACGGTGAGACGCGTTTCAGTATGCTGAACAACTACATTCACGGAACCTCGGGCCGTTCTCCCAAGATCGGTGGCGACAGTGCCGCTAACGTCGTTGCGCACGTCGCGAACAACTGCTGGGGAAACAACACTGGCCACTCGTTCGAGATCGGCTCCAACGCGTGGGTTCTTGCTGAGGGTAACTACTTCACGAACACGAGAATGCCTCTGTACAACAAGGGTGAAGAAGGCGCTTTGTACGCTGCGGGCAGTGCGGACGAATGCACGAACTACTTGGGACGTGCATGCGAGGCCAACACCCTGGTGAACAGCGGTAACTTTTCGTCGCGTAATGGCGAGACTGCTCTTGAGACCGTCAAGTCGGTCCCTAGCTTTGTTGACTACACCCTTGAATCGACTGAGACTAGCAGTTCGCAGCAGCAGCAGACGACGACCCAGGCAAGCGGATCGGGGGACCAATCTCAGCAGGAGGTTCAGCAGTACACCCCTGGAACGGCAACGCCTTCGACAAAGACGAGTCAGTCTTCGATCCAGGCAAGTGATGTGGAGAGTGTGTGGGCCGAGACAATCAGCAACTTCGGCGTTGGCCAGATCAATTAAGTGGAAGATGTCGGTGGAAGCGACAGCAGTTGCAGACTCGATTGAATGAGTCCTGGCATAGTGCTGAACGTAATTGTCTTGAACTTTGTAGCGTATAAACCAATATACAGTTGATGGATACGATAAGAATCGTGGCGTGCAGTAGCATTAGAGTTAGTTTGGGTTCTGCTTACCTATCTGGAATAGTGATTAGACTCAGACGTCATTAGGATACCTAAGTGACACTAACGTATCTCACGGAAAACTAACAATAGTGATTAGAGACCATCACCTCAACATGGGGCACAGTAACGCCATAGACTACACCCTTATTATAAACTGGTAGTTTGGATTCGAATAGCGCCCCTGGACTCAAACCCCCAGAATGCACCTACATATTAGTTGTGTACAAACGCTAATCGACATGAACGCGCGTTAGAGCACCCAAATCTGTATCACACGGTTCAAAGGTCCGATGATAATAGTTCGTGGTGGGCTCAGTTTAGTAACAATTCGAGAGCTATTATTTTCGCCGCCACGGTGCGAAGTTCTGGCAGCGCGTATTAATAATAAAAATTATACACAACTCCCAGGCATGCCTCAATTTGCCTATAGTGGATGACGCTCAATGACCACAGTTGTCAGCTTAAGAACAATCACCTTTGGCACATGTAGCAGAGAGAAGAAATGCATTATTAATGATCCATCAACTGTATTTGTTACACGCTACAATATGCAAGACAACATGACTTCTATGGGCCGGCACGTATGTCGCTGCCACCACTCTTACCACTTCCACTTAATCCAGCTTTCCGACACCGAAGTTGCTGTTCGTCTGCTCCCACTCTTTCTCCAAGTCACTCGTTTGGACAGCCAACTTCCTGGAGTCACTCGATTGCTGCTTCGATCCACTCGTCTGAGAAGTCTGCTGCTGCTCCGACCCGTTGGTCTGCGAAGTCTGTTGCTGAGAGCCGCTCGCCTGAGTCGACTGCTGCTGCTGCGAACTGCTCGTCTGAGTGTCCGGCGTGTAGTCGACAAAAGTGGAGTAAGACTTGATCGTCTTGAGAGCAGTCTCGCCATTACGCGACGTGAAGCTGCCACTGTCCACCAGCGTGTTGGCCACACACGCGCGCCCCAGATAACTGCTACACTCATCGCCGCTGCTCGCGGCGTACAAAGCACCATCCGTACCAGTGTACAGAGGCATTTTCGTGTTGCTAAAGTAGTTGCCCTCAGCAAGAACCCACGCGTTGGAGCCGATCTCGAACGAGTGGCCAGTGTTGTTTCCCCAGAAGTTGTTCGCGACGTGCGCAACGACGTTAGCGGCACTGTCGCCACCGATCTTGGGAGAACGGCCCGAGGTTCCGTGAATGTAGTTGTTCAGCATACTGAAACGCGTCGTACCGTAGAAAATGAACGACCAGTAGTGGTGACCGTCGCACGAAGCAGAGTAATCCGTGTTTCCGTCGAAGTCCGAGTTACTGATGGTCATGGAGTCCGTGCTTGCCTTGTTGGTGGTGAGGAACTGACGGCCGACACGGGAGATCTTGATGTGGTCGAGCCAAATGTTCTTCATAGCCGACTGACCACTGTTCGTGCCCTGCATGTAGATGGCGTCACCACCCCAGACCAAGTGGTGGTTGAGCTCCGTGATGTGGATGTTCTGGACGATGATGTTGTCACCAGCGAGCGTCAAACCCTTGCCTTTGATCACTCCGCTCTTGCCGATACCACGAATGGTCTTGTCGCCCTGCACAGTCATGCGCTTCAGAGCGGCATTATCGTACGTCACCTTCACCTCGGTGCCGCCGGTGCAACCACCCGTGTTCGCCATTCCGCCGCTTTGAAGAATCACATCCTGACTCTTGAAGCCGTTGTTCTTGGCCATGCACTCGCGAGTGTAGTCCGGTCGACAACCCGTTTCGGTAGTCGTTCCCTCCGTCCCGCGGAAGTCGAAGGTCTTGTTCAGCACGACCACAAGCGGCTCAGTGGACGCGAGGTACTCCGCCAGCTCGCTGGTCGAGGTCGGGTACACGGTCTTACCGTTGGCGCCACCGGTGGCTCCCGCGGCCAGACCTGACGGCTTGCCGACGGTGAAGGCGCTTGCGTTTTGGGCAACGAGGGCCAATACGGCGACGAAAGCGAGCTGGATGCGAACCATGGTCAAGCAGTGAAGGAGACTTGGGGTCGGGTGCTGGGGTGTAGTGCTCGAGGCGAGGTAAATTGGAAAGTGGTCCTTTGAATTGGCAACAGACCGAAGCTTATGACTTCGTCCGATACTGCGTCGATGCATGTATTGTAGTTGTCTACAATTGACGAGCGCCTGCTTTCAAGAGTGCATATTAAAAGTGTATTAGTCAAGTTCTTGTGAGTCAAATCCCGAGGTTGTTTCAGTGTTAGAGGCTGAGGAGGCGAGTGAGCATTGGCACGGAGTGCTGACCGGGTTTCGCTTCAACTTTCGTGAGGGTACGACGACGGCATATGCCCTATCCGAAGAGTAAGGGCGTTACATGTATTGCTGGAGCTACATGTACGTACACAAGTACAGAGTCTTCACCGGATGTTGCACTAGAACGCACGCAACGTTTCCATATATATTGCTTCCTGCGGCAGAAAGTTGAGTGACTACTTTTATTCATTAATGAATCGCTGGGCAGGCTATCTACCACAAACTCTAGGCATCACCAGATCTCTGGCTCCTCTCTTACTCTCGCCGTCAGGCACTAATATCTATTGGTGTAACGTTGCCGTAGAACTCACACTGTGAACTATATCTTCGTGCCCGAAGAATGTTCGGCAATCTGCAGGGTGGTTGTTGCTCGTACCGTATCGAGTGTCACGTGTGAGCTCGTGTTGACGCTCGATTTGAAGATTGGATGCCAGCCACAGCTGACGATCAGCCGAAAGCAGCTGAAACGTGATCGTTGTATCAATTATGGAAGAACCACACGTGTTGACAGTCCAGATCATGAAGATTTTGTGCGGATAGCAACGCTGTTGGTTTTACATTTCGGGCTTGATTAAGGAGAGACAAGGTGCTTATCATACGCCTCACACCAAATACATACTGGCCCGATTCCCGCAGCATTTTTTTCCGACAATTTTTCCTCCTAAACCTCGCCTGTACAGATCGATGTGTGTGCATGCATTGGTCCAATGAACCGATTCCCGCAGCATTTTTCCGACAGATTTTCCGTCGAAACCTCGCCTGTATAGATCGCGTACAACCCATTGTTTGTGCAAATCGGCTCGATGGCCGATGTTACAGGCACTTTAGTGAAATCAAGTTTATTTGGGTTTAGACACGATTCTAGACAGCCTATAAATCTGTCGGAGAAGGGGAAATCTGTCGAGTTGGCGCAAGCAAAAAGTAAGCAAACGTGTCTGTAAGTGGCAGTTTTCTGTCCAAAGCAATAAACCCTGCCGAAATCAATGGCTTTTTAAATGCTCAAGACGTAACGAACTTCAAAGTTCGCCCTCTCGATCTGTGCTTGCTACCGTTGACGCAATTGTTCTCGATGAACAGCAGGGTAGTTGACTCACAAGAATCCAGACGGCTGTGCGATGGACGGATTGCTGCACCACAGGATCTATTATAGTATTTGGGGTAGTACCTCAGGTTTCATTAGAACCATGCAGAAACGTTTGCCCCTAAATCTACGCAGATCGAACTATAATAACGAGTCCTTGCTGGCATGCCGAGCATCCCAGAACAACAACTCCTAAGAGCATTGTGCGTGAAAACGCAGCTTATAATATATCATGGGGCATTCCAATGACTATGCTCCAAACTAGACCTCGAAAGCCTCAGCAGGGCCCATTGCAGCTTCCGTAATTACACGATCGCGGCGTTGCCTACCATCCGGCACGAACGAATACACCTCAAACTGCAGCCCATCGTATGCCACAGCAGAAAGCACGAACTGACTTTGTGGTTCGCGATTTGATTGAAGCAGCTGAGGAAATTTGTGGCCAACGCATTTGAGAGACCGCCGCATGTTCTGAATTGCCAATGCAGTATTGATATTGGGCAGAAGCTCTAGTTGCAAATGACCCTGGGTCTTCCGTATCTTGTTCGTCTGAATTCTTAGACCTATTTTCATATGAGTCAAATCTCTCCTAACTAACGCATGTGCTGCTCGCTTTTGGCCACACAGCTGGTGGGTCATGCAAGGGTACGGATCCGCTATTTTTTTAAGTCTGATTCTCTGATTCGAGACAATCAGGAGTTTTGTATAATACGAGGAAAATACTACGCGCAGCACTATGCCGCACACGTATTGATCTTTTCTTGCGGCTGGGCCAAACGTTTCATGGGTTAGAGAGCTTGTTCGGCTGAGGCTACTCGAAATAAGGCAATAGTTCGATTGGCCTACCAGTCCAAGACTCATTTGCCAGAATCGCAAGCAAAGGTTCGTCGATGTGGTAGATATCATAAATCGAAAGTTTACCGACCGTATGCCTGCAGGAAAAGTTGCCAAAAGAAACCCTTGGTTCTGGTTGCTCAGCTAGGAATTAGTATCCTCGCGGGCTAAGGTTTAGGACTATTACACAAATTCACGCCATCTACATGCCCACTGGATTTGAGATTTGGCAGTTGACGAGCAGCGAAAACTGAGGTCACCCTGACCGGTTTTCATAACCGATACCAAATATGAGAGAATGCATGAACAAAGTTGAACTGCTGGGTCTTGGAATTCGGATGGTACACATCCGAAGATACACTCACCTTTGCGGCCACCCGACTGGTCGACGACGGAGACCGTGTAACATCCGAAGCTCAAAAGCGGGTTGGGAGCCCGCCCGTGGTGTTGATAGACTGGATTGGTGCGCTGTACTGGAGCTGAGCGCATTGACTACCACTGACTGAAGCCGGAGATATACGTATCTGTGTTGGTAATGAGTACATTGAGCGTCCGAAGCCTGCCTTCCATTAAAAGAATCGGACTCACGAAGCTGTTGTTGGTTGTTGAGGAAAACTATACAGAATATGGCACGGTATGCTCAACAACTAGCCCACGAAGGCACGGGTCGTCCGCCCAAGATCGGAGGTGAGAGCTAGGTCAATCTGTCGCCAGCAACTAGGCCCCGACTTCGGTGCTGGAAAGCTGGATTAAGCCGCAGTGCATGCAGTGAAAGCGACAACAATAGACACGATTGAATGTCCTAGTGTTGTCAAAGACAACAACTTGCCTTGTGTGAAATCAAATACAATCGATAATCGTCGCTTGTAGAAGCTGGCAGTATGAACGGCGGCGGACTTAGAGAGCACAGTCCTCGGTTAAACGAAATTTGTGTCGAGCATTTGTTGCAATACCAGACTTGCTGCTTCGTTTCAACGATAAGCGCCACACACACTACACGTTCAATAGGCAAATTTCAAGTCAGTGCTTTAAGGTGCATGCTCAAACAACCGAGCAACGCCAGTCTACGTTGCCAAAAAAAAACTAAACACTTTCCTCTAGCATCTACTTGTCCGAGAAAATACCCTCGCTCGACTGTCCGAACTTACCATCGAAGAAAACCTCCGTGGGATCCAGTCGCACGGACGGCTTCTCCGGCTTGGCAGCCGGGTTCGGGTGGCCGAGTGCAATCACCACGGGCACACCGTAACGGTCCGGGATATCTAGTGCGTTCCTCACACGGATCTGGTCGAAGCCTTCCATAGGGCACGTCGCAAGTCCGTGCACTTGAGCGGCGTAGAGAAACGTAGCGGCGGCGAACGTCGTCTGCTTGAACGCCCACGCCTCCGTCGACACATTCGAGGGCGCGGGCTGCAGCGGCGACACGGCCGTAGCAATGGCCGCACGAAGCCCGCTCGCCACGACACCTTCTCCCGAGAAGAGCCGCACCACGTGCGGCATGTTGCCCACAAAGTCCGCGGGGGCGCCATTGTCATGTGCCAGCTTCTGCAGACGCAACACGCGCTTGCTGGGCTCTAAGAGGTCACACAAAACACAGCACCACTTCATTAGTCTCTGCTGCGCTGTGCCCTTGCTGTCCAACGTACCACAATCAGCAGCAAAAACAGCCACCACGGGGGCTTCCGTGACCTTGCGGGCGTTGCTGTCCATCATGGCTTCCGCCAGCTTCTCGCGGTCCTTCTGCTCGCGCACCAGCACGCAGGCGTACGGCTGCGTGTTGAAGCCCGTGGGTGCGCGCTGGGCGAGCAGCAGTAGCGTCAGTACCTTTTGTATTGTAAAAATGCAATTGCAGAGCTGTCGTGCACCAGTGTGAGCTTGAGGATCTCCTTGAGCGTCTTGTCCGGCACGGCGTCCGGCAGGAAGGCCTTGCACGCGTAGCGCTCCTCGATGGCGGCGCCCAGCGTCTTCTGGGCGCTGCTAAGTGCGCGGGTCTGGGTGACGGCGGGGCGCAGCAGGCCGGCGGTTGCCGTGCGCAGGAGTCGGGGCGAGGAACGCAGTGCCATGATTGAAGAGAGCTGGGAAGTGAGGCTCGTCGTCTCGGGTATTTTACAACAATTGGGGACCCCTCTTCTGGGATATGCCTCTTGGGGAACCCTCAGAGATTGCCTTGACATGGTAAACAAGACCTTCAACGCAGACTGGCAGTCTTTGGAACGGGGCGTTTCCATTTGCAGCGCAAAGAGGTACATGTACATGTACATGTATTACTGTAACGCTAGCGATGGTTCACGCAAAAGGGATGAACTTGCGCGGTTGTTTCGGGGCGATCCGACAGCTTGCCCTTGGCTCTCCATTTCACCGCTTCGCCAAGCAAAGTCGCCTCAATTACAAAACTCTGTTGCAGGCTACAGTTTGCAGCATCTCAGGCTGTTGCCCACTAACACGGGCACGGTGAATCCGTGATGCACTCCAAGCACCCGTGCCACTTCTCCTGCAGCTCGTCCGCCTAAGCAAGGGTAACAATTGTCGTCTGGATGTACAGTAGCTGCCTAACAACCGCTGCAAACCCTTCCACTCTGCGTGACCGTCATTGCTGTGAAAACGCATCATCCCCGTGCTCCATCGTAGAGTCTATGAGGTCCTCTATGAGCTCGTGTCAGTATTGATATTACGAGTTGTGCACGGAGATAACGTGTCCAGATTTCCATGATTGCGTACCGTTTCCTCGGACAAAGGTTCTTGACATTTTGCCACCGATAATTATCCGATACTTGGATGGTCTGAGACTCTTGACATCAGCACATAGCCATTCTCGGAAGGCCTTGTTTCGTGCTTGGGTTTCCAGGACGTGCATCAGTTTACGATTCCGGCGCACGTACGGCGAGGTAGAGAGAACCCTGCACAGCACTGTCGATTCTCCATGCATACGCAGCCACACTGAAGTTTCGTAGCGACTGACGCAGCAATTCGAGTCGAGTCGCTTTGCCTATTCACGGGTCCATGATTACGGAAACACCTTGAGGTATCTTCTGGGCGGGGTCATGAGCAGGGCGGGCAGGGCAGCTTGGAATAGTGCATGTCACTTTTGAATTGACCGTTCATTCATCACAATCAACCAAGATGGCCGAGCAACTGGGAGCCGCGATCCGCGAGCGCTACGCCTGCAAGGCGTTCCTTTCTGAGCCCGTACCGGAGCAGACGCTCCGGGAAATTCTGGAGCTGACGCTGGTGAGCTTTACCAGATAGAAAGGAAATCGTCGTGGCCGTTGACGTGCTCACTCGATGTGTTTGATGTCATTGCAGCGAGCCCCGACGGGATTCAACACGCAGTCGTATCAAGTCATTCTGATGCGTACGCAGGAGGACCGCGAGAAGCTGGCGAGTGCCATGATGGACGCGAATGCCCGCAAGGTGAAGGAAGCCCCCGTCGTGGCTGTCTTCGTAGCGGATTGCGGTAAGTTGTGCACTCGCGATGTTGAGTTGGAAGCGCTGACGTGTTCGATGTTACGTGTTCTGCAGAGCCCAGCAAGAACGTGGAGCGCATGCAGCAGCTGAACCGCGACAATGGCGCTCCGGACGCCTTCGTGAACAACATCCCGCCTCTTGTCGAGCTGTTCTCGGGCGAGCACGACCCCAACGTGTCGACTGAGGCGTGGGCGTACAAGCAAACGACCTTCGCGGCTGCCACCTTCCTGTACGCGGCGAAAGTACACGGGCTCGACACATGCCCGATGGAGGGGATGAACCAGGCCGACCTCAAGAAGGTGCTGAACATCCCCGCCGACCGCTACAGCGTCCCTGTGGTGGTGGCGCTGGGCCACGGGAACCCCGACGCCAAGCCTGCCAAGCTGTCGGTACGCTTCCAGCCCACGGAGATTTTCTTCGAGGGACAGTTCGGCCAGCCGATCGAGAAGCTGTTCGCTGGGAATTAGAAGAGCGTTGTCTTGGCTGTCTTGACTAAAAGCGCTTGGCACACGAATATACCTTGAAACCGAGAGCTGTGCGTATGATCAACCGTTCGTGGCCATCCGAAGGAAATGCACGCTGGCATATTGCCTGGAAAGCAAGGCATGCAAGCTGCCACAGGTACAAGACACTTTTAAACTGGATTGCAAAAGAATTCAAGCATGTACCCGTGAGCTCAAACAACAAGCATCAAAGCTTTCGCTTCAACAAGCCCTTTTTCTAAAATTTACATTTTTGGAATAATCTAGATTATTCCCGAAGTTTTTGCTTTCAGCCAAGCCATTCAACGTCAGTCCGACACAAGGCAAATCACTGACAAGTACGCACTCGCAAGTTGCAACAACCATGGCAGACCAGGCTAAGTGGCAGGCGCTGATGAAGTGGACCATGAAGCAGACGGACGGCACGACGCCGATGGAAGCCACACCCATCTCCGAGGACAAGCGCCGCTTCTTGGAGATGGTCATGAACGAGGGCGTGATCGATGAGAACGAGCGCGTCAAGGACATTCTGCGCATCCTCGAGGGCGAAGACCCGCGGCTCGTGTTCGCCGCCGAAGACGGCACCATCGCGGACGAGGGCAACGAGCCGTCTCCCGAGGAGCTCGCGCAGTACAAAGACACGCTGCTGGACGAGCTGCTGACGCGTATCGACCAGGTGGACAACGCGCAGAACTTTGTCAAGATGGGCGGCCTGCGCGTCCTGACCAACGTCATGCAAAAGTACGCGCAGGCTTCGTCCCGCGCATTGGCTGCAGAGGTCTGCTCCGTCGTGGTCCAGAACAACCCATTCTGCCAAGACGCGGCGGTGGAGGCGGGTCTGCTGGAGGTGCTGTGCACGTTGGCGCGCGAGGACGAGGACACCACGTGCCGCGTGAAGGCGCTGCTGGGCATCTCGTGTTTGGTTCGTCACCACGCTGCGGCGGAGGCGAGGCTCCTGGGGGACAGCTGCAAGGGACTCGAACTCCTGCGCCAGAACTTGGCAGGCGCCACGGATATCCGACTGCAGCGCAAGTCGCTGTTCTTTCTGCGGTATCTGATCCGCAACGCTCGCTCGACGGCGGACCAGGTGCTCGAAGCCGATTTCTTCATCCAAGCAACAGCGGCGTTCATCACCCACGAGGACGTCGACTTGTGCGAGAGCGCGGTGGAGGGACTCGCGGAGTTCGCCATGATCGGCCCCAAGTTTATGGCCGCTTGCAAGAGGCCCGAGTTTGAGCTGGTCGCCAAGTGCAACCAGCGCATCAAACAGATTGACGCACTAGATGGAGAGGACAAGGAGTTCGCACAGGAGACCAAGACCCGGGTGGAATACCTCAAGAAGGTGCTGACCGTCTAAGTAGTCGACAATAGATAGATAAATTTGAACACGCTTTTCCGGCGATCCCTTGGACATTAGCTTCTTCAAAGGTGTCTAGCAATGTCACTTCTTGGGGGTTTTGAAATAGGTGCGTTGCAGCTTCTGGGCGACGTAGACGATCGATTTCACGCCGCCAGCAGTGGCAATGCCCTTAATACTTTGCGACCGGCTTGACCGGAACACGATCGTCGCGATGACGCGCTGCAATTGCTTTTTAGTGACAGCTTGGTGATCAATCGCCTGTGATTTGGTGGCAAGACGATGAAGCACATTGGTCGGCAGAGCCTCCACGATGGTTTGCCTGGTCTTGAGGTCGTTGCTATTGGCGAGCAGCATGTCACCGTCGGAGAGCGAGCGAGACATAAACGGCGAGTTCTGTCGTGGAAATACATTGCATCACCGATTCATCAGCCATGCACCGAAGGCAGCACCATCAAAACGTGAAGTTTGTTTACCTGAATTTTGCGTTGGTAGAGCTCCCGGAATGACTTAAGGTTGCCGTCCACAATATTGCGCACCTTCTTCGGGTTTTCACCGAACGTCATTCGGAAGTCTCCCAGGTACGAGATACCTGCGATCTTCTACTCAGTGACAATTGACAAGCAATGAGAGTTAGTCTTCCTTTCGCAACTGACCGCAGCTTTCACCTACCATGTACAGATCCTGCTCCGTAAATTTCTCCGGCAAACAAAGCAGTGCATAGTTCAGTGCATGGCTCAGATTCGTCGCGCTGGCTACCTGGATGTCTTCACTCGTAGAAAGGATGCTAACCTGTAGCAAAGACAAAAAATGAGTCTCCGTTGACTGTCATCAGCCACATACCAACCAACGTACGGGCTTGTGCATTCTGCCGCTCAGATACAGCGTCTTCCAGGTGAGTAGATCCTCACACAGCGTCTTGGTACTCACGACGCCGTACTTGATGAGTCGCGTCCCGAGTAACTTGCCCGTGAGAGGAACCTGCCATTCTCAATCAGTCTCTCTGATTGCTACCACTTGCAACATATTTATATTTTACCAGTGTATTATAGTAGACGCCGGCGCCAAAGTTCTCCTGGAAGGCGGCGATGTTGGCGGCGCCCAGATACTTGAGCACCGAGTAGTGCTGCGGGTTGCGTGCAATGTTGAGCTCGTGCCAAGCCTGCGGGTCGTCCACTGCGAAGACCAGGTCTACCATGCTGCCACTGGCGTCGTGGTTCTTCTGCTGAAACACGCCCGATCCGTATGCCATGGTGAAGGCTACGCGAGGGAACGTGGCGTCCAGCGCCTGCGTCAGCGCCGCCGCCAAGCTCGTCGCCATGCTCGCCTGCCGTTGATTGCCAACAAGGATGTAAACCACCGCAATCAGCAACATACGTGTATACCACATAATTACTCATTATAAAGCATATACTTGTGTGGATCACACTACTGAAACCTGCTATATGGGATAGTGCACCACTTCAACTATTTAAAGCTGGTTGACTGGCAAAATGCTGCGGCGGGCGATGCGAGCTGCGCTGGTCGTGATATGCACCTTGGTTGGAATTGCTGCGAGTGTGAGTGTGCCTGCGACAACGTGCTCTATCACTGCTGCAAGTGTTTCGAACTACGCTGCATCGACTTCAACTGCTGCTGCGGTGGTCGAGAAAGAGGACTGCAGTGTGGACGTCGTCAGAGTGGCGACAGACAGCGATGGAACGACGCAGCTGGATTTGAGCAGTAGAGAGATCGTCTATGTGAAGAGCTTGCCATCCGTCATGAAGCTGTACGTCGTGTTGCTGTTGCTGCCGCGGTGCTGTTCATGCAACTCACAGCTTTGCGTTTGCTGGTGCTGAAGTTACCTCAACAACAACAGCATTGCGAATTTGGGAAACGCTTCGATCCCGTCTGCCGTTCAGACACTGTACGTTTGCGTGGCGTATATTTTCTTTTCCTACTTGTGTACTGAACAGACTTGGATGCATCCAATTGATGGCGTGCAGGGACCTATCGATAAACGTGTTTACTTCATTGCAAAACTTTACCTTCCCGAATAACCTCGTTAGATTGTAAGTGGTGCTGCCAAGTAGATGTATAGCGTCGATTGACTGGTTCTCTTCTGCTTTTGCAGCTACGCGTCAAATGGCGAGTTGGCGAGCCTGCGCAATGTATCGTTCCCAAGCACGGTATCGACGCTCAACTTCTCAAATAACCCGATCACGTACGTTGGCGGAGTCGTCTTCCCGAGCTCGCTGAAGGTTTTGTCCATCACGTCGACTGGGAAGCTCGCAGAGTTCGAGGTTCGGCAGACGGACGCCACACTGTTCGCGAGTCTGCAGACATTCAACGTGTCCAAGACGACAAGTCTCACGTGCTCCGACGGTGACGCCGTGTATCGTTACGTACAGGACACGCTGCTGTGCGTGCTAGCGGACGACGCCTTCAACAGCAAGTACGGCGTAGGGGAGACCAGTGCGAGTGGTTCCGCAGACGTAGCCGCAATCACAATCGCCCCAGAATTAGCGGAAGCCAGCAGCTCTCGCCGCTCGAAGTTCTTGCTGTTCGCGGCCGTCTCGCTGTCGCTGGCCTTCGCGGGGCTCATGGGCATGCTCGCCCCTCGAACGCTGTATGAGCGCTACCAGAAGAAGAAGTACCTGAACCTCCGCAAGAAAAGGCAGCTGCAACAACTGCAGGTAGTCAAGCCCACGGTTCTGCAGCTTCCCAACGACCCCAATGCAACGTACTGGGACCTCTAGGTTAACTTGTAAACTACAAGTTGCCTTTCTCACACGTCACACGTTGTTCGTCGCACGATCGCGTCGTACTTAGCTCGAACCCACGGTACGCCCACTTTGATACGTGGCAGCAGCTCCAATTCCCCCTCGACTTTGGATCGACCTCCTCATAATCGAACCGAGACACAAGACAGAAAACAATGGTGCGCGCTTTAGGACTCCCTGCTGTCTATAGGCCCCGCGACTGACTCGTTCTCGTTCTTTGCAGGCTGTGGGCACGAACGGAGCTTTGACAGGCAAGAAGCCCGCCCCGACGGCGTCAGCGGAAGGCGCGGCGGCCAGCGGCCTGCGCAAGTGAGTGGCAAAGTAGCAGTTCACGCCCTTCATAGTTTATACTAACGTTCGTGGTTTGTTTACTTTGATGTGCTTCTTTCTAGCCGGCGTCCGGTGGCGGCGGCACGCTCGGGACAGAACACGGGCCGCGGCATGGGTGGCAGCTCGGCCGGTATCCTGCGCTTCTACACGGACGACTCGCCGGGCCTGAAGATCGGTCCCACGACGGTGCTGGTGAGCTGCCTCCTATTTGTGGGCTTCGTGGTGCTGCTGCACGTGTGGGGCAAGTTCCGCGGGTAGAGCGGCGACTCCATAGACAACAGGACAGCAGATCACATACCCGACGCCGACCACGAGCTATGAGCAGTCGAGTTCCTCTTTGGACCAAGCAGGAAAGACAGCGGCGTACGGTGTAGCAGTTTTTTTAGTATAGGAGCTTGCGCCCATTCCTGTGAGCGGTTAACCAGAAGCAACAAGGACGAGGATGCAAGCCTGCAGTTGCTGGGAGTGGATGAGTGTCGTATGTCTAGTGAGAAGTACAAGATGGAGAAGCTGGTGGAGTGAGGGCAAACACAAAAGCTCTAGGGTCTATAATAGGTGGGCTGGGCCTTATGGAGGACACGCGACTGCAGCACGACTGCGATTTCGTGGCTCGTCCGATAGGTCACGCGTTCCTCCAAGTGGTAAGTGGCTGACGACTTTTCTTACTCCTCGGCGATGGAGCGTTTGCGCTTCTTCTTCTGCTTGTCCTTGGGACTCTTGCTCTTTCCCTTGCTCTTCTTGGTCTTCTTTGCTGCCTCGTCGTGCTCGGGCATGAGCTCGTCTTCGCCTTCTACCGGCGTCTTCTTGTCCGTCTTGGCACCGTTAGTAGCCACGAACGGGATACCGGCAGCCTCGGATACCTGCTTCACCATTCCCTTGACGACCGGCGACTTTGACTCCACGGCCTGCACAGCCGTCACGACTGCGCGGACATCGGCCTCCGTGGCCTTCTTGTCCTCTGACGCGTGCCAGAACTTGACAAGCTGCAGCGCGAACATCATCACGACCTTCATACGCTTCGCCTTCAGCTGCTGCACATTCTGGGGGGCGAGTTGCCGTACAAGTGCCGTCTTCAGCGACTTCTGAACACGCTTGAAGGCGCTACGCTGAGCCGCAGACAGCTCACCACTCTGCTGCAGCTTGCTGGCGCCGCGAAGAAGCACCGTCAGCAGGCGGAACACCTCGCACTTGGAAAACTCGTCGATGGCTGCACGCACCTCCGATTCGTCGGCGGTCTCCTTCTCCGTCGCCGCGGCGACAGCGGTAAGAGGCTCGAGCAGCACACGAGCGCCAACAGCGGGGGACTTGGTCAACAGCTCCTCGAACGATGCACGCGGGAAGCGAGAGTGCTTCTTTGTGAAAGCATCCAGAACGGACGCGCGCATGATCTTCTGCACTTCCTCCCCAGCAGAAGCCTCGCTGGTGCAGATCACACGGACAAGGTACACAACAGCGGTAGACGCAACCTTGCCGGCGCGGTCCTTCTCCAAAGCCGTTGTGTGCACAAGCTCGACAATCTGGCGAAGAGCATCGAGTGCTTCGGTCTGAGCAGCCTCGCCAGACGGAATCTTGTCCTTGGCACGGAGCACCTTGTGAAGAAGCACAGCCTGCAGGCGATCCCGAAGCACAAGCTTCTCCACATCCGCGTTCTGCACGCGAGCAAGGACACGGAACAGCGGGGCAACCAGCGACAACACCAAGGCGTTGTGCTTAGCCGTCGCAGCCTCGGTCTGCTCAGGGCGCTGCGAAACAAACACCTGAAGCAGGTCCAAAACGCGCAGCTGGAAGTGCATGGTCTGCAGACGAGAACGCTTGAGATCCTTCTTGCGCTGCGAGCGGTGCTTCACCTGTCCGACGATAGCAGCAAGCGCCAGATCCTCCTGGTGCAGCGCCAACAGCTTCTTGTCATTGCGGAGGGCATCGGACACAGCGTTCGCCGACGACAGCATCACCTCCTCCTCCTCTTCGTCTTCATCCTCATCATCGTTTTCTTCTTCGTCCTCACCATGCGTCACTGGGGAAAACTCATCGTCCTCCTCGTCCCCGGCAGCAGCCTCACCATCAGGCGCAGGCTGCAGCACGTTCACCATCGTTGTAAGACAGTCACCGTTGAGCAGCGGCAGCAGCGAACGGAAGACCTGTGCCACGATTTCACGCAGCGCGCTCGAGTCTTGCGACAGCAGACTCAGCAACAAGTCCGTAAGCACCACCACCGATTCCTCCTCACTCTCCTCGGACTCCTTCTTTTTGCTCTTCTTGCTCTTCTTCTTTGTAGGTGTAGCCTTCTGCTCACGCGCAACAAGCTGAGTGTAACACTTGTCTAGATCAGCAGCCACCACAGTGGCGTCCTCGCGCTGATCGTCATCCAAAAGCTGGAGTCCAGCGCTCATGAACAGCAGAAGGAACGTCTCGCTCAGAGGCCGGTGCGTCGCAGACTTCTTCGCGTTCTCCTCCTCGTCTTCAGCCTCCTTGTGGCGCAGGGCGTCAACATGGCCAACCAACGCAGTAAACTGCTTCGTGACCTCCTCGCTCAAGGGCTCACTCAGCACAGCAACAGTGCTGTCCGTCTGCATTTCCTGAGCAATCGAGAAAATGCGGCTCAGCACGCTAGCGCTGGCACGCGCGCCATCAGCACCCGAGAGACCCAGGCTCAACAGTGAAAACAGACGTGTCTTGGTGTAGTTCGAAACGTTTTCCGTGAGGGCAGGCGTGGCTGAGGCCGCCTCCTGCACGACCTCATCATCTGCAGACTTGCTGCTCTTCTTGGCCTTCTTGTTCTTCTTGCTCTTCTTGGACGGAGTGGATTCAGCTTCGCCGGACGGCGTGAAGAACGAGTGGAACACGAGGAAGCGCAGCACGTCGTCCTGCAGCTTCTTCGTTTCACCGCTCGCCTCGTTCTTGGCGCTCAGCTGCTCTGTAAGAGCGGTCACCATAGTCTCCACAGCCCACACGCGAGCGCGGTCTGTGCGTCGCTTAATCGACTCTTCACGCTCCTTCTTCTCCTCGAGCTCCACGAGTGCTGCATAGCCACCAGCACTCAGTTTCTGCTTTTTCTTGGGCTTTTCCTCCTCTTCTTCGTCGTCGCTATCAGCGGAAGCAGCCGTCACCAGAATGGAAAGAGGCGACGCGAACTGCTTGCGGAAGAAGTGGAAAAACTCAGCAGGCGCACACGCCGCGAAAGACTTGAGGCAGTGACGCGCAGCTTCGTGCAGATAGTTTCTCTTGGCAACAGCGTTGTTGTATAGGCACTTGACAAAGCGCGGTGTGAGGATAGCTCGCAGCACGGGCGCAGGCAGCTTGGGCGCGACGAGCTCGAACAACTTCAACGCCAAACCCTGGCGTTCGTGGCTTGTAGGGGCGCTGTCGTCCGCGTTGTTGCCACCGACAAGTGAGTTCTCCACCAGCACCGTCCAGCTCTCCTGGAACAGCTCGCCATCAAGCTTGGCCGACGCATCTTCTGTCGGGTTGAGCACGTAGCCAAACACTCCAAACCAAGCCGAGTGTACACGCGGGTAGCATCCCGACGATCCCCGCAGTGGACGCGCCAGCAGGTGTACATTGTGGCGCTGCAGTGCGTTAACCGCCGCAAAGTTCGCCGGCAGCTGCTTCATCTGTTCTTCATCTTGGTCGATGCCCGTGGCATGCAGGTATCGCTGCACACCAACGGCGAGCAGCACCTGGTCGGCGTTCCAGGCCTCCACACCTTCTTCCTCGCTACCCTTGGAGGGCTGGATCTTCAGGCAATTGTGAATAGGAGCAGCCACTTCCGTCAAGAATTGATCCGCCGGCACATCCGCCAGCAGCGTTAGCGCCGCTTCGTAGCACGTCTCGCGGAACCACCGCTTGAACGCGGCCATCTCCAGCAGCTCCTTGACCACGGCCACCAGCAGCGGCAGGTCCGCAGCGAGTCTGCCAGAGCGGTGCAGTGCCAAGAGGCCGAAAAGGCGGCCGAACATGTGCTCGCGCTGCTCCATGGGCTTCATGGACGAGTGCACCTCCATGGCATCACGCAGCAACTCGTGCGTGCTCTGCAGCGCCAACTGCGTGGGGAAGGCGACCAAGAGACCGCTCAGCGCTGTGCTGAATCCTTGGCGAGCGGCGTCGCGCGACGAGGCCAAGCCGCGCACCAGACGCTTGAGCGTGTACTGCACCTCGGCATCAGCCTTAGCGCTGCTCTGCAAGTGCGCGAGCAACTGAGCTGCCGCCTGCGTGCGCACATCGCGGTCGCTCTCGGCCAGCGTCCAGAACAGCTTGAGGAAGTCGCCCTTCTGCGGAGACGCCGGCGGCGTCGGCTCCTTCTTGGCGCCCATGACTACAGAGCAATTGTGACCAGGGTCGCTATTGCGGCTGCTCACCTTGACTGGTGGACGCCGATCGACCTGGGAAACTTGATACGGATATGTAGTGCTGAAGGGATTGTGGAGATGGCTACACTCTGATAGTCGTTGACGTTGCCGTTTGACGTGGGTGTTGTATGCACTGCATTACTAGTATGCATTGTTGAGACTAGCGGGCACGCATTAGGACGAGGCGGCGGCCGACTCGAGCGCCTTGATCAAGTCGTCTACTCGCGCGGCGTTCACCTTGAGCAAGAACTGCGTCAGCTCGCCGCCCTCCACCTGCAGCGCCAGCGTCACGCCCGTTTTCTTGCCCTTGGCCTCATGCGGATGCACCACCATGCCCTTGTACAGCGCCGAGTTGAGCACAATCTTGCCGATCTCGTTACGGACCAGAATCCGCGCGCTCTTGGTCTGCTTGTTGACCAGCACCTTGAGCGGGTGCACGCCCTTGTCCGCCCAGCGCTTCTCGTCCTTCTTGAACTCGAAGATCTTGGCCTTGTCGGCGTCGAACGTGCAGTCGTCGTCGGGAGAGTCACTCTGCATTGGGAAGGCAAAGCGTACGATGTTAGATTCAGTTGCAACAAGATAGCAATGACTCGGCACACGAACCTTGATAATCACAGTAGCTTCCTCGCGTCCGATGGTCTCTTCATCTTCGTCCTGGGCTGAAGCGCCGGTAGTCGAGGCAGAAGTCGAAGCGGGAGTAGTGCTGCTCAGGTTGCCAAATGAGAAGCCGCCAGTGGTAGGGGTGGATGAAGCTGCAGGTGCTGCTGGCTTGGGCAGAGCTCCGAAGGAGAACGCAGGCATGACCTTCTCCCCAGCATCCGAAGACTTGGCGGAGAAAAGCGAGTTGCTGCTACCACCGAAAGAAAAGCCTCCAGCACTAGACTTTGCTGGCTCGTCAGCGTTTTTAGCGGCAGTGTTGGCGCCACCGAACGAAAACCCACCGCTAGCGGGAGCCTTCGCCAACTCGTCGTCTTTTTTCTTAGTCGCAGCGCTGCTGCTACCAAACGCGAAAGACGAACTCGACGGAGCAGAAGCGGGAGCTGGGGCCGCGCTGAACGAGAACGGAGCAGGAGCCGCACGCTTGGACTCGTTGATAGCAACCGGCTTGGTGGACACGTGCTTGGTGGCAATCTCACTCGCGTACTTCAAATAGTCCTACAAAAGTCGTCAACACCGCACTCAGTCTTCACCGTTTCCTCATCAACAACCCCATCAATTATTACACACCTGAACTGCCGCCACCCAGCTCGCGCTCGGGTTCTTCTGCGACTGGCCGTTCACGAAAGCCAGGAAGCCCTTGTTGAGTGCCTCCATGGCCTCCTGGTACGAACCCGAGGCCGACACATTCGAGCTGCTGCTAGCCACACTATGATTCTCAGCTGTCAGGTTACCAGCACCCGTAAGACCCGAAAAGCCAGCGAACGGGTTGGAGCTCGCGGGCTTGGCCGCCGTCAGACCCTGAGCAGCAAAACATCATCAAATTAGTGGAACCCCGCAGTGAACCCCGTAGCGTAAACGGGTTAAACGGACCTGGAACCCTCCGAATGGGTTGCTCTTGGCCTCGTCATCTGCTGCCTCCGCCGCCTTGGGCTTGGCCGCCACTGGCGGACGGTTCCCGACCCGCGCCTTGACGATTTTGCGCTTGCGGATGGAGTCCTCGCTGGCGCGCTGGAAGCCGATCTCGAACGAGTCGGCGCTCACGTCGTCGTCTGCGGCCTCGTACTCCTCGCGGCGCATCTGGCCGTTCTCATTGCGGCGCTTCGCCATGTTCGCCTTGCCTGGTTCGAAAGTGTCGGATTAGCGGAGCCTGCCGTTTTTGACCAGTTGGTGATGGCATCCGCCGACTCAGCCATCGGATCAGATCTGATACCTCCGCTTAGATCTGAGGCAAGCGTATCCCGCAAAATCCACCGGAGCTATATTGACAACCCCTGCTAGTACGTGTACCGCTATCTGCTTAGAAATACGACTTGATTTTAGCCGCGATATCGTCGACGCGCGCCGCCTGCGTGAAGAAGTCGAGGAACTCGCCATCCGGGCCGACAAGGTACATGACGATGGAGTGGTCCACCAGGTAGTCGTCGTCGTCGTCGTCGTTCTCGTCCGCCTTGGAGAAGTACACGCGGTAGGCCTTGCTGATATCCGCCACTTGGTCGCGAGTACCCGTGAGCATCTTGAACTTGGGGTGGAAGTCGGCCTTGTACGCCTGCATTTGCGCAACAGTATCGCGCTTGGGGTCCACTGTCACAAACAGCGGCACCACCTCCGGGCAGTCTTCCTTCTCTAGCTTATCCAGCACGTCGCCGATGCGCACGAGCTCGTTGGGGCAAATGTCCGGGCAGTGCGTGAAGCCAAAGTACAACAGCGAGTACTTGCCACGGAACGACGCGTCCGTCACCGCGCGTCTCGTGTCACAGTCCACCAGAGTCCACGGACCACCCAGCAGCGGCTTGCCCACCGACGTGACCTTGGACGTGGCTACCGGTAGCAACAACAGTAACAACAGCAGCAATTAGCCTCCAGTTCTTGGAGCATCCAGCAGTATACCGCCGTACACTGCGTCTGCAGACGGTCCTTCTCTGAGTAGTAATAGTACACGACGCCGCCGCCCAAGACGCCGGCCAGTGCCAAACCGCTCCAACTAACAGGCTGGCAATGCAGAGAGCGATAGAGCCAACACGTCAGCAATAGTCTAGTGCGTATCAATCTGCAACGATCCTGCCGGCTGCAGCTCTCCTCCTCACCCCAAACTTCTCAGCGCGTTTGACCGGCGACGGTGCGTCGGAGAACATGCGGCGCGTCATCTTGGCCCCGTTCGTCTGGCCGCGGCGCAGCGCCTTCATCGCCAGCATCGCTCGGCTCGCCATCGTCTTCCAGCCGCACACTTGCAATTGCGCGTCTGCTATGCAACACTGGTATCTCGTCTTTCACTGGTCAAAAAGATGCTATATTTAGCATCCCTTCAGCGAATCACCGACTGGCGAAGGGGGATCATTATAATATCGGATCCCGATGGCGGACGACGGCCGGCTCATGGCGCGCTATGTGCGGCCCATCTACGACGCCATCGACGGACGCCAGTACAAGGCGGCCATCAAGCTGGCGCAGCACAAGCGCGTGGCCCATCTGGACATCGTGCAGGTGCTCAAGGCGCACTGTCTGGAGCGCACGGGCCGCGTGGAGGAGGCGTTGGACATCTGCCGTCGCGTTCAGCTAAAGCAGCCCACGGATGACACGTTGCTCAACACCATGAACCTGGTCTTCAAGCTGGGTGGCTGCGAGCACGAGATGCTGCCCACATTCGAGCATGCGTGCGCCGTGAGCAGCCCGCCCGACGAGGACCTGTTCCAGTCGCTCTTTGTGGCCTACGCGCGACGTGGCGCCTTCCTCAAGCAACAGCAGACGGCACTCAAGATGTTCAAGGCCTTCGGCAACATTAAGTACGTGTGCTGGGCCGCGCTCAGCATGATGCTGCAGGTGGAACACGGCGGTACACCCGCGCGCATGCTTGCGCTGGCCGAGAAGATGCTGCTCAAGACGCTAAGAGGGACCGGCTCGGACGACGGAGAGGCGCTGCAATTGACGGTGCTCATCATGCAGCTGCAGAGCAACCACCAGGGCGCGCTCGAGGCCTTTGACGAGTTTGTCAAGGTGGATGATGGCAAGAAGGACAAGAAGAAGGTCAAGCTGGGACGCGCTGCGGAGGGTGAAGGCGCGTACGACGAGGAGATTGAGCTCGGACCGATGCAGGCCATTGACAGGTTGTCGCTGGAGGCCACACTCGCCAAGAACGTGGCCAACTGGACACGCTGTGCTGCCGTGAATCGCAAGCTTTTGGAGGAGTTCAACGCCGATGACTGGACATTTTTGAAGGAGTACATTGCCGCTCGATTCGAAGAAACGTCGGACCGCACGGCCAAGGAGCTCCAGGTGCTTGGTAAAGAGATTACGGGTTTTCTGAAGGGGCTGCAGTCTCGTCCTGGCAACGAACGTATCCGAGGGCCTGCTCTCGCTCTGATTCACGTCAGCAGCGAGATTCTGCGTCGCTTGCAGTCGGGAGATGGGGCTGTAGCGCAGGTGGAGGTTGAGCTGCAAGCACTCATTGTCGCCTACGCGGATCGATTTTACTCCAAAGCGTGCTGTTTTACCGACTTGAAGCAGTACTTTACTCTCTACCTCAAGGAGAGCACTTTGGTGTCTGCATCCGCCAAATCCAATTTGGTCCAGCACTTTTGCAAGCTGTCAGAAGAAGCTGCAAAGCTGCTCAAAAACTACCCCACCGGTGACGACGTTGATGGAAAAGAACGCAAAGAAGGACAAGGCAACTTGAGCAAGCGGCTGCTCGCGCTCAAGACGCTTCGCTTCCTAGGCTACTACGAGAAGTTTTCGGTGGACGAGTTAGATCATGTCGTGAATGAGCTGGAAGCCGAGTACGACGCTGCGAGCTGGCTTAATATCGGCAGCGCTGGTGGGCAGCGGGAGGTGCAGCTTACGGACGACCTGTTGTTGCTGGCGACACACTTTTTGCTGGATATTTATCAGCGATCAAGCGGTCACCGTGAGTATTTGGAGCGTGCAGCAGGGCTGCTCGAGTATGGGCTGGAGAAGAGTGCGTACAACTTCCAAATGAAGCTCCTCCTGTCCCGCGTATATGGCTACTTGGGTGCCGCGGAGGCGATGCTGAGTCGTCATGCTGAGCTAGACGTGAAGTATGTGCAGTTAGATTCGCTGACATTCTTGGTCCTGGATAAGATGCTCGACCTTTGCCAGCACTCAGAGGCAAAGAAGCTGGTCAACCGAATTGCAGCTCTTCATCGGAGCACAGCGAATGATACACCCGAGTACATCTCGCGTGCTTACCGCCTTGGTGTCTACTCGAAAGTGGTCGACATGTCTTCATTCCTGCACAAGCGCATGATGAAGTCGCACACGCTGGCCATCAGCAGGGGGGAGACATTGCGCTTTGAGCTACTCGACTCTCTCGCTCTCGGGCCCGCCAAGCTGCATGACTTCGTGACCTCTTCGAGTTTTGACGCACAAATCACCGTACTCGAGGAGATGCTGGTGTCGGATGGTGCTGAATTATCGCGCAACCAGCACCGAGAAGTTGTTGTGGATTGGGCGTCTAAGCAGCAGATCCCAACCGGCAGCTTGTTTGCGCAAGATACAGCTCCTCTTGTGGAGTGCGATCGGTCGGCGGACTCAACCTCGTCGCTATTGTGGCTGAAGCTTCGTGTTCTCGTACCGAAGCTGCTTAGGAGCCTTGCTGTGGACGATCACGCAGCTTTGAAATCATTAACCGAAGAGTACGACGATATCGTGGCTCAGCTGCACCTCACTGGTTCTGGTTCTGGTGATCCTCAACTTCACGAGAAGCTTTGGAAATGGAGCTCGGAAGCGATTGCTACGTCGGCTCGCATTATGAATGCCGTCAACGGCGAGGACAAGGAAGGCGGCGACCTTTCTGCTGCGATCACGAAGCTCCAGGACGACTTTACTGCGATTGTTGAACTACTTCGTGCTGGGCTCGTGTATACCTCTGGCGATTCCTCTGATACAACTGTGTCGCTGTCGCCGTATGGTGTGTCCACGCTGTCTGCGCTGCTGAGTGACTGTGGGTTGGCATCATTTAGCGTTTTGGCTCTTGCGCAGCGTGCGTTGGCCAAGAAGAAGAGCAAGAAGAGCGAACAGCTGTCGACACCGGCATCCGCGCTGCGGAACCTCCTGAAGCACATGCAAGAAGAGCTGGGGTCGTTGGAGATGCGTGTTACAGAGCTCAAGTTTACGTCGCACAGCAGCACCTCGAAGGCGTCATCGTTAGCGCGGGACCAAGCGCAGCAAAAAGCGCACGCGAACGTAGTGAAGGCGTACGAGTCGCTTCAACTGAGGATGGTGAAGATGCTGGGGGAGCGCAGCGCCAGCATCCGCACCATTTTGCAGAAGTAGGTCAGCTACGTCGTTCAAAGCTTTAGAACGATTCTAGGTAATGTTAGACGAGTTGCCCAAGTGTACTCACATCAGGGCTTGCCAGTACTGGCACTTTTCGTTTTATACTGGCTGTATTAGGAAGGCTGCGTTGGGGAACCTACTGAATCACTCAGTAGTTACTGCTTCAAGTTTTAATTTACTTCGAAGTACTACATTATATTACTGTATTACTGCCACTACCTGTATTAATAGTACTGGATAGTAAGATCATTATGAGCGAAGCGCGCGGAGATCCTCGCATTGCTGACCTCCATTAAATGGAATTTCCCCCAATTTTGTTTCAGAAGAACGCGTTTTTCTGCTCGGTGATTCTCAGTGCTTGTTCTGAGACTACTCATCACGGCACCGCCAGTCGAAATATACGTTCTTGGAAAGCGTTTTGACTTCCCCCGAGCCATATACATTGTTATATGAACGTACTTGCTCTGTCACATAAAAATTACGCAATACTTCTCGCACTCTGCAGCAACTTGAATTAGCAACCACTTTCTGTCTGAAACCACAAAGCACGTGCCTCCACGTGTATTTGCTTCTTGAATTTTTTATAATATGTCGTCCCTATAATAGACATTTTCATGTATTAGTAAATTTAGTAATATTTTGGGACCAGGACACTTAATATATTACATAGTAATTCAAGTCAAGGATATTCTCAATCTACTAAGTTTTTAGTTATACTATAGTCATGTATTACTATCCCGGTATTACTCCTTTTAAAGTGCTGACAAGCTCTGCTTTGCAGATACAATTCGTACCTAAGTGACCGGTATTAGTACTACGTAGTAGGTTGCATTTCACTCATGCGGCGACGGCACCGCAGCTATCACGCCTCTCGCGGTGCGAGCAGCTCCCCCGCGCCGAGTCACGGCCCGCATGCGGCGTCCACTGGCGGCTCTAGATCGACGGATGCGCCTTCCCACGCGTCCCCGGCACCTGGTGGCTCTGTCTCGACTTCTGGCGGCTCCACGATCCACGGGAATGTCAACGTGCAGTTGGATCTGAACGCCAGCGCGCTCAGCGTGGACGCCACAGGATCCGTCGCCGTGCTGGCCGGCCGCAAAGGGCTGCATCTCGTGGACTTAGAGACGCCATTCCTGCCGCCCGCCACGCTGCACCACCAGACGAAGTTAGAGGTGACAGTAGTTAAGTGCAACCCGCACGCGTTGTTCAAGAGCCACGTGGCCTCGTCCAGCAACCGGAACACGCTCATTTGGGACATTGCAGACGTCAGGGTGGGTTCTGGAGCTTCACCGTCTATTGGGGCGGGGCAGGGCTCGTCCGCGGCCTATAAACACGGCCACAGCAACGGTTCCGGCGGCAACGGCATCGGTGGGTCACAGTCGACTTCGCAGCCGCTTGTCGCAACGCTGAGAGCTCATACTCGGCCGGTTAGTGACGTGGCGTGGTCACCTATGGAGCCGTCGCTGCTGGCCACGTGCTCGGCGGATGCCAAGACGCTGCTGTGGGATATGAGGTCGCCGCAGAGGCCCGTGCAGACGCTGAACGCGTTCAATACGAGCGTGATTCAAGTGGAGTGGAACCGCGTGGATGCCACGTCGCTAGCTACAGCGCACGATGGAGAGGTGAGAGTTTGGGATCTACGTGCAGCTGGAGAGAGGGCGGTGGCGCCCGCTGCGCTGATCACAGCGCATATGCAGAAGATCTATGGTCTGGACTGGCATCCGCAGCGGATGTATGAGCTGGTGACGTGCTCGGAGGACAAGACGGTCAAGTTCTGGGATGTAACACAGCCGAGAGTTTGTCAGGGAACACTGACGACTGGTGCACCGGTTTGGCGAGCACAGTACACGCCTTTCGGTGACGGTTTGGTGACTATTTCGCAGCGGATGGACAATACGATACGCTTGTGGGCTCTTTCGCATGGTGACGGTGGCAATGGGTCTAACGATGATGCTGGGGATGGGGATGTTTCTGGTGCCAGTGCTGGAGCTTCGGTCACTGCGGAGCTCGTGCACTCGTTCGTGGGTCATGGCGATTTGGTAAAGGGTATGGCATGGAGGGTTCGGCCTCAAACCAGTGTGTACCAGCTAGTGTCGTGGTCAAAAGACCAGGAACTGCGCATGTGGCATGTGGATGTGCCGCAGCTTGAGGCGTGCGGCTACGATACGGCGTCTTATCTTGCGGACGTTGCTCCATCGGAGGGCAATAATACCAGCGCTCGCCAGACGGATGCACGCCGCATGCTACACGCCGAATTCGCAGAGATGCACGCGCAGCACTCCAAATACAGCCTGTCCGGCTTGAAAACGGACTTTGTGCCGCTGGTGATCCCGAAGTCGGCAGTTCCGCTCAGTACGGATGAATACACGTTGGAGGGCAACGACAGTTCACTACAGGCCCTGCTTGCACTCGAAGAAGAGCTTATCAAAGGTGGAGAATCGCAGCCGGCGAGTGGCGAAGAGGATGGCCCATTGTCAGGGACTGGAGAGAAGGATGATTCTTCTGATGATTCTGCAAGCACGAAAGAGCGAGCTGCCAGCACTAATGGCGCAAGGGCACTCCCATGCCCTCGTATTTCCGGAGCATCCTTCAGTGGTCCCAACATGCTTTTGGTGTTCGATTCACGTGTGGCTATCGGTCAATCGCGCAGTTCGGCAGTTGTTCCTACTGCAGTTGCCGCAGGTAAAGAAAACAAGCCGCAGGTTCCTCCGAATAAGCTGCCGCGTACATATGAAGAGTTGCTGGACTTGAGGGACTCTCGCTTTGCGACCAAGAAAAACAAAAAGCCACCTGTAAAGCTACTATCGTCGGCCAATATCATGGGGTCCATGGACGTTGGTGCCAATGATTGGGCAGGACAGCAGCAGCAACCACAGGAGTTGATTGACGGTGGAGTTGGTGTGGGTGTATTTGGTGAAGACGTGGATAATCACTCTGTCTCCGCGCACGGCTATCGTCATGCATCAATGTATTATTCATCAGGTAGTGGAGGTACTGGTGGAAATGATGACATTTTGAGTGGGGTGAACGAGATGGAGCCTTCCATTCACGGAGGATCAGAGTACCTGAATACTTATTTTTCAAGTGCCGAGTATCATTTGCCCGTGAACAACCCAGAACATCTCCTCTCAATGCCGCCAAGCCAGCTCTCCCCTCGAGCATCTGTCCGCTCAAGCACGGTAGAACGATTGAAACGTGTGGAGCAACCCGCACCGGCACTAAATCTCGATCTGAGTATTAGCGTGACGATCCTCGACTTATCCAAGCTCTGTGGTGTATCTTCCATCCTAACGTACCAAACCAACCTCGAACCACGCAGTATGTCTTCTTCGCCAGTATCACCCAAGACTATCGCGCCGACTAAGCGCAAGAAGGGCCAGCTCGGCTCCGTAAACCGCTCAATGATATCCTGGATGCTGTGGGCTGCAGAAGATATGTCCAACAATCGTGGCGTCACCTCGAAGAATAATTTGAGCCGTGTGCTACAGGGTTTATTAGCCGACAATGATGCTGTTACCTTGGGCCAAAAAGAAGACGACGACACCACGTACGACGAATCTTGCACAGCACTAGCGGCAACGTGCGCACAAAATGCACGAACTGCATTGTTGGCCGGACGAAGCGACTTGCAGCAGATTTGGTCTCTGTTGGAGATCTCAGCGGCACCTGAGGTGGAACTGCCCATTTACAAGAAGAGCATAAATCCCTCGACATCGTTATGCCTGCGAACGGCTCATCCATGGAGCGCCCATCCACTTGGAAAGCGTCTAGTGCACAAAGTGTTAGACATGTATGAACAGGCAGGAGACGTCCAAGCACTGGCATCTATTGTGTGTGCGCTCAAGCCAAACGAACGCAAGGAGCAGGATAAGATACGTGAATCAGTGGCCCCCTCGGTGATTACAGTGGAAGACCAACTCCCCGTCGTACGTGAGGACAGACGCGCAAGCATCGAAGAAGTAGGTGGTGGAATGGCATCCAGCTCAGTAAGTGCTACTGGAAGCACTAGCAGTGGTATGCGCTCCAGACGCTCATCGTCGAATGCTATCTCGCAGTTGACTATGAATTTGTCCGACTCAAGCGATGCTCCTCCGGTCATGAGAGGCACTCGGCGGTCGAGCAGCCACAGCGAAGCACGTACGCAGGGTCTACCGGCTGATAAGGACGCAACTTTGCGTGCTTCGAAAGATTGGCCGCTGGTAAGCAGCGGGACTAGCAGCGCTGCATCGAGTCGACAATCGAGCCCTATTCGAGACCACACACAATCCACTGTAAGCAGCTCATCAGGACCGACCACTATCGGTCGTGACGGGAAGATACCAGGAAGTGGCTGGAAAATGGACTTTGAGCGGCTGGAGAATCCTTTCAAGACGTGGAGTGGGAACTCTGGCAAGGAAGCTCCGCCACCTCGGCTAACTGCAGACACCTTCAAGCCTCCCATTCAGGCAGTCAACGGCAAATCGCCAGCAACATCAATGCCAGTGAATGCTTCACCGAGGACCGGTCCAGTACCACCATCGCCTCTACATGCTCCACTCGGCACAGCCAGCAGCGAAGAGGAAGTTGATGCAAACGATCGCGTGCTGCTGGAGCTTAGCTTCCGCTCGGTAGATGACGAGAAATGTCTGCTGTCGTCGCTTCCTGAGGACGAGGCGCGCTATGACATTTACAAGGAGGCGTACGCAGATGTGCTCTACCGTTACGGCGCCATGAACTTGCGCAACGAGGTACTCAAGACAAAATCTCACGGCGCGCAAGACCCGCGTGGCATCTCCATGGGCTTGATCTGTGGCTCGTGCAATGCGGTACGTACCCCGAGCGCTCTCGAGCTCGATCTACCATGCGTGTGCTATAACTCTTGTATCTGTATTGCACCGTGTAGAAAACGATAGACCCCGTGTGCACTAGTTGCCGGGACTTCGCAGTGCGGTGCTCAGTGTGCCAGCTCGTGGTGCGAGGCCAGTCGATGTTCTGCATGACCTGCGGCCACGGCGGCCACGCCGAACACCTGCGCGAATGGTTCGAGGTCGAGACTGCATGTCCCACTGGCTGTGGGTGCTGGTGCAAGCAGGCAACAGCGACGATGCCAGCGTACCAATTGGAGCAGCAGGAGGCCGACCATACCGTTGCGCCATCCAGGTCGCACTCGTTCTAAGTGACGAGTTGAAGTGGACGCTCAGATGGCTACATTCGTGTTCGTGTACACCACGTCGTACAGCCAATCACCGAGCGTCCATTGATTGGAAGCCAGAAGTGCGAAGAGTAGCGAATAATCGGTCAGCATGCGAGGCAGTGGCTTGAGTCTCGAGCGCTTCATCAAGGGCAAGGCCCAGCGGTCCAGGAGCGATGCCAAGAGCAAGAAGAAGGTCATCATCCATAAGGCGCAGCGCCGGCGTCAGTACGAGAAGGTGAAGAAGTCGGCGGCGGCTGCTGGCGATGCCGACGCGCCGGCCGGGTCGTCGTTCTACGACAGGTTCTTCAGCGAACTCCAGAGCGGAAAAGTGGACGACGATGCAAAGCAGGTACAACGCGGAGTTGGTTGCTGTAGGTAGTGGGGGCATTTTTTTTTTTTTACTGATGAGTGACCTGCTGATCGTCTGAGCAGGTGGAAGCTCGCGTAGACAAGCAAGGGGAGCAGAGCGAGCGGAAGCACGTCGTGAAGCCAGACCCGTTTTTTAAGGCCAAGAAGAAGGCTGCAGTCACAAAGATGGAGCACCAGCGCGCTCGAGAGGACAAGAAGAAGCGCATCGTGGTCGCAGAGAAGAAGGTCACACAGCGCAAGAAGCGCCACGTGAAGCTGAGCCAGCGCACGGCCACTGGCCAGCCTGTCGTGCGTAATCACATCAACGACATTTTGTCGCGGCTGCAGGCGGAGAAGAAGAGGGAAGGCAAGTAAGCTGCAAGAACGGAAGCGTGCTAGGCCAGGTCGATCCCGCAGCACCGATCGATTGCACCCTTGTGGTTACGGGGAGTGCGGGAGAGCACTACGCTGGTGCAACAATTTATTTAGCAAGCTAAAACATGTCAATGCGAGTAATGAGCGAAAGTGTTAAACAGATTTTGAGAGTATCGACACTCGCCCAACGTAGTGCTTCAGCATCGTACAGTGTACGCAGCTTGATCGGAGTGTAGTAGACAACGAAGCGGTCAACTTGGATTTGGCCGGCAGCCTGACAGCCTCACATTGCTCGCTTCAGCATGCTCTTGGTACATATCCATCCAACACACGCAAGACTTTATCAAAGTAGCTTTCTTTTTGTTAATGATGGGCTGAGTTGTGAGCTCCACTTGAGCTCGTCACCGACATCCGACGAGAACCTGTATCTTTCTCGCCGTGAAACGGCGTCGGGGATGGAGACTGCGCTGTTCCAGCGTCCCGCCAGTCCAGAAAGAGAGAGCGCGCGCCGTACACAGCACTGCACCACGCACAGCAGACTACAGCTGAAGAAAGAGAGCGAAGTTACTTGGCCATGGGGTGCGCGGCGATGTAGTCGATGACTTGCGCGGGGGTGAGCAGCTTCTCCGACTCGTTGTCCGGGATTTCGATGGTGAACTCCTCCTCCATAGCCATGACGACCTCCACCACGTCCAGCGAGTCCAGGCCCAGGTCCTCCTGGAACTTGGCGACCTCCTTGACGGCGTCCGCGTCCACCTTCTCGAAGTTCTTGACGACGCCCAGCACGCGCTCGCTCACCTCGTTGCGGTCCAGGAACGTCTGCGCGCTGAAGAAGCGGGCGGGCGCCGCGCGGGACACGAACTGCGGGCGCGCGACGGCGCGGGACAGCGGGCGGAGGGCGGCGACGAAGCGGTTCATTCTGGGGGTCTGCGGCTTGAGGCTGGCGAGTGAACGAGTGACTTGCAACCACAAACGAGGGAGCCCTGGCGTAGCGGAATTAAAGCCAATCACAGGGGACGCATTTGCCGTGCACAACGCAATGGAACGGAGCGGGTCGTATCTAACCGCCAACAGCAACCACCGACGAACTTTTACCTTTGGGTAGACCTGAAAGATTGGTCATTTATGTGTCCCACCCTATGCTTAACCTTTACTTCAATACTTGTGTAAATAACACCATTCGCATCTATCATTGGGGTACATTCTTTGAAACATTCCGGTATGCAGTCGGCTGATACGGCGGCGGCACAGGATGAGGCGCAGCAGGCGCGCGATTGGTGGGGCGCCCGCGAGCTGGAGGTGGAACGCGAGCTGGCCACGGGCCTACAGCGCCGCATGGAGGCACAGCGCGCGCAGCTGCACGCGTTCAAGACCGAGCAGAGCAAGTGGGAGCATGAGCTGCAGCTGCGCATCTCCAAGTACGCGCATGACCGCAAGCTGCTGAGCGAGCACAACGTGGAGCTGCAGGAACGACTCACAGCAAAGGAGGAGGAGTTCGCACAGCACCTACGAGACATGGACCTGCAGGTGCAGCACGTGATCGAGCTGGAGGGCTTGCTGCATGATAATCAGATCGACGCGCAGCAGATGCGCGAGCTTAGAGAGAAGAACGAGGAATTGCAGCAGGTGAGACTGCAGCTGCAGTACGAGGTGGACATTGGAATCAGGTAGATTGATGCGGTTATTGTTGCTGCTGGTGATTAGCGACTACGGCAATGGGAGAGGTTCTACCGAGAGGAGAAGGTGGTGATTGCAAAGGAACAGAAGACGCAGCAGGAAGAGCTGCTGACAGAGCTCGAGAGGCTGTTGGCAATTTCGGAGGACGAGTTGGTGCAGCGACGAGAGAGCGACAGAGACGTCACAGGGAAGAGTAAAAGCGGCAATGGGAGAATACGGCGGAAAGAGGATGCAGAAGATGACCCACTCATGACAAGAATTAAGGAGCTTGAAGCGGCGTGCAAGCAAAAGGTGGGTGCTGTCGGTGCTTGGAGAGGTTATTGCAGCTCTACTTACACGTGCGTTCCTCTATTCGTTCGTGTGCAGGACCAAGCAAATTATTCGCTGAAGGCTATTGTGGAACAGCAAGAGACCGCATTCGACGAGAAGTTGAAGATCGTGACTGCCAAGTACGACCAGGTCAAGGCTATCAACATGGCACTGCAGGTTAAATGACATGATTCAAGCCATCTATTGGTCTCGTCAACGCAACTTACCATGTCGTTTGCTGTCCGTAGAAACGGTTCATGCATGCATTAACGGAGGGCGCTGGCAAGTCTTGAGCTCAGTACAGTCTTTGAATCCCCTGTATCAATATCAATGAAGGAATGCAACTCTGCGGTAGGTTAAATAGCCCTTCGTGTTCTTCAACGGACTACGAACGCACGCAGAGCTGCAGGGCCACGATCTATTCTCCTCGTGCCAACCACCCGTCTGCCTCGCCCTCCCCTCACTGCTGCTGCACCTGGATGTTGTACTTGCGCTGCCACTCATCCGCAGCCTTCTCCTTCTGCTTGATGCTCTCGTTCAGCTGGGCCAGCACCTGCGCGATGCCATCGCGGTTGGACGTCACGGCCGGCAACACTTCCTGCACCGAGCGTTGTACCAGTACGCCGCCCACCATGCGGTAGGCGTTGCGGTCCTTGGGCAGCTCGTTGAGCGTCTGGATCACGCGGTCGTGCTCCGTGGTCTCCACCTCTAGCTCCGAGATCTTCTCGGCCATCTGCCGCACCTCGGCGCGCAGACTCTTGTACGTGGCCACCACCTGCTGCTCCGTGATCTGCTCCGCCATGCTCGTCTCTTCTTGTCTTGCGTATTGACACCCTTGGGATCCAAGCCGGTGTATGCCACACCACATGACATCGGCAGAGGTCGAAAATAACTTGATGTTTGTATGCCTGGCCGGTAACGTACAGTCAGGGCCATTGGTTTTGGCGAGGCCATGGCTTTTCGAGCGCTTTTGCCTGTGGAGCGTTTATTGAGGAATTTCAACTGACTCTAGACAAGTAACCATGCAGAACGAAGCCGGCCAGTCGATCGACATCTACATCCCGCGCAAGTGGTGCGTGCACCGCTATCCGATGTAGATCGTTTAATGCAGAGAGCACTGTGCTAACTCGCTGCCTTTGTCGCTTGCTTGCAGCTCGTGGACCAACCGCATCCTCGCGGCCAAGGACCACGCCTCGGTGCAGATCAACGTCGGCCGCGTGAACGCCAACGGCGTCTTCACGGGCGAGTCGGACACGTTCGCTCTGGCTGGTTACATTCGCCACCACGGTGAGGGCGACATGGCCATCACCGAGCTGGTCCGCCAGGCGGACGCCAAGAACTAAGCGGATTCAGTTGTCGCGGTTGCGCGCCGGTGCTTCGCTGTGCGTGCGCGCATAAACGTCTAACAGTCAGTTCTAGCGCTCATGGGCTCTCGAGAAGCATCGTCAGATGCTCTTGGGATCTCTTAGCAGGGACGTCTCTTCTGGAGTCGGTTGCTCGCGGGCTCGACATCGCCTTCGCCTTTGTCGGTCGTAGTCTCACTATTTAAACACTGGTCAACGAACGAACAAGAACAAAGCGGTTCAAACCCACCATCGTGTGTTTTGACTTTCCTTGCCGTCAGGTATTATTGTTTCCTCCAAGCTTGCAACCTACGGCTATCCAGACGTACCAGATTCAAACGAGACAGACTCATAGTTATAGTGAGGCATTGGACCGTTCTGTATTGAAGCCGGCATTTCCTCTAAAGAAACTACAAGCTCGTGATTCTACTGCAACTGCAGCCTCCGTGGCTATCGACTCGACGCCAACAACACCGGAGTAGCACCCGCTACGCTGCTGCGTGAATCCACGCACGGGGATACCGCGTCGTCCGCCAGCGTTTGTGCTGTGGGCACATACTTCGAGCAGCCTGCAGTAGCGCCGCCTGGATGCACCTATGAGCCGCGCTGCGCCATGGCCTCCGAGACCACCTTCATGGTGTCGATGTATCTGTTGATACACAGAGCGAGGCAGTTCTGCTGCTTGCCGTCCAACTTGCCGTTAGGGCGCGTGATGCACTTGTCGAAGCACTTCTCCTGCACGTTCTGCGTCAGCTCCTGCATTGCCTGCTGATTCACTTCCGCGCGCACCTATTGCCCACACACACAACGGAGGCTGTCAGTACAGAGCTCATACACGGCAGCGCGCCTCGTAGTAGAGAATAAGTGCATCAATGATGATGCACACGCACTCTGTTCACGAGCTCGGCCTTCTGCTGGGGGGTGAAGCTGGCGCCGTCCATGATCGATTCCTGCTGCTGGTTTGGAGGCCACCGATCAAAAAGTCAAAAAGATGAAATAATTCACAACTTTCAAAAATAACGTAAACGGCCGGATTGTGTCCTGGGCACATAGACAATCAGCTGTCTGACCCACCACAGTCAATCTCGACCTCAGACTCGAAGGAAACACTGCCAGCAAGATGCATACGCCGCTAGACCGCCCGCACCCGGACTGTCAGGCTGTACGTGCATTGCATCGAGTCGTTGTGTGTTGAGATGCAGTGTCTGACCGACTGTGGACGAACTGACGCAGGAGATCAAGGCGCTGCTAGAGTGCCACCAGGACAACCCGTACGCTAAGTTCGTCGGCGCGTGCGGCGAGGTCAAGACTGCGCTGGACTGGTGCTTCAGGGAAGAGAAGAACCGCATCCGCTCCGAGAACCTCAAGCACGCCAAGGCGTCGGACGCCTACGTGAAGCAGAAAATGCAGGAGCGCCGCGACCGCGTGGCGGCGGAGGAAAAGGCTAAGGCATCAGCTGCCAACTGATCGAACTCTGCTACAACTAGGAACTCAACACGAAACTGCTTACGACATATACGAGACCGGTGTTGCCCGTTAGGAGCCTACTGACAAGCTGGTGGCTTTGTTGTTTCGTGTATTGATTGCTGCGAGTTATAAGGCACACGCTGCAGAAATGTTGGAAGCCTCATAAACTGCTGGTGCTGCTGTTACGGCTGCAAGCTTCCATTGTAATTTCTCTATCGATGGGTCATTGGGCCCGGACTGGCAGACCAACAGCTCGGTAGGTAGGTGGGCTATTTACTTGTGCTTTTCACCCTCGTGCAGCTTGTCACCAGTGGGGCGATCCCAGACGGAGAATCGCGTGGTCAGGTTCCAGTAGTACAGCTTGCCGCGGTTGTCCAGCGCCGATCGCCAGTTGCCGAAGCGCTGTCCAATGAGCACCACGTCCTCATCACTTTCTGGAATGTCGGTCGCCGTCACGTGAGTCTCCGGCAGCGTACTCCACGGGATGGTGCCCTCCATGATGTACTTGGCGTCCACCTTCTCCAGGTTCTTCAGCTCGCGCTTCATGTATTCGGCCAAAATGCTGGCAAGACGCAGACATTCGGGTGTCTCGTTCTCTAGCAGATGCTGGGCCACGGCCGTCTGGAAAGCGTTGGGTCCGTTCTTCAAACCCTGGTCATAGGCGATGCAGGCATTGAAGCACATCTGCTGCACCTGTGCCAAGTGTTTGTTCACCGTGAGCTCCGAGATGTCCAGGTACCGGATCCGCACGACGGTCTCTTCCCACAGTCGGTCAAACATGAGCTCCTGCATAACCTTGCCCTGCTCTCCTTCCAGCGCCAAGCGGCGGTGCACCAGCCACACGTGCATCATGAGCAGCGCCTGCTGTGCTCGGAAGGAGCGCGGCAGTCCCAGTGCACGGTAGTACTCGGGTTTGGCCGTGTAATTCATGCAGCTCTGGAACACGGCCGTTGACTGGCGGAACAGGCGGTCGTCCTCGTTCAGGAAGCCCAGAAGTTTCCACAACCAATGCCAGCGCTGGATCGGGTTTGTGCCCTTGGTCACGTCCACATTGGCGGAGCGGCCCAAGACGCCGCGGCCCGGCGACGGCGGCGCGATGTCCGTCTCGGCCCACGCGAACTTGCGCGTGTCTCCGCGTGAGATCTGCGGCTGTGAGGCGAAGGCCCTGACCAACAGCACCTGCGTCTGCACGCACGCGCGATTCGAGGTGATGGAGGAGGCGCCCAGGCCCTTGGTAGCCAAGACGGCGCCGCTGCGCTGGTTGCACACCGCCGCCCTCGCCGCTGCCCGCGTCGCTGCTGCCCGCATATTCAAAGAGGTACTGCCGCCACACGCGCAAAGTGCGAGTGGTGTGGAGCACGCATTTCTGAAAGCAGAGCCGGTGCAATATGCGCCAGCCAGTCAAAGCCGAGCTGCTTCAGAACCAACTACACCTGGAGAGCCATGGGACGCAAGGCCAGGCACTCGGCTCGCACGGGCGACGGCGGCGCGGAGGTGCGTCTGCGCAAGCAGAAACTGAAGGAGGCGCAGAAAGAGCAGAAAAAAGCGGAGCTGACGTTCTTCGACGACCCGTCCGAGAACGAGAGCGACAGCGAGCAGGTAGCGTCCGAGGAAGAGGATGAGCTAGAAGGCCAAGAGGTGCTGGAGCTCGGCGGAGATGACGACGACGACGACGACGACGACGACGACGAAGAGGAGGAGGAGGATGTGGACATGGAAGAAAATGATGAAAACATGTTCGACGCGGATGCGGAGCGCAAGAAGGCCCTTCAGATGGAGGGCAAGTGGGGCAAGTCCCGTAAGACCTTCTACTCCGCCGACACGGCCGAGTATGAGTTGGAATCCGACGAAGAGGTCGCCAAGGACGAGGAGGAAGCTGCTCTGGAGCTGCAGCGCAAGCAGGCGGAGATGATGGACGACGAGGACTTTGGCATTGACGAACCCGAGGCGGACGGAGAGGAGGAGGAAGAAGAGGAGGAGAACGAGGCCGCACCTGTGGATGACGAAGAGCTGGTCGGTGAACAGCTCGCAGACATCGCGACGCTGGCGGACAATGGCGCTGGTGGCGCGGAGACGGTGGAGCAGGTGCACAAGGACTTCTCCAAGATGACCAAGAAGGACAAGCTGCAGATCGTGAACCAGTCGGCGCCGGAACTGCTGGGGCTCATGTCGGAGTTGGAATCAACTACGAAAGAGCTTGAAGAGGTGGTGACGCCAGCGGTGCTGAAGCTCCGGCCTGTGCGCCGGAAATCGCGCCAGCTGCAGATGGGCCTGCGCTACTTGATGACCCGCCAGAACCTGCTGCTGAACTACTCAGCGAACATTTCGTTCTACTTGCTGCTGCGTGCCGAGGGTAAGAGCGTGTCAGACCACCCGGTGCTAATGCACTTGCTTCTTCTCAAGAAGCAGCTCACCAAACTCCAGGCTATAGATGAGGTACTGGACGGTCAGTTGCAGGATCTGCTCACAATGGAGCTGCCCGAGGCAGAGCGGGAACCCAAGATCGACGATGGCCTCGACAAGTTCTTCGCCAAGAAGCGCAGTGCCGATGGCCAGAAGGTTTCGGGCAAGAAGACCAAGAAGCACAAGAAGTCGGCGGATGTATCAGAAGAGGAACTCGCCGAGGCGGAGCGATTCTACGAGCAGACTGCCCGCGAGCAGGCGGAGCTCAAGAAGAGCAAGAAGGACTTCTACACGCACGAGACTCCTGCGGCTCTGGCGTCCAGCGACGAGGACAGCGATGCCGAGGGCAAGCGTGGTGCATCTTACCAGATCATGAAGAACAAGGGACTGAAGGCGCACAAGAGCAAGCTCAACCGCAACCCGCGTGTCAAGAAGCGCTTGCAGTACCGCAAGGCTGTCATCAGAAGGAAGGGCCAGGTGCGTGACGTGCGCGTGGGCGAGGCCGGCAAGTACGGGGGCGAAACCACGGGTATCAAGTCGAACCTGTCTCGCAGTCGCAAGATCCGCAACTAATCTGGAGGAAACTCTGTGCACCGGTAGACAAATACATAGACCCTTTTGCATCCTTCTTCCATCGCGTATCTGTGAATGCTTGGGTAGCTGTGTATTTAGTTGGTTGCATGTAGGCGACTGCTGATCCTGTTGCTCCACCACGCACAGGCTCTCACAGCAGTCAAGTTACTCGGCAGCCTCAACGGGGCTCTCCCACAGCTTGTGCTCTGCAGAAGCAATAACAACAACCAGTCAGTAGGCCATCACTTGCAGCCATCTCGCTCCAGCAACATACCAATGTACACGGGGAAGATGCTCAGCTCGTCCTCGGCCTGCTCGATCAGCTCCTCCAGCTGGCCGCAGTTGATCTTGCGCTCAATCACGTCCTCCTACAGACCACCAACCAGTGCATGAGCCTCTGAACCACCAGAACGGGGTCCGTGTCTTCTCCCTCCTGCCACTTACATCTTCGTTGCTCTCCACCACATTCAGGCGGAAGTTGGTGATTTGCTCCACCACTTTGCGGTAATTCTTGGCCTCAGGCGGCAGAATCTGCAGCGAACAGCAACAGCGTCAGTATACCAGCAGCTCCAGGGTCGCTGATCGTCGACGCCGTACCTTGACCTCCTCGAGCGTCCGGCGGTAGATCTTGATGAGGTCCTGGCGGGCGTTCGGGTTCACCTTGAGACCCACGAGACCCGTCGAGGTCTTGGTCACCGCCATACGCAGCATTCGAGACGCAAACATGATCGATGCAAAGTGCTCTACCGTAACTATATGCCTGCCAAGCGAAGGATCACCGCAAATCCAGGGCAGCGTCTCACTGGCTAAAACGCGTCTTTTTCGACCAGTAATAAAACACTCCATTCGACACGATTCAATTCTGAATTGAAAGCGCAAAGCACGCGGAAAGCTACAGCAAAAGCTAGAGCGGCACGAGAGCAGCATGAGCGGCATCTTCCCGGGCAACAGCAGCCTCATCCAGCAGCTAGACAGTGCGTACCTGCAAGATATGCGTCTTGTGGCACCGCCGGTGTCTTTTTTGGCGGCATACTATGGCGAATTGGGTTGGATTTGCGCGGTCAATTGACTCGGTGACGTGGTGCTGCTTGGACATGGCGCAGAGCAAGTGTTGATGGTCTTGCGCGACGGCCGCCATCTCGTCGGGTACCTTCGGAGTTTCGACCAGTACTGTGAGTTTGTCTTCGGAATTGCTGCCAAGAAGCAGCGTCAGGTTTGACCTGGAGTGTCTGGCTCACTTTGTTGTTGTTGTTATTGGGTGTTTGCGATGCGCCCGTGTGCTTGTCTTTTGTTGCAGCGAACATCATTCTTGAAGACACATTTGAGCGTCACGTGGCTGGCGGTCTGTTCTGCGATATCGAGCTGGGTCTCAACATTATCCGGTACGCAATGACAAATGTGTGCTAAAGTACCGCAAATGGAAGTTCTAATGCTGCTACTGTATCGACTGTACTATATTGACTTTGCAATTGGCGACAGTGGCGACAACATCGTTCTGCTTGGCGAACTGGTGCGGATACTTCATTGTACCCGTTTAACTTGGGTCGAATATTTCGGTCTGCTAACACGATGGCTTGTTGCGGCTTGTAACGCTGCAGGACAGCGAGAAGGAGCGTGACCAGCCACACATGAAGCGCGTGGAGCTGGAGGAGGTACTGGAGGCCGAGGAACAACTGAACGAGGCGGGCAACACCAGCGTGCGCCAGCAGTGGGACTTCGAGCAGCAGCACTGAGCCCCGTCGGCTTGCGCGTCCGTCGGTTTACTACTAGCGTAGTTATAGCGTAGCGGTCTCCATCCATACATGTAGAAGCCTTGACTTTATATCGCTGTTGTTGCCTTTGGTAACATGGCTACCTACTTTTTTATGGTTGACACTTACGTACACCACATCGACTTGTGTATCGTACAGCCGATGCGTAGCCGCTCGTTTTTGAGGGGTTTTGGTGGTTTGACTCTGGAAGGCGCAGCCTCAAGACCACAGCAGCCATGGCCGAGGAGCGCAAGACCGTCACGCTGCCGGACACAGACAACACCAGTCTCACGTGCGCCGCGCGGATCCTGGCGCACGAATGCGCGGACGCCAACCTGGAGTTCATGCGCTGCAAACAGCGTGACGCCAATCCGCGCGCTTGCCTCGTGCAAGGGGAGAAGGTTACGGCCGCCGTGCTCAAGACGTGCGTATACCTGACGTGTATACAAACTAGGGGAGTGCTAACCTCTTATTTACGGGCTTAATTTTGGACTAGGCTGCGCGAGGTGGAGACCAACTGCGGCGAGACTTACGCGGCGTACAAGCAGGCACTCAAGAAGAGCTGGCACCGGATCGACGAGACGCGGAAGGAGCAGGCCGCGCTGGAGCAGTGCTGGCGACAGCACAAGGGCTACAACCAGGAGCAGGCGGACAACTAGACTCTTGCCGTCTAGCGAACACTTGGGAAGGAAGCAGACAAGTGGTCCCGCGGCCTTTAGATCAGCAAAAGGCCTGGGCGCTCGCTCTGTGGACGGGCCCACAACACCCTTCCCAGCAGCCCTGTCAATTCACGAAACGAGAAACAGAAAGAAACACAAGGGGGGGAGAAGGAAATCACAATGCAGTCATCATCAAGTTGCGGTCTCGTCCAATGCCTTGCAGTCGTCAAATGAGCTCGAGGCTGTGGCTCTGTTATTGCTCTGTTGTTGTGTTCAAAGGAGGCAGGTAAGCAGGTACAAGGAGGTCTGACAGCAACGGACCAGTTGATTCAGCGAGTTCTGTCAATTATGTGTGCTTGAAGGGGCCTCCGCCCACGCCGGCGTCGAGGCAGGCCTCGGTCGTATCGGCGGAAGTGGACAGGCTGGTTGCTGCACCACTTGAAGCAGCTGAAGTAGCGGAGGGAGTTGACGAGCCCTCAAAGCGTCCGCGGTACGCCCACAGACCCAAAGCAGGGTTGGAGATGTAGAAGAAGCGCTCGCCGTTCGCATCCACGTTCCATCCATCCTGCAGCTTGTCCACGGGGTACTTTGCGCTCATTTCCTTCAGATCACCGAAGCCAAAGCCCACACCCTCGACCTCTTCCTTCGTGAGATGACCCGGGCAGTACGTGATGCGAAAGCGGCCCTCGGACGAACCGTGGATCAAATGTGCGGCTGCACTCAAGTTCTTCATCAGGTCACGGTTGGCATTCAGGTGAGCGAGCACTTCCTGCAAAGCATGAAAGTGAGGAACCTGGAACGAATTCAAACTGAAACAGCAAAGCTACAAACGTACCGGCGTCGTGCGGTAGCCGTATTTGCGAATGAGCTCATCAATGCGCTTGTCTTCGCCGAAACGGGCCACACCAGGGGCAAGCACAATCAGCTCCCCGTCGTCTGCAATCGCCATGCGCGTGCGGTAGATGGACTTGTTGCCGAGCCACGTTGACTTGAACTCCTCCGGGTCAAGGTACACCACCACCTTGTCCAGCGGCGCATCCAAGAGCTCGAAGTTCACCTCCAGCGACAGCTCAGCAGCCTTCATGAAGCACTCCTCATCGTCTCCGATGAAGACGCCGCGCGTCACGAGGTTGCCGTTATCTCTGCTCGTAGCAATCCGTTAGGTACTACCATTTCATCTTCGCCGGCTAAGCTTAAGGCATCGTACCCGCGGCCGATCACCGTCTGAATGTAGATGAGAGGCAGTTTCTGCAGGAAATTGGTGGAGGCATAGTTAAGAATGCGGCGGAGCGGGTTGTCGGCACGTCCCATCATTCGCTCCATGCCGTACACGGCGCCAATGAAGTGCGAGAAGTTGATGCCCTCGCTGCCGCCGGTGCCAACGAAGATGTTCTTGTTGAAATTGGCCATGCCCATGACCTCGTGAGGGACAACTTGGCCAATGGACAGCACCAGGTCGTGGCCACCTTCCCACAGCTACCATCGTCAACGAAATCAAACCACAAGAGTCACTACACCACGCTCAAGCATTGCTTCAGCAATCGAACACCTACCAACTTGTTGATCTGCGCCGGCCAAGGCTCGTTCACCTTGCCGTCACTGGCTGTTTGGATGAGCTCCGCAGGCACCTGGCCAATCGTCACCACATCGTTCCTACAACGAAAAGCAAAGAGATCAGCTTGTACATTCTGGCAACGTTAACAAGCATGCTTAGCAGCAGTTCACGCACCTCCAGTCGTGCACACGGAAGATATCCTTGGGGATATCACCGAACATCTGCCACAACACACATCACCACGAGATCATCAGCTATAATACAGTTGAAGCAACCACAGAAAGCTACTAGGAGCCCACCTTGCTGATCTCCTCGTCCGTCATGGCATCGTGTGTGCCCAGCGCCGGCAGCACATCCTTCACCTTGTCCTGCAGATACTCGTACGCGTACTGAGACAGCACACCCGACTTGCTGCATGAACCACAGCAGTCAGTAAATGCACAGCAGTCCCATCCTCTTCTGCAACCAACGCGTACGAGTGGAAGCGCGTGAAGTCCGGGGGGACGATTACCGCGCGCTCGAACTTGGCACCGCGCTGCGTCTCGAGCTTCTGCAGCGTCTCACGCACGATCTCGCGCAGTCGCGCGTCCGACAGCTCGGTGGTCTTGGAGCCCTCGGCGAAGAGCAGCGTCATGGTCTTATAATTGGGGGGGGGGGGGTACGTGTCGACGCTTTGGCGGATCACAAACTGAGGATCGCTTCAAGGGGAAATGGGAAGGCCACCTGCATAGAAGAGGCTCGGATGGAGTGTTAAACTTGCTCGTGGTTGAAGTCGTCTGCGTCATTCGCGATAAGTGCAAGCATGTGTGGTGCTGCGAGCGGTACATGATTTAGCGATGGTGAGGCTAGCTCCATCATGCAACCTGCATCGCGTTCTCTTCCTTTGCGTACAGTATTGTTACTTCGAAGTATGATACATCTCGATCGAAAGGCGGGCAATGTTCCTACGCGTGTATGCGGGGTCTCCTCGAATGCCTACCGTAGCTGATTGCCACTTGGAGCTCTGTAGACACGACCACGCCACGGCACAGATGGATCATCGCAAGGTAACATCGCACCCCAAAGTTAAGGCCTAGGGCCGATCTCAGCCAAGGTGTTTTTCGTTACGCGTGACAAAATCGCCGAGATCAACCATCGGTGCCAAGGTAGGCTTGGTACAACCAACTTTAGCAAGCGGACACTGCACTTCGAGTAGTGCTCGGGGCGACTGAACCACCATTCACAGTCATCGTGCATCCGGCGTCCTCATTATGTCTTCTCTCCTCCATCATTTCCAACTACAATACATGTGATGCCGCCTTCATTGCTGCACATTTGTCTTGCACCGATTTCATTACCCTTCACAGCATTTCACGACATTTGGTACACTCCCGCAGCAACATCACTCACAGCGAGTGGGTCAAGGCTGCTAGTCTTAATGTGTTCTGTCAGCTTAAGCTGAAAGCTAAGCGGGTCGGAGTAGTTGTACCGGACCTGGAGCAGGTACTTCAAGCTCGATCACGTTGGTCGGGTTTTGTGTGCGCCACATTTTCAATTCGCGAGCTCCCCCTCACTATTGGAACGTTACAGGGATGATGCTGACATCGAGCACGAGCCTGTGGGCGCTGGTCGCTCTGCTGCTGGCTGCGTGCACGAGCGCGTTCGAGATCAGCGGCACCGTGTACCCTCTGGGGTCCGTGACGGAGAAGGTAGAGCCACTCAAGGTGCAGCTGAACGGCGGGGAGCAGACGGTCTTCGTGCGCTCGGACGGGTCGTTCACGTTCCGTGACGTGGCGCCCGGCCGCTACGTGGTGGACCTGCCGTCGCAGCAGTTTCTCTTCAGCCAGTACAAACTGGATGTGGGCGCCGATGGCCTTGTCCGCGCGCTTGAGTACAAGTACCCGGGTGCCCCCAAGATGCGCGCCAACTACCCGCTCACGGTGGAGGCCGTGAAGCAGCTGGACTTCTTCGAGCAGCGCGAGAAGTTCAACCTGCTGGGGCTCATTATGAACCCGTCCTTCCTCACGATTATTGTGCCCATTGGTCTGCTGTATGTGCTGCCCAAGCTGTCGGAGGGAATGGGTGAGTACAGTAGCTGCATGTTGTGAGAGGCGAGGTACTTGTACTGACTTTTGTGTTGATGCTGCAGACCCAGAGGAGATGAAGAAAGCACAGGAGGAGATGGGGTCTGCGGACCCGTCCTCGCTGCTGGCAGGTATGCTGGGCGGCGGCCAAACCAATGCCGACGACAGTGACGACGATTAGCTGCACTCGACGGCGACGGAGGTCAAGTGGAGGCTACAAAGTGGGGACTCTGCTTGTCTTGTTGCTGTGTAAAACGCTTTATAGACTAGCTTTTGTCTTTCTCTCTTCCTTCTCTGCAGTTCTCTGTCCTAGAGGAACATGGTGATGTTGGGGTTCCACTGATGGTTGTCCACGGACGCTGTGGTCACTTGATGCGCTTCCAGCGCCAAGCCACGCTCGGCGTCCACGTCCTCGACGCTTGTGGCAGTAGCGCCCCAGTCGTTGATGGGTTGGCCCTGACGCAGCGCCGCAACCAGCTCTTCCACGCGCTTAGGGTCTCCACGTAGCGTCACCCGCACCAGGTTTCTGTCCTGGCGGTCGTTAGTGGCGCCGCCCTCCAGTCCGCGCTTCTGCATGGCGCGGATCACCGTCTGGCGGAACATGACGTTCTGCACCTTGCCGCGCACTTCCAGCCAGCGGTCCATCGACTTGCTGCTGCTCGCTTGCTGCCCAGGCTGGTTCATTCACGTCGGCGACTTTGCCTTTAAAAGCCAAAAGATCTGGGAGCATCAACCGGCAGTGAAAATGATGAGAGCCTGCCCTAAAAACACAGTACGAGCTAGATAAATCTGCCACAGATGGCATCAATGCCCAAGTGGCTTGGAGGTCGGAGGCTTTGGAATATACACCCCGGTGCCGTTCAACGACGCTAACTTTCAGCTGAATCTCGAACGGGGCTAGTTATTAAGGAGTTGTCTTGATAAGCCACTCGTCACTAGGGATTTCCAGCTTGGCGATAACAAATCTGCCATGGAAGCGCAGTCACTCTCCTCGTCGTTCAGCGGCAGTCGCGAATCATGGCCCATGATATATACACGTATTAATACCAGTCGCAGCGGTACGGGGTGTATTCGCCTGCTTCATCTGTGTTGCGTATTAGAAGACGCACCTTGTGAGTCTGCTAGGGGTTCTCTTTCTCTACCTCTACTTTCTCATTGCTCAACGCCCATCGAACTCGGTTCGGGCATGATGTCGGTCCTAAGCTGTTTGTTCTTCCTCCTTTTCTTCCTCATTCTCTTCTTCGCCCTCGTCCTCCTCAGCAATCACCGATTCCCCATGAATTAAATCGTGTCGCTTTTTGAAGTGATCAAAGAGCTATCGGCGACGTGAACACCAGTGCCTTCGAGGATTCTGTTGTCGTGGACATCAGCGCCTTATCGATCGGAACTCTTTCCTTGCTAGCAATCAGAACCTCGGCACAATTCCCTATCGCTATATGCCTTGCGTTGTCGGCGCGATTTACTGATTATTTGGCCCTGGGTTTTGGCACGAAGGTGGCCTCCCGTTTCATTACATCCCAAGTCCAGCTCTTCAGGGCAGGACGTTGACTTACAGTAGACGTCGATGCACGATGACCCAGAAAATGCAGGCTGGATCTAAGGTGCCTCCGACAAAGGCAATGCGCCCCGTGATGACGACGGGCGTCATTTGTGGTGTATTACCATGGACTCGATGTTCATGTCTTGCTGCTCATACGGACGGTCAACGGGAAGGAAAGCTGCTTCGTTCAAACTGACGAATGAAACCTACAAGCTGTAGTAAAAAGCAAATGTTAAAGTTACCAGGGAGCATGAACGTGCATGGCAGCCCTCAGAAGAAACAATAAAGAGCAAGGGGGGCAAGGCAAGCGACCAGCCGACCCAGCTACAGTCTGTCTAGCTAACTATCGGGATCACCTGCATGCCTTGATGCGTCTATTCCTCAGCGCTCTTTTTCTTCTTGTGCTTTTTCTTCTTGTCCTTCTTGTCATCGTCGGCTTCGGCAGACTTTTTCTTCTTGTGCTTCTTCTCCTTCTTTTCCTTCTTGACCTTAGGCTCTTCCTCCTCGTCGGCCTCCTCGGCCTTGCGCTTCTTGCTCGACACAGTCATGTCGGCCTCAGCGTTGTACGTCGTGCTGGTCTCCGTCTTGGTGTACTTCTTGGCCTCGTTCTTGGTCTTGCCGTTGCTGTTCGGCACGCCCGAGAAGCCGTTCTCCAGCTGCCGCACGCGGGCCTCCACCTTGGCGCGGTTGTCGAAACCAATGGTAGCCTCCGTGGCGTCGCCCAGAGCGTCCACACGCACAGCCAGCGCCGTCTTGGCCGCCAGCACACGTGAGATCTTACCCTTGTGCTTGGGGGCAGTTTGGCCGATCAGCGAAGCGTGGTAGATCAGACCGTACTTGGGGGTATCGTGCTTAGTCTTGAGAGCACGGAACAGAGCCTTCTCGGCACCAAGGATCTGCACGGTGGAAGCCGGGTGCTTGGCCAAGTTCATCAGACTGCCAGCGTGGGCAATAAGACGGGCACCCACCAGCTCGCCGACCATGACGGTGAGATTGGGGGCAATGGCGTTCATGCGGTTCTTCAGGTAGTCAAAGAGCTGGGCGCGGTACTCCGTGAGGGAGATCACCTGCTCGCACAGAGCCGAGATGTTGGTCACGTCCTCCTCGGAGATGTCCGTGCCCATGGAGACCTCGCACACCTCGCGCATGGAGGCCTCGACGTCCTCCGACAGGATGTCCGAGAAGTCGAGCTTCTTGACGTTCGAGCGCACGCCCATCTTGAGCACGCACTTGGCGTACTGCAGGTTGTCCGTGACGATCTTGCCCATCTCAGGGAAGTGCCAGCCGAACCACTCGCGCACACGCATCGAGTAAGTGTTGATCTCCTTGTCGAGCTCGTCGAGCAGCCCGATGGCCTGCACGATCATCGTGTCCACCTTGTCGGCGCTGAACTTGAGTTTGTAGCGCGAGAGCGAGTGCGACAGACCGAGCGTCATGGCCTTGAGGTCGTCGTCCTCCAGGCCCGTGATGAGCGTGTCCATGTTGGCGCGGATGCCACGCATCACCTCGTTCACGGCGCTGTCGTTCACGCACGCGATGCTGAGCTTCTCCTTGATGAGGCTGCCGAGCGCCTTGTCCGAAACGGCCAGCTTGTCCTTGAGGCCGGCATCCACCACGTTCTTCTTGAGGAACTTCTTGAGGGCCTTGCCCATCTTGCCGTCCACCATGTCGGTGGCGGCGGCCACGGCCTCCGTCGTGTCCTTGAAGGCATTGAAGCCCTTGAGCTTCAGCACCTTGGCGGCCTTCTCGGGCGTCGAGAAGTGCTTGAACACGTCGTCGGCGCTGGCCAGCTTGGCCTCATCCTGCACCTTGAACAGCGCGTGGCCCGCAGCGGTCTCGAACAGAACCAACATGTTGTCGTTTATTCCTCTCTACTCGATATTAGCGACTGATCCGCCGTCGTGCTGGCCAGCCAAATGCTCCGAGGTTCGACCTCTCCAACGGCATAGCTACACAGCGTGGGCCCCGCCCAAACCGATACGTGCGATCGCATTTGACTGGCTGCGGCGCAGGATTCCGATTTTCAACCACTCCTATCTCTCCTTTCAGCTTAAGAACGCCGACGATTGGTAGAAAATGCGGCGCGAGCTTTCACTGGTGGTGGGGCCTTGACGCCTGGCCGGCCGGCTTCCAAGCCCGGCATTTGTTGCAAAGTTCCTCTCCTAACAAGTACGTGGGTCTCTGTGTGTGAAGACCGTGTAGGACTCGCTCGGTGTCTACCGTCGTAGAGTTTTGGGTGGCTCGTTATAATGACGATGTTTCTTAAGACCGAGACTGTCCTGCGCGCCGGACGTGGATCCATGTCAATCGACTGACTGGGTCCCGCCGGGGGTGCGGTGGTACAGACGTGTTCTTAACCTTGACGTGCCCTGTGCCCCTGCTACAGAACATTCAACATGGCTGACTACGACGAGGAAGAAGTGACGCGCGGAGTGACGGTCCGTGACGTGAAGCCCGCTGACTTCATCAAGGCCTACGCCGAGCACCTGAAGCGCTCTGGCAAGATCGAGCTGCCCGCCTGGTGGGACGTGGTCAAGACGGCCGCGTTCAAGGAGTACTCGCCTGCCGACCCGGACTGGTACTACATCCGCGCCGCGTCCATCGCGCGTAAGGTGTACCTGCGCCAGTACACTGGTGTGGGCTCGCTCAAGAAGGTCTACGGCGGTGCCTCCCGTCGTGGTGTGCAGCGCCAGCACTTCCAGAAGGCCTCGGGCGGTCTCATCCGCCACATCCTGCAGCAGCTGGAGGAGATGAAGGTCGTGGAGAAGTGCCCCGAGGGCGTCAACAAGGGCGGCCGCAAGATCTCCAGCCACGGCCAGCAGGACCTGGACCGCATTGCCGGCCAGGTTGTGCGCGCTTAAGTTCGGAGGCTTATCGTCACTTAACCGGAATGAACCAGAGAGCTATTTTGCAATAACTGAAGCTAGTCGGCTTTCACACCACAATGCTTGGTCTTCTCGTTTGTTGAATTGGGTTTTGCTACGGCTGCAATTGTTGCTGTTTACAAGTATCTTCGTGCCAGAGTCTTCACGCGCGCGTCGAACACCTCTGAGGAGATCGGCGTGTCGTACTCGTAGAATGGGTTCATCAGCAGCTGAAAGCAGCACAATGGGATCAGCGGACAGGATCTCTAGAGAATAGGATACTGGTACTTCCGCACCTTGACATAGAGCTCGTGCACCTCGTGGAAAAAGGCCTTGACGGTGTCGTCGTTGCGGGTCTCGTGCAACAGCAGGAACTTGACACCCGAGGCCGTGACGAAGGCCGACACGAGCTGGTCGTTGAATCGATCCACGACCTTGAGTGCCATGGCGGGCGTCGTCCACATGAGCTCGTCCACCAGATCCAGCGCCGCATGAAGCACGAACTCATCCACGTGCGCGCTCTCCTCGCGCCGCGCACGCATCTCCATCTTGTACAACGGCTCCTTGGAGCCCACCACCACGAACATGGACATCGCTGCAGCTTTCTCGCTGCGATTTACTTGGTTCCAGTAAGGTTTGTTTCACCCAATCTGAATGTGGGTTATTTAAAAAGTCATGTGGGTGACATGTTGTATGTTGAAAAACTTACTCGAATAGCCATTCGACCTCATTTGAGCGGCGTGGAGGTCGCTCAACGAACTCACTAGACACATTACCTCTGCGGGTCCATAAGATTCTGAGACTCCATCTCCGCAAAGCTTCATTGTGGACGTGATCAACTCCACACGATACATCGCGTCGACTCGAGTCCCAAGCCAAGCGAGTGGGAAAGCTCTTTAATCTTTTTCCAATCGTTGACTCTGCTCAGCGCATAACACTGAAATCGAGTCGCTAAACAACCGCATTCGGCTTAGACAGGTGCAAGTGTGCAGGTCTTCAGGATATCCTACTGCTTGAATATCTATCACTCACGAAATCACCGACCTCTCTTTTTACAACATGATTATGTAAATACCGTAGCAGGAGCCCAAGATCTTTGGTTCGTGGTCGCCTACTAGAAAGTGGCAACACAGTTCGAGGCGTTAATGATTGAGAAATGTTCACTGCGTTGCTAAGCTCCTTGTTGGCCCCTTCGAGCACACAATGAAGATGGTCTAAGTACATCGATTGTCGCGTCGTTTTCGTCGCGAAACGCTTCCATCTATCCTAACCGAATGCCGAATCATTCCTCGAGAACGGAGTTTTTGGTAATGGTGAAGATTGGACAGGGCAGATCGTTCACTTCTACTGCAGCAACCCATGCGAAGCTAAAACATCGTGTTATTTCAGGTTTTCTGCTTCAACTGCAACAAATTTCTGGAAGCGACGGTGCAACCAATGTCAGCGAGTGCCAATACCAGCTTGCCACCGGCAGCAGTATTGCATGCCACTGCGGCGGCATTGCAGCCCGTATACAAGAGGGCCCTCGTTGACTTCAGGCAACGTTAGCAGTGTTGTTGCCAACGTCTTGAACATCTAGAATTTGCGGGTCTCGTCGCGCGCAAGATTCTTGGACATTCTTGTAACAAGTAAAAAAACTCAAAACACCTGAATCTTTACGAGAAGTCAAAGCACTTCAATCCTTCCACAACCGGGTCAATGCACGACGATCAACGTTGTCATCGTTGCTTGGGGTTTTCCTGACTGCCTTTGAACAAGGCTCATTTTAAACGTGCAGAAGACATCTCGAGCAACCGCAAAACCCAGGATGTTCAAGACGTTGGTGACAACATTCGCAATGCTGGCGCTAGGCCCCGTGCCTCAAGTCAGCGCGGGCCCTCTTGCTTACAGTATCTACCAAATCGGCTGCAATGCCGCCGCAGTGGCATACTATTCTGCTGCTGGCGTGGTGTTCGGCACCGTGACTGCTGGCATTGGCATGCTCTCTGGTGTCATTGGCTGCAATGTCGGTCTTGGAACGTGCATGGGTGCGTGACTGTACACCGACTCCCTAGTCGGCGAAGCTGTCCAGATCCCGTGCGCTCTTCAGAAAAGCATGGCGAATGCATTTACGGGTTCACTCGCTAGCGCTTCCGCGTTGTGCTTTTGTGGACGAGTGAGCCGGTGATCAAGATAATGAACAAGTATACCCATGCAAATAGATTCGTTTCCTCTCTCCAGTCCTTCGAGACGGCTGCCCAGCGTAATGAGAAAGAAAGAGAGTTTTCATTAAAACAGCATGAACGATCAACATTCATTATCCGGATTGCTGTGCATCAACGATGTATGGCTTTCGTCGTCCCCAACTTCCGTCGTCCTCAACTCTTCTTAAGCTTACGAGCATTTGCATACCGATTATAGCGTGCTAAGCTGCACTCTTGTTATACGATCTGCCGGGTTCACGTATTTCAAGCAAGCATTGATGGTGCCTTTCATTGATTTTTTTCCAACACGATGGGGATGATTGATAGTGCTCACCACGATCTAGTCCATAATATCGTCCGTAGGTTGTTCTGCGCTGTGCAAGTCGACAGCCTGCATCGTCCATCGTTCAACACTCAACCTCATGGACAATACGTTCCGCTCCCAGGAGAACCCACGTATTCACCTGTCGTAAACAACCTAGTACTGCTCCGACTGGTACATGATTTACCTTGCAGCCCGTGCAAACAACCTTCGCGAGGCACCAGCGGTTATCGGATATGAAACGTTTCGACACGGCGACGGCAATTGCTCAACAGCTCCTGTCACCTAAAGACTAAAGGCACAACCGCATGATTCCACTCGGCTAACAAGATCACCACTTTGCCTGCTCAAGTTGAAGTGATGTCCACCACCAAAACAACACAGCCTCAATCGCTCAAAGCCGACGGATGGAGCGCGGTCGGCAATCTCGCTGGTCGTTGACGCTGCCTCGCCTCGGAAAAATCCCTCGGTGACGAGGTCGAGGGTCTCAGCGGGCATCACACGACGCTGCTGCACCACTCCAAATGGGGGCTGCCGCTCAACCTTGGCGTTTGTATGTGCTACCCATCCCCCCCACCACGTCACACAGTGCACAAACCATCCAGTGGTTTTCCAGCGCCTTCGAGCAGCTACGCTCGACTTCGGCTCTTGCTGGCAGGATCCGACTCCGGTGGACAGGCAGCAGCGGCGTTCGGCAACACTCGCAGCAGCTTCACTTGCTCTTTTCCTGCTGAGAGACTCAATGGCGGAGACCTCCAGTGACCACCGACCCCAAGGCGCCGCGCAGCTGGCTAAGCACCTCGTGGCTGACACGGCCGCCGCCATGGCCGCGTCGCTCGGCGTGGCGCCCTTCATCACAATCGTGGACCGCGCCATCATCGAGAACGCCAGCGGCGCCCGTCCGCTGGGCCGCGGCCTCCGGGAACTGAGCGCAGACTTCGTGCGCCACCCGCTGCGCTTCGTTGGCAAGCGCGAGTTCCACCTCATCTTCGGCCTCTACACTGCCACGTACATGGCTGCCAACGTCACGGACACCGCGTGTGAGTACGCCGAGATGGACAACCAGATGCCCAAGTTCATCAGCACCACGGCCGTCAACATGTCGCTCTGCATCGCCAAGGACCGCGCCTTCGCGCGCATGTTCGGCGTCATTGCGCCCGCAGCCTTCCCGCTCACGTCCATCGGCCTCTTCGCTGTGCGTGACTCCATGACGTGCGGCGCGTCGTTCAACGCCCCCAAGGTGCTGGCCAAGAAGATCGAGGACAAGGGACTAATGGAGAAGTCTGGCGCTGCCACCTTCGCTCAGCTCGTGTGCCCTGCAGCTGTCCAGCTCCTGTCCACGCCGTTGCACCTGCTCGGCCTCGACCTGTACAACAACCAGGGCCACGCCGTGGCAAAGCGCGTGAGCTTCGTCAAGCGCGAGTACGTCAAGTCCGTGCTCGCTCGTATCGGCCGCATTGGACCTGCCTTCGGTATTGGTGGAGTGGGCAACACCTACTTCCGCAACACCCTTCGTGTGAAGCTGGATTAGAGATAGACCAAGGGATCGAGATGCAGCAGCCACTGGACGGGCCTTCTAGCATGCGAGAAGCGGCGAGTCACCGACAGCGTCAACGGTCAATCGATGCGTTGATACTTTGGGGCGAATATATATTGTATGGCCAGACCTTGGCATGCTGCTTGTACGTTGCTGTTTGTTCGTGCTCCCACCAATTGCACCGATGCGCTTCGTACCAGAAGCATGACTTGTTTATCGTCTACATTCGTCGACATTTCGTGTCGATATGCTTTGCTGCTAGGTTGTCTTCCTACTGCGTCGGCGCGTCAGTTAGATGTTGCTTTTTTCCTGGACTACAACAGGTTGCTGCTGCGCTGAACCGCGTTCTACATGTAGTCTTCTGCAGTGTCATCGTCGTCGTCCTCCTCCTCCTCACCCTCGTCCGACGGGCTCTCTTCCTTAAGCGCCAGCGCCTCGACTTCTTTAATCTCCCGCTCTAGCTCTGCAAAACTCTTCAGCACCTTCCGTACGCTTCGCTCGGCCTTGTCAGGGCTAATGCGAGACGCCGACGAGCGGGCCTTTTGCAGCTCTTTATAAAGTTCCGTGTTCGGGCCCTGCTCAGGAGAGTATTAGCAATGCGCAACCGTCAGCACTAGCATCAATAACAAACTATTAAACGCCCTCTACGAACCTCGTGCTCTGCTAGCACCTCCATTTGCTTGTCGTAAGCTTGAAGGAGCAGCTTCAGTAGCTCCTCCGAGGACTTTGCAAAGAAGTGCAGGAACGACGGCTTTCCCACCGATGACCTAGTGTCTATGATTGAGCCCAAGTCGTCACCCTACCCAACAAACACGGCACATCTATCAGATTATAAATCGCTTGCAGTCCGGATCACCAGCAATTCAACGCACCTTTACGCGGATAAAGGCACCGGGGTATCCGTCCAGCTCCTGAACACCATGCAATTTCTAGATACAGAAGCCAGCCCCACAGTGTCAGTTAACTGGAAAAACAATAGCAGACTCTTTTGTCACTCACCGACGCAGATTTCTTTACTGGGGGCCACTCAATCGCGTACCACCAGCGACACAGCAGCTCCTGTGCCAGTCGGCCCTTCAGTGTCTCGTAGAGCTCTTCCGTACACTCCTGCTGGCGGATCTTAATCTGCAAGACACAATCAGATACACGAGTTGTCAACACTCCTTCACACCACCCTCAACGATACCCCAGACCCTCGCACCTTTATTACTCTCTTCTTGATCTTCCGCGGCGTGGAGCGCGAGCTGGGAGTAGTGACTGCCGACTTCTCCGTCTTGATCTTCGTATCCACCTTCAGCTTCTTGCGCTTGGCCAAGCCACTGATGGGGACATCATCGTCGCTGTCGCTGTCCACCGCCGCCTGCCGCTTGCCGTTGGCCGCTTCCGTCTTCGCTTCGGTCTTGACTTCGGTCTTCACCCCCTGGGACTTTGCCATCGAGTTCGCTCGCAGCGCTGAGAGCGGGACGTCGTCATCACTGTCGCTGTCGCTGAGGAGCAAGAGAGAAGGAGATGAAGTGAGATCTTCCGACTTCCCCGCGCGCTAGCGGCACTTCAAGGCCGTGGGAAGCGGCCCCGACAACACCATGTGATAGAGTAGACCTTCCTCCACCGATGTGGCTATTGTATGCACACTTACCTGTCGATGATGCGAGGAATGGACGGGAACGCGCTCATGCTCCGCGTTGGTGGCGTCGAATAAAGTGCCCCACCAACGGCACTATTGAGGTCACAAAAGCGAGTTGTTAACCGGTACTGGTCACTAAAACGAGTTGTTAACCTGTACTGATAATATTGAAATACAGGATAAAAAAAATGTGTGTTGCACTTCCGAGACGGACAGGTTCAGCTCAAGATGATGACTTAAAACAGCAATCACAAAGGACATGATAGACTGGTTCGAACACCAGCATTCTTGGCGAGGAAAAGCGTCAGCTTTCGTGGCCGTGCATCAGAGTGAATCAAAACTGCACCTTGCCTCGCAGATGGCTACATCACCGCTGATTGGATATCCTATTGTAACGCATACTTGTAGCCTAAACTTCGTGATGGCATATTATAGGATTGGACGATAGCAGGCATGAGCAAGCAGGTGGCCATGGACGACGACCCGGTGGTGCGCGAGATCCCCGTGCATCTCGCCGACGAGCTGCGTCACAGCCTGTGCGTGCATCGCAGTACACACTGCTGTCTTTATTTCCGTTGTTTTCTCTACTATTGTGCACTGACAGCCGACCGAATGACTGGCGAGCAGATACTTGGTGCAGTTCCCGCTACGACCGACGTACCGACCGATGCCGGAACCACCTCGTCGCGCGCGCGTCAAGCCCAACAATCAGTTGATGCAGCTGGACTTTCCTGTGGACCAGCGCAGTGAGCACTTCGACCAGGACGCAGAAGAGTACCTCAAACAGAAGCACCTGCGCCTGCAGTCGTCCAGTGTGCCGGCGCTCACTAATTATGCCGTGGGCGTCTTCCGCCAGGGCCAACTGCACCTTACGCCGCTGTCTTCGGTCATGCAGATGCGCCCCAGCCTCTCGCATATTGACGACGCAGTGAATGAGGAGGAGGAGGACATGGAAGTCGAGGAGAAAGTGGAGGCACCGGCTGCCGAGATGAAGGAGGTGCAGTTCCAGTTCAAAAAGAAACAGTCGGAACGCGCGCTCTCAGCTATTCAGAACTCGTACGCGTACAAGAAGCAGCAGATTGACGCCGAGAACTGGATCGAGCTCCAGGTGCAGGACAAGAGCGTGCGTTGGAAGTACAATTGACTGAAGATTTGATGTGTCGATGGGAACTAACTTGTGATATTGCATCCTTTTGCAGAGTTCTGGCGCTGACGATGAGTTCGAAAACTTGTTTAGTGAGAAAGAGGAGGAAGTGGTGTCGAGCATGACGCCTGATGAGTATATTAAGGCGATGCAGTACCGCGCGATGGCCTCTGTCGACAACCCTGCAGCTCCTAGCAACCCGGCGCAGTACGTACTAGTATTGCTATTTGATTAGTGTGTCATGCTGTATTTAATTTAATACTAACGGAAGCGTGTTACTTGTTGCGGTGAATAGGACCGACGAGGAGGACGAGGAGCAGAAGGACGAAGCGATGGAGCCTGCCAAGGGCCACCTGCTAGAGGGTGTTGATGCGAAATACTCGGACGTGCTGCGACTACTTGCAACCGACCAGATTTTGCACTTTGACACGCTAGCCAAGCTCCTTTCATCACGCAGCGAGGAGGAGGTCCTGGATGCACTGAAGCACGTGGCTGTGCACGTGCGAGGGCGTCTTCTTCCCTCTAGTGCGTTGATTTGCCGCGGAGAGGCGACGGTGCGCGCTCGCGATAGTATTATCAAGGCGGTATGTTGCTTTTTGGTATCTCTTTGTTTACACATTCGGAGGGAACTCACGCTCGTTTTTCTGCAGTTGGCGAAGACACCGTCGGGCGTGTCGCGAATGGACCTGGTGGAAAAGTTCTCTTTGGATGCTGACGTTGCAAAGACCATTTTGAGCGGTAAGGCTCCCAGACTGCAGCTCACAGGGACACCAATGCTGTGGTGTAATCCTTGGTTCACTAATCATTTTGTATTTCGTACACTGGTTGTATACTTGAAAATTCAGAGTTCGCTGTCCTGGAGCCAGAATCGCGAAAGTGGAGCTTCCGTTTGGGCCCCGATGATGCTTTCACAAAGCGGTTCCCTGCCGCCGCAAAGGCGATTAAACTTTAGTTGGCTCAGCGATACTACTAACACGGAAGAACCATCTAAAGGGGGTATGGATAGAGACAAAATTATTGCCTTCTTGAGTCAGCAGTGTGAGGCATTTTAGTAGGCTTTGACACATTTATTTTAGTTGCCTGCTTGATGCTTCAGGTTGATGTCACAACAGTCAGCGGGTTTGTTGTACTGCTACTTCCACTATTCACCTTCTCTAGTTTCTTCTTGTTGCGCATGAACTCTAGTGCGTTTGCCCTCCATTCAGCATACTCCTCGGGTGTAGCAACCGCCATCCCCCTCCTGGATGAGCCCGCGCTCTGAGCTGGCGTGACGCCCATACGAGACGCCCGTAGTTTCTCGAATACCCGCTGCTGCGCTAACGTCCGCGGTGGGGGCGATTCCACTTCTCCATCTAGCCTCCTCCTCTGTCGCTTCACACGTTGTTCACCTTCCAGCTGCTCTACACGATGCTGCTCCGAGAGCTTTCTGGCTGCTCTCTCGCCTGCCAAATTACGTCGCTTCCTCCGATCCATGACAGCTCCGCTCAGCGAAGACTGACATTGAGCCTGCAGATCCAGCAACAGCAAAACTATGAACAACCAACCACATCCACCGCCAGCACCTCCACCCACCTCAATGGAAGACACAATAGCTTCGAACGACCCTACAATCCCGCACACCGCTTCCAGCAACTTGTCCTGGTTCACATTCATCTGCACACACCAAAAGTCTCGTCAGTAATTCTTCAAGACCATCCAGCACCTCGTTCCTTCCCCACCTTGGCCTGCTTGCTCACTGCATACAAGCACGCCGCTACAAACACTGGGTCCTGATCGTTCATAGTCGCTACTGCCGGACCGAGCGGGTGCTTTGCTCGCTTCTTCCTGTTAACCGTCGCCACCTGCCCCAGATACGCGCGGTACTCGTCCAGCACGCGCACGACGATCTCCGTGAGCGCCTCGCAGCCAAACTTGATGCACAGTGCGGCGGGCGACGTCTTGACGACTGTTCGCACGCCCACCGCATCGATCACCTTGCGCACCGTGGGCTCCACGAGACGCTTGTTGGCGCTGGCGCATTTCGCCAGGCGGTTCCTGTCCACCGGCTCGTCCAGCGCGCGCGCAGCTACCAAAATACAGGCCACAGGCCCAGCAAAAGGGTCCAGCGCCGCCGACTTCTTGGCCAGTGTCACCCGCAGGTTCTCCTCGGCGCGCGCTACCAGTCGCGCCGGCAAGCCGCCGTATTTGGCAGCGATGCCCTTAACGTCCATTTTGGGGTCAATATGACGTTGGAAAGTGTGGGTACCGGTACGAGATTCGATGGGCTACTACCGGTATGAAGTTGAAGAACAGGTATGACATTGGATGGTTAGTTGGTGTGGCACATGTGTTGAAGCCACGTTCCCAGTGCGAAGACCGCCATGGACTCCGCAGACGCTTCACCGACGGCCGCCGAGCCGCCAGCCGAAGGTAAGAGGACAAAAGGGGACTGTACGTGCGTCTGTGCCGTTGACTAAAAGTCTAAAGGGGGCGAGAAGACGCTCTGACGCTCGCTGTGTGGAAGCTGCAGACCCCCAAGTCGAAGAGCCCGAGACGCAACAGCCTTCCCCGCCGCACTCTAATGGCGGAGCGGACGTGGCGACGCAGCTGCGCGCGTGGAAAGAGCGGGGCATGCGCATGGAACAGTTGCTCGCCAAGAAGAATGGCAAGATGCAGGAGATGGAGGAGACGGTGAGCGGTTTTATGCCTGCAGTGACACGACAGGGATTATTAGTGATGGTGGGCGGTTGTAGGAGACCAAGCTGAAGCGATTGCTGGCCATGGCCAAGCGCAGTATTGACAACAGCAAACAGGAGCTGGTGGAGAAGGACGAGGTCATTGAGAAGCTGCGGGACGAGCTGTCCAAGAGTCAGCAGGCCAGACACTCGTGGGTTGTGGATGCCTCCACGCGCAGTCCGAGGCAGTTGCTGCACAAGGTTTCTCATGGGGGCCTGCTATGGTGTTTGGTTGAGTATGCGGACGAAATCGAGTTCGAGGACTCGAAGGAGTTTGCCTGGCACTGCTTTCGTGATGAGGGAGAGATTCAGGCGTACGCTGATCGAGCGTCGGGGGAGCCTCTTACGCTCCCGGACTTTTCACTCACGCCCTATGAAGTGGAGCGCGTGGTACGTTTTGCGCTCAGTGCGCTCACGGTTGGGACACCTATGCTGAGAGTTTGTGCTGTCTACAGAAAAAGAGTCTGAAGGAAGAGATTGACCGTGTGCAGGAGGAGTTTCGGCGTTATCGCGTGAGGTCGGAAATCACGCGAAAGCAAAAGGATGCTGAGATCCGAAAGGTTTGTTGCTTCATGATCGCACTCATCCATTAGCAACTGGTACTGACCTTATCGAACAACGTTGCGATCGCTGATGATGCAGATGAGTGCAAATGTAATGGCGAAACAAACGGAGCAAATTTTGGAGACGGATCTTTCTGGGGAGTTGCAGTCGTCGAAAGCGCAAGTCCGCCGACTTACGAAGGCGCAAGCAGAAGCAGAGGAGCGCGTACGGTGCACTCTGTCGTTTAATATTGAGTTCACACGCTCACTGTATTTGTGGCCTGGACTGACTTATAGGAATCCGATTGGCGACGAAAGTTTGACAAGCTGATGAAAGATTACGAGAAACTCAGCGGCACTATGGGTGGAACGGTCCTCGCGATGGAGTGGAGAGAGAGGTGTGTTGTTGCGTACAGTCGCATTATCTTGACTATTCTTGATCTGACGACTGTACTCCATTTCTTCGTTGTAGATATGAGCAGTCCGTTCGTGAGAAGCAAGAGCTAGAAAAGAAGGTGGAGGAACTGAAGCTGGTGGCCAATGGTGGGTTTAGCGACAGTGGTAATGGCGACCTGCAGTCACTGCGCCAAGAGTTCGCGCAGTACCGAAAGCGTGCACTGAATGCCGTGGAACAAAAGGAAAAGGAGCTGAGCGATATCCAAGCGCAGTATCATGAAAATGGTGGTGGAAGCAGTAACGCGAGCCGCACTAACAGCTTCAAGGAAATTCGCGTTCGTCGCATGAGCATGGAGTCGAATAGCAGCCTATCGGGGTTCGAGACGCCAAACGCGACCAAGACAAACGAGTATTTGAAGAATATAGTGTACAAGTACATGGCCTCGGATCAAGACGAGGTACGTCCAGAACTGGATATGTAGTGCTAGGATGCTATCAACCTGGGCTAATGCCGTCTCCCTACTTGTGAATACAACCAGGCTAAGGAACACATGGAGAAGGCCATCGCGACCGTTCTCAACTTTACGCCAGCGGAAGTCACTTCGATTCAGGTGGGTATTTGCTTAATTTGCGTGATAATTGCTCATTCCTGACGAGTTGTGTGTGGTGTGTTGCTCCTGCAGGAAAAACGCAAGCAGCAGCAGGGTTGGTTTTGGTAACTAAAGGCCGAAAGTATCTGAGGACACATGATTTCTGCAGTTTTGGGTTTATTCAGCTCGAGCGACTGTCTCCAGCGAGCTCGAATGACGTGAGTTTCACCAACTTTGTTTATTGATTTATTTACTGTTGTGAAGGATAATTAGTTACGTGCGGGGCCAGTTGCTGCTAGTTCAGCTCGTCGATCGCCACCGGATTCGAGCTCGTCGAGGTGGCGTACGTATCTCTCCACTCATACAACGACGAGCGTCTACGCTTCAGCTCGTCACGAGCGACATCAACAGCCTTCACGCTAAGCGCATTTCCCCGGCAATCGGTGCAAAGCGCTACCTGCTGCTGCACCAGACGATGGTCGGGTAGAACGAACGTCAACTTGTGCAAACTGCGACAGTCTGGACACACGTATCGCTCGCAAAGCTTACACCGACGTCGCCACTTGAAGTTTTTGCCGGTGGTCATTCGGCGAGCGGCGGTGGCGACAAGACTCGAGAAGGCGGAACGCTTTTTCCCGCAGGTCACGCAGGGACCGTCAACTCTCGAGTCCTGGGCGAGTGCCGTTTGGCTATCTACTGACGCGGATCGATATCGCTGCCGGATGGCCCATTTGATCTTCTTCATCTGACAGCAGTAGACGTTTCTGGAGACAGACAGTAGCGTTCGAGCGACGGAGCGCGTGAGGATGGCGTTCTCAAGGCCGCTCACAGGATTGAGAAAGCCTTTGACGTACACCTCCGTTTCGTCGTTATTTCTCTGACGGTAGAACGCACAGATGGACATGTTGCCACGAATTGCCGACGCGCGCACCGGCGTCTCTGGGAATTGGATCGAGTGGACAACCTGGTACCCCACGCGCTCGCCGTTGCGAAGATATTCGACGCCCGTGGCCTCCAGGTACACGTAGTCGCGGTTCTTGACCACGGCGCGAGCATGCGCTGGCTGACCCTTCTCCATCCACTTGACAGCGACCGACGTGAACGGGTCTTCCACCGTGGGGGACACGAGCGTGGCCAACACGCTGCCGCGAGCGAGCCCGTCCTTCACATAAGACGTCTTGACTCGCATCTGGTCCAGCGTCGGGCACATGAAGCCGTACATGGTGTCGTCCAGCTCTCCCTCAATCGACCCGAGCACCAGAACTGACGGCACTGATGCCCTCGACGACTGCGTCAACACCGGTCGGTCCAAGTGGCCTGCAGCAGCCCCGAACGCCGCGCCAAAGCCGAAGGACAAGTCTGCGCTGCCTCGTTCCGCGTACGACCGCAGGCCGCCTCGCTCGTACAGGAGCTTCCAGCGCGTCTTGTCCACCTGTGCACCACCGTGCAGATGCCGCTCGTAGGCGTCGACGTTCCGCGCCACGAGCGTCTGCGCCAGCGCCTCCAGCCCCGAAACAGCTTCGGACGAGAGCGATAGTGGCGCGAACGGGTTCGTGAAGCGCTCGCTGACACGCGACGCTCTGTCGTCGCTGCCGCCTAAGCTGCTGCGTCGGCGCATGCTCAGCAGCGACTGAATTCGACTATGAAGCGACTTGTCCTGGACGTCGGCACTTCTTGGTGGACATGCGAGCATAAATCGGCGGGTAGCCAGGTGGCAGGACAACTCTCACCAAGGATGTTCCGCTGCTGGGGCGAGTCGCGCTCTGAGTCATAACGACGCGTAAGTCGGCAGGAACCCGCGGCACATCATGCAAGCCAGCTGCCTCATCAACTCATCGACCAGATGAATTTCTGATCGGTATGTTGCGCATTCGAGTTATGTTGCCGCGCGTGGGATGTTGCAGTGCAACTTGCACCCCTTCGGTATAGATAGTTTTGAAGTTGAAGTGGGCTCCACTGAAATGCCGTCAGGGCTCAACAACAAGTCATTGTTGCCGTCGGTCTCCAAAAATGGGTTGCACGAGCCCACGACAAGGACGCTTACGCCCCGCAAGCCTGAAATCTAGTGTGCATACATCTACAGCACCCAGTAGTTACCAAGCACGATTGGAAAGACCTAGTGAGATCAACAATTGCCCCTGTTGTCTTGTCTGCGAGAACGTAGACTTTCAAATCCTTTCTTTGGCAGCAACAAGCTCTTTCGCCACAAACTACTTTGCCAACGTGCTCCAGCCATGAGCTGTCCCGTCGCCTCGTTGATGGAGAAACCGAGCACAGCCTCGGGTTCTTCAATTTCTTTCGGGTGAAGGCTGTGGTATACTCGATCGATTGCACAAAGAGCACATCGCGAAAAGTTGGAGTTGCGATGAATCCCTACAAAAAGTGCAAGTTGGTTGTCGATTCGGCAGTGCCGAACACATGGTAGAACGACTGCGATTTCCTCAGCTTTATTTTTATGTTGCGCACAAGGCAGCCCAAGTTGCTCCTCATCGTTAATGCAACTTACGTATTATGTTGCTTGAACATGTTGCTGCAATATTATGTTGCTCGTGGTGCTGGCCAATCGCCACCAATGGCCATTCAAACGATTCAACTTGCCTCCGTTCCGGTCGTCGCAGTGACAACCATGAGCGAGCCCGTGCGCGACCAGCGCTTCCAGAAAGTGCACAATGACCCGGTACGTATCGTAGCACTAGGATAATATGTAGATGCAATCAGCGCTTGTGCTGACGCCCTACACGCTTTTGTACGCAGAGATTCGCACGCAATTCGAAGCGCAAGAGCAAACTGCAGATCGATAACCGCTTCGCCGGGGCACTCAAGGACGACCGCTTCCAGAGCGTCCAGGGAAAGTACGACAAGTATGGACGACGCATCGAGAAGAAGGACAACGAGTTGAAGAAGTTCTACCGTTTAGAAGAGGAAGAAGAGGAAGAAGATGAAGAAGAAGAGGAAGAGGAGGAAAAAGAGAGCAAGGCCAAGGCTAAGGCTTCGTCTACGACGAGCTCTGATGACGACGACGATGAGGCGGACGCCACCGTCGCCAAGAACAGCGAGAAGCTCTCGCGTCTCGACTACTTGAACCGCATGGCGCGCGGTGAACTCGCGTCGGGTTCGGACAGCTCGGATTCGGACGACAGCGACGATGATGAGCCGGTGGAAACTGAAAAGGAACCGGAGGAAGATATCCCTATGGGCGATGAGACCAAGCGCTTTGCCGTGCTCAACTGCGACTGGACGCGTATCCGCGCCGTGGATTTGTTCGCCTTGTGTCAGTCGTTTGCACCGCCTACAGGTGCTGTGCAGAATGTGACTATTTATCCGTCGGACTTCGGTCTGGAGAAAATGGTACGAATGCTGGTTGTGAGTGGTGCTGTGTGAATGACTGCTAATGCTTGAGGTGTGATTGTAGAAAGAGGAGGAGCAGCACGGACCGCAGGGTCTTTGGGACGACAAGGGTGAAGAGAAGTCGAAAGGCGAAGAAAAACTGAAGGCCGTTGATAGTGACGAAGGTGATAACACCGGAAACGAGCAGGAGGAGGAGGAGGAAAAGCAAGCCAAGGCTGGCAGTGACGAAGACAGCGACGCGGAAGGAGAGGATGACTACGACTCGGACGACCCGCTGGGAGTGAAGAAGAGCGTGACAATCGAAGGCGAATCGGACGGCTTTGACCACGAAAAGCTGCGCAACTACGAGCTGCAGAAGCTGCGGTATTACTACGCTGTCGTGACATGCGACTCGGTGAAAACGGCCAGCACAATCTTTGACCAGTGCGACCAGCTCGAGTACGAGACGTCCTCCAACGTGCTTGATCTCCGGTACGTGCCGGACAACACAACCTTCACGAACACGCCCAAGGAGGCGTGTGACAACGTGCCCGATCGGTACAAACCGGCCATCTTCGCTACCCTCGCGCTGCAGCAGACGGATGTGAAGCTCACTTGGGAAGAAGACGACGAGCAGCGTCTGGAGCTGCTTACGCGTCCGGCTGAATGGAAGGATGCCCACGATGACGACTTTAAGGCCTACCTAGCCTCGGACGTGTCGGATGCATCCGAAGCTGAGGACGATAGCGATGACAGCGAGGAGGAAGAGGCCGGTGCGGATGCTCCCGACAGCAAGAAAAAGGCTAAGAAGGAGGCCAAGATCAAGAAGCTGCGCAACCGCTACCGATCGATGCTGCTGGGCAGCGACGCGGAAGATGAGGACGACGAAAATGCCCCTGAAGGAGGTTTGGGAGACAGCAGTGATGAGGAGGATGGTGGTGCTGAAGGCGACATGGAGATGTCGTTCACGCCTGGTGCCAGTGACGTGCTGAAGGCGAAGCGACAGAAGGAGCTTGAGGCCAATGAGACGCCCTTCGAGCGGTACTCGCGTGAGAAGAAGCAGGAGAAGAACCGCAAGCTGCACGAGAAGCGTACAAAACAGAAGCAACTTGAGCGTGAGCAACGTGAGGTGCTCAAGAAGAAGGGCCGTGGCTCCAAAGAGGCGAACCTGCTGCGCGAGGCTATCAACGGTGGCGTCGACAGTGATGATGGTGGCAACAGTGACAGCGATCAGGACGAGCGCAACTTCGACATGAAGAAAATCTCCAAGCAGGAGAAGGTCAAGGGTCTGAAGGGCAAGCGTCGCGCCAAGGAGATAAAGAAGCTGGCCAAGCAGAAGGCGAGTGGTGGGCTGCAGGAGGGCTTCGAGTTCGACGCAGCCGACCCGCGTTTCGGTGCACTGTACGCCAAGGGCTCGCAGTTCCAGCTCGACCCGACAGACCCCAAGTTCAAAAAGACGGAGGCCACGCAGGCCATTTTCAAGGAGCGGCGGCAACGGTATGACCACGGCACGACTTCTGCGACGCAGGCCAAGCCTGCCAAGTCGGCCGCGGCTGTTGCCAGTAGCGATAACAACAAGCAGTCGCTGAACGCTATGGTCGAAAACCTCAAGCGAAAGTCGCAGCAGCAAGACAAGAAGAAGGCCAAAAAGCATAAGAAGACTAAGGCGTAGAAAACGATGAGCCACAAATCCCAACGCTGACGAGCGACGGAGAATGGTCCAAGTATATAGACAATCGTTTTGCTTTGTCGTTGATACAGTAGTCTTGCTTCCGTTTCGGTTGACACTGTTGAGCAGGCGACTTGGACGAGGAGTCACATTCGTAGATCCCCACAGCACGACAGAGCAAGACGGAAGCATGCAGGTAAGTCCTGCTTTGGTAGGTGCGGCATGCAATTGATGGTAATCGGCTGGAGCGCAGCGTGTTCAGATCCAGGAGGTGTTACCCAAGGCTGGGCTTGTGTACTCGGAGCGAGGCAATCTGACCGAGGTGCTGTGCAAACCCAAGATCATGCCTATCAAGTCGGCGACGCTGCTTCGCATTGAGGAGATCGAGAAGCAGGCGCGGGCGCTTGCCAAACCCGCTACTGCAAACTCGCCCGGAGGCGACTACTACCGCCCGACGACGACTTTGAGGAAATGATAGTCTGAAGCGCTGCTGGGTATTCGACGCAGATGGACAACCCCCAAACCAACACGCCTATATGATGCCCAAAGCCCATTTCAACTTGTTCTTATCATCACTTGACCATAGCTGCTGTGAAGCACCAAGTCACGCTCTTGTTCACTGTAAAATCCATGCTCGAGTAGGGCGAAAAGGTAGCTGCACACTCCTCGTGCAGCCGAGAGAGCCATACTACGACGTATAGCTTGTTACTGCATGCCGCCTGAAAACATTTCAAGCAGGGAGCTGAGTCCCGATCGCGGCGGCTGAAGTCCGTAAAACTTCTGGCCGATGACACTTAAATACTGCAGCGCACAAACAGAAAAAAACTTCCGTCAGCCGCGTCTCCTCCAGAGATTCAAATCCCAAGCCACTACGTACGCTCTTGAGACTGCTATCGCGAGCAAGTGCCGGCGCGTACCGCTCTTGGAGCATCTGGAAAAGGGGAAGTGCATCACGCTAGCAAACCAAAGCGAAGTCAGTTCGACGTCCGAGGCCCTGCTACTGCTGCATCACATCCTCACCTCCAGCGTCAGCAACAAGAACCGCGTAAAGTTAAACAACGGCAGGTCCACAGGGCGTCCAGCGCTCTGACACTTGGCCACATACACCTCATACACCTTGTTCGCGTCGCGCAGGTTCTCGAGACTCAGCAGTCTGCACACCACCAACAAAAACACCTCAGTAACCTCCTCACCAACTTAAAAGCAAGCGATCTCCTTACTGCAGCACCGCGCGAGCGAGGTACAAGTCGGATTCACTAGGGTATCCCTTGGTGGACCACTCGAACACAACCTCAGCCAGCTCCTGCGGGTTCTCAGCGTGCAAAAAGTGCTTCATGGCGTGCGTAAAGTCCCCCGACGTGCGGTAGGCGCGCGCCAGCAGCAGCTGCAGCTCCGGGTCTCCGCGCTTGCGCGCACCGTGAGCCGCCGACCACTTGACTGCGTTCTTGAGGACGAGCGCCAGGTCGACGCTGAACTGGGGCTTGGGTTCGAAGGCGGCGGCGAGCTGGCGGATGCGCCGCTTGTGCGTCTCGTCCACTGGGTGGCGGAAGTCCGCGAAGACGGAGAGCATGAGGTTGCCCATCTCCGCGGCCGCCGTGTTCTGGTCGTGCGCGATGAGCTGCAGCGCCGCGTCCAGCGCCAACGTCGCCGCTTTCTCTTGCTGCTCGGTGCTGGGCTCGTCCCCCTTGAGGTAGCGCATGAACAGCGTCTTGTACATCTGCAGCGCGCCGTAGAAGTCCCCAGCCGCCAACTGCAGCTCCAGCTTCTTGCTCACGTTCTCCACGCCCACGTTCTCGGCGCTCAGACCGCTGGGGGCCGCCGCCTTGGCGCCTGCAGCCTGCCGTGCCAATGCTCGGCGATTCATATTGGCGGATACGTTTTTGTGGTCAAAACTGAGGTTTGGTCCGGAATAGTCCCATTTGTGAACGAAACTAGTCATTGGCATCACTCCATCAGTCTATCTACATGTACAAGGTGGCTGTGATATTGAGGGCAAGTGAAGGCTCAAGGACAAGGATACTGTGTGTTTTGACCCCTTACAACGTCGACGCTGCTAAGTTACAGGTCCCGGTACTCGGCCTGGTCGGGGCCGTCGTTCTTAGGCGCCGACTTCTTGTTCATGGCGTCGTGCAGCCGCTGGTCCTTGCTCGAGTTGGCCAGCATCAGGTAGTTGCTCAGGCCGCGGATAGCACTACACCAGCAACAAACAAATAACGTATAGTGTCAGAGCATACAGAAGTCCACGACATCCAGTCAACAAACGTACTTGGCTTTGAGCGCCTCAACCTTCTCTGGGTCCGTCTCATCACGGCCCTTGGCGAACTCCCGTCGCACCAGGTCTTTAATGGCCTGCCCCTTCTTGCTCTGCAAACAATAGACAGCAAGTCAGCTCCCAATAGTCCTAGCGCAAAAGGGTTTGTATCAATGCCGCAATCCACGTACGTTTCCACCAATGTGCTGGGCGAGCCGCATGCAGTCGCGGTACAGCTGCAGATAGGCAGTACGTGAAGGTTGATGAGATGGAGGCCATGCAAGCAGGAAGAGCTCTACGTACCTGGATTGTGGTGCGCGTCACTTGATTCGCGGCCGACATGATGGCGAGTGGCGAACGACGCACGTGAGCCGCTCGTCACAAATATATTGGCACAATTAAACGTGTACCTTGTTCACAAAATATATGTGTCGTTCCTAAAACGTCTGTAATTACAGCAAACGATGGACAGGCGCGAGGACGATGCAACTTGACCTTGGGCTCCGTACACTTCGCGTGTAGCTGAGCCCGCCGCACTCTGTTCACCATGGGCGCGTGCACGTCCAAGGACGCCAACAGGTCTCCTCGCAATCTCGCCAAGTGGAAGGTGGAGGACGAGACGCCCACAAGCGTCGACGGAGCTGCAGCGACGCCAACGGGCGCAGATGACCAAGCTGTTTCTGCTGCTCACGAGAGCGACTTGGCGCTCAATTGCGTCGCCTACAGCTCCTTCCTCGGCGGCGATTGCCTCACAGCGTGGGAGGACGGCTCCATCCAGCGACGCAATTGGAGGACGGCAGCCAGTGACGTCGTCAGCGTCTGGAGTCCCCACACACGCGCCGTCAACCGCCTCGTGATCGGGGACCAGCTGCAGCTGATCTACTCGTGCTCTCGAGACACCACTGTAGCTATCACGCCCATCTCCGATAAACCTGCCTCGGAGACGGCAACGGTGCTGCGAGGCCACCAATTGAACGTGTCGACGATTGCGGTGGATGACGCCGAGCAACTGCTGTGCTCTGGAGGACGAGACACCCAAACGATCTTCTGGGACCTGGCCACTAGCCACATTGCGGCTAAGAACACCACACCGCAGAACGTCGTCACGTGCTCGACGTGGCTGCCGCGTGAAGCTTTAGTTGCCCAAGGCAGTGAGGATTTGAGCGTTAAACTCTGGGATCCGCGGACGCCGCTGCGCGTGCCCGCGCAAATGCTGCGGGGCTTCGTGTACTTCCCACTGAGCATTGCTGCCTATGGCAGTGATAGTGAAGAGGATAGCACGTATTTACTGACTTCTAGCAAGGGCTTCAACAGTGTCGGCTGCGAGGCACGAGTATGGGATCGACGCACAGAGAAGCAGGTCGTAGAATTCCAAGGACACCAACAGGACGCAACAGCTTGCTGTTTCTTGCCCCGTACAGCAGACAGCCGCGAGCTTGAAGTGGAGTCTGCAGTGCTGCCGATGCTGCCGGTGACTGCCTCCAAGGATGGAACAGTGAAGGTGTGGGATGCAGCATCGACTTCCCCACTAGCTGAAGCACATGCATACGGAGCCAAGCGCATGTTCACGAGTATGTGCAAGGTGGACGATAGCACGCTGCTGGCTTCAACGTTTGGAGGTCAGGTCTTCGCGTATTCACTCGACCGTGAGCAACGAACGCTTGCTTTGATGCCTCGTCAGCCAAACTCCAGCTAACATTACGCCAAACAGGAATAGCTTGCCTTTGTTTCTTGTCGAGTAGATCAGTATAAGTGAGAAATATTAGACAAGCGTTCATTCATCGGGTGCTGAGTCTGCTCTGTGTTTACCGTGGCTGCAGGATCATGGCTGGCGATCTGCTTGCTGAGTGCGCGCTGCAGCTTCGAGCGTCCAGCTTCGACTTTGAGGTGTTGCTGGGCGCGTCGGTGACGAGCGTGTGGCAGGCACTAGGTCGACATGTGAGTCGACAGCTTACGCACCGAAAGGGGGTATCTCTACAGCAGCTCGGGAAGTTTGGCTTCTACAAGGTGCAGAGCTCGATGCAGCCTCCAGTATTTCTGCTCGCAGATCGCTTTGCTTCGACATACGGCGTCGTGTGGCGACACCGTCCACCGCCGGCACCGCTCACCGCTACCACGGAAGCTAATATGTCTGCTCTCGGTAACGATGTGGGGCTCGGATCCGACCAAACACGTCGTGCTCTTGATGCCATTTTGACGTTTATCGGGAAGAAGTTGCAGGGCGGCAAGAGCGCTGGAAGATTGGTCCTTCCTGGGGTTGGAAGCTTTTCGCTTGACGGAAGAGCTCTTTCGTTCACCTTTGACGCAAGCTTGCTTCGCGGGATCATGCAGAGTGATCACGTGGAGACACCACCTCCGTCTGCCATCTTCAAGAGGAGTGCGCTTGACAACATGCGGAGGAAGACAATGCAACTCGATACACACAGAACCCACGACAAAGGAGAAAGCCCGCTACTGCAGCGTTCGATATCTCTGGATGGCGTCCTTCAAGCCCAGAGCAGCTCCAAGCACCACGCTACATCGGCGCTACATTTGCATCAGACTTCGAAGCATGACGCCGCAGTGAATCACCGAGGTGGTGATCATGACGTGACAGACGTAGATCACCTCAACGGCAAGAAACAAGAGAAGGAGAAAAAGAGGCATCGTCACAGGCACAGACAAGAGCTGGATGAGACCATTCCCGTCGACAGCATCAATACCGAACCGGTATCGCTGAACGGACGACAGATTCTGCCGCGATTCCTAATCCCAGAGCCGCGTATCCCTCTGAAGGTGCTTAAGGCACGTCGGAACCACGACCAAGTTGTGCAAGCCGCGTTCCAGCGCGAGGTGGCCAACATCGAGCAGGCGAAGCGCGTGGACGACGACTTTAACGACATGCTGGTAACGCGCCAGCGCGTTGTGCAGATCCATGACCTGCAGAAGCGGGCGGAGCAGTCCGTGGCTAGGCGAGAGTTAAACGCCTTCCTTAGCAACCAGATCGAGGAGAAGCGGAGTCGCTCGCGCCAGAAGTCGGCGTCAACCTACCGAGACGTCAAAATCCTGCCGCTAGGGTGTGAGATCAGCGACGGGACTCGACGCGCCGAGAAGCAAAAGCTCAACCAGCGTCTGAACGAACAGGTGGCGGCGAAGGCGGCGTTGAAGAAGGACCGCCGATCGCTGGACCAAGCTGAGTCGGCCTACTTCATCTCGAAACTGAAAATGCAGGATGAGATCGACCGATACGAGCAGGCAGAGCGCAAATGCGCTGACAAAGAGGCCCTGCTCGTCGAGTGGAGCCAGCAGAAAGCCATCCGCGCCCAGAAGAAGACACTCCAGTAATTGCCTTTTGCACAAGTCGCAGATATTCTGAAATGGCTACACCTAAGCCTCATTTTGACTTGCTTTCAGTATTCGTAACGGCTCGACTATCCAATTGGATAGAACTGAACACCCACTGAGCAGCATCGTCCTGGCGACGGGAAGGATGACCTCGAGGCGCCACTTCGCTCTTGTGGTGCTCCTGGCGCTGCTATTGGCGGTTACCGAATGGCCTCAGAAGTGTCTGGCTGTGGACGTGGGAGAAGCGGAGGACAGCGCATCCTCCTCGTGCCCGAACGTCACCACCGTCTCCATCTATGGCAGCTCCTCCAATGCCACCAAAACCAGTAGCAGCAGCAATGTGCAGATTACAGTCGCGTCCACTTGCAAGTCCAGCGTCGTGAAGGCCACCACCAGTTCTGCTGGGCTCAGGACTCTCGACTTACGCAGTCGCGCCATCGCAGCTGTCGAGAGTCTGCCGGCGGTGAACACTATGTGCGTTGCATTATCTGCGGAGTTCTTTTGATTGTCTAATGTCGTGGGGTTGAATGTGTGCGGAGAGCAGAAGGCTGGACAACAACCAGCTCCGTGCGTTCACGATAGCCAATAAAATCTCGGCATTGTACGTGTTTTCCCCCCAGTCAAGCTGCGGTCGACAGGGACGTGTTGCCTCCGAACTAAAACTTGGTGCCATTGCTACTCTTTTTACTGCCAGGTATCTAGCAAACAACACCATCTCCTCGCTCGACGACTTCAAGTTCCCTTCTGGTCTTACTGTTCTGTATGTCACCGTATGAGCCATTTGTTTGGCCCTGTGTGAGTTTGAAAGCAGTACTGACGCGACTTCTGATTTCAGGGACCTCGCGAATAACGCCCTTGGAGACATTGACAATGCTGCACTGCCAACTTCACTTCAATATCTGTAAGCTTTCCCGGTCACCATAGATATAGTAGCAAGAGATTTTGCGGCTAATGATCTCGACTGTTTTTGTGGAGCAGTAATTTGTCTGGCAACCCAATCGGCTCGATATCCAACGTATCGTTTCCGTCCAGCTTACAGCAACTGTAAGTATTTGGAAGAAGCTCCCGCTGCACGTGCTTACATTGACTCACTCTTTATCAAACCCTTGCACTAACATTTGCTTATTTTACAGGAACTTAGTAGACTCCAGTATTGCTACGCTCGAGAATTTTTCCTTTCCGAGTTCAGTGACGACGCTCAACTTCTCAAGTAACCCCATTACTGTCATCAGAGGGGTCATTTTCCCGAACTCTTTAACGAGATTGACTGTGATCGCAACAGCAACAGCAACAGCTACGACTACCACTGCAACAGGATCAGTTGCTACTCCCAACGAAGCTCGTGCTCTACGAACGGTTGCTACGGATCCTGCAGCTCAAACCGTTAGTGTGCTCGAGGAGTTCGAAGTGCGCCAGAGTGACGCTGATATGTTCGAGAAGATGAGTCTATGGGATGTTTCCACTACGTCTACTCTCAGTTGCTCCGATTCCAACGCCAATCCGCGATATGTACAAGACACCATGTTGTGCGTGTTGTCAGACAGCGAGTTTGCTGCCAAGTACGAAAGCGTGGTTATTCAAGCTTCGAGCGGTTCTACGTCGGGATCGATGTGGGGAATGGATGGTGTGTCTAGTCAAGCAACAGAGCGGATCGCGCTGAAAGAAACGCTTCATCAACGACGGTCATGGTTTCTCATCGGCGCTGCTGCTTTGCTCTGCGCCTTCTCCATTCTGCTGTTGGTGAATGCCTTTTGTTTGTGTCTGCGACGCAAAGTGCGTGGGCCTTCAAAAGAAACGGGTGCTCAATCGGCCTTGGGTAAAACAGCGAGCGGCAAATCCAACCACTTCTGGCACGGGGGTATGGAACCAGGCGATGAAGTCTGTCACTTGCTGTCTTCCGATCCGTCGACGATTACAGACGAAAACTCCATCCAGCCTGAGCTTGAGCCGGCCGTAAGGGAAGGTGATTCGGCAGCGAAGAAAGAACAACCGAGTGACCCTCTCACACGACTCAGTGAAGAGCTTCAGCGTTGCGAAATTCACGAATCGCACATCAAGCACCACGACCTTTTGTCTGCAGCAAAAGAACCGACAGACCATGGGTCTGGAGAAACCACGTCCCCATTCGCCTATTTCAAAGCCGTCTACCACCGCAAGACGGTCGCCTTGAAAACACTAGAAATCGCCAGACACAAGAATGGAGAACGGAGCAGTGGTGCATCAGGTGAGCTGTGGGCTTTCATAGGGGAGATTCGACTTAGTTCTGAGCTGTCCCACCCGCAACTTGTTGCATTTTATGGGTTCGTCAAGATGGCGCATGCAGACCAAATCGAGGCAATTGATGGTGGAGGTGTTGCGCTTGTGATGGAGTACATGGGCAAGGGTGACTTGAACGCGTTTATTCAGAGCCACAAACAGTTTCTGCAGAACAAGCAAGCAGAGATCAAGCATCGACCAGCCCGTGCAAATATGCAAGAACAAACCAATTCGTTGGTCAAGCACGTCGGCTGGGACGACGAGGTCCATGACGACTTGATAAGTGGTGATGGCAGTGACGACGACTACGAAGAAGACATGTTTCAATCGGATGACGACGTCACTAGTTCAGACGACCAAGGCAGGTGGAGCTGGCGGAACTCATCGGATGCTTACAGAAGCAAGTTATCTATCGCGATTGAGGTCGCACAAGCGGTTCAATATCTGCACTCGTTCTCGCCTCCATTATTCCACGGCAACCTTAGTTCTCGCAAGGTTTTCCTGGACAGCGACTGGAACGTGAAGCTTGGCGACCTGACTTGCTGCAGTGCGTTGCGCCGTTGGTCGTCTTCTCACAAGCACGACACACCGTCTTCGACTGGGCCCTCAGCAAGAGGTTCGGGACGCAGCACCACGAGTTCGCAAGCCTCGGGCGAGGAAATTCACATGGATATGACCGTCTGGACAGCTCCCGAGGTCCTCGACGGCCGTCAGTACACACAAAAAGCTGATATCTATTCGTTCGGCGTGTTGCTCGCGCAGCTCGCTACCTATGAATGCTCTTCAGCCGAGCACTCGGTCATGGACGACACTGACGTTCCGATGCTGAACAATGCCCAAAAGGAGCATTCGGCAGACGGAGAAGCGCCGACGCAGATACGTCTTCTGATGTTCAGGTGTCAAGCTTTCCAACCTGAGGTCCGACCAACAGCTGACGAATTACTCCAGGAACTGCAACAAATCAAGCAAGAATTGACGGCGAAAACTGCTGCATGAGCGATCTTGATGGCATTCGTCATAAAGTATTGGTCAGCCGCCTTGTGCATCAAAGTTTTGTCAAGAATCAGTAGAGAAGGTTGATGTCAAAATATAAGCGATCCGTGTCAACCTCGACTACCATTGATCCAGGTTACTTGGGAAGTCAAAGTCTTCGTGCACATGGTACAAATCTCGTATGGATTCGATTCTTGATGTCCACAAAATCGTCCACGTTACGCTGCGCTCGAAGCCTTACACGCTTCGGTTCTCCTGAGAGTTAATTTGACAACTATTCGCGCCGAACGCTCCTAAACTTCATCTAGGAAAAGATCCGTCTCGATGACGGTGCGATGGCTTTCCGACCACTGCAACAGCTTCTGCAACTGGTCGAACGAGCACGCCTCGCGGAAGTAGCGCTCCAGGGTTGGTGACAAAATGTTCAATCGAAGAGCTTCATTGCGGAGAGCAAAGAATATCTTGAACAGCTTCGTGAGCTCCACCACCTCTTGGTTGAACATTTGCTGAGCATGGCACTGCAGCTGCAGCTTTTGGTCAGCCGACAGCTTCAGCTCTGCGTCCAACTCCATCGCCAACGGATTCTCTGAAAACGTGCGCAGCATTTGCACCTGAAGAACACGCGTGCGCATCGCAGCGAGCTGTCGTCCGACGAACACGAAGCATTTCCATACAGCTCGCTCGCGATCTCCGTGCTGCATAGCTAGCGTACGGCGCTGCCGGTTCAGCCGCATAAGGGACTGGAAATTGGCAGGGTTCTGAATGGTCGAGAAGGCCTCCGTTCGACCTGTGACCACCTCCAAGCGATTTTTCCAGTCAAACATCTGCGGTGAGTTCGGGCAAGGCAGTGGACCGAAGCCCGGGCCGCTGACACCCCAATGATATGAACGTACGAGATCGCGATTAATTTGCAGGCGCTTGATGCCATTTTCCAGGGTCTCGACGTACGTCTGCTGCTTTTTGCGACTCTCACGCGCCGAATCACGATTGCGTTCAAGCTTCTTTTCTTTCTTTTTGGCCTCCTCGTCCATGAGTGATTTCAAAATACTGCTAACCTCAGGCTCTTCGGGCTTCCGAGCAATGCTTACAAAGCCCGGTCCCGCACGAACACCCTTCGGCTGAAGTGTTCTGGCCGGTTTCAGCATCGGAGCACCAGTCGCAGGCACAGAAAATCCTGTCTGCACTGGAGTCATTTCAACGTCACCTGATAATCCACTCTGGGGATTGACCTGCTGCTGCTGCTGCATATTCATATTCATGGGCATCTGCATGTTCATGCCCATCGGCATGCCTGGCAGTCCCATGGGCATCTGCATTCCATTCATTCCACCCATTCCGTTCATTTGAGCCAGCTGCGCCATTTGCATTTGCATCTGCAACTGCATTTGTAACTGCATTTGCATGGGGAGCTGCATGCCATTCATGTTGTTCATCCCATTCATTCCCATAGGCATCTGCATCGGCATCCCCATCATGTTCATTCCCTGCGGACCCATCATCTGGTACATCATGAATGGGTTCGGCATCATTCCTTGTGCCCCCAATCCATTGCCTTGCTGCGACTGGTCAGTCATATTGGTGTCATTGTTGCCATTTGTATCAGCATCACTCGCGCCAGCTCCCTTGTTACCAGTTGCGGCATCTGCACTTGCAGCAGCGTCTCCAGAAGCGGCGCTTCCTTGGGATCCTGCTACACCAGGCTTTTCCTTGGCGTGATTGGGGCTGCTGACTGGTAGACCAAACTTGCCTCTGTTGGCGGTAGAGTACTGAGGAGCGGAAGAGCTTGTAGATGTTTGGCCTGAAGAAGAAGTCGCCACTGTCGCTTGGGTGCGAGACCCAGGGCACTTGGCAATCAACGAAGCCGCGCCCTCAGCCACAGCAATATCTAGCGCTGATGGGTTTGACGGATGGGACTGACGACGATGAGCGGGCGGGGTGCTGGGTTTCCCAGAAGCCGGCGCAGTTGTGGTTGCAGAGGTCTGGTTTCCACCACCGAAGTTGTTCATCCAGCTCGAGCCGGCAGTTCCAGCAGCTTGTTGGAATTGTTGCTGCTGTTGCTGGAACTGTTGTTGCTGCATGTGCATCTGCTGATGCTGAAATTGCTGGATGTGACTCGGCATCTGCTGCTGCTGCTGCTGTTGCTGCTGGAAGGCCATGATGTTGTTCTGTCCGGCGGCCTGGTTGAACATCATATTGTGCATGGCCGTATCGCGTCGCTGCTCCACCTCCAAATGCTTGGAGAAGACCGCGTCGTTGTTGTCATCCAGCATGTGGACAATGTCCTCGCTCAGTGAGCGCTGGACGTCCGCGCGCGGTTTATCATGGGTGGGTGTCGCTGATCCCGCGTGGCTGTGCATCGTGTTGGGCGACGCGTTCTGTTGCTGGTCGAAGCCTCCATTGGCGTTCACATTGGCCACGTGCATGCTCGGGTTGGGACTAGCTGTGGAGCTGGCCGTACTGGCCGAACTGACTTCATCCGTGAACATGTCGAACTTCATGCCGAAGTTGGCGTCGTTCTCGTTCCAGTCGTCCCACAAGTTGCGGCTCATATTGGACGACAGGCCTCTGGACACAGCAACACACTAGTAAGTACGATACCACCTTTCAGCTCCTCCTGTCAGACCCAAGGGACGTACGAGAGCACGGGGTCCAGATGCAGCGGCAGGTCCGACATGCTCAGGTCCATGGACGGCTCCTCGCCCTCTCCATTTATCTGGAACAAGGTCAACAAGAGCCGCGAAGGTCAGAGAGGGTTACGTCAGTATCAGGTTCAGACAGCACCCACGCTGAAGGCCTGGTACGGCTGGTAATGCAGCGCGGCCTTCTTGGCCTTGGGCGCCTTCGACATGCTCTGCGGGTGGACGCTGAGCGGACGGGAAAGTGGCTTGCCTGGCCCTCACTTGTTCGCTGCAATTCGGCGTCTACCGCCGAGGCGGAGGTAACGCGAGCAGCCTGGCAGGAGACCCTATATATCGGACAAGGTAAACGTAATCATCATTTCTTATGGGATTGGACAAAAAGATGGACATTCGCTATTCCATTCGCTGAAAATGGATTTAGAGAGTATCTTCTATATGGAATCATGGGCGGTAGTCACCTCTCCATTCGCATTTCACTAGTGAAACTGGCTGCGCAGAAAGCCTGTCGTCCAGCATGGCAAAATAACAGGATTTGCGGTCTAAACACTGTCTTGTAATGACCGTGGGATAGCATAAACCTCTCATATGGCCTGGGAGCAGCCACCGATATAGAAGTTGACACCGGACAAAAACGCCCGTTGATTGGGCCATGGTCCGCCACTAGGCGCGGCGGCCCAGGCACGTCATGCGGCCCGTACTGGGGCGGTTGGCGCTGTGAGAGCAGCACCAATGTAGCGTTGAGAGTTGAGCTGTAAGCAGAAGCACTTGAGGCGAGTGCACGCGACTGTGGACGAGCGTGCGTGGGGTGCGATGAGCGGCGTCGAACGCCGGAAGACGCCTGCTGACGATCGGTGGTGTGGCGCACATCATCGTACCGATTTTAATGGTACATGATCCCTCCGCCACCCCGATGAGATGAATCTGAACAAGCAGGCACACCACAGCCAGATTCACATGTCGGTTACTGCAATCATTAGCCCTGTTGCTGCTACTATTTAAATAGCTCGCTGCAACAGCGGACAGCAGCGGCTTCTGTATGTACCCCACAGGAACAGCGAGGCACAACGTCCTCGGCAAACATTCCAGGCGCTGATTGGCAGAAACGCAAACCCTTGCCCTTGCGAAGAATCCAGGGATGCGGGGGAGCTCACACCTTATTCTTCATGTCAGCTGATCCGTCGCAAGTCTTCCCTCGGAATGCCCTTTCCAGCCCACGCTCCCTCTTGGAACTGGTGGCTCTTGTTCGAGACGCGCAGTCAGCTTTCGCCGCTTCCCCTGCGCGTCGAGCAGTAGCTTTTCGGTCTCAAGACAAACAAGCAGTTAGTCAAGATGTTGGTGTGGCAGGATGTGTTCACGGAGGACGAGGTCATGTCGGACTCGAACAAGGTGACTCCGTGCAAGGACATGGAGGGCAACCTGGTCTCGGGCATGTTCCAGGTCGAGTCCAAGACGGTGGCCAAGGGATCCGACAACGTCGACATCGGCTGCGGTGACGCTTTCGGCGGTGATGACGAGCAGGTGGATGACTCGGTCGAGACGGTTAACAGCGTGATCGACGACACTGTCGGCTTTGGTTACATCGAGACGGGCTTTGACACGAAGGCCGAGCTCAAGACGTACCTCAAGTCGTACTTCCGCAAGACCATGAAGCACCTCAAGGCCACGAATGCCAGCGACGAGGACCTCGCCCAGTTCAAGACTGACGCCCAGGAGATCGTCAAGTTCCTCGTGTCCATGTTCAAGGAGCTGCAGTTCTACATGTTCAAGTCGTGCGACTCGGAGGCCGGCCTCGCCTACGCCTACTACCCGGACGGCGCCGTGGCCCCCATCTTCTGCTACATCAAGTGGGGCCTCAAGGAGGTCAAGTTCTAAGCGCGTGCGAGCGCTAGACGGGAGCGTCTGTTGCTGTTGTCTGCAGCTCGAGACTCTTCTCCTTGACCCGCGCATTAAACCTTAATTAATGCCTCCTTTTCATGTACTCCAATTCTTGTCAGCTGTGTTCTTCTTATACGTTGGCCATTGCATTCATGGTCAATATGCACCCCACCGACCAACGATATTTGCAAAGAAATCTATAATGAGGGTTTACGCTGCTTAGCGCTCAATGACGATGGCAACAACGCTCAGCCCCAGCACGGTGAAGAGGACAGCCAAGATCTTGAGCATGAAGACCCGGAAGTCCAGCTGCTCCACTTCGTCTCCGCTGTCCTTGCCTTCTACGTCGCCCACGCCGTGGTCGTAGTGCAGCGGGATGAAGTCCACGCGACGGAAGCCCTGCGTGTTGCGCAGATGCTCATTCTCGAGACGGAAGAAGCTCCAGAAGGTTCGGCGGAACAGCTCGAGAACCATCGTGAAAGGCTGCAGATACAGCGGCAGCCACCGAGCAGCACCGCGCGGTGGAATGAGCGTTAGTGTCCACGCAAAACGCAGGAACAAGTCAGCTACGATAGCGGCGTAATAGACCCACTTGCGTGAGAACATCTGCGAGTCTCCCAGGAACTTGAATTGCGGCCGGCCGAGGCCCCAGTCCATCGTCACATCCCAGACCCACGTATACAGCGAGCTAGCCGTGAACAGGAACAGCCACGCAACCACAAACATGCGCACCTTCGAGGCGTTTTCTTCGCTGTTGTCATTGTGCAGAGGGTGAAAGAGGCCGAACAGCACAACCACCTGCGTGAGCGCGTACTTGGCAGCGTTGGGCAAATGCGGCCACCACGTTTTCGTATCGTACACGCGGCGTAGATTCTGCAGGAAGCGCCACCAGAGTGGCAGCGCGCATACTAAAGGCACCACAACGTTCACGTAGTACACATTGTCAGCGCAGGTTGGTTCATCCGGGTCCAGTGTCGTAGTTAAGGCGGATATGCCATCTTCAGCTGGAACAATGTCTTTGCGCAAAAACTCCTTCGTGGCGAAGAAGCAGACCGACCAGCTGACGTCCTGCGTGACCTTGACTGTACTAGTGAGGTAGTCTCCCACGAAAGTGTGAAAGAACGACACGGGATACAGTGGCGACCACACGACTTCCCACACCGTCCGAAGCATACCAAGTTGTTGGCCCCACGGGCGGATAGCGTAGAAGTAGAAGGTGTACAAGAACAGCGCCAGCGGATAGTAGCCGCGGTGCAGCAGCTCCTCCGGGAAGTAGCCATTCACAACCTTGTAGTAGAGCAGCACATTCGCCAGGAACATGATGGTCATGTTCGTGGCATCGCTAAACACCTGCGGATACGACTGCGCTCGCCGCGGGTTCAGCTCGAAAATGTAGCGGTAGTTGATCCTTGCAGCCCGCCAGACGTAAAGGGACACTCCCACCAGCCAATGTAGCAGCAGGAGACAGCCAATGCCACGGTACACGGGGTAGGCTCGGGTGCGCACGAGGTCGATAAGATGGTTCTCACGTCCATTGTGAAACATAGGGACTACGAGCGAGTCCCAGCACACCCAGATGAGCAGAATGAGACAGGAGCCAGCCTTGATGCCCAGATAAATATGCCCCCAATTCACAAAGTCCTCCTTCTTGGTCATGAGCGTTGCCACTGCCACCGTCGTGTTTCCGTCGCAGTACCAGTCAGCGAACGACCGCTCTACCTGCTTCAGCAGCTTCGAGCACCGCTGGGCCTTGGCAAACTCAAACGTCTGCAGCTTGTTCTTCTGTTCCTCACGCTGGTCGACCGGAAAGCTAGCGATCTTGTCGTAGCGCTTGAGAATCTTGACGAACCCCGTGTAATTGAGCAACGCAAAGTTGTGCAGCAGATTCAGCAGTCGATGCAGTTCGACTAGCGAATTCTTGAGCGAGTCCTGCGCGGTAGCAGGCGAGTCTTCTCGGTGCTGGGCCTGCAGATGTACCAGCTGCTCGGCCAATTGTGCTGCATGTCGGGCGTAGGCACGCTCCACTTTGCTGTACTCATGCTCCAGCGCCTCCTCGAAGGCGACGGGTGCAGAGAGCAGCGACTGCAGCTGCTCGGACTCGGCGGACGACGGCGGAGACCCGGAGAGCCGCAAGAACGCGAGTTTGTGGACGATCTTCTTGGCCAGCTGCGCACTGCTGCCCGTAGCCATGGGGCGCCACTGGTGGCCGCTCAGCGCGTTGGTCTCCATGTTCTCAGTGGGCAATCGCACCTCCAACGTCGTGCTGGAGGCGGCGGCGGCCAGCGCCGCGTCGGTCTGCCGCTGCCGCTCCAGCAGCCGCTTGAGTCCGTCGTAGTCCAGATAGTCGCCACGCCACTCAGCTACGACGTTGTCGCGCAGCCGTAGGCTGAAGTGAACCATCGTGCCGGCGGTGTGGAGGATCCGCTTGTGGCAGTCGCTGACGTTGCCGTGCCGTCTGCGCCACTGCTTGCGGCTGGATCTGATTAGCCTCTGAGGTGTGACCTCGCACTTGACGTGGCTTCGAAAGGCCAATGGTCTAGTCGAACGGCAACGGCGTGGCCGGCGTTTTAGGTGCCTGGTGTTTGAATTTGACACCTAGTGTTTGTATGGAGGTGCAATACCTAGCCCATACAGTAGTATTTTAGAACGGTCGAGCAATAAAACCGCGCACTATTATACCTGGGCAAAGGCAACTTGCTGCTTGCCAGCAACAGCGCAAACCTTGGTCGCTACGATACGTGTATGCAAATTTCGGTTCAGAGCTCAGAAATCTCTACAACGTTGATGTGGCTACTTCCGTAGCGCCGCGAGCCGCATGGACAGATCATCCTGCGACTTCTTCTCGCGAGCAGCTTCTGTGGTGGGCAGCTCGGTGCCCACAAGCCCCGCCGAGTCGAGCTGCCCTGCAACTTTGAGCCCGTTCTCGTCCGCGACCATCTGAATGAGGTCGTCCACCTGATCCGCGGGCGTCGAGAGCGACGTACCGCTGCTCATGGCGCCCTCCATGTAGGCGGAGCGCACGTCCATGTCCTCAAAGTGCTTCTCGAACTGATCCATGGTCTGCGATATCTTCTCCACGTTCATGGACTCCATGACCGTGTCCATGCCCTTGACCACGCCGCTCATGTTGGCCTTGAGCTGCCCCATGCTGATGGCCGTCTGAACGCGCGCCGCCACTGCGTCCATGCGCGAAGCCAGCTGCAGGTAACTCAGCGCCTGGTTCTTCTCGCGGATCACGTTCTGCGCGTAGATCTTGGCGCCCTCCATGTTGCCCTGCTCGATGGCCTTCTTGAGTTTGGCTTTCTGCGCCACCTGATTCTTGTCGCACTTCTTGGCGTTGCGCAGCAGCGTCTTGGCCGTGAACTTCATGTTGAACAGCTCGTCCTCGAGCTTGTTCTTGCGCGAAAAGATGTTCATCATGGCGTCTCTTGTCGTCTGCTGTGCCTGGCTAATGAGCGCCTTCCTCGCCTTCCTCGTAATGCGGGATGGATTTTATTAAGCAACGTAACCAGAGATTAAGTTGCGTGTAAGTTGCTACAATAAACTTCAACAAGAAGGGCGTGAAGCCATTTCATTTTGGGCTAGACGACTTCTCTTCCACGTATCCTAGCTCGTAGCACGACGACAATTCACACAAATTGCCGGGCGGGGGCATTGGTCATCGAGATCCCACAGCAGCTTCGTCCTCAACGACCCACTCGCGTCAGTCCCCGCGCCTGGCACGGCGCACCAGCAGGTTATTCGCGCAGCGGAGGGCTGCCCCTCTGGCCAGTGCCGCCGTTGTAGCCCGCGATGTACGCGTTGGCTTCGGCCTGCGAGTCGAAGCGCTGGTGCTGGTTGTGGGAGTACCCGTTTGTCTGAGCCTTGGCCGAGTCCCAGGACTTGTAGACGCCCGTCTCGCGGCCGTTGGCCACCGCGTAGTATCCTCCTTTACCTCTTCCGTTGCCCTTCGGCATACTCACTTGAATTTCTTGTTGGGTTTCTTCTTGGTCCACTTGCGTCCTCCTCGCGATTTTTGGAAAGTGACCTTGCGTGAGATCAGAAAAGCTCACTTCTGCTCATTTAATTAAATAAACAGTTTATTAAATATGGTAGTCTCGTATATGGTCATTTATGTGCGTTGATTTGTAAAGGTGAATTAAATAATGAAGGCTATTCGTTGTTGCCTTCCACAAACACATTTGCAACAACGTTCCAGACGATGGTAGCTAGCGTGACAAGCAATTCCTCCCGAGGAGAGGCAACTGGCCTATTTACAAGCTTACCTGAACGCGGCGAAGGCTCGCAACACGCGTGTGACTCTCAAACTGTGATGGCGTATCCCATGCTGCGAACGGTTCGGCCAGCCTCGAGTTCTCATGGCGAGCCCATAACGGTGGTCGCAGCGATAGGATGACTCACCGCCGACGCAAAAACCCACAGACCACTTCAACAAGGTGCGCACTTGCGCAGCAGCAGCAAGATCTTCACCTCCCGAGTTGCTGCAATTTCCGTCACCGACGGATGTTTTGTCGAGACTGGGACACAGTCTTCCGCTCCGCCTTCCGATGGCAATCAAGTTGTACGGGGGAAATAAGTAACTCGGACGGCAGTGCAGACAAGCGGGGAAATGGACGGCCCCGCTGTCAACGCGACGACGGCAGTAGACGAACGCAGGTTGCAGCTCAACTCGCGCATACATGTATCGCGCTGTGACAGTCTCGCAAAGAAAGCAACCACCGCTGATCCAGCCGAAGCGAGCATCAGGCAAGATATTCAACTACCTCGCACGAGGTGGCGCCGCAAGCGCGCTCAGTCAAGTACATGTTTGTTGTGGCTCCATTTGCTCGTACTTAAACGAATCTGAATGCGTGCCGATCGACGCGACGCGCGTGGCTTCAACTTGCAACTAAAAGTCGTTATGCGCCATTTCGGGCATGCGAAGCCCGCTCACTCTTCAATCTGCCGCCCCAGAGCAACGCCTGTAACGCATTCGTCCCTCCGCACCATGATGAACGATCTTAAGACCACGCCGGAGTTGCTACCGCTGTCGCTGCCCGCACACGTGACCCGCCAGCACCAGAGCCATAGCGTGGACGGCATGAGCCCGCGCGCCCACTCGACGGTGAGCTCAGTCGCCACGCTCGCCGGTAGCAAAGACGGCAGCACTTCGCACCACGTGCGTCGCCTTTCCACGGGCCAAATAGCTGACGAAGCCGTGCCCAGGGAGCGCATCGATGTCATCAACGAATTCCTTCGAGAACGCGTCACCACCAAGCCGCTCGTCGGTGTCGTCTGCGGCTCCGGACTCGGCGGCCTCAGCAAGTGCCTGTCCAACCAAGAAGTCATCAAGTACGAGGATATCCCGCAGTTCCCGCGATCCACCGTCGAGGGCCACGCCGGAGAGCTCGTGTTCGGCGACCTGGATGGCATCCGTGTTGTGTGCATGCGCGGTCGCTTCCACTGCTACGAGGGCTACGCCATGCGCGAGACGGCGCTGCCCATTCGCGTTATGTACCTGCTGGGTATCAAGTATCTGTTGGTGACTAATGCGGCGGGCGGTCTGAATCCGGACTTCAACGTCGGAGACCTGATGATCATGAACGACCACTTGAACATGCCTGGTTTGTCGGGCCAGCATCCACTGATCGGGCCAAATGATTCTCGTTTTGGCGCTCGCTTCACCCCACTTTCAAACTGCTATGACAAGAAACTTCAGGATCTGGCCGTCAAGGTGGCCGAGAATCTTGGCTTGGCCCACAAAGTTCGTAAGGGGGTGTACTGTTTTGTGTCCGGACCCACTTACGAGACGCCGACGGAATGCCGTTTCCTCAGACTGGTGGGAGGTGACGCTGTCGGCATGAGCACCGTGCCTGAGGTTATCGTGGCAGCACACTGTGGGCTGAAAGTCATCGGCCTGTCGCTGATCACCAACAAGGCGCTCTTCCCCGGGGAGGAGCGAGAGGCCGCTTCTCACAACGAGGTCCTTGAGACCGTTCAGGCCACGCAGCACGACATCGAGACGTACGTGCGAGACCTGATCGCAGCCATTGGCAAGCAGCATCATTCATAGAGCGGTGCCAGTCTTTATAAGTTATAAGTCTGCTAGCTTGGTGCCAACTGAAATAAAATACAGTAAGTTAGATGATAGTTATATCTGCGTGTTGTTTACCATGCTAAAAGCATAGGCGCTCGTGGGATCCAGAGTACACCAGCACATGAATGTATGCGAAAGACCTCCACGCTGCATATGAGCACTCGCTCCCGGCAGTCCAAGAACATGTATAACACATCTCATGGTTAACCGCGAAGAGCATGAGCCAGGTGAGTATCTCGGTTTCGTATTCAAATATAGTCCGGCCAATAGATTTTGAGTACATGGCTATACTACTGACTTGTTCTCACTATGCTCATTTGGTCGCCATCAACTTTTGAACAATTTTGAACAGATGGCGCGCAAATTTGCGCGCCATCGTGGCTCGGTAGTTCAGTCTTCAGCGCGTACGCACGCGATCACCTCGCTTCAAGCACCATGATGAACGACACGAAGGACCCCAGGACCCCCCTGTCCAACGTGCAGCCACCTAACCAGAGTGGCAACGACAATGCTGTACCCAAGGAGCGCATCGATGTCATCAACGAATTCCTTCGAGAACGCGTCACCACCAAGCCGCTCGTCGGTGTCGTCTGCGGCACCGGACTCGGCGGCCTCAGCAAGTGCCTGTCCAACCAAGAAGTCATCAAGTACGAGGATATCCCGCAGTTCCCGCGATCCACCGTCGAGGGCCACGCCGGAGAGCTCGTGTTCGGCGACCTGGATGGCATCCGTGTTGTGTGCATGCGCGGTCGCTTCCACTGCTACGAGGGCTACGCCATGCGCGAGACGGCGCTGCCCATTCGCGTTATGTACCTGCTGGGTATCAAGTATCTGTTGGTGACTAATGCGGCGGGCGGTCTGAACCCGGACTTCAACGTCGGAGACCTGATGATCATGAACGACCACTTGAACATGCCTGGTTTGTCGGGCCAGCATCCACTGATCGGGCCAAATGATTCTCGTTTTGGTGGTCGTTTTACACCTCTGACCAACTGCTACGACGAGAAGTTGCAGGACCTGGCGTACAGTGTAGCAGAAAAGATGGGTCTGGCCCACAAAGTTCGACGTGGCGTTTACTGTTTCGTCTCCGGACCAACATACGAGACCCCGACCGAGGCTCGCTATCTAAGACTTGTTGGCTGCGATGCTGTCGGCATGAGCACAGTTCCTGAAGTGATCGTGGCGGCGCACTGCGGACTGAAGACCATCGGGCTGTCCGTCATCACGAATAAGGCTCTTTTCCCTGGAGAGAAAGGCTCGCCGGCATGTCATGACGAAGTAATTGAGACCATTGAGGCCACGCAGAAAGACATCGAGACGTTTGTGCGAGAACTAATCGCAGCCATCGGCAATAGGATAAACCCTTGTACTCTAATGTTGTAAGTTTGAGCGAACCGTCTTACCAACTCAAGCCTTCGATGTATAGAGGCAACGAGAACACAATATACCACATGCAGGCAAACAGTCTATTTTGAAGAGAAGAGATTGCTTCGTTGATACCGAGGCGCTATACCACTGGTAGATAGCCGAGTGCCTCAATCGCTGAGAACGAATTGCTGGTAATACAATTTGCGTACAGATCGGATGGATTTCACGGTTCCCTTTACCCTGCGCTCTATAGGTGGTTCCCCACAATTCCACTAACTTTAAGGGCTGCCACTAAAATCGCCTTGTTGGTGCTTGCTGTCTCACTTACACGCTCTTCACAGACCGCTCGAAAAACTTGATGCATCCGTCATAACTTGCGCTCACAATGAGCCCCGTGCAAGCATTTGTATTCACATCGTCGCTCGCCTCGAGCTTGGACTTCACCATGGCAAAGGTGCTTGCGGGAGCGAACAACGCGACGGTGACTATTCCATTGGGCGGCTCAGCAGCTGAGTGCAGATGAAACCAGTGAGAACTTGCCAGCAATAGGCCCACGTATTCGATTGCACATTGTATGATACCTTACCTGTAAAAAATTCGTACGAGGAGTTGCGATCCTGCTTGCTGCTTTTTACAATGCTCATAGACCGGAGGTATCTGATAAAATTACAACAGCGTTAGATAGGAAGCTGCACGAAAGTGCTCACACTGGCGAGCACACCTTGCTTTGTTCCAAACGTAGACTGAACCATTCTCGGATCCACAAATTACGAAGTCTCCATCTTGGCTAATGTCATGAGAATGAGAACTTCACTGAAAGGCCACCCAAATTCGCATACATCACAGAGCCGTACCTGAATCGTCCCTTGATTTGAAGGTGCCCGTTGACGAGGCCTTTGTACTTGCATATTCGTGAATAATTGTCCACTGAGAATAATCTCATCCGGGAATCGTTCGTGCTGACCAAGAAATACTTTCCCTCTGGATCGAACTCGATGCCAGTAACCTTACGCCCCTTTCTCATCGACCCGCGGCTGTTTCGGCACTCAATTTGAGTGTAGTAGTTCATCTGCTGGTGCGAGTTGACTTGGTAGAAGATGCATTGGCCATTCAGCAAACCAACAATAGCTCGTGTACCGCTCGGGTTAAAACTGGCAGCAGTGATCATCACGGGTGTTTGAACGTAGGAAACCACGCAGCCGTCCGGAATATCCCAAACGCGCGCCTTGTTGTCGAAGCATCCGGATAAGAAGTATCTGTCCTCCTGTGTTTTGCAAGTACAGAGTTCGTTGTCAACACGAAGTTTGGGCAATTGGGCGATAGACATTCAACAAACCTTTGGATGAAAGTCTACTGCCGGCACGCTATCTGGATGGTGAAAAACATGCAAGCAATCTTCACGGGAAATGTGCCACAGCCGAACCGTCTAGGATGACAACAAGAAGATCACTGTCAGCTCGTGATGCATTTCGTACATGACATCGTAATAATAGTAAACCTTGTCCATCGACGCAGAGAGGATAAAGTTGCTGCGGCTCCAGGATACATCGACGATCGGCATTGTATGACCCTGACGAAGCGAAAGCAAGCAGTCAATGGAGGCATATTTGTTCGCCTCGAGGCATGGAGTTAGCGTTCATGCCCGCTGACTCACCTGGTAAGACCGTTCTGGTTCTGCATCAAGAATCTGTTTCTCCTCGCTCTCCCTTGACACTGTTGCGTCTTCTTCAGAGCTAATCTGAACCTTCCAAACGCGCAAGATAGCATCTTGGCCTCCAGAAACAAGGCGGGCGCCGTCATGGCTAAACTTCATCGTCCAAATAGTGCCCGTGTGCTTGGATAACGTTTGTGCTAAACACAAATCTTCAAGGTCCCGTTTTTCTTTCTTGCACGACGTCACCTAAATGCAACGTGTTGTCAGAAAAACTATCCTACAGCAAGTCCAATAGAAACAAGAAGAGCAAGATGCAGTACCGGGACATGGTTCCTTTTCGTCGGTTCTTTCGCCTTAGACTTCATCGGAAATCTAGACATGATTTTCGTCAGAGAAGGGCGTCTGGTCTTGGTCCGTTTGACCTGCTCACAGCCAAGTTTTTGACTAAGCAACATCCACAAGAGTGTCTTTGTACTCCGTTTTATCACTGACGCACCTCTTCTTCTTGTGGAACAACAAAGTTATTAGGGAAAATCGAGTACGAGTCCGCTGGTAAGCTAGCGAGGTCCCGGATGTCGAATACCTCGCCTGTGTCCTTGTTCTTCACAATGTACTTGCTGTCGTCTGCGTCGGTAACCTTGTTGTTGATCTCCGGCCCCCTCAATGCCTGATTGGTGGCGGTATTCAAGGCTGCCAATAAGTAATGCAAGCAATATAAGCATCAGTATAAGCGCGTTGAGCCTGGTAGAACCTTGAACGCACCGGTCGAGGCCTGTCTCGAAGCGTCCGCATCCACGTCTTCATGGGCGTCGTAGAACTACAAATTGAAGCCAAAGTCAATCTCATTCTCCTTATAAATGGCGCAATACTATCACTTACATCGTCGTCTGATAGTAGTCCGCTGTCCTCGTGTCTGGAGGCGCGTCCGTGCTCCAAGCGAGACGTCGTCGTCGATGCTGCGGGGGTTGGGGGAGGTGGTGCCATACTCCTGGTAGCCCTGCTACTTCCAGTTGCGGGGGTAGCTTGAGCTTCCGCCGTCTCCATATTCCTGCAGTTTCCCGCTTTTTAATGCGCAGGAGTCGAACGTCGCAATGCTATGAATAACTTCAACCTAAAGACCATCACTCTGCACATTGAAGCGGCGCTTTTCTGGAAGATCCACATTTCGGATTTTGCGCCGCGACGCAGATACTGCAAGACAGGATGACGATTGCCAACGCGGCCGAGCCAGATTTGTTCGCGCTGCATACGCGCAAGCCTAAGACTATTGACGTGGAGATGCTGGACTACGGCTTCGTGGAGCGCTGCGCCGACCTGGACGAGCTCAAGGGGATCCTGGCAACGCTCCGATCGGGCAAGGAAGGTCGCTATCCTGACCTGGAGAAGGCCACGGAGAACCGCATCCTGGATCTGCTGCCTGACCGAGAGCGCAACAAGATCCTGCGAATGCGCTCGGGGCCGACAACCAACGAGCTGACCACTGAGATTGACGAGCTGTCCCATTGGGCGGCCGAGATGGACCTGAAGAATGACGCCCTCATGCGACAAGCTCCGATCAAGCGAGAACTGCCTCCTGTGCGAGGGCAGCAAGCTCCTGGAGATTCAGAGTCAGAGCTTGCACGTTCCCCTACGAAGATGGCTCCAGATAAATGTGACCAGAAGAAGTCCAAGGCGATCCCAGCTTACGATTTTAGATCGTGGGAGAAGTACGATGTTGACAAGGCTCTTGTAGAGCTCGATGAAGAGAGCGAACGAGCCAAGGAGCAGGCTCGAAAGCAGCGAGAAGAGCAAGAAATGCGTGTCGCCTCGCGAAAGCGAGAGCTGGAGTCACTTCCCAAGTCAGTTGAGCTAGATATGCTCCAGCCAGAAACACGGAAAGTGTACGCGGGATACGAAAAGCAAAAGGGCAATGACTGTTTCAAGGCCAATGAACTGGAGATGGCTCTGCTGCACTACACCCGGAGTATGGCCTACGACGACACAGACGCTATCCTCTATGCCAATCGCGCATTGGTGCATCTCCGTATGAAGAACTTCGCCGCTGCTGAAGACGATTGTGCGCGCGCCATTTTGCTCGACCCTGGCTATATGAAGGGATGGAGTCGTCGTGGCATGACTCGCTACAGGAGGGGAAAGTACGCTGAGTCGGTACAAGACTTCAAAGAGGCTCTGCGGTTGGAGCCTGGGAATCGTGAGGTAACAAAGCTGTTGAAAGCCGCAAAAGAGAAGCACGAAGAGGTCAATGGTGTTCTATTGAACAACGAAGACTCGCCTGTCATGGCTGAAGAAAAAACTTTCAAGCGTTTTGAGATCATCGAGAAGGTTGAAGAAAAGCCGTTCAAGCGTTTTGAGATCATTGAGGAGGAGGACGACGACATGAGTCTGAATGAACAGAAGAATAACCAGAACACACACGACCGGCAGCCTGATCGAGGTTCGTTTGAGAAACCTTTCACGCGTTTTGAGATCATTGAGGAGGAGAGCTCGGAAGACGAAGATGACGATTAGTTCCAGTGGGACTCGATGCAACAGCCGACAAACCTACTACTTTTGCCGTGTAAATCGCTTATCGAGACAACCACGAAGACCGGCACGCTTATTCATTGCCTAGCAAGCTGCGGCTCTCCAATGCAGCTTTGTCTATAGTTCTACTCTGTTTCCATGTCGGTCGTCTGACTGTCCTGCTCTGTAGGCTGACGCACAACGCCCAGACCTGACTTCGCCGTGGAGAGGAAGTAGGATCGTGTGTCACCGAAAGACAGCACAGCTGCCTTCACGAGCATTCCCGGCGAGAAGACCTCCTCCATGACGAGCTTGTCAACGTCGTGGTTGCGCACGTCTTCCAGGCGAATCGTTCCGGGGAATGCCTCCTTCAGCACCGTCTCGTCCACACACAGGATGTCCACCATCACCTGCCGAGACGTGATCTTCACCACGCGGCAAAGGACCACGTCGCTGAGTCGCAACACCTGCGCGGATGCCACCGTTTTGTTTGCGCGCGTGACCTCCACGACGTCCTGCGAGATGCTCCACGTGCCGCAGATGGACGCGAAGATGGCTCCGTTGTGCACATACGCCCCGCTTCCTGGCTTGAGCTTTCCGTCCGCCGTGGCCAGGCGCTGACCGGGCACTGCGACGTCTCCTGCTGCGCTGCTCATGTCGAATCGATTTCAACTCGTCCTGAACCTTCTTATGCCGATATTAATCGTTTCCATCGAATTTGGGAGGTTACACAAAGTTGCGCTCGCCATACAAAAGTCGTACGATGGTGCGTCTCAAGACTCGCTACCTCGTGGTGGAGGCCTCTGGCGGGCGCAAGCTGGCGGTGAAGAAGGAAGACATCGCGGCGCTGATCCGTGAGTCCATCACCAAGAGTTATGGGGATTTCGGAGCTGGATTAGCGCAGTATGCTTTCCAAGGTCCGTGGCTATGAGTGGCTTGCTGCGACTGTATTATGAGAGCGCTGACTGGATATGTGCGTCGATGATGCTGCGCAGTGCTATATTATAACACCCAAACCAGGCTGGCAGTCATTCGGTGCGCACGCGAGATGTGCAAGATGGTCGAGACGTCGCTGGTGTTCGTGACGGACGTACACAACCAAGACGTCAGCATCCGCGTGGCTCGCGTATGCGGTACGAGCAGCTCAACCGAAGGAGGTTCAATCGTGTTGCTATGTACTGATGGTTGTGCTCTTGCTCAGGGTCGAGCCGAACGTGCAGAGAGCATTTGCTGAAGTTTTCCCTCGAGCGCGCCAAGACTCTGAATTTGTACGCTACGCAGCCTAACTTCGACGAGGAAGTGCAAGCGGAAATCGCGCGCGTTGATCCACAGTAACGAAGCAAGGCTATTTAACGCTCAATACACACGGTCACGGGTTGTATCGCCAATATTGAAGTACTGAGGATTACTACTACTAATATCTGCAAGCTCAGGTCATGCCCCTGAGCACCGCAACACAGCACACCTCCAAACTCGTCTGTTCGCTGTATGTATTATTTGCTGCCTGGGAGTACGTCGAGAGCAGCAAAGACCTGCCTATCGTTTCGCTTGCGTCGATCAGATAGCCGTCTATTCGATGGACTTGCCCTGCTTCTCGTACTCCGTCTCGATCTGCGAGCAGTGGTAATCCACCTCATCGAAGATCTCGCGCACATTCTTGCCGGGCACCTCCATCACGTGCTTGGTGCCGTTGACTGCAACGAGAGAGCAGCAAAAACACCAGTTAGTCCCAGCTCCGCATTCAAACTGCAGCAGCCATTGGCAAACGTACTGAAGTCCAGCTTGATAATAGGCAGCGACCCCGTCAGCGACGTCTCGTAGCCGATCTCCGCCTTAGGGTTCACCTTGCGCGTCTGCAATCAATGTGAAATCATATCAGAATGTATTTCTCCTTCCCTCCTATACTGGTCAGCCCACCTTCTCGGCCGTCAACTGCCGGTAGAACTCACTGGGCAACAGACAAAAGTCAGTCCAGCGGCCAACAACAACGCGAAGAGATACGACGCTTCTGTCACTCACCAGGCGCCCGTCGCCCGCCGGTCGAAGCTGGAGAAGGAGATCTTGGCCGACTTGAGGAATCGAACCACGTTGCGCGCCGCCATCTTGTCTGTTGCTGCTGTTTGACTGTCACCACCACCGCTCAATATCGGTATCCCGTCGTATGGAATATGCTAAACGATCGGTTGATGTATTCACACACCAGTCGATTTATAGATACATTTTCGGACATCAATTCCAGCGATGCCGCCCGAGACGATCGACCGCGAGAAGCACTGCCCCTTCCTGCTGCGAGTGTTCTTCAGCAAGGGCGCGCACAACAGGCACGTGGACTGCAGAGGCTGATGCATTGATGCAAGGAACTGCGACTGATGTCAATGGGGCTGTGCTGTGTCTGTGCCCGTTGATGCAGAGCCGACGCGTTCGAAGCTCTGGACGACAAGCCGATTGCCAACGAGCTGCACATTTACACATGGTAAGCTTGAGGGCTTTGTTGTTGTTGCTCTATAATAGCTTTGGATCAATTCCTGATGTGGCTTTGGTGCAGGCCTGACGCGACGCTGCGTGAACTCGCAGACCTGGTGCAAGACTCGAACGCGGACGCCCAGAAGCCCAACATGCGCCTCAGTATTTGCGTTGTATCGGAGACAAGGGACGGGAGGTGAGCATTATTGGTTGCCAATGGGTAACCGTTTGAGGCGGCTGCTAACAAACTTGGTGCTGCTGTGCAAGAGTGCTCATGCGGAAGGTTGGCTACGTGAACAGCAGTCATCGTCGATGCGCTGACGACAGCAAGACTCTTGCCAGTGTACGATTTCATCCAGGTGACCTGGTAGATATTGCGATGGTAGACTAGGAGCAGCGCCATAAGCCCTCGGACAATACATCAGATGTGTCTGAAAGATAGCGCCGTATCCAATACTCCTCTTAGCTGATACTGCTTTCTGCAGGTTTTCTGATTGCCAGCAAAGTCTCACACACACAAGGGAAGATGGTGCTGGTGAGTACGGACACGTTCTTGGTCAAGGTGGCGGAGTTGTACGCGGAGGGGCAGAGCTCCAAGGGCTCGGTGGCCGTATCCTGCAAGAGTGGTGCGTCCTGCAACTGCATTAGTGTCTCCCCATTGTCTGACCTTGTCCACACTTTCATGACGCAGTGCCAGTGGCTAAAGTGAACACCAAAGCGCAGCAGCAGATCCGCAAGCTCTCGGTGGAGGACGGAGAGCACGTGCTGCTCTTCCGCGCCTGCAAGTATGGCAACAACAAGCACAAGAAGAAGTACAGCACGGTGGTACGGATGCTTGGCAGTTTGTTGAGGGGGTCCATTGGACTAACTGTAACATCTTTCTTGTGCTCAGGTGACGTCTGTGAGCCACGCGTCGTTCCACGCGTCTCTGAGCCAGATCGTCAAGACTAAGGTGGACGTGACCGTCAAGGATGTGGCTGGCAAAGGCCCCAAGCGGGTGGCCAAGGTCAAGAAGACCACGGAATAGATAGATGGACGTCCTTGAGATCGAGAAGGAGAGCCAAATGGAAGAGTTCTGATGATTACAAAGCTACAAGGGTGTACACAGGTTCAGTTGGTATCGACCCGAGATGTAGATATCTCTGGTCACTGCGTAGACGCCGGAGATGCAGCGATGATTTGGTCTTCGTCGGTCTGGATGTACGTGTTGAAGGCTGGCAGGTCGTCGATGAGGGTCATGTCCCCCAACACGTCGCCTAAATAGTGGTTGCGCCGGGATGTCCGTCGCCGACCCTCTTGCAAGCCGGTGCTGGACAGCAAGCGCCCGACCATAGGCATGTAGTCGAGCACGAATTGCGGCTCTGAATTCCCACAGCTGGATCGGAAACAAAGAGCGTGAGATGGTAAAACTGCAGTCCAGTGAGTACTGCCTAAAACGCACCCTTTGTAAGCAGGCGGCAGTTCAAACTTGGACTTTAGCTCCGCCAGCGCTGTCTGGTGGGCGCGTCGACGGGAAGCAGCCAGAGCGCTATCGAACGTCCGCTGCACACAAGCCGAGGCAGAAGGTCCTTGCCCTCGCATCAGCAACGCACCGAGAGGGTTCGTCGATGAGACTAGCATGTGGAGACTGGAACGTCTCAACTCTAAGGCTGCAAGCCGCTCGCATTCCGAGAGGAAGAACGAATCCTGCTATCAGTTGGGAACAACCACCTCAGTGAACTATAGCGAGCGAGCAACTAACAAAGCTGATCGTACCTCGGCATCTCCGTGAGCAAGCCTGCCACTGGAAGAAGCCGTTGCTGGCGCCATCCAAGTCTCTGCAACCGAAGCAGCATCCAAGATCTGCGCTAGATCCGCCATAGCGTCAATATCTGCCTGCTTTTCCTCGCGGGTTTTGTCCTCAATGTTCTGCTCTACAGCGCTGAGCTCGGCAAGTAAGTTGCTCGTCAACGCGTCAAATGAGGAGCATCCAGTTGACCAGACAGTCCACGCAGGGATATCAACGTGTCCAGACTCATCAGCATCACGCTTGTCTGCACTTACGTGCTGCCAGCGCCACTGAGCCTTGGTATTTACTTCAGACGCCGACAGGTTTGCCTCCAGAAAATTCAGGGAGCGCCGCACATCACACTCGAAGTACTTGCCCAGTGCATCAATGAGAGACGGTACCAGTTGAAGCCCTTCGATGAAAGCCACCAGATGCAGCCAAGTTGCAAACTCGTCCATTGAAGGTCTGCGAAGCTCACGACGTAGGCGTCCAGGTTTCGTGGGAAATGCATCAGGTAGCTGCGCACATGTTACGACAATCGGGCACTTTGAATGTTTTGCGATTGAGCACACGGCGTTGAGGAAACCTTTGTCTTCGTCAAAGACCAGGTCCACGTCTTCGAACAGCACAAGCGACAACGAAGCCGCTGTGGATTTCTCTAAACTCTTGCGGCCTTCAGAGTGCCTCCGCCGCTTCTTCTTCTGCTTCTGCTTCTTCCTGCTCTTGTCGTCCTTTCCACCTACGTGCAATACTCGGGTGGACTGCGTAGCTTCACCCGCAAGCTCCACGACGCTCTTTCCAGAGCGGCTTTGAGCCGCGTTAATTTCAATGATTTCGTATCCCAACTCTTCTGCGCATGCATAGACGGCAGCAGATTTACCAGAACCGGACTCACCCTCCAGGATGAACAGACGACACAAGTCGCCTACTTCGTCCTCGCTATCACTGTCACCGTCTTCAAATGTAAAAAGCTCCGTAGAAAAACAATCAAGCCTCTCGCGGTCACCGACACCGACTTTCCACGCACTCAACCATGACGATAGTGTGTGCAACGAATCCCGATTTCCAACAAGGCCGCTTGCATTCACCGGTAAGTAGCGGTCCACCAACGACAAGTTTTGCTCGCGGTCTACACGCTTTGCCTTGGCCTGCTCCAGCCCCTCAAGAAGTTCACGCACTCGTTTCTCGCGCATTCCGTGTGTTTCAACGAGTTCGTCGATGAGCAGAGTCTCCCTTTGTGCTAGCTCCACTGCAGTAGCATCTGAATTCACCACTGGGCGCGGCGAGGTGACATCGATTGCCTCGACAACTGGTGCTGGGATACTCGATGCATCTAAAAACTCACGAAACCAAAACTGTTCTGAAAACGAAGACTCTGTGACCACTTGCCCGTTCATGGCTGCTTTCAGTTGGCCCATTACGTCACTTGGCAGCCTGCTGTCTCCTGTGGAATCGTCATCAATGACAACCACGGCGGTGGCGATGTCCACGTTTGGCACCGCTTTCATTGACGGCATCGAGCCGTTCGTACTGGTATCCATATCCTCTGCTTCTACGCACATGGAGAGCACGTGCTGCACATTCGGAAAAAGTGACAATGACCTGCTCCAACGCCCCGTACCTGTACCTCGACGTGGCTTTGGTTCGCCATCTTCGTGAATCTCAACGATGCCATCGTCATTTTCAGCACTGCTGCTACGTTTAGCACCGGCTCGTGCCTGGAAAAACGGGCTCGCTGTTTGACCAGCAAAGAAGGCAAGGTCTTTCTCACGAGTCTGGCGTAGCTGCTCACGGAACGTCGACACAGCTTCAATTTCTTGCAGCTGCTTCCTCTCCTGCTCACTTAAGAAGAACGACTGCGCAGTTTTGTTACCTCCGGGTGAGTTAGTCGTCGACACGGCCTTTGCAGGAGGAGATGTCTTCTTCTTGTTCATTTCCAATTTCCTCTTGCGCCCACTAGTCGTCACGTTCGCTTCGGTTTTCTTCGTGGACGGCGGCGGTGTCAAAAAAGAAGCTGCATTATTCCTTGCAGCGACTGCATCCAGCAGTTTTTGCTGTTGCTGCAGGATCTCCGTCTTCATCACTGCATGCCTTTTCGGTCGTCCAGAACTCATCACAGTACTCAAATCGTCCTGCTTCAAGCTGCTATCAACTGCCGAGGCCATCTCCAGTCCAGCGCTCGCCTTCTTCTTCCTCGCTTTGCTCTTCTTCTCGGCCGCGATTTTCTCCGATTGCGAGGCCATTATGGCACTTGTAAGTGCATTTTCCTCTTCTACTGCCTCCGGTTTCTCCACTCCCTTGACGCAGAAGAGCGCGATCGACGGCTGCGACTTATCCACCGCTCGGGCAGCTCTGCGCGACGCTCTGGCCTTCTTCCTAGCGCCTCTTCTGGCCCAGTGCGCTCTCTCGTCGAACTCGGCATCGTCCGCCTCGCTGTCGATCTCCTCCACGAGCGAGCGCTTGTCGGGGCTAATGCGCGTGATGGTCTCCTTGGCACGCAACTGTGCGAGGCTGATGTCCAGTGGCGAGTCGCTGCGGTCCTCGCTCTTGTCCTGCGGCTGGGATTCCGACGTATCGAGCGTGTCCGAGACCTCCGACTTGGGGACGCTCAGCCACGAAGACATGCCTTGGGACGCCATGCGCACAGAGCGACGACCAAGCTCTGGCCAAAATGTGCTTCCCGCCAAATTGCTTTAAAAAGCTATTGTTACTTTACGGTTACATGTTATACCACTTCAGAGGACTCGTACCGCTTACTTTACATGCGACGTGTGTTGAGATCGCACTTCAAGACCTGATCTGCGCTGGACGAAAGCTGACTGCGGCAAAGTCATGAAGCGAAGCACGAGAACCTCGTCATGGAGTCGTACAACCCGATGTAGCATTGGATGTAGTCATCTATCAGTGCGCTGACTTAGTGAAATTCTCTAGTTGTAGCCTGCACCTAAAGTAGACCATGCGATACTGAAAATGAATTGGGCGACGTGTTACCTACTGCTGTAGCTCTCTCTCGCAACTAGTTACTCGGTTGGCCCGATGCATCAGCCATGGGGACTGAGTTCGGAGGCCCATTCATCTGCATCGGAGCCATTCCTTGCTGGGGCATCTGCATGTTCTGCTGGGACATGCCTTGTTGGCCCATGGACATGCTTTGTTGCGGCATCGCCATACTCTGCTGGGGCATTGCCATACTTTGCTGAGGCATTGCCATGCTCTGCTGAGGCATCGCCATACTTTGGTGAGGCATACTTTGCTGTTGCATGCCCTGTTGGGGCATTCCTTGTGTCGCCGGATTCATGCGCTGCATTTGCGTGGGGGGAATCATTCCATACCCTTGGGGGCCCATCTGAAAACCCATGTTGGGAACCATGCCACCTCGGGTATCTGCGTAGCTTGTTGGGACCTGCATGGCGTTGCTCATGCGGGCCGGGTGAGACATCGGTCCACTGCCGGGGACGCCGTAGGGCATGCCGCCGTTGGCATATCGCTGCTGTTGCTGTTGGGCCATGGGGTTCATTTGTCCATACTGCTGGGCCATCATTGGGTTCATGCGTGCCTGATACTGAGCCTGGGCTTGAGCATAGGCTTGGGCCTGAGCTTGAGCCTGCGCCTGCGCCTGGAGCCGAGCTTGAGCTTGCGCTCTCGCTTGCGCCTGAGCCTGAGCTTGTGCCTGGAGCTGAGCCTGGTTGGCCATGGGCATCTGCATCATACCTGAGCGGGCGTACTGCTGCTGAGGGATCTGAGGCTGCCCGTAGGCCTGCGGCTGTCTGGGGGACGTGTCGGAGGACTCGTCGGCCCACTTGGCCAGCGTCATGAGGTTTTTGTTGAGGTTCTTGCGCTTCTTGTCGAGCTTCTCCGTGAACTCCCCCAGCTGCGCCGTTCCCTTGCCGTGTTTGATCTGCGTGTTGAGCTCGATGATCTCCACGATGAGGCTCGAGTTCTCGTCCAGCATGGCCTGCGGGGACAAGAGGCAAATCTCCGGTCAGAGACCGATAGAGACTGCGCGTAGGCGAGATGACGCACCTGGATCTGCTCCGTCGTGACCTGCTTGGGCTCCTGCGTCTGCTGCGGTGCCGCGAACGCGCGGTTCACGGCCATCTGCGGAGCCGCCGCCGTCGTCATGTCCATCGCTAACGTTATGTGCTTTTCCAGGTTTTCACGCTAGGGTCAGTACTGTGATATTTAGATTAAGTACGATCGCGGGATTTGTTGATAATCAAATAGTGCGCTATGACTGGCTAAAACGTGGACGCACGCAAACCGCTGGTTTTCGAGCAATAGCCGATATCGAGCGAGTATGAGCGGTATGCAGCGCTTCCTCCGACTGAGCGCGACCGAGGCCGAGGCCGCCATGAAGCCCAAGCTGGTGGAAGGCAAGTGGAAGCAGCCGCTGATCTCGGGCCGCAAGGTCGCCATGGTGAAGAAGCACGCGCTGCGCAACGGTCTCGTGGGCACGTGGGAGGAAGGCAAGGGCGGCTGGCTTGAGACGTGGGACAGACCGCAGAAGCACCACGTGATGCGGCCACTCAAGGGCCATAAGAACCAACGCAACGAGTTCGATCGGTAGGTTATGGGGCGATTGAGTGAGTGGCGCCTTGGGGTAGAGACTGATAGGTGTGTGTGTGTGTTGCTTGTTGCTTGCTACAGCGTCAAGAAGGTGCAGGCGGCTATGGCGGCTATGCCCAGCAAGATCGCGGAACACAAGAAGGCGGTCAAGCAAGCCAAACCCCTCAAGGGCCTGGAAAAGTGGCTCAACGAAACGGACCCGTACTAGATGTAGAGCAGAAGCAGAGCCAGGAGCAGGGATAGGAACAAGGAGACACAACACATGCGGACACGCACCTTTTTGCTCCACTCTAGGCCGCGGCGTTGAAGGGGTTGCTGTATTTTGTTTGTTGTTGGTGATGTGGCGGCTGCAGCAACTTGCTACTGGATGACAAAGCCAAATTTGAGATGCAGCGAAGCCTTGCGTGGTCTGTTTGATCGACTCTGCGATGGTACGCAAATACTATCGACAGATACGAAGACCCTCTCGGATACCTTCTTGCTGCAGTAGTAGATGTTACAGCGCCGTTCAACAGGCCTGAAGCGTCACGCGCCCGATTAGTCGCGATCTGCAGTTGAGCAATCGAAGCCAAGCGAAGGTGTCGCTGTGCGGACAGCTATAGTGCAGACAACAACTCAAAGCATGCGCTTATCGAAGCATGGCCGAAGCAAGAAGGGACACGTTGCCCCAATGAGCGACGATGATGATAATGGCAATGATAATGAAGACCTTCGCCTGACGAACCGCCAGACTAACGCATTCCAGCTAAGACAAGCCTCCAGAGGAGTGTCATTCACGACATCCCGCGGCAGGATATGGTGCGTGCTGTGCTCGTGATCGCTGGTGTCCACTTGCAATGATGTCGACTGACTGAACGACTTGTACAACTGGCACAGGTTGATCCTGGTCATCAACTTGGTCATTGTCACTGCATTTATCTTCATGAGTTCTTCGCGTTTCCCATCTCTATCGGGGGAAGGTGTCGTAAATGAAGCACTAGAGCAAGATCACCAGCACCCGGGGCCGGTGAACAAGAATGTAGACCAAGTTTCCACCCTGTCAGCGTCCGACTTAACAATGACCAAAGCGCCGAAAACACAGGAAAACGCCCGTTCCGGAGGCTACACAATGTTGACGAGCACTGATCATCCCGAAACACCAGAGGAAGATCTCGATTTGACGGATGGCACAGAAAGCGAGACGGAGATAACTGAGGTGCCCAGCGATGAGACTCCTGCAGAACAGATCGGTGACGAAGAGAAGATATTGAATCCCGAGCCAGTAGTGGTGTCGGAAACCCAGGAAGCTCATTCCCCTGCATCTGGCGCTCCACCTGTGCCGTCACAGACGCTATATTTTGCTGCTTCCGACATTGATCAAGACACAAGCGAAGCATTCACCAAAGCAGATATTTCGTCAGTGCTAGCCTCCACTGGGTCACAGCGATCTCCAGCCGATGTCACGGAGCAACCCTCGCAGATTGAGGAGTCCCAGCCACCCTCCTCAGACACATTATTGTCGCCGCCGCCGTCACCACAACAATCGGTCGAGGCCGAACTTAGTTCCACCGCGTCAACAGCAACGGTACAAGCAGTGGAGGCTTTGCTGGAGGTTCAACCTGCGTCTAACGGTATCCCCACTTTGGCGGTAAAAACTTTACTACAGGGATACCAAGTTGACTGTGTTTGTATGTCTGTGGTGTTCCTCAGCTCTTCTAGATAATTTGTCGATGTGGCTCGCTGCTGACTCAGGCGTCGAAGTGGAGAACCTGGCAGCTTGCTTAGCGTCCTCTGGTGACGACGTCACTGCATGTGGTGTGATCAGGTACGGCTCATAGCCCGATCCAAACGTGTCACCCGGTATCACTTACTGATCTTGTTCAATTCATGCAGTTGGACTAGCCAAATTGTGAACTCGGACAATTATGCTGCAGACGCAATTGCCTTCCACGCAGCCTCACCACAGCAAAGTACTGTGTGGGTACCGATCGCGCCGGACACTCACAGTCAACTTCCTGCAGTGTATTTCTCGTGCCCCATGGTCACTGAAACAGGTAGAGTGCACGAGTCGATGACATTGCTTTTCGTGATCTCTCCGGCTCAAATAGTGGAGGTAAGCGATCGCTCACTTGACGAAAACTATAGTTTGACGCTGACCTTGAATATCGTTTTAATCAGCAGGGCGACTTGTACACCGGGCAGAAGTTCTTTGGGAACTCGCCGTACGGACAATTCGCTCTCCATGGTGGCAAGCCATCCTTTTACGCCAACAACGGGCTTGTCGAAAGCGACCACGTACTGCCCGTAGGGCGATTCTCGCTGCTCACATACCGATTGCACTCGGGTTACGCCGAAATCAAAGTGAACGGCGGACCTTGGGGTGGCGAATCCCCAGTGGAAGGTGATACTGACGAGAGACATGTCCGGATCACCGTGAATGAGGTGGTGAGCTTGGGCAACAGCAAAAGCGCTTGCGATACCAATGCATTCCAGGGCAGAATTGCTGAGGTGTTGGTGTATGACGCCGTTCTGGATAATGCACAAGTGGAAGCCGTAGAAAAATACCTCTACGACAAGTGGTGGGGGAACAAGCCGTTCCCAGAAACAGTAGCAGCAACTTCAGAACCCGGTCCTGCAACCGAGGCTCCACATGACGAGATCGCTGACGTTTTACCGGCACTTAATCCGGACCTCACAGATCCTGAGCCTGCATCCAAGGATCCGCATGCAGAGGACGCAAACGGTTCACCAACAACCGATCCTATTGATCCGACGGCGATCGAAACAGTGTCTGTTGGACCTGAAAACGAGCCCTCAGCGACTGGAAAGGCCTTGCAAACATCCTCGACGGCAAGACAACCAGATGGCGGGCTCACCACTGCTGCGGCCGCGGAGACGGAGGCGGTGCCAGCGTCCAAGTTCGATCCGCGCATCAACATCTTCGAGTGGACACCTCCAAGCGAAGGTGACACATCTCCGGCGAAGGAGCAGTGGGCGCGCACGGTGAAGGAGAGGGTGGACTTGATCCACAACTTCCAGCTGGGCGGCGATGTGCTGCGCGCACTCATCCGCCAACACAGGGACGAGCTCGTGGCGCTGCGCGATGAGCTCTTCGGGTGACGGCACAGCAGCTTTGAAGCCGTCAACGACACATAATACAAGCGAGTTAAGCTGCGTTGTCCGGCGGTGGCGATGCAAATTGTTGTTGGCTTGAAGTGTTAAATGACGGGGAGATGGGCACCGCTATCTATTGGCTGAAATAGCAGGCGATGACCAATCAAATTAATCCAAACCCGCACCTAAATGATTCGGTACGGTACTGTTATCCAATTCTCGCCGGTATTGGATGCGACACTTTGTGTTGCGTTTCGAGCGGCTCTCAACGTTGCTTAGCTTATAGCTGTCGGAACGCACGCCATGACGCCGTTCTTCCGCTCCGTGTCGCGCTCCAGGGTCGCCCACGTGCCACGCCTGCTATCCACCGTGGCTGAGCACGCGACGCCGCCTACCCGTCGACGTCTGCGCGAGCTGCCGCCGCCGCTGAACCTGGTGCGTCGAGGGTGTTTTTTATGTGGAAACTGTGTGAGGTCCTGACTTAATGGCGTGTGCTCTTTGACTCATGTGGTACAGACCGACGCTGCAGCGGCGCGTATAAAGGAGCTGCTGGCGAACAAACCGGACGCTATCGGGATCCGCCTGGGGGTTAAAACGCGTACGTGATAGCGAATTTGATGCGTCCTGGTGGTGCAGACCACGATACAAACTGACGGTCTGTTTTTGGTGCAACTGATAGGCGGGTGCAATGGCTTGTCATACACGATGAACTACGCAGACAAGAAGGAGAAGATGGAGGAGGAAGTGAGCAAGAACGGTGAGGAGGAGAAAGGTAGCTGCTGCCTGACTGGGAACTAGATACTGACAGTTCGTGCTTGGTTGTTGTCATTATTGCTAGGAATTCGTGTCTTCGTTGAGCCCAAAGCACTATTCCATGTGGTCGGCACGACCATGGACTTCCAGGTTGGACCCATTGCGTACTCGCAAGTTGAAAAATGGAGACTGAATATATTTTTGTTGTTGTGTTGGTGATGCAGATAACTCCGGTCTCATCCGAGTTCGTGTTTGAGAACCCAAACGCCAAGGGCAGCTGTGGATGTGGCGAGAGCTTCAACGTCTAGCCAGCAAGCGCTCTCATCAGCTTGCTTGCTCAACGAGAAGGAGAGGAGATACTTTTGTATACGATTGCCCTTGCGCAGACGTAACACATGTGTCCGGTGCTACAAAGCTCCAACCAATAATAATATCATCATTTCAAGCGATGTATTGGTTGTCTTAGAAGCTAACATCCTTAACGGCGTCCTTATCATATCTGCTGGTTTCAAGAGATATCCACAGTAGACTTCTTCAGGTCGTGGAGAGGTGGAGGCCGCGTTGCGTAAATGGCAAACTGATCCGGGGAGAGACGATCGATGTGGCTTGATGTTTTGTAGTCCAGCTTCTCGTGTCCTAATGAATAGTGCGTTGAGCGCAGGTCTGCACAAAAATAACAGCACATTAGTGACTGAGGAATCGACGAACATGAATTTTGCAGTTGTTACTGTACCATTCTTCACAGACGCAGCCATGATCGAAGGCTTGTGGATCTTGAACTTGTTTTCGAAGGCGCTCTTGGCTTCCGAAACATACTCCACCTCCTCGTCGTACGACATGCCTCGGGTCGGTCGTGGGCCTGTTCGAGCGCGAATCTCGTTTCGTAGCCGAATGGTCTCCGCCACAGCCTTCTTGTCCCATTGCGTAGCTAGCTGTGTCGACGAGACGTAAGGCACAACGTCATTGCCGTAGCACGAAGACGTGCGAGTGAGCATGTCCATGGCCTCTGCAGCTAGCTCGCCTCGGTACTTGAGTACTTCTCCTGTTGGGTCTGCAAGTTTGCTGGAGGTTGTGAACTCTCGCTTGCTGCCGGGCTCGCCCCACTGCACGTGGCATTCCTTGTTGATATTTTCGTCGGCCCTTCTTGATGTGCCAGGAGGTTTTTCACCGACGTGCTGATTCATGGCGGCACTGCTGCTCTGGTACTCGATTTTATCGGATCCCAGCACCACAGACACGACCTGGTGACGACCTCCAGCCATTTCTAATTGCTGCTCACGTATCTGTTTGCGCGCAAAAGGTAAGTGACAAGCTTCGATGCGTTGACGCAGCCATCTCCTTCAGAAACAAGAAATAGCAGACAGCTTCGAGATCTGTTCGGGCATCAAAGCAGTATTATTAGCCGGGCCACCGAAATAGCGATCACTATTACCACTGGAATGCAGAAAATCAAAGCCATGAGTGCGGTTGGCCTTGCAAAATGAGAGACCCATCCGCTGCTCAATTGACTTTGGCCTTGCTAAAGTCCATCTCGGGGTGCTGCGCCATGAACTTTTGCAAAATATCCTGCTTTTGCATATCGTCACTCGAGGGAAGCCCCATCGCCTTCTGACGCTGGTCGAACATCATCTTCTCGACAGTCTGGCGCGTGTCGGAGTCCAGGTCATCAAGTTTCGAGTTCTCGGGCTGCACCTTCTGAGTGTCGATCTCCGCATCACCCTGGATAATGGTTTTCCACCACTCCATCTGGTTGTCCTTCTGTAGGTAAATGCAGATGCGGTTGCCATCTTCCAGCGTCCAGAAGCTGTCGTCCACCTTCACCTTGTTGTACAGAGGTCCATCCACAAACGTCTCTCCACCACGCAGACCCACCCTAAGCTTTCCGGCCCGAATGTCCACGTCGACCTGTCGGGACTTGGTGCCAGTGGGCACAGCAAAGTTAACCTGAGCTTCCTGCAGTGTCTGGGTCCACACGTACTTGTCCGTCTTGCCTCCATTGCCAACCAGTGCTGCAGTCACACAAGAGCATCACACGGTTAGCTGACCTGGATACTATCTTACTCCAATCCACATATTGGCGTACGCGGTCCATTGTCCCCGTCCTCCTCTTCGTCCTTCTTCGCCGTCGTCTCCGACTTCTGAGGCGACGTCTGTTCGGATGAGGTCTCTTTAGCCTCCACCTCGTCGTCCGTGATCTCCTCGAAGCGCGGCGGATTCTTGTCCTCCTGCTTCTGCTTCTGCTTCTTCTCCAGTTCTGCCGCCTTGTGCGCTGCCTCCTGCTTCCTGCGCTTCTCATCCTCCTGCTGCTTCTTGCGGAACTGGTCCTTCTCGGCCAGCGCCGCCTGCTTGCGCACGCTCTTGAGGATCGTGCTCTCGACCACCTGCGGCTCGGCACCCGAGAAGAAGTCGGTCTTGCGCCGCAGGAAGGAGAACACCGTATCCAGCAGCGGCTCGATGCCGCGCTGTGACTGAGCGATAGTCAGCAGCATGCTGTCGAAGCGGTCCGTCTCGCTCATGCTTGTCTCGCGTCGCTTTGGCTCGTTTTGCTTTATGTGCCGTATCCTGAAATCCACGTAGACTTGGTGTGGCACAGAACAACGGTAAAATAGAGGCGAGCAAACATGGTGGTGAATCTACTGCAAGAGATGTGTGTATTGAATTGGCCTCGATACATTTAGCTACGGCGTCGGGCGGTCTGCGGGCCGTCCAGCGCTAGCCACACACACGTCTACTACGACTCGAATGACCCTGTTTAGCCCAGGGTAAGGCCGATGCCGAACTTGTGGGCGTCGCCGTCGAAGTTCTTGACGTCGACGTGGGCGCTCGTGGTCAGCGCCAGGAACGGGCGGATCTTCTGCACGAGCGCCAGGGACACGTGGCCGTCCGACTCGACCTTGCCTGCGTACGTGGTGAGCTTGTCAGCGTTGTAGCGGCCGCCGACGCTGAGCGTGTTCTGGCCCGACTTGAGGTCGTAGTTGAAGAGCGCTGAGTAGACCGTGTCGTGGGACAGGTGGTGGTGGAACGAGCCCGAGAGCGCGTTGAACTTCTTCTTGGTCTGCAGACTGGCCGTGAAGTCGTTGCCGCGGTAGCTCAGGGCAACGTTGTGGTCCACGACCGCCGACTTGTTGTAGTTGAAGGCGGCCTGAGCGCCCACCAGCACGTTGTCGAAGCTGTACACGGCAGCCTTGTGCACGGTGCTGGCGCCGAGGTCAAGCGATCCATTCACTGAGTAATTGGACTGCTGGAACTCCCAGCCGAAGACGCCGACGCGCTTAGCGTGGGCGTTCTTGGCGAGCGAGCCGTCCTCGACCTTGGCCGTGAGCTTGAGGCCCTTGGTGAAGACGTTGGGCAGCTCAGCCTCAGAGATCAGGCGGCCGTGCGTGGTCACCTGCAGCTTCTTGAACACGACGCCGCTGCTCTCGTGCGTGAAGGAGCCCGAGAGCTTGGCGAGGATGGCCTTGTTGCTGGCCATGTCGCCCTCGGTGGTGAACGAGACGCCGTTGGACGCCTTGGTCTTGATCTTGAGCTTGCGCGAGAAGTCGTAGTCGTCGCGCAGGACGTTCTCCGCCGTCTTAGCGATGTCCTTGTACAGCACGACCATCTTGCTTGTGTCAGGAGGAAGAGAGCTGAGGCTACCACTGGCTGATCTTTTTCGCGAATGACCAGTACAGCCGCAGGAAGGGGGGCGGTTGAATCTCGAGCCACGTCGCCGGCCGCCTTAAGTACGATTCATCGGACATAAGCGAGAGTCAAGCTGGGGATACCGGTACTGTGGCAAGTCAAATCGCCCCGGATCACAGCAAGTGCAAGCATTGCAAGTGATGCAATGCGGCCTGCTCTTGCCCTGCCTGTAGAGAGAGAGAGAGATTCTCGCGGCGTCCGCCAGTTTGCCGCTGTCTGAAGCTTGCAGAAGCGAGACTCCAATCGCACCGGCAGAAACGTCGGTGGTGCGGCCTTATTGCACGTTTAGTGGCAAGGTCTCCTCCGATGCCGGTGCGAGCTCGCGGCTTGTCAAACGACCCGCTGCATCATCCAGCAACCCAAAACACGCCACGCAGCGCATTGAAGACAGCCGCCGGCTGTTTCTGCGCTGCCCAACGACGTCATTGCTCGCGGCAGTCCACGCCGCCGGCAGTGCGGTGCCAGCACGACTTGCACTGTCATTGCTGCCGGGGGATCTGAGAGAGTGACAGTCGGCTGAACCGTCGGAATCCTCTTAGGTGCGACCCCAAAGATACGCTTTCACCTGCGAGAAGTAATATGTACATCAGTTGTCGAAGGGAGGGGGAGATTTTGTGTGGAGCCAGCCGATAGTACTTTGGCGAAGTGTGCTGTTTTGTGCGGCTCGCATTTCATTTCGGAAGAGGAGCTAGCGCGCAGAAGAAGCAAGTAGCGACGATGGTGGTGCTGTACAAGGACCTGGCAAAGACGGCGGAGAACGTCCTGCGCGACGACTACGACTTCTCGCGCAAGCTCAAGATCAAGAGCAAGGCGTCCAACGGCGTCTCGTTCACGACCGAGGGCGCGCTGAGCGCCAACAAGTCGATCCTGGCCAAGGTCTCGGGCGGATTCACGCACGGCGCCAGCGGCGTAGTCTTCAAGAAGCTGCAGATCACGACCCAGGGCCGCCTCGTCACGGAGGCTGAGTTGCCCAACGTGCTGACTGAGGGTCTTAAGCTCACGTTCAAGCTCGAGGACGGTTCCGTTGCCAAGAACACGAGCGCCAAGCAGGTGGGCGTGCTCGGCGCCGAGTACAAGCAGAAGAACCTGTCGGTGAACTCGGAGGCCGACTTCGTGTCCAACACGGTCTCGGCCGCCGCCGTGCTCTCGCAGGGCGGCTTCGCTGTCGGCGGCCAGACTGCCTTCAACGTGGACAAGTCGGCCATCGTGCAGCACAACGTGGGCGCCAGCTACACTGGCGGAGACTTCGTCACGGCGCTCGTGACCAAGAAGAACTTCGCGGCTCTGCAGGCCTCGTTCCACCACCACCTGTCCCACAACACGGTGTACGCCGCCGTGCTGGACTACGACCTCAAGTCGGCCTCCAACACGCTGGTCGTGGGTGGCCGGTACAAGGCCGACGCCGACACCACGTACTGCGGTAAGATCGACTCGGAGGGCTTCCTGTCGCTGGCCTCCATCCAGAAGGTGCGCCCTTACGTGGCGCTGACCACCAGCGTGCACGTGGACGCCAAGAACTTCGAGGGTGACTCGCACAAGTTCGGCCTGGGCCTCACGCTCGGTTAAGGTGCCTATGTGTTTACCCCGCCAGCCAACCCAGCCATTATCTAGCAGAGAGATGCTTTTAAAGCTGTCTCCGGCGCGGAGACTCGGGAGGAGAGGCGTGAGAAGAGAGACATAAGCAAAAAAGAGAGCACGTTTCTTGTGGAGTACTTTATTCGTTGCAGCTTTTCGTGAACACTTGACTCCGATCACTTCACTGAAATCATACGACATGCAACGGCGACTTGAACCACCGGGAAAGACGTGCATGCTGGACGGCCACTTGGTCGAGCTTTCCAGCGGGCCGGGTCTTATCGCGTCTTATCGCGAAAACAGACCCATCTGCGCCTGCACACCTGGTATAATAGCACATGCCAAACACAAGAAGAAGTACATGCCAGCTTCAACTTGAGCTCACCTAATGCTTGTATTTATGCGACTGTCTACGCCTTGGCGCGAGCTTCGACGTTCGAACGCCGCTGCTTGCCGACGCGCTCGAGGTAGTCCACGAAGGTGAGCTCGTCGCTGTCGCCAAAGAGCTGCTTCATGCGCATCTCGAGCTGCGACTGGCCGTAGCGCGCGAAGAGGATGGCCATGGTGTCGTCCGCGGTGATGACTCCGCAGTTCTTCTTGTCGTACGTCATGAACTGGACGACGTTGAAGAGGTTGGCCGGCTCCAGCTCCGTCCTGTCCAGCAGATTGCGGTTGAACATGGCGCGCAGCTCTTCCCAGTCCACGACGCCGTCCAGGTTCTCGTCGGCCTCCCAGATCATGTCGCTGATCTCCTTCTTCGAGCACACCTTGCCCAGCGCCTTGATGGCCTCGTACAGGTCCTCGTTCTTGATCACGCGGCTGTGGTTGCCGCTGTTCTGCAGCGCGGCTTGGTCACTGACGGCCTTGTCTAGAGTCTGGTCAACTTTGCGCAGCTCGTCTTCGATCTCCTCTCGGGTCATCTTAGCGCCTTTCTCGTTCAGCAGCGCCGACACCTCGTGGTTGTTCCGACTGGACTCCAAGCGCTGCCGACGCTCCTTGCATTCGTTTACCGTAAGAGCAAGTCGCTTCTTCTGGCGGTATGAGCCCAGGTGCTCGAACACCCGTCGTAGCTCGCGCTCCTCTTGGGCGATCATGCCCTTGGCGTCATCGTTCGCAGACATCATGTTTGCTTCTCCGAGACTCTTGACGGACCCGTGTCCAGCTCTCAAGTTTGATTCTGCGCACGACTTGCAGACGCTTGGGCGCCTGAGGACAGCAAATATAAACGGATGCCAGCGAGTTCCAGCGCTAAATTTGTTGTTCAGACTCAGCAGCAATTTGTGGCGACAAAACACGCAGTTGGGGGTGGCCATGTATTCATCTCTATTAAGCGTCATCCGCGTCTTCCACAAGCCGAGACACCATGGCGTCGACTTCGCTAGGAGACATCGTCTCGGAATTCATGATGGCGTTCGAAATAATCGTGATGTTCTTGGTGGTCTTAGCGTTCACCCACACGACGCCATTGACGCCGACAGCCACCTCGAAGGCGAGTTTCTTGCCCAACGATCGTAGCACCTGGCAGTCTTCGTGCAGCAGCGACTTGGCCAGACCGATGGACGTCTTGAACACATAGCCATCGCTCAGTTCACCATAGATCGCCAGGCCAGTCATCCAGTCCTTCTTGGTCACACTTGGGGGAGCTGAAAAGTAAAAGCGAGCACCAACGTTAGCTTGCTGTAGCACGGTAGGCAACGGAACGCCTAAAGACCGCACCTTCACAAGTAATTTCAGGCTCTACGTCTGAGTTGGTCTTGCTCACTCGAGCATATACGAGAGATCCGAGACCAAGACTAGGGCGGTTGCGCTTGGTCGCGCCATCGAACGCCAGCGAGCCCAACATAGCGCTAGCACTGAGTAAACAGAGAGAGAGAGAGAGTCAACGAGATACAAACGACAGAGAAGAGGGCAACAGTCACGTACGCAGCCCCAATGTTCACTCGATAGAACTCAGCGTTGCGGTCCGTCACGATGCCAATGACGCCGTCGTCCATGGACGCAACATACTGCACACCAAAAACCACAAGCAGCAAATAAACGCAAATAAGTCGTCTAAACAAACCGGCAAACCGGCAAACCAGCTAGCATGGCAGCTGGCACAGTATTTCACGTACGCGCTTGTGGTTGAACTCGACCCAGTAGCGGTTGGCTGGGCGATAGCGGAGGACACCGGCGTTCGTGCACACAATTCTCTCGTCCGGCAGCTGCTTTAGTCCAGCACCTAGCACACGTGCAAGTAGTTGGTCAGGATCTTCTGATACTACGCTTTCTTCTCTTATGCACTCGGTATACTATTCAGCAGAAGTAGAAGTCACGCACCGAGTTTGACGCGACGCGTGGTCTTGGTGAGCGTGGCAGTGACATCGTCGCCCGGCAGTACGACGACCGACGAAAAGAGGAAGTCCACGGAGCGCTGTGCGCCCTCCAGGAAACTGCTGGCGTCGGCGTCGGCCGCGTCCTCCTCAGCCTTGCGCTTGTTCTGCTGCGGCATCTCGGCTGCGGTTGTAATACCTGCTACTGATAGTGAAGCTGGTGAATTCATTTAAGTACGACGAAGTTTGTTGTTGCACTGGTTGGCAGGCACCGGCATGATGTTCGTTTGCATGCAACGCATAGGGCTTGTGTGCTTGATGCCCTGGAGGCCGACGTACCTAAAGAGCGACAAACGAGGAAGAATTGCTGCAGGCCACGAACACCAACCATTGTGTCGATGCCATCGTCGTTGCCATCACCTACAGTTATGTTGTTGTAGCCTCCTCTCATGGTCTCATGAATGTATCTCCCACCACTCTCATCGCAGCACTCGAACGACGTCCCTTTAACTTAGAAAAAGAAAGATGCCTATGCTGCACCTTTGCGAGTGGATTCTAGCTCCGACGAGTTCTCTCTGTCGCCTCCTTGAACGGCAACGATCTCGCCACCATCGCGGTGCTTCTGCTGCGCTATTCTTCACGCCCTCGCCTCTTCTTCTTCTCCACAGGGCAAGACTCATCTGCACGCATCTATTACGGACGACCGCGTCCCCGGCCGCGTCCCCGGCCACGGCCACGGCCACTCCCCGCTGGGGCGCCAGCCTTCACCTTCTCCCGAGGGGTGTCATCGATCAGCAGCGTGTCCAGATTCAGCGAGTCCGGCAATATATAGTAGCGGATGTTGTTGCCACGGATGCTCAGCGAGTCCAGAGTCACAGGGTTCTTGCCCTTCACCGTCATCTTGACCGCCTTCAGGTGTGTGTTCATGCTGATGTCCACCCCTACACAGAGGCGCCCAAATTACAGTCAGCCTTTCAACTGCAAAGTAACATAGGAAAGCAACCGCACCAGTGATTGTGCCATGCACGATCGTTCCGTTCTTGAGCTCGATGGTGACCGTCTCATTCGACAGCTTCATCAAAAACCTGCGCAAGAGAATGGCACACAGAGAAGCAACTGAGTCAGAGGAGGGTCATGAGAGCACACTGCACGGAAGGGTAGCGGCGCTGGCCTCCCCCGGGTCCCGCGTTGGCGGCACACACGTACCTCACGAGCTTCATGGTGGCTCCTGCTGTGCCGTTCGCCAAACACTCCAGATCTGTAAAATGGAGTGAAAGTACACCACCCTGTCAAACTATATATTCAAAAATGCTGTACGATACATAAACCTGTAACACCGCATAGTGATATTCCCTTGGATATTTTGAAATCCAGCGTTATTAGGGGGAGTCGAACATGTCAGAATATCGGCTCATCTTTGGAGCTTCCCTTCGCTTATTTCCTCCTATGTTTTCGCTTATTTCAGAGATAAGCGAGGGCTCATTTTGAAGTTCAACCTGTGGCTCCCATCGCTCCCGCTGGTTCCCTCGTTCCCGCCCTCACTTCCGAAACTTCCTGGACGAAGATCACATGGTTCTCCTTGCTGCCTCCCCAACGCCAATCCTCGACCTTCGAGAGGAGGAAGCTGAAAGCGACGAAGATGAAGACGAGCAAGCGCATATCGAGCTTGAGGAGGTCGGAGAGGAGGAAGAGGGCGGAGAGGAAGGTGAAGAAAGCGGAGGGGGGAGAGTGATGAAGAAGTCTCACCTTTCCCGCGACGACTACAAGATCATTGTTACCTGAATGGAAGTGCCGGAGAACTACAAGGCCATCCATGGAACTGGCGAGAAGACGAAGGTGGGGGAGAAGGTCAAGAAGTCCGATGGGTTTGAAGCCCTTGTAAAGCACCTTAAAAAAACACGACGACGTTGTCACTTCAAAAGCTAACAGCTTGAAACATGGAGCAACGATGGATGGCCTATTTGCGGCGCTTCAAGAAGACGCTGAAACTGAGTCAGTCGACCACTGGGGCCGGCCTTACGAAACAGGAACTCACCCGAGGCATGTCCTTCCAGGAGAAACTCGAGCGAAAGTGTCCTGAATTCGCCAGGATGAAGGATCGTTTTGCGGACAAGGCAAACATCACTCCGTCCGCCACGCTAGAGCTTGGTGTACCCCTACTGGTGGGCACAGGAAGTCTTCGCAGCAGGTCGGAAGCCAGCCAAGAATCCGATTTCAGTATTGCTGTTGCTGAAAGTCCAGCCAACGGTGATTTTTGCAGTGATTCCAGCTTTGTACCTGCTGCTCAGACTTACTTGTTGCCAGCTGCCACGTAACGCAGCAGACAAGCGCTTCGTCGCAGAACGCGTCACCGTCAGGTTCAGCCATCATGATCACACCACAAGCGACCCGTCCTGAGCGCTCGTTCTCCAGATACCATTAAAAACATTCTCCGTCTTTGCCTGGCTTCTGGGCAAGCGGAATTGTCGTTCCATCAATGAAACCTACGCAGCCACGAAAACGGAGTGAAGCCATATGCCTCGATGACCTGCGCCGCTCTTCAGGGCTTGGCCATCGAACATACTGACCTGACAGATCATTCAGGGCCGTAAGAACTCTGTTGGTGTAGCCATCCACAGTACCTTTCCCAATCCCCCACAGTCGTTCAGATCTACTTAATGATGCACCAGTGCCGTAATTGGCAAATCGATCAAGTGCCACCACTAACTGCTTCCAACCGCTGCTTGGTCGCAGTACGCATTGTTCTGGAACTGTAGCGGGGCTACACAGTCGGTTCACCTCCTACCTTAGTGCAACACGCACTAATGCATACATTCAGGTTGACCACTCCACAAGATGGTCCACATTAATAGCAAAAGCATATGACTGGTAGAAAGTAACATATTTCTACCAATGAGAGTCATTCATTAGATAGGGGTTCTGCCAGCCATCCGATGGCAGAACCTCTCATTAGAAATATCAGTTTTAGGAGGAAACCCCATTTACAATCAATACAGTTCTCATTTGGCACCAAAGCTATCGTTCGGTTCCTTTGACTTAGTTTAAGTATACTTGCGGATACAAGTATACTGAACTTAAGTAAATTACTCCTACCCTTCCTCATACACGTGCGCATACGTGTAAGCTTAAGTAGTGGGTCTAAGCAGACCCATTACAGGAACACTCGATGGTTCTCAATTTCGCCAACAACACGCTCGAAAGTCTCCCTGTCCATTCGAGTGATATCACGAAAGCGCTGATCCGGTATGTAGTACCAAAAGGCATCAGCGACGAAGATAGTGCTCTTTATCGCGCGCTCTCGACCAACTAGATAGCGAGACGACTGCACAAGCTGGAGTAATTCATTGGCTTCACTCGTATCCGAGAATAGAAGCCGATCCGCTTCTTCATCATACTCATTCAGCATCAGCATGTCATCGTCCTCCTCCTCGAGCGCGTTGACTGCCAAGATATCCTCCACCTCCAGCAGAAGACGCTGGCGATCGCTCTGCTTCGGCATTTTCTGAACTGGCGGTTTCGTAAACCTTCTGCTCGGCTGAGTGCGATGTTAGAATGAGCGAAATGTGACTCCCCCTTTGCGATTTGGCTTATGTTGTCGGCTCTTTCTCGCTCATATTTCCTCTTGGTTTTCGCTCATTTTTGTTGTTGCTCATTCAAGATATTCGATTCCCCCTATTAATAGTCATTCGACCAAAATTAACCCTATCGTTCGGCCATAAAGTTCTATATTAATAGGTCTGCCCAACACAAGCGCCTGCAAGACTCGAGCGAAATCAAGGCCACGTCGTTCGCCTCTTGTAGTGGCGGAGTGGAGCATGGAGCAGCGCATAGAGTAGTAAACCGAGGGGTTGAGGACGGCAGAGCTACAGAAGATGAACGAGCAGTACCTCGAGGCGGGCTACACACAATCACTGGGGGGGGGGGGGGCTCATGGTGGAGATAAGCCAGCAATGCACAACGCTCTGATGCTATTTACTCCAAGGGACGATCAATTATTCATCCCGTCTCTGCCGTAGACGAGCTACATGAAAATGATGAAGCTGATCAACTGCACACCACGGACTAGTTGACGGCCGGGCTAGTCTGAGCACATTACGCCACGTTCATGCCCGACTAGTCCACAGCCGTGCTAGCCTCAACGCTGATCTCCACGATGAGCTTGTTCACAGCCACGCCAACCGCGATGTCGAACCCATGTAAGTGTTGGGCCGACCTGTCTACGGACAAGTTGTACAAGAACCCCATTGCTGCAGTGGTCACCGTGAGCAGACTATGCTAGACCCCACGAGTGCTGGTCTAGTTCACGTTCACGGTGTACACGACGGTTGACGACGTGGAGAGCATGCTGTGGCCACTATCGGCTCGACGTTCAATCTCGTACGACGTACATGGGCTCATGTACCGCCATGATAAATAATAGTTGTTACGCGTGCGCTGGAGCTCGACGGCATTGAGTAGCGACAGTTCAACCATAATCATAAATACAGTATACAATTACATGTGGTCATTATTCCCTTTAGTTGTACTCATTTTCACGTGTGACTAGAATAAGTTTATCTTGCGTTTGCTCTTGACCTGCCACAGATGATGACCATCAACCATCAACACTCCACGTGTGTCTATATATCCAATCTTCGCGAGGAGCAGTGAACCCAGCATTCACCAAAATATAGACAAGCATACAAAAGCAAAGTATTCGGTCCTGATCTGACTATTCAGGAGTGACCTGGACGAGAGGTTCACCCATTCCACAACTCTCCTCGTCACTAACCAAATAACGTCAAGAGACATAATTTACTGAGGGTGCAGGAACGAACAATGGATCGCCGATTGGATAAGATTGAAGTAGGTGTGTGATATGCTTGCGTACAAATTTTGATGGGCATTGGTGAAGTTTTCTTTTGTGACAGGTTATTGCGCATCGAATGGGAGACGAATCTACGTTAGGTCATCGCTCTCAGCAGCTCTTATCTTCTATTCTAGCACGTACAAAGCGAACTTCGACTCACTGCTCCCCGTGTTTATGCCGGCGGATACCCGAGTAATATGCAACTTTTGCTGTCGTTTGACCTATAACTGTTCGTTGTCTAATGACTTATGAATACATGCGTTCGAGACAGCATTTGAATCTACCGAGTATATCGACGACTTCGTCGATATGTTGCCACTCAAGGAGATGCACGCGGTGTATAAAGGTATCTGCTCAGGAGATAAGAATCGTATGCACGACTTCCTGTGGATGATGAATTGGTTACAGAAATCCATGGAGATAAGAGAGGTAATGTCAATGTTGTTGTAGTTGACATCGTCAAACGCAGTACTTACTCAATTCGTAAGATTTTGCTAGATAACTCGGCAAATGATTCGCGATCGTCTGACATTTCTGAATGACTTCCTGATAAAAAAGGAAAGTTTCTCGATGCGCATATTGAGCGTGGGATCGAATTGGAGTCGGACCCGTCGGTTGACGAAAAAGGGTTATCTGGTCATCGATTTATAGGTTTGTTTTACGAGCTCAAGTTCAAGCATATGCAGGCCTTGTGAATCGCAATGAACGAACTGGACATCATCGCAGACCAACGAAGATTTGAACGGACTTGAAACCCTTGTCCCTGCGATAATTGCGCATACTATCGGACACCAGCCTGGCAACAGGAACAATCGTCTGATCTAACGTACGAAGCGCTTCCAGTAAAACAACTCCAAAGGCTTGTAAGCCGTTGGTTACATAGTGAAAAATATATGCTGTGACGTCACTGTTGCTTTATCCTCTTCCTTGATGTCAACTGGGTGGCTGTGTCTACATATCAAATAGTTTTAGCCGAAAACAATCTTCTGGGTCTTTACACGGCCGCAAAGATTCTTGCATATAGTAGAACAATGCTCCCTTCAGTTGGTGTTGAATGCACCACGGTATAAGCCTTGATATCCAATACATATCACCATCTTGCACAGGATCACATCAGCGCGCCAGTAGTACATATAGTTCCAATCCAGCTCAAACACCCAGGAAGGGTCAACGACCTAAGGACGCAGGCCATGAAATTCATAGATGCAGCATGACGGCTTCTCTGAAGAAACCACGAGATACTATTTCGCGGAAACCTTGCTGGCAACGACACCCGTGTCGGATATCTTGACTTTGTGTAATGGGTCTGCTTAGACCCACTACTGAAGCTTACACGTATGCGCACGTGTATGAGGAAGGGTAGGAGTAATTTACTTAAGTTCAGTATACTTGTATCTGCAAGTATACTCAAACTAAGTCAAAGGAACCGAACGATAGCTTTGGAGCCAAATGAGAACTGTATTGATTGTAAATGGGGTTTCCTCCTAAAACTGATATTTCTAATGAGAGGTTCTGCCATCGGATGGCTGGCAGAACCCCTATCTAATGAATGACTCTCATTGGTAGAAATATGTTACTTTCTACCAGTCATATGCTTTTTTTGCTATGAATGTGGACCACCCTGTGGAGTGGTCAACCTGAATGTATGCATTAGTGCGTGTTGCACTAAGGTAGGAGGTGAACCGACTGTGTAGCCCCGCTACACAAAGAAACGATTTGACAAGCTGTTGCTGCTCGGACTCAACGATTTGAATTAGGATTCTCACGAATCGTTCTGACAAAACGTATTCGCGAAAGTATCCCAAACGAGCGGCAGGAGTACATCAACCGGCTATTACCATTTTACAGAGGCCCGGATCAACTCGTTATCGCCAATGAAACGTCCAAAGACTGAAGGGAAAGTTTACATTTGCTTGTTAACGTTAAAACCGGCACTAAATTGATCGTGATATCGTTAATTTATGGATCATCGTTTCGGAAATATGCATGGTCGGCACGAAGAACTCCTGCAATTGTGCCCATATCATTTTCTAGACGCAAGCGGGTATCAGTGATTGCCGCTTTCGACGTTCAAGGATTATTTGCTTGGGGTACAACCAAGGACACTTTTACCAAAATGAATTTTCACGAAACATTCAAATCGAGGATCGTACCACATCTTAACCCGTGGGCTCTACCGAGATCGATTGTTGTTTTAGACAACGCCGAAATTCACATGTACAAGGAGTTTCAAGAGCTTTTTCACGGTAATGGCGCGCTATTGTTGTTTTTTTGCCACCATACTCACCGGGTTTAAATCCGATTGAAGTCTGATTTTCGGTGTTGAAGCGAAGAATCCAGCGTCACGCCACATGGTTTGTCGTGAAAATCCGCTGACTGTTTATGATGGCGCGATGCACTATTGTACTAGGCGAAAAGAAGAAGTGGGAGTAAATTTATACGGACGCAGTGGAAACGAAAGAAACAATTTTGGCATTAAATAAGTGATTGTCAATGAAGGTCATATATTGGGGCTTATCTAACTTCCTAGTCATCACACATTGTCTTGTGGAATGTCAATGTGGTCAGCGTCTTCCACGTCTTCGGCTGGAGTTGGTGTCTCAAAATTCACCGGATCACGAAATGGAGGTAGCAGGATGTACGATGATAATCCAAGTACCTATCGCAGATCTCCAACATGGACATTTGCTTGGAGAATGAAATCTTGGACCATCGCCTTGGTCAAACTGAAGTTTGAGTCAACATTTGCTTGATCGGACTGCTTATTGGTTTGCATCTCTTGGGAAAGTTGGTCGATGTTTTGAAGTTGGCGAAAAGTTGCGTTATCGGGACTTGCAACGGCACATCAACGAGAAGCTGCGCTTGCATTGCCTGAGTCGCGTTGAGCGTCATGCCCCCAGCATCTCGTCCTTGGCTTCGCAACGTTACGGTCATTAGCGTAGTTTTTAGTCTGCGAGCTACGTATAATACTTAGGGCAACTATAGAGGCAATGCGTGTAACACGTATGTGCCGAGGCAGAATGCCACAACAGGCAGAAGAGGTGGTCTTGGCAGCAGGCGAGGTTCCACTTGCGCCGCAGGTGTCAAGTTCTCAAGTGTGTGGAACCCCTTGCCAAGTCACCGCGCGCCAGCAGTTGATGTCTTAGTAGCGCAGCATACTAACATCAATACAGTCTATACTAGCACTACAGTCTATAATAGAACTAAGTCCTACATGTCCGTCGTCGCGCTTGCGGGAAACACATCATGCGTGCTCTCCGCCGTCAATTGTCCTCTGCATACAGCTACCCAAATATGCACACGCAGTCGAGCTCTCAAGAGCCGGGAAGCCGCGTGTGACGTCAAGTTGCAAAGGATAGCATTCGCGATGGGCGACTTGGCAGTGTCTGATCACTGCAAGTGGACTGCGTATCTGGACACTGGTAGGTGTGTATCTCACATTGCCGTCATTTAGAGTTGCAAAGCTGGTCCACTTCTAATATTGCGCTCAGCCAATAGTGCTGCACTGCGAGGAGCTTGTTCTTGGGTCCGATTCTCTGTTGCCCTCCGAATCGGGTTTGTGAGTGGATCTGGTGCCCTCGGAACACACACAAAGAGCATCATAATAAAGTCAGACTGACCGTGCAGGCGAAGACAAGCGAGACCTCAGGCCTTGGAAATTCGACTATCGTAATTTCCTCATCCAGCTCTAGAAAATATCGTTGGGGGTCATTCTTTGAAGGCTAGTGGAAAACGCCGGAATTATCTTGTCGCTTGTCCGGGAGCTTTTGATAAAATTCTGGCGAGACTTGAGCCTTGAGCACTATAAAACCGCGCCTGACCTTAAAGGGAATCTCGATCGGGTCGGTCTTTTTTCGGCATGAAGTAGGAGGTTCGCCGTTCTTGATTATTAGGCGGCAAGTAAGAATTGCTGGGAGTGGTACCGACCTGGCAACTCAAAATAAGAGGTCTTGTTGCACGTCTGGAGAATTGCCTCAACATATGCGGAAGAGCTGCCTAAACTTCAGGATACCATGTCAGCACGGGGGAGATCGTAGCCAAATGTTTAATGATGTCGCTAAAATCTGTTTATTATCTCATGGAATGGTTTTCTTTTTGTCAAACTTTCTTGATTTTTGTGGCTCAAAGTTATGCAATAACGTGAAGGTTCTAGCCAATCGAGAGCGTTTGTGCCCAGCGAATGATCCCATCTGTCATCCGCCAATAGCCGATCGGACAGAACCTCCAGGTGGGTTATACTCCCAGAAATGCTCTCCCGACTGTTCAACATGAGACTCACCCCTCGAGAGGGGTGGATCACGTCGACCCAAACACTCGGAAACGACAGAGGATTTACACACGACACTTACCTCAAGCATCGAGCCCCCCTACAGACATGGAGATTGAACCCGCGCCGCCTGCTAGCTGTCTGGCTAAGTAGGCGTGTGCAAACCAGTACACCAGTCTGCATACTTACATTTTAATTTGGTTTTGGTCACATTTCTACACCACATGAACATTATTATCTGTCACATTAGTGTTGAGGCAATTTTTAGTAGCTACTATATAACATTTGTTAATCTGGACTTATTTTTAACCACATGCGTTGCTTACATGCAACATTTTACCAGCACGACTTCCCGTAGAGCCAGCAGAGCAATAACATAACTCCCCAAACAGCGCGAACTGCAAGAAGGCTTCCTACAGCACCGCCAAAGTGGAGTGATGACACGCGGACGCAAGCGAGTGTGACCGATAGCCAAATCAGTACAAGCGCGAAGTGGATCCGTACGACAAGAAGATCGAAGTAATGGAGTTTCATTATGCCAGCTACGTTGACTACATTTTACGGCCGTCTCATTCCGCAGAAGCAAGAAAATAAACGCAAGCGAATTTATGAGTGGATTAGCCAGGGCGGCTGTATACAATCAATTTGTGCCACCGGTAGTACGGCCTCTCAACGCGTTGCCGGCAATGTTGGCACTGATACAACGATTTCTGCGGCAGGTGAACAGTTTTTGGTGGAATGGATTTATTCCTTACGGGAGGAGGGCGTACCTGTGAACAGGTTCGTGTTGCGCCAAGGATATCGATTTTCTCCCTGACCGTGCGGTGCCGGCGGCGACGCGCTTGCTCTCGTGATGTCTCCATGCTTACCAATAAGTTGAGTTTGTTCTACCAACCAGCCGGATATTCAGCGCAGCGCCGTCTCTCAGAGAAAAGCACTGCGACGTGTGCGCGCCATCTCTCAGAGAAAACCACTGCAGCGTCTACGCTTAAAGGCACAGGTTGTGTTGGAATTCTGAAGGTTCATTATGGTGAAGCACGATTTATCAGTTGCTGCCGCCGCAACCGTCCCCTACCGACAGCTCGTAGATTCGACCCAGCAGCAATTCGCAGCGCTGAAGCGACACAGAGAAGAGCACCACAGAAGCCAGCGCGAAAGGTGCACGAAGCGTGCGCGCTCGCCTCGGTCGTCGACGGGGGCACGAAACGGTAAATTGTGTTGGATATGAATGAAAGCAAAACACATTTTTTTAACGTCATGTTGCTCTTTGTGCTGTGTAAAGTTCCCCACGTACCTTCACCATGGCTATCGTACGAGCAAGTGCAAGCAATTAATGCCGCCTGTGAATTTAAGCCACTCACAGCGGCGACAAGTCAACGGATTGAGGCGGAGGTTGTGCGTGAGTTCGGCGATCAGTTTATCGACCGACGAGCATGCATTGTGACGGATGTGTGGGTTTATCGTCGCGATGCGTGCAGAATTACAGTCGAAGAGCTACCACTCACTGCAATGCGCCGAGTTCTCGGACCTAATCCATGGACCACGCCCCCAATCCGAGACTACTACAATTGCGGCACGATAGACAACAGACTGGCAGGGATGCTTTTGTCTCCACGCGGAATCGATCAAAGTGAAGATTGCATCCGAGTGTGATCGCGTAAAGTACTCAAGCATTTGAGAGAGATGAATGCAAATGTACTCGCTCAGGAATACGAAGAAACAGAGTTAGTACCGCCACGGTTCGCGATCGCGGATTGTTTCGTTGCAGGGACATTCAGCGAAATTGATGGGTCCACACTGATCGAACGACAAGCTGTCGGTCTGGTGCGAACACGCGGACTCGTGACGGTTGTGTACGGAGGACCCGGTAACGTTTTGCAGAGCCACTTGTTGTCGTGGGATAACCGCAACGCAACAATTGCGAGTCGCGTGCCAAGTGTCCCCACCCGGAATGACTTTCGTGTGGTGCTAGCTGGCCCGATGACAACTGCTCAAGAACTAGTCGTCGCGAAGCAGCACGAATGCGATGGTGCACGTGTGCATGCTTTGGAGGTGTTATTGCGCAGCATGAATCCACTATACAGGGACGTCAACGAAAACCCGGAGTTTCATGGCGTTGGCGAGTCTCACGAAGTATACTGCACGCGGCTCAACGACAGTAACGGCACAAATCGACTCGTTGAACGTGCGCGTGCGAGACAGCAAACCGTAGCAGCACCATCAGATAGTATATCGACGAAACGAGTATACTCCCAACAGAGACCGTAGTCGTCGAGACGGCGGTTGATAACGACGAGGAGGCGTGCCTTTCACGCGCAGTTGACATGATCATGGGCAGACCAACGTATATTGCGCGCCGATCGACATCGATTCTCCAGCACAATGATCCTTACTATTTGGAGCGCGTATACCCGCATCTCTTGACTTTTGGTATTGGCGGATTTTCCAGCTCGCGAAGTCATCGATATAGCAAGCGTGATGTGGTACTGCACTACTTGAACGTCTCATCCAACCGCTTTGCGGAGGACCCCCTCTTCAAAATCCAAATGTACGACTACTTGGCAACAGAGCGCGTGAAGAAGGGTGTATTCGTGCGCGTTCGACACGACCCAAACACCGCGACGCGTGCCATGCACGTTTCTGCAGAGGAGTTGCGGGGTGCAATGGAAGCGCGCGTTGTAATGCGGCGTGCTGCTCGAACAGAAAAACCAGTGACGTCCTGCGAAGGTCGCAACTGTGCAAACAGCGTGCTCAAAGCCATCAATGCGTCGACGGCGAAGATGTGGGGCTCGAATGAAGAGCGCGATAGCTTTCAGCGCAAGGTGAATGCCATGACGTTCATGTATGGCAAGCCATCGGTTTTCTGGACGTTAACACCGTATTCGGAAGGGTCCATTGCGGTAGCATTCTGGTCCGGGTACGATTTGCCATACAAGCGTCCGACGGATCTCGCGGCATGCACAGTCGTTAATTTGCCAAGCACCGCCAGTATGAAGCGCCTCACAATGCAGAACACAATGCTGCAGGCGCGGTACTTTGAAATGTGCTGCAAGATCCTCATTGAGATCATGTTCGGCTGGGACTCGACCGTAAGCAAACCGAAACTTGAGCCTGGAATCTTCGGATTTGTCGAAGCATTTTTCTACGCACTTGAACAGCAAGGACGCCTTCGCGTGCACATCCATGGGGTGATGTGGGTTGCCGGCCTGCCGAAAACCAAGACTGACTGGGAAAAACTACTCGCCGACTCTACGATGCGTGCACGCTTCGAGTCGTACTGCGCATCGATTTTGTGCAAGCAGCAGTTAACTGACGCAAACGTAGCTGCACTGGTCATCGAGCGCAAATGGAACGAGCTCGACGCAGAGCATAAAGCAGTCAGTACAGAGAACACGGCTTGCACGCTCCGATTGCGATTTGGTGGGCTCTCGGCGCACGAGCCGACCGCCAGCGCGCAGCTCAGCCGACTTCTGCAACACGACCAGGTGCATGCGTACGAGCACACATCTTCTTGTGTGAAAGGCACGTCTGGTACGGCGTATAGGTACCACTTTTTCCGCGATCTTGAAAACAAGACGCAACTCACTGATGACGGCAAAATGAAGTACCGACGCAGTGTTGGGAACCAATGGCTCAACCCGTATATACCGATCTGGCGACGTCTGTTGCATTTTAACATGGATGCTCGAATTCTCTGGTCCGGCAATAGCCTGCAAGCAATTCAATACGCATGCAGTATGCATCAAAGCGCCAGAGCACGCTGGACAACATTAATGTGATGGAACTCGCTATGCGACGTCGCGAGGAGCGCGAGGCCACCACACTACCAACGAACCGAACCGAGATACAGCAAGGCATCGGTCGTCTCATGGCACTAGCATACTCGGCATCGTCGACGATCGAAATCGGAGGGCCTCTAGCGACAGCCATACTTCTCAAAGGTGGGGCCGGGACATCCAGTTGCAAGTTTGAGCGTCTCGTACTTGTTGAAGGTCTGAAAACGATGGCTGACAAGGACATCGAGTCATCCGTCGTTCGACGGGACAATGATTTTGTGATCGAATCGTCAATCTGACACTACATCGCACGTCCGCGATGTCTCGAGCAGTGCTGCTGGTATGATTTCTGCGCGTGGTTCAAGCCAAGTAAATCAAAGGCCACGATTTCGGGGGAGGCATGCACGTTTGCATCGAACGATCCGCATTTGGTCGCAGTACATTCACGCTTGCATGGACTCACTCGAGTGGAGTATCCTAGCGTGCCGGAAATTATCGGGCCGCGTTTACCAGATGCTCGCCTTCTCGAAAACGCTGAACGCAGCGACCAGGCAGAGCTGTACTGCCGTGCAGCAGCACTCCTGTATTGTCCGTTCCGACGTCCACAGGACTTTCTCGACAATAACGGGTCAGCGCGTGCGCACTTCTTGAGGTGGAACCCAAATGCACACCCAAAGCTCGAACGTTCCCTTGAATTTCATCAGCAATACTACGTCGCTCTCGATGAGGCTAGCGAGTTTCGGGCACAGCCGACGACAGATAGTGAAGACAGTACGTGCGATGATCCCGACGTACTAGATAGTCACTTTGAGCGTGCCAGTGGCGCTGCAGCTGCACGAAGCGAAAATCTGTTGGCAGTTGGATCAGACGTCTACACTGCCGTCACCAACCCGATCAACATAACGGACGAAGAAGCAGCTTTATTGCAGAACGCTGCCGAAGAGAGCGCCGTGAAAAGACTGCTGAGTAACAAAGTTGAGCTCACTGATCTGCCAGCCGATCAGATTTCTGACGTATTCGTGCGCTCAGTACCAGTCAGAATGAGCGAGTTGGAGACCTTCGAACAACAACTAGCAGCCAAGCATCCGCCGGAACGCAGCTCGACCAACAACAACGACTTCGTCCAGACGACCGAAATTACCGTGGAGTTACTCAACGCTGCCGTCGCTGACTTGACGATCGCCGAAACTAACTCCTTGTCAATCGACAACCTAACGCCGTTTGCTTCGGTGCAGAGCGTGTCCAGCGCGTTTAACCTCAACAAAGAGCAACACCTCGCATTTTTGCACGTTGCGGTGCCGCTCCTGTACAGAATCGCCGACATCAAGATGCTGCCGCAGTCGACTTTCTGTGGTGATCCATTAATAATAACGGGAGCAGGAGGCACCGGGAAAACGCGTATTGTTGATGCATTGCGATGCCTCGCATGCAATTGGGGACGGCCGAAATGTATCATGGCAACGGCGTCAAGCGGAATTGCAGCTGCAAACCTGAAGGGGCATACCATTCACAGCGCCGTTAACCTCGGTATCAACCAAAAGTGCCTACCACGTCACATCCAAAATCCGGGTGATAAGTTGCGCACCAAATGGGATCCCGTATTGTGCGTGGTTGCCGACGAGATGTCAATGACAGACGTCGGCTTTTTTGGCCTTTGGGAAGAAGCGCTACAGAAAGTCAAAGACTGCCGCCAGCCGTTCGGCGGGCTGCTTGGAGTATTCATGTTTGACTTCTTCCAGTTACTCACAGTACGTGGAATCCCGGCCTTCAGAGTAGCAGACTCACAAAAGCCATACAGCGAAATCCAGGCACGGGGGTCATTGCTGTACAGATCGGTCAACAAAGTCGTCTACCTAACGCAAAACATGCGCTTCGCGAGTGACCCGGAATGAGGTGAATGGCTCGCACAAGCGAGGGAAGGTAACTGGGTGCCGGAGCTGCGCGAATTTCTCGGGAAGGCCGAACCCTACCAGCTGACGATCTGCATGGCCAGTTTATCCAGGTCGTCTCGACCGACAACGCGTACCGCAAACGAATCAATGACGCCGCAATCCAGATTGCCTGCCGTGCATTAGCCCCGGAACGCAAAGTGTATGCTGTGCCGGCACAACTACCAGCGACACTAACGCCTGCGAAAATTGCACAGATCGCCGACTTAGCAGACAGTCAAACCGGCAACATTCCAGTCTTTCTAAAAGCTTACATTGGTAACTGCACTTCTCGTCTACAAGAAAATGCAACACTGATTAACTTGGATACGATGCAAACAACAGGCATGCCAGTGCGCGTAAAGTCAAATCAATGCATACCCAAGGGCGTCGCGAACGGAGCTGGCACCAGCCTCTACCACATTGACTGGCATGCGGGAACCACATTCGACCAAAAGCCAGACGGCGTGTGGGTCGCGTCGGAGCCTCCAACTAACTTGTACGTCGACATCCACAGCAACCCAACACCCACGCAGTTCCTCAGCAACCCAACGCAATGGCCAACATCCGTGATGCCAATTGTCCAGTCCAAAGTCTCATTCAAGCTGCAAAAAGACACTATCTCCGTTAAGGGCTTCCCAGTTGTACCAGCCTTTGGTGTCACAGTGCATGGGGTGCAAGGCGACACGCGAAACCAAATCGTGGTCACAGATTTGCGGCCCCCGCACTGCCGCACGGTGGATCGTCATGCCTTGTATGTGTCGCTATCGCGCGTCCGAACCCGCGCCGGTCTGTGCTGGCTGGGCCGTAAACCAGACGAGTCCGACTTCAATTTTTTCTGCCCAAAAGCTGACGTGCTCGAGGAAGATCGACGTCTTCACGAGCTTGCAACACAAACAATAACTCGAACCAACCAATTCATGTAGCCGTGACATAGCATTCCAAAACCCAAATTCACGTGCTATCCCAAACGACTAAACACGATAAATCCATCACACGCGAGAGATCACCCCAACCGCCTAGCACAGATGCACGCTTCACATCGGCAATGGAACCACACGTGTTTGCTGTACCGCACGGTCAACTCAGCCTCGGCGGGCACGCACTCGATCGTGATAACAGCTATCTTGCGCACAGGACCGTTCATCATCACCTCAAACCGGCAATTTGGGATGCAAGAGTGATTGATAAATCGGCACAGACTGCCGTACCAAGTCGCGTCAACGATCACTCGCTTCCCTTTCACATCCACCTCAGCAAACTCGAAGCCATATCCGCGAAGCCGCATGCTACGTGTAAATGCTTTTCCACTGCGTAGTACTCCGCAGTACTCACCAATGCAAATCTCTGGTGGCAGTGGAAGCGTCGTAACGAGTCCAAGCCCCGTCGAAGTGTCACCAAGCTTCACGCACGTGAGCTCTTCGCACCGATTACCGCAAAGCTCGCCCACTCCACAATTGCCTTCATCGCAACAGATACTCGCATCAGCATTGACGCACACACCACGAAGGCACGTGCCCGTGCACACACAGCGTCCACTATTCCCAAGCTCGTCTCGAAATGTAATCCTCGCTGGGTTCAAGCAACGGCTCAATCGCACAATGCCGTCTGGCCATCTCGACGCCTCATGATCGTCTGCTCCAGTCTCATTGGCTTGCACCTCAAATCCAAGCGTGCTAGTTTCACGGCCGTGGAACTCTACTACGTCCGTCGTCAGCCAGTCAGTTATACAAAGTTGACGGTGCCGCACCATATCCAGAACTGATAACACGGCACTTCTCACCACGAAACGAGAGCGCCACTACTCGCGACAATTTTCATGCTGATCTCATCAGGTCCGCACAAGCTAACAAACGGCGAGACCTTCCGCTTGACTGTATGGGAGCACATTGACCTCGCACTATTCGTCCCCGGTACGTCACTACACTTGTCACGCAAAACACTAACACTGACCGCTGATCATAACAGGCACTGTCTACAAAATCCGACACATTTTCAACTTCAGCATGTATGAAAACACGCCGCAAGCGTGTGTGGCACGTGTATGCGCAGAAGACAGACTTGAGTGCTCGTCAACGAATCTATCCGACACCGAGCAAGCACGCAACGCGAGATCAATTGATGCGCGCCAAGACATCCACACTAACCGCAACGACAAGACACCTACTTCAACCAACAGCGCACCTGCTACCGACACCGCGGCGCACACGAACTCCAGTGCCAATTCCAGCAACCTTAAGCGGAACCTCCCGTCTACGCCTCCACCACCACCACCACCAAAGCGGCAACACACGAACAAGCAAGCAACGTCGGAGACGCAAATAGCGTCATCAACGACTGAGTAACGCAATTCCTCACCGCGACAATCCTTCTGCATCCACAACCCATTTTATAGTTTTCCACTCAAAAATAACACCCTTCTCTTTGTCTGTCCATACGTGTACAGCTCCTATCCATCAGAAAGTTACCACACAAATATCCACACGTACGTGGTCGTTGTACCAGCCATGGCCAACCATTTTCGGGGTCAGCCACTCCTCCAGCTTGTCCAGCATGTTGTCACAAAGCTCCTTCTCGCCGAGCTTGTCTGCGATGAGAACCAAAGGGGCTTGGCGGCCGATCTCATCGCCGAAAACGGTGTTGGCCTCAGCCACTGCAACTTCCCGGGCCAATGATCCCATGCGGCAACGCCAACACCAGCACGGGGACTACCGCACATCGCCATAGACCCCTCTTCAACCTCTGCGACACCAGTGCTCCTCTGCCCACATCGAGACGAGGAGCACCGCATATCGCCCAAAACTCCTCTTACACTTTCACAACGCCACTGATACACTACCCAATCCGATACGACACCAACCGCGCCCACCTCCGCACCAACTCGACAGCACGCGGTCGGGAAACCCGACCATAAAGCGAGCCGACAGGCGAGAACTGCTACTAATTCATACAGCATGCTTCAGGTTCATTGAAGCAGTCCTATTGCGCTAGTTCACGAGATGTACAGAGTCTGCCCCTTTTCTAAAATCCGAGCTACCGGTACACGAGCAACATGCCAAATCATAGTGAATGTGTTTAGATGGAGTTACGCATCATTATCATCTCTCTCTACCAGCGTCTCGATCTGTCTAGCTGGGTTGACAACGACACGACTCTCAAGTACCTCTCTCTCCACATTAAGCTATCTATCTAACTAGAACAGCTCTTCCCAGGAAGGCTCCGTACACTCCGCTGGCGAGGTGGCAACGGCGCTGCCGCGATCGAGAGGATCTTCGCTTTGCGAAATCCGTTAACAACAGCAGCTGTAGAAAGGTCCGCCCATGCCGTTCACGTTCACTATATCAGCTGTTGCCGAGTGAGGGTATGCAGCGTAAATCCAGTGCCCAGCACGTACGCTCGTAGCCGTTGGAGTATTTGTTGTCCCCAGTTCGCCCGCAGTTTGTCGGGGGGGGGGGGGGGATCCCTCCAGAGCTTGACGCCGAAGCCATGTTGGATTGCTGTGCTCTCTTTCGCTATTTCCGGGTTTGTAGATGGCTTCGTTTTAAAGATGAGAAAAGGGTCGTATTTAGCGCCTGTGCTGCCACCTAGAAGCGTTGTGGTGACGCGCTTTTTTTTTCTTTTGCCAGCACTTTTCATCCAAATTGTCTTTATGTCTTTAGTGGCCACTGTCTGCACAGGCGAATACTCGTAGTTAAAAGCTATAAAGGTTAGTCAATGTGCATAATTAACCGCTAGTATAGCATAAGTTACTGGGGTACATACCCGTTTGGTCCGCATTAAAGACCCTATTGATATTAATATCCTCCACCCGCTGCTGCACTACGCGTCCAAACTTTGACGCAACCTTATCAGCGTCGGCCGGCGTCATGTGGCCTTCGTGCGTGCGGCGGCGATTGACGAATCGATGGCGCATAAGGAACGACAACAGCGAAGTCTGCTAGGCCTGGAAGCAAGGTCAGTCGCGCGATAGATCTCCTTAGCCTTCACGCGCACCATGCACCCGATGACCCGCACACCTTCGCTTCTGAGGGAGCTTATCCAAAGAAAACTCGCTCCTTTACTTCCCACGGCAGCGTCATTGACATCTCCAGCTTTCGCTCCTTGCAATGTTTGCCTGCGCCGGCTTCACACATCTTCCGAATCAACTCCACTTGCTTGATCTACGTGTACAGCTGGCGCTTTTTTAAGCGTTGCAAGGGGAAAAACGTAAGCTTTGCTGTACGAGATCTCAATTATGGTACGCGCTAAACACGGCAGGGCCAAAGAAATCCTACCGATACGGATGAGGAAGCCAAAGCATTTTGACTGGTAACTGCAATAACATATTTAGTTTTAAATAATTATTGAAGGCTACCGATTTTGTATCGTTTATTGACCGTGAATCGGTTAGCCCGAACCGGTCCAATCCGATCCCATGCCGATTACGCTACCGAAGATTACACCACCTGTGGGCACAAGGTTGTAGGTACAAGATCGGCATCGACGTGGCTCTCTCTGATTTGCTGAAGTAACTCAGTATCCAGTAAATATTCAAGTCGTGTGTATCCAGTAGGTCTAGAAATGGCTAACGAGCTAATGATCTCAATCAATCACTTTCGAATCTTCATTCTACCCCTCAAGTGGTCAATCTCCTCCGCTCCGGTCTGTTGCCCTCCTTCCATCCGCTTTATCAAGCTTCACGGTACCCAGGATCCATACATTCCATCAGGTTATGAGCCCAAGCACCATGCCCTCTGCCCACGACGCCTCCATCAAGGTCTCCATCGACAAGTTCAACGGAGACAACACGCGACGTGGAACCGCTACATGCGTGGCGGTGTTTCTGACCAAGTCGGTGTGGCATGCCGTGATCCGAGAGATGGCGCCGAACTTCGCGGACTCGCGGGTGAAGAACGAGTACGTCAAGTCGAGCAACATCGCGTTCAGACTGATGTTACTTCACATGATCGCTAACTACCACCATGTGATCGACGACTGTGAGGAAGCGTGGGTTGCGTGGACGCGCCTGAAGAGGCTGTACGGTGGTTCGCAGAAGGCTAGTCGCATCTGCTTGAAGCGACAACTCTTCAGCATGAAGATGTCGGAAGGCGGGAATGTTTTCTATCATTACACTGTGGGCCTCAACATAAGCGACATGCTCAGCAGTATCGGCGCCGAGATGGAGGACAAAGCTGCCTGTTGCGCGGTCTCCCAAGAGCTACGAGAACGTCGTGCTGAACTTGGATATGAACAGCGCTGAACTGCGATCACAAGACGTCTTGAAGGCGCTCACAGATGAGCACACCAAGCGACTTGGCGAAAAGACGGCGATGGTGAAAACGGAGGACGCGTCCAAGACGTTCCACACCAACCGAGAGTGTCGCCAGTGCACACACTGCGTGAAATGGAGGCATACAGTTGATAAGTGCTCGACCAAGTAGAAGGACGTGAATCGGGGCTCAAGACGTGGCGGCAATGGCCGTGGACGCGGGGCCAATAATGCCCACTGGGGGGACGGCGATGCCAACTTCGACTACGGTTGTGATCGAGTGGCGTTCGCGGTCTCACCGGAGTGTGGCATTTTGACGGGCAAGGATATGCTCTACTGCGCCCCATGCTAGAAAGGTTCTTGGATGGCAACAAGTATCTGCTGCTGATCGTCGACGAAGCCAGCGGATGCATAAAAAATGTCTGCCTGAGTGGCAAGTCGGAGAGCGAAGACTGCACCAAAACGTACGTCATGAAGGTGCAGATGCATTTTGGCAAGAAGTTCAAGTTTGTGCAGCACGATGGAGCTCGTGAGCTGGCGACCTACTCGCTCAAGGTCTTCTACGAAGACGAAGGCATCAAGCAGCAATCCACGATTCCGTACGTGCGCCAGACCAGCGGCACGGCAGAACGCTCCATCCGGACCATTGTAACGATTGGCTGCATCGCGCCAAGTTGGACAAGTGGTTATGGGCTGAGGCGACCATGACGGCCAGAATCGCTTGCTCATGTACAAGTGCAAGCCAAGTGTGAAGCACATGTGTGTGTTTGGATGCCAGACGTACATCATGACGCTGAAGGAAAAGCGGTGCAAGCGGGACCCCAAGGCTCGCGCCAGACTGTTCCTCACCAACGAAGATGTGTCCATGGCGTATCGACTTTATGACATCGAGGCGAGGCAGATGGTTGTCAGTCGCGATGTCAACTTCGGTGAGGCGACCATTGGACTTTCGGCGGATCCCTCAGATGAAAACGTCAATGATTCTGCGCTGGAACTCGACGCTCTCGACCTCGACGACAACGAACAGCGCCAAACGAGCTTCAAGCTGACGGGGAAGCGCAAGCACCGGCCAAGTGGAGAGGACGATACTGCCAGGAGATCGCGCTCCGTTTGCCACAGAGCTGGCTTCGAAGAAGCAAGTGCTCCAGACGTATCCTCCTCGCACCGAGCCGAACCCGATGAAGAAGAAAAGTCTGGAGACCAAGATGAAGATGAAGACTCGACACCTCCAGTGTTTCGGAGTACCTGTGGTATCCCAGTGATGACAAGGTTCAGGCTTGCTTGCACCGTCGGAACCAAATACACCCAGGCCTTGTAGCTCATTTGGTAGGTCAAAAATACCGCTCGGATGACTTGTAAAATATCACGATTCATTCGCTCTACCGATACATTTATCCATGAACTGTAGGCTGGCATAAACTTCTGCTGCGTACACAGCCGACGCCTCAACTCTGCCACCACTTCATTTTTTCCATTTTCCGACACCCACTGTGGCGGTATCCCAAACCACGAGTGCCAAGCCAACAAAGCTTCTGCTATCTGCCGTATCCGCTAATTCACAGTAGTGTGTAGCATGGTCCTTCAGTACAAGTAGGACCTTGCTGACTTCATAGCTTGCTCCCATATAGAGAAAATCAAAGCTGAAAACTTCATTGCGTGTTTCACAGTAGATCACTTCGCCCCAGGGTCGGGGGATAATCCTCTCTTCGACAATGCAAACACAGCAAACAATCATTCTCAAAGTTCGCGATCATGGACTTACTGCCTACGGTGGCCTTGCCCCCCCCCTCCCCACCACCACAGTGTGCCACAATACACAGCCTCTGAATCAGCTCGGTTTCATCCGCCGGCACCCAAATCCGTCCCACGATCTTGATCGTGCCCTCTACAGTGGTTTCTGCTTCCCCTGGTGCTTGATATTGTCTTTGGACCATCGTTAGTTCCTCGAGCGTAGGTCAGACGAAATTTGTCTCATCGAGAGATGGCAGTCGTGGCCTGCTCAACGTCGGTTGGCGACGCACTACCTTAATCCGTTTCACTGTTGCTACCGGGGCATGGCTCCCAGCCCAGCGAGGATCATGTCGGCCCAGACGTTGTCAGGAACAGGTTTGTGTTCCACCACAATAAATACATTAGCTTCATCGCCCACCTGAGCAACTTGCCTTTGTGTGTTTCTTTACAATTTCATGCAGCACTAATACGTGAATCAAATTCCTGTGATCACAGAATACTTGAAATCGTTGTGATCGCAACAATAGGTAATCCATCTTCTCACATGCCAGTACAATCGGAAGGGTCTCCTTCTCAATCACAGTCCAGTTCAACTGCCTTCCCCATGAAAGCCCTGGGTGAGTTGGTGTTGCTGCTCGGTGGCTGGTCGCTTCTGGTCCTACTCTTTGACTTGACCGATGGTCGCGGCCCAGCCAACGTCCTACGCATCCTTGAATTCATGTCGTGGCGTTACCATCGGGGAAGGCGAGTGTTGCAGTGGCTGCCAACATCTTCTTCACCGTGTCGAAAGCTTCTTGCTCCTCCTTGCTCAACTCGCTCTCGATCTCAGTCGCAGCACGTCGTGTGCTTATCACTTGCTAAATCTTCACGAAGTCGGTGGTTTAGGGGTGCAACTTGGCGTGCGAAGTCAACGATGCTTTCACGCATTCCGTTCATCCCACAGACAAACTGATGTAGCTCCCAAGCAGTCGTTGAGTATGTCAGTGATCGTAGCGTGTCGATCCTCTTCGGATTGTGACGAACTCCATGCTCATCAAGCAGTCTCTCACACCACTTCAACTGTGTCTGGTAGAGACTCGATTTCTGTCCGCTCAGTTTCAATCCAAACTGATTGAGCAGTGAGAACAGCTCAGCGAGATTCTGCATGTACACCTCAATGTCGTCGGCATGCAGCAGCAACTCATCGATTCAGATTAGCAGATGCATGTAGAGGAGACGTGCAAAACATTATTCCATCGTCTTCTGGAAGTGGATGGCAGCATCAGCGCATCCTTGCGGTACACGCTCAGGAGTGAATATTGTCGCATCGGTCGTGCAGAACATGAATTCTTGACAGAGTTCGACCACAGGCAATTACCAAAACCATTTAACCCTCCATTCACCAATGCCGGAGGTGCCGACACAAAAAAAACATATCCTCGTCGGAGCCGTGGACATGTTTGGATTGCATTTTGATGTCGATGATTTAGGATAAGCAATCGACATATAATGCATACGTAAGGATGGCATCAAAAAGCTGCACCGCAAAAGGAGGGGGCTTTTTTTGCACCTATGAGTGACTTGAATCGGTGTGCGAATGGGTGCATTCCCTATGCCGACATCGTGCAGATTAAAACTATGTTTCAGACACAAGAATCTGGACACCGTGGACGAGGTGGTGGTTCGCTTTCAGGGAGCCGCAACACGCTGCTGCTCACCGCACGTCGTGCGTGCGTTGTGATGAGGCTAACAAGCCAGGGAGGCCACGCCTCCAACCTGTTGTTGCGCTACGACTAGCGTAGGGAGCCGCATCCGGTCGCGATGTTCTGCAACAAGTACGCCATGGGGTACACCATGGGGGTCGTGGAGAGCGGTAAGCTCTTCAATCTCTCGTACACCGAAACCAACGGTCGTCGTATCACCTCGATGTTCCGTCGGCCGTCGTATGCGCGGCCAAGACGGCCGGTATATAGCTGTTGCAGTAGGTCAACAACGCCACTTTGGGGAACACACACAACGCAGACATCGTGTGGCTAGGCGACTCGAAATAACATGGGTGACGCTAGCATTGATAACGGCTAGCTGTAGCTCAAGGGTGATGAATCCCATCGGTGATACAGAGGCATTCCATTTTCTTCCTGGGCGTGCATTACAAACTTGGCTAGGCCATTTGGCTGCCGGATTACCTACAGTACAAGAAGGTCCTGGAGAGCACCTCGAGCGCGAGAAGAAAGGAGGCGACCCAAGGAATTGAAGCTGAGGGTCTGTGATAAACGCAATTGCACACTGGCCACAATAGCTGTTGTCGCTCCTTTTTGTTGCAAAAGCATTGGCGCTCGTGGATCGATTTTGTGCATTCGTTCTTGTTATGCGTTGGCGTGGACCATCTGTTTGCGGTGATGCCGCCACCACCGACAAGAAAGATCTGCCTTTTGCTTAAAATGTGTTCACATGTCGGATATACTTGTCGGGGCTGGGTACGAAAGATTAAGGGCTCATTCGCATAAACATTGGAATTCATTCGCATTTAATCGAAAAATCTAATAGATATTTGAAGGAGGCTCTGACATGCCTCGTGCTTGTCACCATCTGCACATGTCCTCGGGAAATGAGGGGTTAAGAAAATCAAAAAGACCAAAGTGTTTCATTCCACGTGCATTCTCCAATGTTAGAGAAAGAATGGACATCACCGTTGCCATAACTTCGGTCTGCACGTTCCGTGCTCTGTAGCCCGTAGCTTGACGCAACTTCATCAGGTTTGCAGGCTTCTGCACAGACACAACGGGGCTCGACCATCGACTCTTGGGGTTCTCATGGACCTGTCCTACTTCCACAAGACGATCATTACACTTCCGTAAAAAGTGCTGGACGTGCGGAGGATATTTGCGATGCTAACACTTCGTCGGACGAGACCTATCTTTCAAATGCAATTCGAGTGGCGGCACATTGGCAGGAGGGTCATCACGCAATTCTAGGCGCTACACGTCGTATGCGAGCGAAATTGTGCGCAATGTCTCCACATGCTCCAACGGAAATCCATTCTCCATCAACTGATCAATCAATCGCTCCACAGCCGCGAAAATATCATCATCTCCACTTGGTTCCTATCCGTCGATCTTGGCAGGCATCTCATTCGCCTCCTAGTCGATCGGGTCACCACTCGCATCATCACATCGCGTAGCTGGCACCATCAAACATCCACCACGAGAACATCCAGTACAGCCATCATCTCACCAGGCCCACGGCCGTGTGAATCTTCACGTGAATCTTGGCCTTGTACTTGGCCGCCACCGTCGTAGAATCAAGGGTCTGGTGTAGGACTGGGTTCTTCAGCTCCACTGCAACCACACTGGGGTCCAGGGCCTTCAACTCATTCCAATGCGAGTGTGGTAGTCTAATCCACTGTCGGGGCAATACTGTACTTCTACCCTTTCGTTCAACGTCACCACACGATCAGTAGATGGCAGTAGTTCTCCAAGTCACTTCAATTTGGCCTTCTTGTTGCGTGCATCCTTGATCTTCGTCCTGAAATTCCTTGTCCTTTCGGGAGGCAGTTGAGCAGTCACGCAATCAATGCATCTCTTGTCAATTTCGGCAAGGTCCTGGTGGAGGCTTCGACGAACTTAGAGGTTTCAACTACTTGTCGGTCTTCGTCCAGCTCGCAGTCGCTATTGGTCTTAGCGTCGTCGGCGCAGCCGGCGTCTTCTGTTCCCAACCCCATTTCGGCTTTGCCGGTTGATGAATTTTCGGCTTTTCCTTACCTGATCCGGTCGCTTCACGCGTCTGCAGACGTAGGCGCCGATGTTGTCGCTCCAACCCCGTCGATTTTTCTAGAATGAGTCTAAACAACGTATTGGGCCCCTCGCAGCTTCCATGTGAGTAAAGCGAACGCACTGTTTCATTTCATCATTCAATGACTACGGCTACAAGTCCAAAATCAACCGCTTGTACTCCTCGTTCGTGCCAAGAACTCCATTGAAACACTCCGCCAAACCATGGTCTTCGATGATAGTGCTGAAGCTCTTGAAATAATCGATCAGTCGCGCATTCACGTCGCAGGCATCCTTCTTCATACGCAGCTCCTTCTTGAACAACTCTTTGATGTCCGGTAGCGTAGCGCTCTTGATGCTGCACACAATATGCTCGATCTACGCGGTCAACATCCATCGGTGCCTCCACGTTGAGCTGTACCTCGCAGAACGCATCCAGTAGATGAGGCCCGGATGGATCACGAATTGACTGCACCACGGCGGCAAAGTCTTCACCGGTCACGCGGTAGCGTGCTTGCATCTTCGACTCGTTGTCGTGTCGATCCCGCTTCCACTTCACAAGTGCTTCATGAGAGACTGACCCGATCATGGGCGGCAGGATCGGGGTAAGCAGTGGGGCGGCTCCGGTTGGTCCGTCCGTGCCAGCAGCTCGCATCGTCTTGCACAGCCAGCTGGGTCGTTGAGGGTCCACCGACGATTCTTCAGATCACGTCTAGCGTAGTTGTCGATGTTTTGGAATGGCCTCAGTTTCACTGTGTGGTATGGGCAAAGGTTGACAGCGTCGCAGGAGTGGGTAATTCTACAAAACAATTCTTTGTAGTGTTTCCCGGATCTGAAGTCCGAAAACTTGAAGACAGTCGATGCGGGGACCAACCCGCACGGAAATAGGGTCAAGTGTATTGATGTGTTGGTCACTTAGCCAAATAAAAAGTGAGAGACGTGGTGAGATCATGAGTCTGGTGGTCACCAGCTCGTTCACACTAACACGTTCTCCCAGAGATTTGGGCTGGTGTAAGGAAAAGCCACCTGCTCACGACACAGCCCTGACAATGTACGTCATGTAGTTGACCATACCAGATCTTTATACTACTCGGTCCAGCATTTGTTGCCTTTCCGAGACATACAGAGCTGCACCCTTTGTCCACGTCTTACAGCTGTCAGATACATTTGGGTCCACTTGTGACAACACCGAGACATCACTCCTCGACTAACTTCTCGCCAGTCGCCAGAACTGGATATCCTTGGATATGCCTTGCTCAGAGGCCACCGCAGCTGCGGCAACCAAGCTGAATACCTCGTGCTCACTACATGCTGTCATCCAGGGATGTTAGTGCGCAGGCATACTATATACTTCTTCGAGAACGGCCTCTATATGGTAAATCGAGGCAAATTACCCGACTAAAAGTAATGAGACATAGAATGGGGTATTTTATAGTTGAACATCTGATTGGGAGCTAAATGATGAGTGTCCACCTGCTAAAGGACCATGGATAGAGAAAGTAGAAGCTGTATATATGGCTCGTCCTAGGATATCCCCTTTCGGCGAAGTGACTCTGGCTACATTCGCCGGAAAATACGAGTTGGTAGATAGTATCTGTTCTACTAAAGTGAGCTCCGCACGCTGGAAAAAAATTGATTCAAACGGGTACATCAAACTTCGTTGTACTCCTCATGTCGTGCACGGCTCCTCCTTGGACAGCTGAGAACTCGACTAACCCAAATTTGTGCTTTGCCGAAATCTTTTAACATACGCAGTGGCGGTCTCTATCAGACCCACCCGAGTCCGATGAGGAGTGTTTTAGTTGTTCGCGAGCGAGCAAGAAAAAACTTTGAATAGCGGGATAAGAGAGGAACCACAATTAATTATGTCACGGCAAAGAAATAATTAGTTTTTAAAAGACTTTCGACCACATGAAGCAGCGACCTTTTTCCAGCATCAGAATATATTGTTAGTAGTCGCACAAGTACAATCAACTAACCCTGAGGGTAAGAATAATTCGATCGGAACCACGTGGGCAACAAAGGACAATTACACTGCAGCTGATATTGAAAAAGCACGAGGGTTTTAAAACCATGTCAAACCCTGGATAAAATATCAGCAAGAAACTAAAACTAATTAAGACATGGTATTTGGTCGGGTACGGAAAGGTAGTCTCTACAAATATCCCGTCGGCAGGACTGATGAGGTCACTATATGCGACATTATGGATGAATCACAATGGGTACCTTATTTGCTAGTAATGCGTCAATCGGGTAGGCGTTTTCGTTCATTTCTAGACACTAGTGAATGTTCGCCGATGCTTATGACTAGGAGGGGGGTCTGGGAAAAGTTGGTTAATTAAGCACATAGTGAAGTATGTACATATTCTTTTCGGTGAGCATTGTGCATCGCGTCGAACAACAAAATCATGTCCTTCTATTAGCCCATCAGGGTACAGCAGCCATCGATATCAAAGGCCGACTAACCTGCTCTGCTCTAGAATTTACATCTTGTTCGCGCAGTGCATTTTCAGCTCCTTATACATATTTAGCAACTATGAAAGGAGGGGCCTGAACTCTCAATAGGCTGCAAGATCATATACGAAAATGTTCATCTCGTCATCACAGATGAATTCAGTGTTATTTCGTGTCGAATGCTACTTTGGATCAACCAAAGAATACGGGAAATTTGGCCGAACTACTGATACTTACCCTGTGGTGGGTGCGTCTTAATATTTACTGGAGACCGCGCACAACTCGACCCTGTAATCCCCCACTCGCTATCCACTCCGCTCTCCATAATTCACAATTGTGTTCAGCAAGGAGGCCGATAACTTTGGGAGCCTATTCCACACGTATGCTGCAAATCAGGGGAGCTGATCCTGAATGGTTTGCAGCTTTAAATAGCCTACGTCGACAATGCGTCACACGAGAAGATGTCGCGCTGTTTGACACTAGATATTTCAAACCGCTGCATATACCGTATTGGGCACCGACAGATAAACACATTGCATATCTCAATGCTGATGTCGCCACAGCTAACCTTTGCAGCTTAAATTCTAGTGTTTCCCCCATTGTTCAAATTAGGTCAAAACATACGATTCAGCTGAAGCGACTAGCAAAGCAGCGAGGTATTTCAGCGGAGTCTGTCCGAGCGCTAAAACAGTCGGCTGAGATAGCGAATGCAAACAGAGATACAGTGGTTGGTATTAAAGTCAAGCTAGCCGTCGGTGCACCTGTGACTCTGACATTTAACATGCACCAATCAGCTGGGCTATTTAATTGTATAAACGGAGTAATATACGACTTCATTTTTGCGCAGACTCGGTCTTACCAATAATTCTTGTCCAGGTTACCGATTTGTACTTTGGTCCATACTTTCTGCCCGGCATACCAAACGCTGTGCCGGTTATTCATAGGAAAATAAGCTGGACCGATAAATTGAGCGATCTGAGTGTTTTTCGGGAAGGTATGCAGCTACGTTTATCTTACGCAATTAAAGTTCATAAGGTTCAAGGTTTAACCCGTGAAAATATTGTTTTCCATTTAGTAAGAGTACCAAACGCTTCATTTGCAAATGTAGTACTTTATAGAGTGCGTTGTCGAGACGATATTGTTCTCACGTCATCACTATCGCTAAATAAGTTATCTACTTCGCGGCAGCAATGTGGTATATTCTAATGAGGAAGAGTGAGTAGACAAAGCTGTTCTGAAAACTAAAAGCGCTGTGGCAGCTGTGGTCGTGACAGTGAAGCAAGTAGCCCTCCTTAACAATCGATTGCAGCAACCCCGGTAAATCTCCCATAGTTTTTAAGTGTTATTTTGGTTGCCAGTACATTAGGTCTCAGCTGCTACTATCTTGTGATGCCCGACTTTCATGTAGTTTCACGGTATATTCGCCATTACCCGATTTACCTTGTGATTCCGAAGGCGCAGATATGGAAACGCAGCCGGCTTCGCCTGTCAATCATACAGCCACGACAAAGACGGCAGGTATTGCGTTTGGATCGTCGACGCCATCTCGGCTTCGCAAACCAGTACTCCGCCAGCAAGACCTCCCAACAAAACCTTTCAGTGGCATAAAATTCGGTCAGAAGATTGGACCTTGATTGGAGTTTTTGTTTTCACTGTCCAAGCGATCACGCACTCAAAGCGGTGACACGTCCGATGGTGATGCGATCCCTCCCCCTCAAAACAAGAACGCTACCTTCTGGAACGACAGGAAACACGACGTGAGCAAGCGCGGTGAACACTGGAGGCCCTGACAGCCGAGAAGAAACAGAGACGCAAGTTTCACGAAGTGCCAGGACGTTTCAATTCTCTGCGACTAGCTGGAATAAGGGGAGATGTCAGCTTCCAGATGATTAGTGAAAGCATTGCTGCAATTAATCGCGCCGCTGGCGTTCCACCACGTCCCATCGAAAAATAAGGACTAGCTATCAGCGTCAAAATGTATTGGTGCACAATGACGCATATGCATAGTAGCAGCAGCAGCGGTTGTATGAATGTATGGTATATAAAACTAATCTTTCAGATTTTACTTTGACTCGTACTGCATGTGCTTTCTTCTCATTTGCTGCTCGCGCGTGAGCAGCACGAGCTTGCTCGTCTTGTCATTTACTCGCACTGGTATCAATGCCCGACGCCTTTAATTTCTCAGCTAGGGGGCCTCTTAGCGGTTTAAAATCGTGACGATCTTCATCCTTACGTTCTGAAGCTCTGACTGCTTAGATAGCATAACCCATAATTGTTTTTGAATGTAATGCATACGCATAAACACACAATCTTTTCGTGTCTCTGTTGTAAGCTTACCTGTTTTCTTGCCTTGCATTCGTCGTTCTTATCACACATCATAAATCATTAAGGATAATCCCATGAACAGCCGCCTCCAGATATTAGCTACGGTACCTTTAACAGTCCACTGCTTGCTGCCAATGCCCTTGGTGGAGTTCACCTTGGTCATCGTGACAAGCTAAATCGCTGTGGCTAAATGTTGCAGTATCTTTCTTCTCAACGGTCGGGGCGTCTCCCAAAATTATGAGCTCACACAACATTAGGCAGTCGTCCCCTAAGCAACCGCCCGCGGATGCTCAACTTGTTTTTAGTAAAAAGGTCATTCCCGTCCTTTTTATCCAAAGTCTGGAAGGTTGGCCTTGGATTTAAGCTGCGGGAATCATTCTAGTACCGTATAATACTTCTTTGATCCGACACTAAATCTTCGGATAGGTGTAGGGCAAGTGAACATTGTCAAGATTACAATATACGTATCATATGATTTTCAAACATCTCTTTTGATGAAAAACTCGTCAAAAATGAAAAATGGTTGTCAGAATCGTGTTCTGGAGAAGCGTTATACCCCGGAACCCTCCCAAAGCGAACGCCGAGCCCACAAAGTATCCACACACAGGGGGATCGCACGCGTGCATACGCACATGCATACACGCATTCCCAAGTAAATAGCGTCAAGCGAAAACGAGTTTCTACATATATTTAGTCAGTGCCAAGCTGCGACGAGATCATATCTTGACTATCTGAGACCTGGCCAATTTGCGTATCCATCATATGAACGCTCTCTAAAAGAGACACAACATCGTTAGCTAAAACAACCGTACATTCGTCGAGTGGAGGTGGGACAGAACTGCATGCGTTGCTCAGCTTTAGATAGGAGAAGCCGCTCTTGATAACCTTTGCTGACGCGTTATCCCAGGCCTCGATCACCCAATTTGCTACGTCCTTTCGTTTTGGTGCAACCAACTTGAACTTCACTCTTTCTTCTCGTGGGGCCTTTAGCTGTTGACGCAACATCTTAACCCATCGAACGCGGAGGCGACGCCATTAGCGGGCTGTTCCAGCTAATGTCTACTGGCTGACAGACAGCCGTACAGCCTGTAGGCACCTTAATGAGCTCCAACTTAAGGCGGTCAGCGCATTCTTAGACTGTGAATGTCCAGTGAGCGGACAGATCGTCGCACATTAGCAGGACAGGTATAGCCATGTTGGCACGATCACCGAAAGGGTGCCCCAAAAACGCCACAGATAAGCCTTCATTCCACCAGCCGCGGGTGTTGCCGTGCTTCACCACTTTGCCGTGTCGCTGTAGCTCCTTCACCTCTCGCCAGATGTTGGTGCCAAAGCCTTGACGGAGACGAATGCTGTCCTCATTCGTTGCCGGCACCTTCGACGGGGATACCTTCGCCACAATATACGGGGGGAACTTATTGTCATGAGAGTCTCCAAACAGCATGACACTGACGTGATCCTTGGCCTTACCTCCGCTACGAACACACACGGTCTTGGACCCCTTGGCGCAGAGAGTAGTCTTGGGAATGTATTCGAAGAACACGGCAGTCTGTTCGGCGTTGAACACGCGATCTACGCCGAGATCAGCCATTCGTGCCCGCACTTTCTGCTTGAATTCTGCCGCTATAACCCTTGCGTCGAGCGGTGCAATGTGGCCTTGGTGTGTATTGCGGCGAAACGATATGGCGTGGCGTCGAATGAGCCCTCGTCGAAAGCTGTATTCCGCTGACAGGATATACCGTGGAATGTTAAGCGCGTTTGCTATTTCTAACACCCTAATCTGTAGCATGAAAGCTGACACTGGCACTCCCTCCCGTAGTGCTCGGACCCACAACACGACTGTGGCGAAGCGGGATCACGAAAATTGCTGACGAGATCCAAGCTTGCCAGCGGTGTACCCGGACTGCCGACTATCGGAGGGGATACTCCGTTGAAAAGACGTGATCGGAAAACCTTGTAGTTACCTTGTGTACCCAACGGTGGGGCGGGTTACGCTTTGTGTATGAAGAAGGGTAGGAGTAATTACTTAAGTTCAGTATACTTGTATCCGCAAGTATACTTAAACTAAGACAAAGGAACCGAACGATAGCTTTGGTGCCAAATGAGAACTGTATTGATTGTAAATGGGGTTTCCTCCTAAAACTGATATTTCTAATGAGAGGTTCTGCCATTGGATGGCTGGCAGAACCCCTATCTAATGAATGACTCTCATTGGTAGAAATATGTTACTTTCTACCAGTCATATGGCTTTGCTATTAATGTGGACCACCCTGTGGAGTGGTCAACCTGAATGTATACATTAGTGCGTGTTGCACTAAGGTAGGAGGTGAACCGACTGTGTAGCCCCGCTACAGGTGTGCTGCGATAGCCCTTTCCGTTGCTTGCCGCCTCCCCTTCGCGGGATCTTGAGTTGAGATGAGAGTATGCGATCTCACCCTGACCAAGGTATCCAGGTCTGCGTCGTGTCCTTGGTTGACTGGGCGGGTCCTTCGTCGGATAGGCCAATGTAATTCCTTCCCCGGAAAGTATGGACGCCACTTGTGTTTTTCAAGGCAAATCTGAATCTCTTATCCAAACGTAAAGGCCCTGAAGATCTCTTCTTATCCTGCTCTCTCCCTATCCCGCTTGCGCATCTCTTGATTGCACACCGCAGCTTGAACTTGATCTCATGTACCAAGATCACGGTACCCGTTCCAAAAAGATAAGTCCATTGTACCCACAACAATTGTGATTACCGATCGCGTATCGCAATGTTTGTCGCATGTCTATCTGGACCAGATCGCGTATCGAAATGATTGCTCAATATCGATCTTGATCAGGTCGGCATAAATGACATAACTGGACGTAACCGGACACAACCGGCCATAACTGGACACAGCCGCAATCCTTCCATCGCGATTCCTCCAAACGTGATCTCATGCAATCAGTCCTCCAGGTCGCTCAATCCTTCCAACTGGCGAGTCACTTCACCTCACAACCTCGTCTTCCGCTTGTGCAGACAGAAGGGTTGCTGTTCCAAGAGTCCGAATCCTGCGACCGGCTGCACCTGATGTATCGGCGCACTGCTTTTCGATGTGCTCACGTTGCTAGTCCCACAAATAGACCGAGTTTCGCTTCGTCTCTAGCTGCTTGTCGCCTAAACCTGGATAGAACCTCGCTAACGTTGCTGACATGTTGTTCTTGGCTTTGAAGTCGTTGATAATTGCTAACTTGATCCAGTATGGCTCGGTGCGGCGCTTGAACTGCTTTACAGATGCACCTTTGCCCCCAGTACAGCGTTGTCATCCTCGTCGTGAGCGAGTTGTGCTCGCCATTGCACTTGCAAGAGTGCAGTAAATGGTGGTGATAGCCGCAAGATTGGTACACTAGTGGTACAGTCGGATAAAAGAAGTAGTTTTCACTAGTGCAATTCGTTGTGATTTAAGTGGCTGCTGGGCGATGTCGAATATAAGAAGTTGTCGGATCAAAGAAGTATGATACGGTACAAGTGCTAACCAATGCACAACTTTACTAATCCCTGCGCAACATTCCGTGGATAAATTACTTGGATAAATACTTGGATAAATTTCCATCAGTTTGTCAAAGGCCTATTGGCTAAAAAAAACGTCGTAGTTTACTACGCCGCCGAAACGTCGCGAAAGCAGCAACGCCTCGTCTTGAGGGCTCGGCAACACTCAATCGGCCAAAACGAGCGAGAGAAAATTGCGAGTGCTTGCTATATCTTCTATAGCTGGCGTACAAGAGCGATGGAATCTGCTGATCCTTCGGATGTGGATGTTCTGGACGGTGTGTGGGCGAGGGTCAAGTCGAAATTTGTCCTCGAGGTCGCTGACAACTGTTGCGTTGCTGCTGCAGATCTGCTCCACGATGTGGACGGCGAGGGAGAAGACTTCGAAGGTTTGACTTGGCATTCGGCTTAGTAGGGCGCCATTCTTAATTAAGTGTTGTGTCTATGCAGATGCCGAGGCTTACTTCGATACGGACGCAGACCAAGATGGCGAAGGTTGGAGAAAATTGTACTTGATGCGTTGCATTCATTCGGACGAATACGTTACTGGGCATGTGCTGTCAGGCGGGGGAGATGCAACTATGGACAACATTCTGAGCCAGTTGGACGCCGTAACGACACTCGATGGTTAGCTGCTACGAAGACTACGAGATCAAATTGCAGAGTGAAAGAACTGACAGCTCTGTCTGCTGCTTCTGTGTGTGTGTATAGAGGACGAAACGCAGGCAGACATCTCGGAGGAGTTTCATGACTCGACGTCGGTACCTTTCTCCCCGATGCCGGCAAACGGTGTGTTAGCTTAGGTTTCATCATGCTGCACTCGACTTTGACTATTTCAAACCATCCTAACATCCGAGATTTCTTCAGATGCAGACAAAAACACCGAGACGATCTCGCATTCTCCCATAGACGGAAATGGTAAGGAGCTGAATAACGACCCGATATCGCAGGAATCGAAGCAGTCAGAGCAGCCGTCCTCGCTCTCAGGCGAAGACGTTGTGGAAGCTGTGCTTGATCTTGCAAAAAATGCGCATCTTAATGAAGAGCTTACCCTACCAGCAACAAACGAATTGGAGGCAACAATACCAACTCAAGAGCAGGAGCCACCACCTCCAAAGAGTGTTGAGAATGAAGAAGAGAGATCAAGTGGTGAAATGGAGACGGATACGGAAGTTTTAGGCGGAATCCCAGCTCATGACGTTGAAAGAGATACATCTGTGAACGATACAGTCGTGATGGCCGCTCCAACTATCGATAGCGACGCTGACTATAAAATTGAAACGCTGGACATGCCACTGGCCCCACTAGTACACGATACTGCTAGTGAAGACAATGAGAAGGCCTCAGACTTAGCTGCTGTGCCTCCGCCAGCACCCACAGCTGTCCCTCTCATCGTTGGCTCGATGAACCCTGTGGAGGACGACAATGATGACTCTGACGAATCTCAGGGTGAAGAAGATGTTGAGAGCACAATATTACCACCTCCGTTGCAGCTAGGCAATCCAGACGATGAAGATGAAGACGTACTGGAAGTCAATTCGGCGGTGGTGAGTAGTATCCAGATTGAAGAGAAACAGCGGCTACCGATGCGCGCTCAATCCACCGAGCAGCAACCACAAGCGATGAAAACCGTAGACGACGCCAGTACCGATGAGGACAGTGCACTTTTGAATGCATTACCCAACAGTAAAGTTGACGGCACGAGCGCAATTGATCTTTCCTTCGGTGAAGAAGTTCGCGTTGCGCACGTCACGACACTCGAACCAGGCAGCCCCTTTTCCGATATTCACAAAATAGCTGGTGGGTCCAGGTCGAGTCAACTCAGCGTGGACGCTACTTTCGGTATTTCGTATCAGAGCCTGCGTAAGAAGGGCGATAAGGGTGACGAGCTCCTTGTTGATGAAAAGAAGGGTAGCTACTCCCTGCCTAGTGGCCCAGCATTCCCTGACGAGAGGGAATTTGAAAATGAGATTGAGCTGACAAGCGACTTGTCGTTCTCAGTAGCAGGCAACACAAGTCCTAGTAAAGATGATGAATCTTCTGCTCACGCCGACGATGATGAGTTTTCTTTCGACATCGAGCCTGCCAAGTCGAGTACTTTGTCGGAAGATATTCTCAAAGCACGTCGGGAATCGTTGGAGGCTAAAAAGCGGAAAGAGGAGAAAGAACTGATGGAAGAGCTCAAGCGGGCAACTGACGAAGAAAAGCGGGTTCTCGAAAACAACAAAATGACTGAAACTGTTCAAGCTGACTCCACAACTGCTGCTGCTGCAGCAGCCGCTGACTCCGATGCACTATCCTTATCTGAGCTCCATAGTATGTACAAGCGAGGCCTTGGAGATCAAGAAGTTCTGATGGATGAAGAGAACAAGAAAGGTGAAGGACGTCAGGCTCCCGAAGTGGGTCGTTCAATGTCCGTCATGGGCCGCATTTTTAGTCAGACGCATGGAGCCACCGACACCATAGCGGAAGAAGTTAACGGCGATGATACTGACGGTGAAGACAACGACAGGAATGTTGAGAGCCCCAAAGCGGATGATGAGAATGCTGAAGACACAAAAACGATAACTGAAAAAAGTGAAGCCGACCAGGCCGAGTGGAGAGAGATCAAACTGGTTCAGCACAGACAATCGCAGGAAGGTGAGGAGTCGGGATCTGTAAAGGCCGGTAACGGCCCCGACGCAGCGTCAGTGTCGCGGACATCATACGCAGAAGCAGCCGGGTACTATGCTGAGACGCCCGACGTCATGCAGCATAGAGACATCATTGTTTCTGAAGACTTTCCTCGTGCCTCGTGCTTGACCTGTCTGTCACGCCCTCGCCTCACTTTTGCTGGGGCAATCGAGGAGCGTGATCGTGTGTTTTGCATCGCTGCAACTGCATTCGATGCCCACAACGATGTCGTGGTGGGGGTGCTGCAAACAATCTACAAGAAGATTACGAAGAGCTCTCGAGACGTTCTTCTCATCGGCAGACATTGGGAGGACATCGGGTTTCAGGGCACCGATCCATCCACGGACTTGCGTGGATGCGGTGTACTTTCGCTACTTCAAATTCTGTACTTGGTCGAGAGCTATCCTGATCTCGCGCACCGCTTTCACGCACTCTCTCAGCACCCGACTCGCCACTTTCCCTTTGCCTGTGTGCTCATCAATGTCACGCTTCAGTGTGTTGTGGCGCTGCGAAGTGGAGTACTGTATCCTGAGTGCAACAAGCATGCCAGCGTGCTGACTGGCATGAATAGGGTGAGTTATTCATGTTGTGCTTGGGGCTTGCCCTGCTAACACGGTGCTTATCTTTTCTGTGCCATCGTGCAGCTGTATGTTGCGCTGGCCTCGCAGCTCCACGACATGATTCAGTCCCGAACGGATGAGATTCCTCTCATTATGAAGGATGTTTTGGACCGAGGTCGGTCAAATCCGAGCAAGATTATCGACGAGGCTTTCGATGGCACTGCGCTGCGTCCTTCCCGACCTGCAGCCGCTCCATCCAAGACGAAGACGAAGACAGCGGAACGCAAAGAATCCGATAACAACCTCGAATTTACCGAAATTGGGCTGCAGTCTGTCGACGAAGAATGATAGCTCCTCGATCCTGAAAGAAGAAGCAGGTAGCGCATGAATAGGTCTCCGCCTTTGCGGTTACAGTTAATCAGGCTGCGACACAAAGTCAGGTTGACTTGCGCAAAGTTTGCTGCTGTGTTACGATAAATAAGGCTCATCTCTAGACTCTTGTACAAGGTGCCGAATTTTCAGCACTCTTGTTGCCCCGGCCCGCGACAGTGAAGAGGAAGGTGAAGCTGAAAATGAGGCGTTAAGAGAGGGGAGTCGTGCACTCGCTGGTAGCTCACCTCGCGACGGAGGTGCACAACTCGAAGGTTCGAGTAGGGGTACTGGGGTAAACCTGCATCAAGAAGAGTGGTTTGATTAAAACACAGGGAAATCATTTCAGGCGCGTAGTAGGAAGCTCTGAACGTACATTCGGCTTCGGACAAACGAACTTGAGTTCCTCGCTTTGTTGAGTATGCTTTCCATTTTCCCGACCGCCTCCTACACCCCCCCGGCCGGATGGTGAAAAGAGTCAACCACGCGTACCAACCACAGCATTTAACGTCAAATTAGTTGACTTTACCTGGTCCTCCAGCGTTTTCTCCAACATCTTTCGAAGGTCGTGTAAATCGCTCAGCGTCGGCGGGGGCTTCACTGCAGCAACTTTTCGTCGATCATCATCGATAAGGTCCTTCTCCATTTCCAAGCAGCCCTGCAAAGTAGTTCATAGTTGAGCAAGAGGCCATTGCCCAGGTAGAAGCCGCAACGGCTGAAGCTGCACCTGAATAAAATCAATATCTTCAAGCAACAGCTGGCGCTCGTCATGCAATGCGTCTCGCAAATCCTCTTTGATCGCGTCGATCTCGTCAAGGTTTAGACGACGATATACCTGCATACAATACGACACGATGTCAACTCCAACATCTCACAGCATGTGGAAAAGAAATGGATAACCTCGGGGCTTTCGAGGAGTGCCGTGACCGAGGAGATTGATATCGTTGAACCTCTAGACACTGGTCGCTGAGAACCAGAAGTCATGGGGCGCCTTCCGCTCGCAGTGCCTGGTCGAAGGACAACACCGTCTCCTTGGTCGTCTGAAAGTGCTCTCGGCAATAGATCTTCCATTTTAGGTGTCATCGGCGTCTGGTAGGCAGAAGAGTTGGAGGTGTCCGCGGTCGATAATACGTAGTCCAGTACTTCAGCGTTCTTTGCAGAGGGAACACCCGCTTGGCTGTGGTTCTTGTGCATGTCTGCAGCCAAGAGCTTCAGCTTTTCGATCAGCAAAGGTCGACCTGGCGGCTCAGGAATGTGCGGTCGCCTCGCTAGCGCATCCTGTCGCAAAACTCTCTGTCAGTGCACTGGCATGTCGAGGAACAGGAAATAATGCGCACCCGGATGTCATCGTTTTGCTGCTGGAACTCGGTCAGAATCTCGGCCAGCACCGCCAGCTCTTGTCGTAGATCCTGTCATGCAAGCACGCAGCAGTTGAATTGAGTCCCTACTGCACAGCAAACTGCAGAGCACAAAGCATCAAACCTCGTTTCCTTCGATCAGGTGACTCCCGACAGCACCGCGCAGTTCCTCCTCCTCCGACGCGCGCACACTGAGCTTGATTTCGTCCCAAAGCAGCTTGCGGATCTGGAAGTAGTCGTTCCCCATCGCCTCACTACGCACCATGCTGCGTACACGTCGATTCGACAGTCGCTTGGGGCTGCACCTAACACTTCCACAAATACCAAAGTAGCACGTTTCAAACACTATAAATGAGCCGCAAGTTGAAGTTTGACCATCACTCTAGTAGAATGAATGTTTTCTGCCAGGATGTTGACCAGCATGAACGCACGCTGATAGACAGATCTCTTATCACTCTTAAATAATACTCGCGGTCTTCTCCGCGACAATAACGTCTTCCGATCGAACGCAAATATGCAACGGCTGATGGCACCAAACCGCGCCACCAACTTGCTGCATATCCGGGGTTAGCACCCGACCGCACACCGTGACGCGAAAATTCCCCTCCGACACAAACATACACTGAATCTTGTGGCACTTTGCAGCGCCGTCCATCGGACCATCCCAGCGGACTTGTGCTTTAAGCAAGCCTACAACCATAGCGTGGTCACTTGCCTGGCAATCATTTTCGTCGCCTTCTTCCGTGATCATCACCTCCACTTCCACGCCCCATACTTGCTGATTTCTAGCATTACCGTCGACTGCCCGCTGAATTACGATGTCGATCGGAACATATTGGAGCAGTCCAACCTGAAGCGCCCGGGAGTCAGCACGTAAATGCGTCACCTGGAAGAAGCTCAACGGGTGGAGCGATGAGCTTCTGTTTCTTACACGCTTTGACTCAGAGACACCTCCATTCTCCAGTTCGCTCGTCCCCACTGGCACACTTTCGGCTAGAGGCGACTGGATCTGGAAACTTACTGGCGGTAACAGAAGCTCAAGCTGCGCCTGTTCCTGCTCAGCGATCGATCCAAAGTGATGTTTCTCACACAGCAGGCGCCCATGTGTCCCAAAGTAAGTTCCCCATTCCATCTGCAGCAGGTCGTTTAGCACTTCGGGTAAATTGGCAGACTCTTGTTCAACAGCAAAGGTTCGTAAGCGAGGAACTTCAACCACAAACCGGCGAGAGCACTGACGCCCGATTTCAGCTTTGCAAGTGGCATCATCACTGTCGTCAAGGTCGCGGAGCAGCCGAAAACGAAATGTAGTTTCTGTCGGGTTGACGATGTGAACCATGACAGCACAGTAAGGATGATCCGTCGTCACGGGCTGTGTTGGGCTACCATCACAGAAAGCCACACTTCCCTTGCCCGCGTCCAAACCGTTCAATGGGATCTGCTCTACGCTGCAAGATAGCAATGACACCGACCGAAGCGTCAGCGACGGAAGTGACACTAACTCCAATAGCAGTTTGCTCTCTCGATAGAAGATATTGTCTACCGCACCATTTCCACCTGAGCGAGCCTCGTCCGCGTACACGAAACTCCATTCTATCTGGATATCGTCATCCAGGGGCTCGCCTTGGTCGTTCTTTCCTCGAAGCGATATTTCAAAAGGAATACTCACGAAGTCACCGCTCGTGAGCGGGAGTGGAGAGGATACAACCTCAGCGCAGCTCAACGCTAGATGCTGTGTCTCAATCTGACCATTGATGGCTGCCTTGCCATTGGCGTTGCTGGATGAAGCATCTGAAGTCTGTATGCTACCCTCCAATGCAGCGGAGGCTGACGGCAAGTTGTTGAAAACTACACACGTGTTCTTGGCTGCACGTCGATGCTGGACAGTGACTGCTAGCCTGTAGTTCGTGATTTGCTGGTTTCCAGTGCTGCGCACACGAATTACGCATCGTTTCGCCTCGGTTGCAAACATCGCGATACGTATCTTGGCATTCGGCGGTTGTTTTATCATCGCCGCGGCAGCAGTTTTCTCGCCTTCCGAAAGTGCTATCGAGCCATGCTCACGCAGAGACAGCGAAACCATCGGCAACTCGCCTACGACTCGGATGATGACAGGGATTTTCAGCTCGAAGGATGTCTTGATGTTAAACGCCCTTATGAAGCAACCGCGAACGTGGAAGGTTCCCACCTTTAAAGGTTGAATCCCCAGCAGCACCGTTTTACGCTTTTCATACGGCCCAAGCGTGAAAAAACAAGGGTAACACTCAACACCACCATCTTTCGTATCTTCGTTCATGCCGCTTCCTTCGCCACCGTCCTCAATGAACGTAACCCACGCTTTAACTTGCTGGAGCTTGACAGCAACGCCCGTTGGATTCGACAAGGTCAGCTGCAGCTCGACCCGCTCATGAACAGGGAACCCCCGTTCATACATAGCTGGCGCATCGTCATTGTCATCTTCGTCATCACTCCCGTGTTGACTCGCCTTCCGCATCATCTTCTGCTTCTCGAAAGGTGAATAAAAGAAGTCTGATTTTGCTTCCTGCTTACTAGAACCCGATTGCACTCCAAACACCCCCAGAGCTGTCTCTCGAGATAGAAAGGGGTGCCGCAAGTTGCACCGTGAACGAAGCTTGAGTTTGTCCACTCGCAGAAATGTGGGCAGTTGTATCTGTTCACTAGATCGCAGCGCTGTGCAGTCAGACTCCAGCACGTTGAGGAGTTTCCGCTGGATTTTGGCAATTTCTGTCTTTGACCGCAAATTCCAGACAGGAGCGGCATCTGCCACCGTACCAAGACGCTCTACTTCACCATCAGCAACACCTAACGTTCGGGCACTTTTCTGCCCGCCATCGGCATTCACTCCAACTGCACCAAACTCCTTTCCATCAGACACGTTAGTCATCCTAGGCGTCGATGTACGGTCTTCGGTGCCACCTGAATGGCCTGCCATAGCTCCATTGTGAAGGTTGTGTGCATGAGAAAATGGTGCGAATGCCGGTGACGCCTTCGTAGATATTGCATTCACTGCAGCGGAGAATTGTTGCCGCGGTGTTGCTAGAAGCCGCGGTGTGTTGGTCAGAGTTGACGATATGGTTGCGGCTGCATTAGACATGGTGGCTGACGGGGAGTTGATGAAGTTGCGTCTGACCCTTGTGTCAATTCCCGGCGGTGGAGAGAAGTATGCACTACTCTTGGCGTGAAGCCCCACCCCAACACGCTCTACAGGGGATTGGATAACCCGAAGCGAGGCAGCAGACTGCTGGAGGTGGTCCACTTGTAGCGTCGCGGGCACCCTTGTCAAAGCTGGTGACGAGGAAGACGGCGACGAGTCCACGGTCGGTGTTGCGATAGAATCACACCACACCAGCATCTCTAACAGTTGGAGGCAGTACGACCCCACGAGGAGTGCATCCCCCAACATCCTCGCAATCGTAAGCAATTGCCGCAACACGTGAAAGCGTATGATCAGCCACGAGTTGTCTGGAGCACCCGTAGATGCATTTATCTCCGCCGCCTTTTTCCTCCTGTTTCTGCGGTATTGTGTCGTGACTTCCCACGGTAAATCATCTCTCCGATCACTCTGATCTTTGATACCCAAGTGTTCCGCCGCAACTCGTTCTAGCAAGAGAGCTGCCTCCAAATCCCTCTGTCGCTGAGGCCCCTTCGTCACACTCGAAGGTGAGAGCAGTAGCCTCAACTGCGAGTCCACAGAAGGCGAATTGCGGGCCAACAAAAGGGAAGCAGCTTCGTGAAGAAAGAATGCCACACGCCGGCGGTGGCCCACACTCTCCAGCATTCGACTTGTCTGGATCAAAAATTCTACCTGGCGCTGCGGCTGCAGCTCCGGGAACAGCATTAGCCCTCGTTCCAGCGCATCCCACAACAAGCGTTTAGCCCAGACGTTTTCAAGCACTTTAGCTTCTCCTGGTATTGACGTGCGCGCTAACGTCGCCGTCGCCAAGCTCGCATAATACCACCCGAGGTTCTCAATCAACAGACTCTCAAGCTCAGTCGTACCGGCCTTCGCGTACAGCGCGACGGCCTCCGACGCTTTTTCCACCAGCTCGGTCGAAAACTTGTCCTGTGCCTCTGTGTACAAACAAAATACAAACCCCTCCAGCGCCGATGCAAGCCACAAGGCGTCACCGGGTGCGCCGCCACTGCGCCGCTCTTCCTCGCGCAACATTTCTATTGCTACTGTGTAGTGGTCCACCGCGTCCGAGACACAACTCACGAGCACGCTGTAATCCCCCAGCAGCTTCTCCCGGCGTGCCAGTTGCCGTTTACGCCGTCGATTGCGCGGGTCCAGCGCGGCAGCCAGAGGTGACGAAATGGATGCGAACGACGAGCGCGACGTGGGACTCGTCGCCGAGTTCATCATGGTGTCTCCTTTGGCCTCCCGTGCGAGCACGAGGGGCGACGACGTTGTGTGTTGCGTCGTCTGCGTCTGCTGGGGCTCCACGTTGACGTCCAGGAGGACACTGGAGAGGTCTCCGCCCGCAGCGGTGGACGTGGCAGACCGGATGACACTCTCCAGCGACATGAGCACAGTGACCGCCAGCGTGTCCATGACGACCTGCAGGTGGAGACTCACCGTGGACTCGCCCGTGCCCGGCAGCTCGTGGTGCACGGGGAACATGACGAGGTCCGCGAGCCCCTGCGTCTCCCGCGCTGTGGCGTCCTCGAAGGCGTGCTCGAAGGCGAACAATTTGTGCAGCAGCAGCCCCGGGAACCGCCGCACCGACGCCTCGAACTGCGCGTGGGCGGCACGTAGCCCGTCCCGCAGCGTGAGCGACGGACTGTGGCACACGCCCAGTACACCCACGACGCGGCGACTCGCATGTGCGTCCTCTCCGTCGCACACGTCCACGCGCTCGGCTGCCGACACGAACACGAAGCGCAGGACGCCATTGCCGCCCCAGTCCAGACCTCGGAACGGAGACAGCTCGGCTGCGTAGCCCCCGGGGCGCGTCAAGCTGCGCAAAGGCAGCACGCTGTGCCTCTGCAGCAGGCGCGCATAGGCCGCGAACACGTCCGACGGGATTCCACCTACGGGCACGAGATACACGAGGAATTGCGCAGGCCGGAGCCAGCGTGGCGAGGAGCTGCTCATTTGTCGACAGGATACTCACTCGACTTGCCTTTTGTATGCCTCTTTTGCTGTGTTTTTGACATAATTGGCATTATCAATTTGACATTAACATTTAGTCGCTGTCAAAAAAAACAGCCATGGCGGAGGAAGCGCTGTACGTGCCGCTTAAGGTGCGACGCCAGCGCGAACAGGAGCGCCTGCAGCGACGGAGGAAGGTGCTGCAGGAGCGTACCCATCAAGACAGCGACAGCGACAGCGATTCGGAACAGCCGGCGAAGCGGCCCAAGACGGACGAGGAGGATGCATCTCTGGCCGTGCCAGACGCTCGCTCGAGCGTGAGTCTGCTGGACCAGGCGTACGAGATGCGCAAACGGCTGGAAGCGCAGGGCGTGAATCAGCACAAGGCGCAGCAGGACGCGCATGAGGTGACGATGCTCAAGGAGGCCAGCTACGTGCAGAAGGCGGCGCTCGTGTCGGCCCACGAGCGGGCGGAAGGGATCCACTACCAGGAGACCATGAAGACGACATGGAGACCGCCACGCAGCATTGCCGACATGACGTCCGACGAGTGCGATGCCGTGCGCAAGAAGTGGCACATCCTCGTCGAAGGGCAGGATGTACCGCCGCCCATCAAGTCGTTCGAGTTCATGCGCTTCCCCAAGGCCATACTGGATGCACTCAAGGCCAAGAACATCCTGAGACCCACGCCCATCCAAGTGCAAGCCATCCCGTGCATTCTGGCGGGGAGGGACATGATCGGCATCGCGTTCACGGGCTCCGGCAAGACGGTGACGTTCACGCTGCCGCTCGTGATGCTGGCGCTGGAGGAGGAGAAAAAGATGCCCATCGTTGGACATGAAGGTCCGTTTGGACTGATTGTCGGACCATCGCGGGAGCTCATGAGACAGACGTTTGACGTGGTGAAGCACTTCACGAACCACCTCTTCAAAGCAGGATACCCAGAGCTCCGAAGTTTGCTGTGTATCGGAGGAGAAGACAAGCGTCAACAGTCCGACTTAATCTCTAGTCGTGGGGTACATATCGTGGTGGCTACTCCTGGTCGGCTGAACCACTTCCTCAAGTTGCGAGAAATGAATTTGCGACTGTGTAAGTACATTTGCCTGGATGAAGGTGATCGTATGCTGGATCTGGGCTTCGACGAGGAAGTGGCCACGACCTTCAACCACTTTACAAGTCAGCGACAGACGCTGCTGTTCTCGGCTACGATGCCTCAAAAGTTCCAGGATTTCGCCAAGGACGTACTGGTAAAGCCGGTTCTGGTGAACGTGGGTCGTGCCGGTGCTGCCAACCTGGATGTGATTCAGGAAGTCGAGTACGTGAAGCAGGACGCAAAGATTGTCTACTTGCTGGAGTGCTTGCAGAAGACGAGTCCGCCCGTTGTTATTTTTTGTGAGCGCAAGGGCGACGTGGATGATATCTACGAGTACCTGATTCTGAAGGGTATTGAGGCGGCCTCGATTCATGGTGGCAAGGACCAAGAGGAGCGTAACGAGGCCATCGACTTCTTCAAGAATGGGCACAAGGACGTGCTGGTCGCCACAGATGTCGCTGCCAAGGGTCTTGATTTTCCGGATATCAAGCACGTCATCAACTTCGACATGCCTGCAGAGATCGAAAACTACGTGCATCGAATCGGTCGTACAGGTCGTTGTGGAAAGACCGGCGTCGCCACGACCTTTATCAACAAGAGCGTTCCCGAGAGTGCACTGCTGGATCTGAAGCATCTGCTCGTTGAAGCCAAGCAAACCGTCCCGCCCGTGCTCAAGGCACTGGAGGATCCTTACGAGGAGTTGGAGCGCAGTGGCGACGGACTTTCCAACGCCACAGGCACGAAGGGCTGTGCGTTCTGTGGTGGTCTGGGTCACCGTATCACGGACTGTCCGAAGGTGGACTCGCAGGTGCGGAAGATTGGTGCTGGCAAGCGCGACTTCCTTGCTGGGAAGAGTGAGGGCTACGGCGGAGACTCCCTCGGTTAAGTGAACGGTATGGTGCACACTTTGTCAAAAATCACTTTGGCAAGAAACTTTGTCTCGCACTTGATGCTTCTGTATGAGCAGCACAGGTAGATGATATATGCGCGAAATGGGCCCGAATCCTGAACCAAAACCATTTCTCGGTTATTCGTTATGCCTAGTTGCAGACCGCGTCGCCATGATCATAACGTCGCAGGCCACGACGGTGAGCGCGGTGGCGAGACCGTTGATCACTGACCACCGGGGTGGCGCACGAACATAACCACGCTAAACACTAAGTCACCAGTGCCGTTGATGGTGGTCAGCAGCAGCGCATTTCGACAGGTGGTCCTCGCGCCCCATGGGCATTTCGGTTCGCGAACCACTGACAAGTTCGGTGAGCTGGAAGTTCTCGAGAACAACATCAACGTCGAGGACAAGATTCAGGTGAAGGAGATCTCTAGGGAGAAATAGGATTCCAAGGCTAGCACGAAAACAACGATGAGGCCACTGCTGCAGTGACGAGGACGACAGGACAATGATCCACCCGGAAACTGGAAACGGAAATGACCTTGATCGAGTTCGCGCCTAGAGGCGGACCAAATGCTGGCCGGTGCCTAGTGGTAGCTCCTGAGCTCGGCAACACGCACCAAGCGGTGGGTGCAGTCGACTGAGCCGTCCTGGGTTCCCGGCGAAACATACGACCACGAACACGACTCGTGTAGCAAAGAGTGGAGAAGGTCGCGTGTGATGACACTCATGAGGCATTGCCACCGAGAAGCAGGTTGGAACTCGTCAAATCGTCGCCCACGATCGCCTCCACGCCGCGATGCTCATCAGTTTCTGTATCGCCGCGGGATTGGACTTGTTGCAGTCAGCAACGTGCGAGTATGTTTGATACATGCGGATGAAGTGCTCCTCTGTTCCTTCATTTGAACAGCATTTGTTGGGTCGAGAACTCGAGCGCGGTACATGAAGTCGTTACGATGTTGAAGCTGTTCGGATCAAATGGTTTTAAAAATATCGCACCGAAAGCCGCAGGAAACCAAGCGCGTGCTCAACACACCCTGGCATCGCTGGCTCAGGCAACGTCGAACGCGTCTGCATCTTCCGCCTAGGAGCGGCTAATGCCATGGGCACCTCGCTGTCTAGAAGTTTCTCGCGCTTTTGGAATCGCAACGATCGGCGACTGCTTCTCGTGGGGTTAGACGGCGCTGGCAAGACGACGATCCTCTATCACCTGCGTTTGGGCAAGGCGATCGCCAGTATTCCAACCGTAGGCTTCAACGTCGAGACCATCAAGTACGACGGCTATAAGCTCAACGTTTGGGTAGGTTGGCTCGAAGCTCAATCGTGCAGAAAACTTTTGTCGTGCTCACTCCTGAATGTTTTGCAACTTGTGCGGCGTTTAGGATGTCGGAGGACAGGACACGCTGCGGCCATACTGGAGGCATCACTTCACCGGAACACAGGTACATTCAGACACGAGAGCTATACGTGGGTTCTGCTAGAGACTTACCTTCGTCCGTTGACTTGACGGTGACCAGGGAATCGTTTTCGTTCTCGATAGTGCCGATTTGCTACGGCTAGAACTGGCAAAAGCTGAGCTCAACGGCATGCTCGTAGACACTCAGCTGCAGGATGCAAGTCTTCTAATTATCCTCAACAAGCGGGACCTGCCAGGCGCACGAGACGTTCAGGAGTTGACAGAGGCATTGGAATTCCAAGAAAGCTGTGCACAAAGTAATCGCCGCGTCAAGGTGCAACCAGCTGTGGCCACCACCGGCGAGGGTCTAAACGACGGCATCACGTGGCTGTGCGAGAACATGACTGCGCTTTGAGCACTGGCGCAAGTGTATCACCAGGCCATTGACAAATAGACATCTTCACAGTAGGCAGCGGCTAAAAGGGAATACAGTCTCATTCTTGATCCGTATGCCTGAAAGGGAGGTCGATGCGTGCATGAACCACCTGGCCTGTCCGCTAGTCCACTGGTCGGACGCTTTGCTCGGAGCATTGGATGCTCTGAGGCTTGGTCTGTAATCTACACCTAACTTGCTCGCACTAATCGCTGCTCTATCTTGGAGGTACGCGTGCGGGATCCCAGCGCTTGGGAGTGGATCGCGAATGCAGCACGGACAATGTCTAAGACCAGTCGTGTGCGAATGCAACACCTTCGAACTTCTTGGCGCCAGGGATTTCGGTCTCCTCCATGAGAACATTTCCATCCACGTCGAACACCGTGATAAAGGAGGTCTGCATCTGCTCGACCTCGACCTCCACACTCTTGATGGCCACAATGACCTTATCATCCGACCGTGGAACGAACTTGAACGACGAGAACCCACGCAGCGGCGTGATCTTGCCGATTTCGCGCACCTCGATACTACTGAAGTCCTCGCTCGCAATCACCACCTTATTAGAGCCGCGCTTTTCGTCCTCCATATCGTTATAGACGTCGGTACTTATGCGCCGCGGCAGGATGAACCACTGACGACGGAGGGGGCTCCACTCGATGGCTTCGTGGACAACATATCCAGGCCACTGGCAGCCGAGCGCCTTGCGCACAGCCGCGAAGTTGGCCGTCCAGTCCTCATGACGAACGTCGCCGAGACGGTCCATGACAGCGACCCAGAGGTTGCCGTCTCCGATCACGTTACCGTCGTTGTCGGTGAACTCCTTGCCCACACTGCCCATGTACAGCTCGCCGTCCTTGACCGTGGCCCACTCGTGCTTCTGACCCTTGCCAGTCACGCCATCCCCCTCCATGATGATGTGCTCCGGGATGGCCTGTAGGGGTTTAGTCATGCTGACGCCCTCGAAGTGCTTGAGTCGGAAAACGATGCCGGTGCGGTCGTCGAAGGCCAGCAGCTTGCCGTTGAACCAGGCCAACTCGCTCAGTTCGAAGCCGCGTCCGGCCTCGTTCATGCTGGTCGTGAACTTCAGCTCGTCTCCGAACGTGACCGTGTACGCGTCACGCTTATGCTGGGCGCTGGAGCTCCCAGGCGTGACCTTGAGCGTGGCGTGCAGCAGGTACGACACGAACTGCGGCTTCTTGCTATCCTCGACCTTGGACTTCTTGTCCAGGTCCGCCACGATGACGATGCCGAACGAGTTGGGCTTGGGCGGTGGCGCTAGCGTAGGTTCATGCCGCATGTTGTGCTTGACCGAGTCGGGTGTAGGCAGCAGCAACAGCTTGTCGTTGCCCCAGTTCTCGGGTGTGCGCAGTGCAGCCCCGTTGCTGACACTGCTGCTACTGGTGCCACCCATGGACGACCGGGATAGCGACACGTACGTGAATACGGCGAAGGCGATGACCAGTACCAGCGCCCGTCCGTGACGCCGCATGGCCGCCAGCGCCGCGGCGGGCGGAGGCTGCGAGCGCGTCGATCCCACGGCCACGCTGCCGCTGGGTAGAGGCGTACCCGACCACATGCTGCTCATGCTTCCTTCGTCCAGTGTGCTGAGCTTGCGCTTCTTCTTGGTGTCCACGCACGACACGAGCATGCACGGGGGAGCGCCGGGCGAGCAGTCCGTTATTGCGTGGCTCAATGAACTGACTATGGACGGCTTTTGGCCAATCGGGAGCTGCCGCATGGTCTGGAGTCTGTGACGTGGTGCATATACTCTTCTAGGTACGATTGGCTACATGTAGCCAGTACTCAAAATGGCCGGCAACAAGAACGAGGAAGTGGAGGCGCTCGAAGCGCTTCGGGACTCGTCCGCGCAGCTGGTGCAATACCTGGACAATATCAACGCGAAACTGTTGCAGATGAATGAGCAGAACGAGAGTGCGTGAGGATTGCTGTGGGATATCTCTCTTGACCACAGACTGAGCGTTTCGTGTCCTACTGCAGTGTCGCTGCGTGTTCTGGAGAACTGGTCCAGCGTCATCGCCATCTCCAAGGTCAGCTCTGCATCAGCAGCTGCGGCGTCGACAGGGAAACCTCAGGCGGAGAAAGAGCTCGTCCGCACGTCGCCCTGACCAGTAGCCAAGTGCAGAATAGACCGGCAGGGTATTTATACTGGAAATGAAGACCAAGAAACCTGGTCGTCTTTGTACATTTCTCTCCATTTTGGTGGAGCCCACGGCTGCCAGAAATAGCTGCTTCAATGGCGACCAACACAACGTGGAGGTGGTCGATTATTCAGTCTTCCAGACTCCTATTTATTATTTGAAGCATTGGCCAAGGTTGTGCCTGCTCGCTTGGATAGGAGGCAGGCATGCGTACCAACGGGTTTGAGAAACCCTTCTCGCGAGACCAAGCGACGAGCTGGGTTATTCAACTGATACTGATTGGAGTACGCGCTCGTGTATCGTTTTCCCTTGCTTTGGTTGCTTTCGCTAAAACGTTGCATACTTCTGGCAGAGCTTCATCACTTTCGTGTCAGCTCTATTAAGCTGGGATAAGGTGCGCTTACCAACAGCAGTACGCCTTGTTTGGTGAACTTGCGTAATTGATTTCGCTTTCTCGTGCTTAGTGCCTTGCGATTCTCCTTCCGAATGCCGTCTTGGTGATCGTCGTCCTTACTGCATGGTCCATTTGTGAATCGAGAGACCCTGCCCAGCCCGTGAGCACTTTACTCATTTCCTGACACACGATATCGCTTATCCTTACATTAACCATGTTGTATGACTACAAAATTGTTGCTGTGCCATGTTCAGAAGCCCTCGTCAAGTTGCTCTCCCTCCTTCCTTCACGTACCCCCAAAAGAGTCGCGGTATTGCGGATTATGCTACAAGAGTAGCCCCGGACTCGACCATCACTGCACCTGGCTCAATACGTGCATCGCAGAAAGCAATTATGAGGCATTTTACTGCCTTGTGGTCTCAGCAACATGCCAAACGCTGCTGCAGACGGTTATCGGCATCCTCATGTGCACTTTGTGGAAATCGGAAGTGGAGGCTAACGCTGCTGACGGCTGGGACAAAGCGGTAATCGCGCTGCTGTGGATCCACAACGCAGCCTGCATTTCGCTGACGAACTCGTTCGTTCTTCTGGCGGGTTTCCACACCTACTTGCTTTGTGTGGGCATGGGGACATACGATTTCATTTTGGCAAACGGATCCGACGGGCTGTGCACGCGCATGCTAAAGTGCAACTGCCTCCGCCGGAAGACGACCAAGAACCGCAGCCATGTGCAGCATGGCGATGCCAACGATACTAAAAACGCCAAGGGCGTCGCAACGCGCAGAAGAAGAGGGTCGCCGCCTCCCGCAGTCATCTTCCCCGCGGATTTGTCGTCGATTCGATCGCAAACGTCTCTCGATCGCGCAGTGGCGACTGCAGTTCTCGAACTGAGCAAGTGCAGCGATTCTACCAGTCGAGAGATCGTGAACTCGAGTGGCTCGAGCTCCAACCCGACTGAAGCCGCCGCGCAGCCAAACATGGTGCTGAGCATGGGCGTCAACGAGAGCGAGGGCATTTTCGAGGACGTCGACTTGAACAGCCCCGCAAAGCCGAAGAAGTCGTCGGGCGCCGTAGTGGCCCCCGCCACCATGGATTCATAACGATTAGAAAGAGAAGCAATACACATGTACCAGTGCACACTTGCCTTGCGGTGGTCATGTTGAAGCAGGTCTCGTTTCCTGTGACGTGTGCAGACCTTTCCAATTCAATACCGGGATCGACAGGCTAGGTGTTTTGATTGGCCACGATGGGATTGACTTGTCGTTTGTATGGTCCGCGGAGTGATTGGCTATCGCTGGCCTTCCAAGCGCAGGTCTCCGCTGCGAATTTTAGCAGGCATAGCAGCGTTGGAGACGTCGTCGGGTATTTGCCAGCAAAACCTCTTTTCACCTTAAACAAGGTGCGTCGACCGTGTGAATGCCTTACTGAGAGCTGTAGAAAACCAAAGTCCAGCATACTAACAGACCCATCTCTGTTGCTACCATACAGATGCGTCACGTTGCTGCTTTGCTGTTGTGTGTTCTCGGCGGAAACGCCAGCCCTGCCGTGGCTGACCTCGAGAAGGTCGTGACTTCGTTCGGTGGCGAGTTCGACCAGGAGCAGGCCGAGAAGCTCGTCAAGGAGCTCGAGGGCAAGAACATCGAGGAGGTGGTCGCGGCTGGCAAGGCCAAGATCGCAACGGTCTCGGTGGGCGCTGCCCCCGCTGCCGGTGCCGCTGCTGGCGGTGCCGCTCCTGCCAAGGTGGAGGAGAAGGCCGTCGAGGAGGAGGAAGAGGTCGACATGGGCGGCGGCATGGACATGTTCGGCGGAGACGAGGACTACTAGACGTCGTTACGCCTCAAGTTGCCATACGCCACGCGACCTGCCGCTCTCAACGCGTCGGGTCGGGTAGTAACTTCAGCTTAATCGAACTCGCATGCCAACCATGCACGTGGCACACAGCATTTTGGATTTCTTCTTCAGCTCGTTTTGTGAAGTGCTCGTCGCAGGTTGCAGGGTGGTTTGATTGCTTGAACAGGTTATAGAGGATTATGCTAGTTGCGCTGTCTACCAGGTAATTGCCGTCGTTTCAGGTCAAGCAGGTCGTCTAGCCCAGAAGTTTGGCGCTCACACGGCGACAAATTCCAACCCAGCCCATCGCCGAGACAGCGCCAAGCGGGAAACCTGGGAACGACATGAGTCGCTCTACCGGCATCATGTAGCCCTGCGGCAGCACGACCAGCGGCTCGTCCCAGTAGTACAGCATAGCTAAACCCATGATCACCGGCTGATGCAGTCGTAGCAATACATTGGCACAGCAAAGCAGTTCAGTGAAGGTCATTCAAGCCATGAATCTTTGTCAGCAAACTCACTGTTCGGATACGGTCGAACTGCTTCTGGAGCTCCGAAGGCGCGCTTGCAGCCAGCCGCTCCACTGCAGAGGCACAATGACCCACATTCCAGATCCAACGCCATGAGCAACACTACAACAGTACAAACCACTTCATCTAACGCACCTGCGAGCTCCTGCATCTCCTTCTTGAGCGAGTTCATCTGGCGCGTGGCCTTGGCCTGCTCCACGAACGTCTCGACCGAATTGAGGCGGTTCACGAGCCGCACCTGCTCGTTGTACTCAACCAGGAGCTTCTGCTCGGCCGGCGACAGTTGCGCGCCGCGGCCGTTCCACAGCTTCATGGCCAGGTCCACAGCCAGCACGACCACGGCGATCAGCAGCACGTCGTACACCTTGAGCGCCGTGATGCTTGGCAGCTCCACCATCATTGATCAAAAGGAGGAATGCCAATCGCACTTAAGTCACACCATAGTGAGTCTTTGTCGACGGCATTCGCCGACCCGACGCCAATTGGCAGGATGGCGCAAGATATGCGCGCTCTCCGCAACTACGTGATGGCCATGGACGGGCAGCAGTACGACAACGTGCCCGAGGGCGTCGTGTGTCTGCTTATCACGCACAGCAACTTGAAGCTGCAGATGGTGGACATCCGCCTGGACCTGCACGGCACTATCGGCGAGCTGCGGCACAAACTTTACCAGCACACAGGGACCAAACCCGACGCCATGGAGATGCTGGTGATGCGCAGCGACGGATCCGTATACGCCCGTCTGGACGAGGACCACAGGATGCTGGGCTTCTACAGCGTGGAGAACGGCATGCGGCTGCACGTCGTGGATAAAGATCCGTACTCGCTCTCGAAAGGTGGAGGACTTGAGGACGTCTCGCTCGTCCAGAAGTACGAGATCTCCGAGGAGGACTACAACAAACGTAAGGACGCTGAGTGCTGCAGATGATGATGAACAGGAAGGGCTGACTTGCGCTCTGCTGCTTGAACAGGCGACAAGACGGTACGTGCGTACAAGAGAGAGCAGCTCGCCAAGGACCCCAACTGGAAGCCCAAGACCATGATGAACGTCGCTCGGCCTGCTGTGGACCCCGCCACGCTGCCAGGACCGGAGACCGTTGCAGATATGAAGGTAGGCGATCGGTGCGAGGTGCAGCCTGGAGGGCGTCGCGGACAGGTGCAGTACCTGGGAGAGATCCCCGAGATCGCGCCAGGGTACTGGGTTGGCGTCCAGTTCGACGAGCCTGTAGGCAAAGGCAACGGCTCCGTCAAAGGTGCGACGTACTTCAAGTGCGAGCAAAAGTACGGCGGCTTCGTGCGTCCACCCAACGTGGCGGTGGGCGATTTCCCGGTGCTAGACCCATTCGCAGACTTGTCAGACGACGATGATGACGAGTTGTAGACCAACTCGTCTTTGATGCACTAGTCATTGAAAGCTGAGGCGGACTCTGGTGACAATGGCGTAGACCTGCATCATCTTGAAGGACAGAAGAGACTGCGATGCGGGACAGGAAAATCAACTCTAACTTACTTTCCAGGGTGTTTCTGCTCTGCTAATACGTGCGCTATCTCATCTTCCCTGCCCCTCCTGCACTGCATAGGCAAGCAGCTGCACCTTCATCGAGCTCCTCCTTACACCTCGGCCTTGCGCGTGATCTCCTCGACGTTCCAACGTTTACGCTTGGACAGCGGGCGCGTGGGCGACAGACGCACGAAGTCGCCGATGTTGCACACGTTTTCCTCGTCATGGGCCATGAATTTCTTGGTCTTCTTGTAGTACTTGCCGTACTTGGGGTCCTTCACGATGCGGGCCACCTCCACCAGCACCGACTTCTGCATCTTGTTGGACACGATTTTCCCGAAGAACGGCTTCATAGCGGCAGCAGCGTCGGGCACTTCGTGGCGATATTTGTCTGGTCAGAGAGCTCCACAGCCGCAGACGATCGCGATCGGATTCAACAGGGTGTAAAGAACGCAACAAGATTGGCTGAAAATTGAGTCTCATTTCAGCCAATCACCGGCGGGATGGCCACGTCAGACACAAAATCCTTTTTGCGAATTGCGATCGAAAATGGGCGAGAGCTTCTTCGTGCCGTACGTGTACGTGCCCAGCACCGAGGCGGCGTACGTGAAGCTGGTGACGCCCTGGGGAAACGTGCAAATGAACAAGGGCTTCCTCATGCAGCTGGCGGCCAGTGTGGGCGTCGTCGTGCTCACAGTGCTGCTGTGGCGATGCTCCGCCCGTCTCAACGCGACGCTCAAGAAGAGGACAAACGCCAAGAAGAAGGCGACGCAGGGAGACGACGAAGATGGAGAAGAAGAAGAAGAGGAGGAGGAGGAGGAGGAGGAGGAGGAGGAGGAGGAGGCGGAAGATACAAACTCAGATCCGGACGAGAGAATGATCAAGAAGGGGGAGAACAGCTACTACTACGCCCACCAAGAGGTCAAGGACAAGGACGACAGCGTCCGCAAGACCCTGGTGTCATCCTACGGATGGAGCGACAGCAAAGAAACCGTCACGTGAGTCGGCTCAATGTTTGCTAGACATGTACGCTGCTGTACTGACTGGGGTTATCGTATTTTTTACGTGATTGTCGACAGCATTTACCTTACGGATAGTGTTGTCAAGAACATGAAGGAAGAACAGCTGGTCTTGGTAAGATAGCACGATCCTGCGGTGTTATTTGGTGTACTGACCTGTGTGTGTAAACTGCAGAAATGGACAAATATGTCGCTGTCGATAAACTTGCTCAACGCTCCTGGAGGTGATCAAGCCAAGGGCCTTGTGATCTCGACGTTGTTCCACGAAATTACCGATGTGACGTGGAAGGCAACGAATGACACGCTTACAATCACGCTGACAAAGGCACAGGAGCTGCCGTGGAATTCTCTGAACGGAGCCGCTAAGAACATGGAGGAGCACATCGAGTACGACGACAGTTTCTACGACTAAGACAACCGCCCTCGTGGAAGAAAGAACCCAAATACCCTACTGCAAGGTGATAGATGTGTGCCTTGAATTCGATATATTGTAGATTTGAGCCTCCAGTTGATCATTATGAGTTTGGAGTCTTAGGCTTTGCCATCGACGCCGACGAAACGCGTTAAGCCGACGTGGCTTGATGCATTGCTTATTCGGGGCTCCAAAATTTGAGATGCGCGCTGTCGTAGGCTGCGGTGAAGAGGCTGTTCGTCGATGCGAAGACCACGCCTGTGAGGAGGTCATTCGGTACTGCTTGGGAACTCACAAGCTTCACGCGTGGACTTGCTCCTGGCTTGCTTGAGGAAATCTCCCAAATGTTCATAAAGGTGTCCTCACTCACCGACACAGCGAACTCATTGTGAGCATCCAACGCTGTGATGGCACGCGTATGAGCAGCGACTTCCGCGTGCACCTGAAAATTCTCAGGATTGAACAACCGCAGGCACCCGGTCAAGAACCCGGCCAACAGCCAGTTTTCCGCCATAAAGGTCATGCTTGTTGCAGGGTAGCTACTGCCAGTGATGCGATGCACGACCTCGAAGCCCTCGCCAGGGTTACGGACCAAGATAGCTCCGCTCATATCGCTACTCGCTAGTAGCATGCCGTCGAGAGAGCTCTCCACGCAGCAAATAGCTTCGTCGTGTTCGGAAAGGGTCTTGCACACTTCGAAGCCAGATCGCTCAGACTTGGCATCTTCCTCCTTCCCAATCACCAGCAGCCTTCCCAGAGAGGTGCCTGGTAGCAGGGCAAAGTGCTCACATGAGAAGGCTTCGCAAAAGCATACTGAGTCAAGAGCACTACTCACCAACAACAAGACGTGGTTCCTTCATATGCACTGAGCAAATGCCTTGACAATAAAAGGAGTCGCCTGTTCAATCCAAATTAGTGAGACCCCCGTGGTTGTTCAAACGACAATTCACGTATACCTTCGCCATCGCCCACGATATCCTTCAATGCAATTTCAGCTAGACTCTCCTCGCCTGTAGAGTCGTAGATCTGCCCACATCAAGTTGTTCGTTAGGCTTTGCTTAAGTTGGGTTTGTAGAAGAGGATTTCATGCCTGGATGCCATTGTCGGAGGCGACAACAATCACCACCAAGTCCTTCAGAGTGCAGAAGCGCACTTGGTGCACCGCTGACTTCTCTGCGCACGGCAGCTTGTGGGTCATGAAGGGCGTGTGCGTGGTGTCAACATACACCACGTCGTCCACGCTCGCGTACGCCTACAAATCCAAGCCACAGGTGAAATACTAACACCAGTGGATCGAAGCAGCGAACGCACCATCATCTCGCCATGTTTAGAGAGATTGTTGCACACGTAGGACGCCGTGAAGGGCGTCGGCTTGAGCTCGGACTCCGCGAACCACGAGGTTGCCATCTTTTCCTGTGCTGCTCTGCACCCCAACCGCCGCGGTTGCGTCTCCTGATCGGGGGTCTGACGAAAAGGCGGCAGGATCCGGTAGGACCCGATGGGAATAGTCCGAAAGACAATGGCGTCACTACGACTTCAGATCTATCATGCATTTTTATTTGATTTGAGTGTTGGAGTTAGCATTTCCTAGCCGGTAACGTCCAGCTCCTGGATCATCACGCATTTCGGTAGTACAGGTGCTTCACCTTCTGCTGCAGGCTCTTCTTCTGAGATGGAGAATAGCTTGGCTGTAGTGTCCGTGGCTTCGACTTCAAGCAATTCGGAAGATGTTCCACCGTCAGATTCCTCCACCTCCATATCCTTTGGCTTCTCTGTTTCAGCCAGCTGATCGTCCTTATGAGTCTCCATCGAGGCGACTGTCTCAATCACATCGTGCGCCACGGGGTATTCGTCGGCGTCAGCAACCAGAGCAACCGTGATGACCGGGAACTCGACCACAGCTTTCCGTTTTAGGTTACTCTCCAAACTCTGGTTGCCATCCAGCCGGTGGTATTGCGGCTGCGACGCTGGAGTGAACTCTTTCCGCAACAGCAGCAAAATGTGCTTCTCCCAGTCATGTACAGCATATTTCTTGAGCTTGCCACGAATGGCTACATTTTCCTAAATAAGCACAAGAAATTCACATCAGCGCCAGGCTCCATTTCTCCAGGCAGCAACGTCGAGCTACATACCTGATTGGGAGTTAGAAACTTTCCGAGCAAAGCAAAGAGCGTGTCCTTTTCATTCGCACGCTCCTCGAAATGATTCACAGGTACCTCCGCGCTGGGAAACGCCCATTCCACACGCCAGTACAACGTGTTCTTCTTTGTATCCATGTAGGACGAGTTGCGTCCACGCTTGCTCATGCCAGGAGCAAGCAGCGTCAACGCCACACCTCGCTTGGCCGAGTGCTCAGCAAATAGTTGCACTGCAATCGGAAAGCGTGCCAACCAGTCCGCAGGAATGTCAGGATTGATCGGAGCTGACGGGCTGCGCTTGTCAGTAGCTACTTTGCGCTTCTTGTTGCTGGTGTAGCGGCGCGCGTTGGCATTCAACTGGCTTCGAGAGCGCACCGCGCTGTTCGTCGAGCGCGAAACTTCCTCTAGGAAGAAAAAGTCTGCAAAGAAACGTAAAAAAACATCCACAACACGTGAGCGTCACGTAATTGCGCAGCCAACCTCGGCGCTGTCTTACCACTGGAGAGATCTGCGTCCGTGAACTTTTTGATTCCCACGAACTTGGTGCGATCGCGTTTTCCATTGCAATCGAACTGGTATCCACACAGAAATTACAGCACAATGTTAGCACTAGTAATTACATTGGCAACAATACAGAGGCAGCACTCGCCTGCTTCTTGTGCTCCAGACAGCACTGCAGCGAGCACGTGATGCGCTCGCAGCGAGGACAGCGGTACTTGACGTCGCTCTTGCCACACCCAAAGCACGCCACGCCCTCATCCGTCGTTGCCTGCAGCTGAGACGGCGCCTCACCGTCATCCAGCGCGCGCTTTGAGCCTGCGTCCACCATCGAAGTGCCTCGGAGCTGAGCTATTGGCGACTGACGTCCATCGCATTGCGCCTTTTGACTGCAGCCACCGAAAATAACTAGCGCCACACTATGCAACTCAATTCTGTCCCGAAACACCTGGTGCTTGTCTTTTTGGCCAGTCATTTCGATTTTGGCAAGATTGATACACGATGGTGGACATGGAGGCTATGATGAACATGGGCGTGGAGCTCGAGATCGACGAGGACAAGCTGTGGGACCCGGCAAAGCGCCAGGCCTACATGGATGCACTGCCGGACATGACGCTGTTCGAGGACCACGTGGTGGAGGGCGATGAGATGGCAGAGGCCATCCAGGCGTTGATCGAGGACGGCGAGACGGCGGAGAGTTTGGCGCTGCACTGGAAGAACCAGGGCAACGACATGTTCTCGGATGCCAAGAAGGCTCACCGCGGCTACTTCAAGAACGCGCTCAAGTATTACAACGACGCGCTGGCCTACGCCTACAAGGCGCTGGCCCTGCCCGAGCCCGAGCGCGACCTGTCGTACGACATGAAGGAGCTCACGGCGCAGATCCTGTGTAACCGCGCGGCCGTGCAGCTCGAGCTGAAGAACTATGCCAGCTGCCGCTCGGACGCCGCCAAGGCCATCAACTTTGACCCGACCAACGTCAAGGCCTTCTACCGCGGCGCCAAGGCCTCGAGGATGCTCCGCAAGCCGGCGGACACGCTGCGGTACTGCGAGGAAGGACTCAAGCGCGAGCCGGAGAACAAACTGCTACTCAAGCTGCAGACGGAGGGGCGCAAGCTCGTGGAGGAGCTGCGCGTCGAGAAGCTCCAGCGTGAGCGTGAACGCATGAAGCGCCGCCTCGCCACGGACAAGTACCGCAAATTGTGCGCCTCTCGCAGCATCCTCGTAGGACGAGCACTGGTGGACGACGAGCGCGTGCGGCAGTACGAGGGCAAGGCCGACTTGGACCCCGAAAGTGGCAGAATGTACTGGCCCGTGCTGTTCCTGTATGACCAGCACGGCACGTCGGACTTTGTGCAGCTCTTCGGCGAGCAGGACACGGTCATCGAGCACCTGGCCAACATGTTCCCGGAGGACGGGCCGTTCGCCGAGTGGGACACGGGTAGGGAGTTCGTGGCATCCAATTTGGTGGTGTACGCCGCCGCAGACATGGTGCTGCCGTACGCGTCGCCCAAGGAGTGGCACGTGGGTCTCAGTGGCGAGAAGGAGGACGACGATGAGGAGGTGAAGCGCATCCGCCTCGAGGAGAAGCACGAGGCTAAGTCGCAGTTCTGGATCGAGGTGTCGCCCTTCTGCACACTGCAGCAGCTACTGAGCCACGAGAAGTACGTCGTGCCCGGCATCCCCGTGCTCAATATCTTCGTGCGCGGCTCCGAGACGCTGGGCAACTTCCTCACGCGCATCGAGCGCAAGGTCATCACGCTGGACGCGCCACAGCGATAGACAGACAGCTCTCATTGGCTAAATACAACCGTATTATTCTAAAATACAGCGATTTCATTGGCTATAAATGCGTATAGAGCTTTCTACTGGCTGAAAGATCCGCTCGCTACAACAGTCCGAACTTTGACAGCAAGATGGTGCGTGTGTAGCCCCTGACATGGATAGTGGACACCTTGCTGACGTCGTGTGTCGTTACTGTAGTCCGGCCTGATCCTCAACCCGAAGCCGTTCCTGACCAACCTCACGGGAAAGCCCGTGGTGGCGCGCCTCAAGTGGGGGATGGAGTACAAGGGCGTGCTGCTGTCCGTAGACTCGTACATGAACCTGCAACTGGCCAATACGGAGGAATACATCAACGGACAGCTCACGGGAAACTTGGGCGAGACGCTCGTGCGCTGCAACAACGTGCTGTTTATCCGTGGCCTGCTGGACGACGAGAAGCCACCCGTCGAGACGCCAACGGATGGTGCGGAGCCCATGACGGACGCCCAGTAGATTCCCCAACAGGAGCGAGGACAGTGCAACGCTCGCCATGAGATAGAGGGGGAGGCGGGCGGGTATTATTAAGGACGTGCTGCTGAGGTCGACCCCTACTAGAACAGACCAGGTCCAAGGCTGCAACACAGAAACACAACGCGATAAGGAAAAAGCGGCAATGTTGCAGACGTCCACGTCATTCAAAACTGTTGCTGGCAGGACTCATACATTTCGTGAAAGCTGTCGCTCTCAGCGTCCTTCTCCTACACTTTGGTCACTCCCTGGTACTTCCACACGGTACATCTGAACTAACTTCCAGCTTCATCTCCTCGGTGCTACCCAACTCTCAAGGGGTAGATCACTCCCTCTTCGTAGACGGAGGAGGGGCCACTCGACAGCACCATGCGACATCAATACACTTTTCATTGTTACCACACGTGCATGCACTACGTCAAACCCAAAAGCGAAGCGTCAATTCGGAGCTCCTCTACGACTTCAAGAAGCCGAAGAGATCATCGTCATCCAACTCCACGTTCAGATCAATACGATCCCAACGGTAGAGATCCAATCCATCTACGTCACTCTTCGTCTCCGTTGCCAGGCCTGCGACGTTGTTTTCCCCAATTGCGGCTCCGTTTGACTGCGCATCTGTCGCGGACGTTGATACCACCATAGCTTCGCTAGTTGCTGGGGCAGTGCCAATCACATCGGGTGGAGCACTTTGAACTGGTTCTGGGGGTGGTGCGTTTGTTGGAGCCTGCGTGATTGGAGCCGCTGGAGCCGACAAGGATGGCCGTGACAGCATATTCATTTGCTGCTGATAATGTTGTTGTTGTTGTTGTTGCTGTTGCTGCTGGAATTGCTGCTGAAGCTGCTGCGTGGTGCCCCAAGACTCATTGAAGTTTCTCTGAGCCATTTGGGGATTGCCTCTGCTGCTATTGTTCGGGACAGCGCTGGCATCGATGCTCCCCATACTGCTGTGGCGGGCAAGATGCTGCGCCACCTCCACCTTGCGCGTAAGCATCTGACGATGAAGGTTCATCTGGGCTTGCATGGCAAGGTGCATTTGCATTAGATCGGTCGGCTCCTCCTGAAGCATAAACCCATCTGCACCACTACCACCACGCGCCATTGCTTCACTTGTCGATACTTGAGGAGCGTGGGGATACACTCCACCCTCGCCTGTTGGTCCTACCATACCCGAAAGCTGAGGCGACATGAGCGAGGTCAAAATACTCCACTGTGGGTCCGTAAGCTCCGGCATACCTGGAACTCCGGCAACAGGAAGCTGTCCTAACGGATAGCGGTATGCTGCTACGGCAGCTGCGGCCGCCGCCAGGTCGCGGTCATGGTCTGACGTATGTTTCCGCTGAACATGAGCAGCATAGGCTGGTGGCAAGTGCTGAGGCGCGATGGGTAGCAAGCCCGTCGATACTGGTACTGGTACAGCAGTTGTCATGCGGAGAGGCGGCTGGCCGCTTCCCTCAAGTATTGGCTGCTGAGCGGTCTGCATGAGCTGCGAGTAGTTCAAATTGCGCTCATGCACCTCAGGGACTGCAGAAGGCGAACTACGTCGTCGCTGCGGCGTTGCCTGTTCCTTCGCATCCACATCCATCCTGCTGTCATTGGTATTGCTATCGCCAGTGTCCGAGTCGCTGTCCTCGCTGTCGCTGTCACTGACGTGACCCTTCCGGCGCTTGGAGTTGCTAATGGGGAACACAAACATGGTGTTCGCCTCGCTGCCAACCCCGCTCGCTCGATGCTGAGCCTGGCGACGGCGCCGCTTGATGTTGCGCTTTGCACTGCGGTCGTAGTACTCCAAAAACTCCATCCGAGAGCGCTCGTAGTTGAGGCGATACTTCTGCAGATGCGACTTGAGGTGCTCCGTCGTGAGTCCTGCGTTCGGTCCAGCCGCCTCCATCAACTGCAACAGGAAGAAAAATCAGTGACTTGCCTTTCGTCTGCGCTCTGAGCACAACATACCGCCAGTAGCGCCTTGGGGGATGCATTCTTGAGCCCAACTGTTAGCATTGCAAAGGAACGTCAGCACGAATGTCCAGAACCCAGCGACGGTCTCACATGCAACGCACCGTCGAAGATGGCGGCTACGAACAACCGGTGGAGGTCATCGGGCCAGATGAAGCGCTTGGTCTTGCGTTCGTACTTGCGCTGCTTAGGCGCGGGTTTATCCTCTGCCGGTGTGTCGGCCTTCCTCCGCCTGGAGTTAGAAGCGGACGACGCTGTGCCGTTGTTGCGGTCGTCGCTGCCAGGCGAGCGCGCCGGGTTCATGGAGGGCGACGTGGACGTGTCCGTGCGCGCCTCGTCGCTGCTGTCCAGTGCCGCCGACGGCCTCTGGATGGAGAGACTCGGGGGCTGCGGGGGAGCGCTCGCAGGGGCCAAAATTGCCATTCAGCTCTGAGCGTCGCAGTCCAAACCGCTCGAGCGCCAAGGATGGGGAAAAGCGCGAATGAATGCCCGCCGTCAAATCTCCTGGAAGTGGCCGTTAGAGAAAGAGCGCAAAGAGGTGAAAGCGGCGCTGCTCAAAGGACCAAGGTGGGCGCTGAGCTGAGCTCTTCGACGCGCTTTCGGCTTGTGCAGTCTCGACGCTGTTTGGACTGGCGCCGGAGGGAAGATCCCGGTAGATAGCGCGCGCAAGAGGGCGGAATCTCGGCGGGAGCCATAGTTTCGACGTGTTGGAAAAGGTACCCATGTGTGTATTTGACGCAAAAGAATGGCCACCAGACAACACGGAGCTCACCAGGAGCGGCATCAAGCTAGAGCCGGCGAGTGAAGGCTTTACCGAACCGCAACGAAGGGATCTCGTAGGATGTGAGCCCTGCCTTGCCGTTCGCCGCCGGCCAGTGCTGCTGGCGCGCAAGTGCACCATGCATTACAGCCTCTCTTTTCGGCCAGCCATCCGCTGCAACAGCAGCAGGCCCATCTGATTCCCCCGGCCCGTCCGACATACAAGCGGCCACACGAATCGGGAGAGCAGAATCTCCCGGCAGTTGCATCGGCAGCCGAAAACACCATGACTCGCCACGAAAAGTTTCGAACTCGAGCTGAAATGCAGTGGTCAAAAATGTATCTATGAGGAACTGGGTCTGTCTGTTGTTGCCAAGGTTTGTCTTGGATAGCCCTCATGCATCTCAAACTGCTGGCACGCTCAACAGGAGCAAAAGATGGCTAATTCATGTTTTGTGTGACGCGTTCAAGGTAATGGTGTGGCGACCTATTCTTGCGTTTCCAAGCAGGTGTTGTCTGTGGCTGTCATGTGCTCTGATCTACCGTTAGTCAAGCCCACAGCAATCTCGCTTACGTTTGTACAAGGATCATTGTGCTGATAAAAACGAAGGCGGCCGCCTAATAGTAGTGGGTCAGTGTTGGACCTAGGCGACTTCAACGTACAAAATATATCTGTGTTCGCCACATGAATATCAAGTACCGTGACTTTCTTGGGTGGCCAAAAGTGCATCCATGGCGGCGTTGCATGCGCTGCGGGAGGCGGGCGCGACGTTCTCGATCCTCGCGCGCTTCGGTGGCGTGTCCTTCTGCCTCATGCAGGTGGGTGAAACCACCAAGTGCACGGGTCCGTCCATGCTGCCCACGCTCAACCGCAATGGGGACATCCTGCTGCTGGACAAGCTCTCGCCCAAGCTCTGGAAGCTGCAGCCGGGCGAGGTGGTGATCGCCACGTCCATGTCCAACCCGCGGAATACCGTCTGCAAGCGGATCATCGCTCAGGAAGGGGACACAGTGTGCGTACGGCCAAGATACTCGTCGTCCGAGGTGGAACTCCACAAGGCAAGGCTGGGAGTGGATGAGGTTAGAACAGGTTATGAATCCATGCTGATAAGATTTTGTTGGCAGATCCCCAAGGGATACGTGTGGTTGGAAGGAGACAACAAGCACGACTCTAACGACTCTAGATACTACGGACCGGTGCCGTATTCGATGCTGCAAGGACGCGTGCTGATGAGGGTGAGGTGTCGATTCTGAAAGGAGGTGAAAGTAGAGAGAGGGACTGACCCATTGGCTTTGATTTCCGATAACAGATTTGGCCGATCAATCAGTTGAAGCGGGTGAAGAAGGAGGTTGCACCGCAGGCATTCCAAGAGAGATAGGTAGACTGTCTCGTAGTGGGATACTATTCACTTGAAACGAGCTGGTTTGCATTGATGGTATTGATGCCAATGCATTTATGGGATGCATCCACAGCCGACAAGCATGCTGCTGTACCAGGTAGTCAACATTTATTCAAGCCCGACAACACTGAGGTGACGATACGAAGGCAGATTCAGTGGTAATTCCGCCGGTTTGCCAACGAAGTAGGAGATCTCGTTTTTTCTACTAAGTACAAGTAATAGTCCACGTAGACCGCATCGCAAGTAACCACGATGGCGATGATGCGCTGCTAAAATCAAGCTGCAAGGTCGTTTGGCTTCTCGCTCGAGTATTCTGAAGCATCCTCAATTCTGCGCCTCAGCCACGCCGAGAAAGCTGCAAACAACCGGTCTTGTCCTTCAAATCTCTCGCAGAACTGTAGCAACGCCTTGTACCGCTCAATCAAATTTGCACCTGTAGCGTGCAGCATCTTCGCAAGATCCACAGGGCAGAGGTACGGCGGCTGCCGTGCGTCCTCGCTCAGTCCAGCTGACCCCTGCATGGAGCAAGCGTAATAAACGCAGTGATCCATTCCGAAGCAGTGCCCAAGTTCGTGTGACGCGGTTCGGCAGAAGCGAGACAGCCATAGAGCGGTGTTGGACTGGGAGGCTGCAGGAACGGACGAGAATGCTCGAACGGCCGATTCCAATGCTGACGACGATGTACGCAAAGGTGCTGGCAGATCCTTCTTCATTGTCTTCGATTTCTTCCGCGATGGCCCAGCAGCGTGGTCGGCATTTTTCACGCAGGCGTCCACATACTTTCGGCAATGTGATGCTGGCCACGCGTGCTTCACTTCGACTTGTTGCGCAAAATCCAATGCGGGGTTATACCGCGCTGACGAGACCACCGCCACGCGACTGCCGCCGTATGCGCGCCCGCAGCAGAAATCGTTGTCTTCCTCCTCGTACAGGTCGTGGTCGACGAGAAGTAGCAACGCATAGGCATCCGAAGGTAGCAACTCTATAGCAGCGTCGAGAATATCCTCCAAATTGAATTGGCCATCGAAGATGCCGTCGCTTGACGGTCGTGCACGGATACGAACTGCTTGAGTGCCAATAGCGAGGCCGATGTATGAGACTTTGGACCGCTTCATGGCAGGTCGACCGTCGTCCCAGGACGTGAACTCAAGTTTGGGTTTGGTCAACAACTTCACCGGGAGGTTGGCGTAGAACGCAGAGAGGTATTCTACCACGTCCTTGCCGTCAGGTCTTGGAGCTGAGGCTTTCGATTGAGATGGGAGCTTGGGTTGACACCAGTCCTTCACGTGCTTCACTTTTGCTGCAACGGAAGGGACTGGGACGACGTACACCGTCTTCCTCTCGTCGGTAATTTGGTTTCTGTATGGTTCCTGCAACCAGGACTTGAGGCTCTGCGTGCCGTATTTGGGGTCCCATGCCAAGTCGTCGTCAGGCAACAGCAGCGGCGCAGGGAACGTCGAGGCGTCTGGCTCTTCCATATTGGACTTGGCCGGAGCTCGACCCGATGGACGCGATGCCGCGACGCGCTGCTGCAGCGTTCGACGCGTGTAACCTGCTCGCTGGGCATAGCTGGACGGGTCCAGGCAGAGCGCGTCGTGATCGCAGGACGCCATGTTGATCTAATCGTCAACCAATGGAACGTGTCTGCGACGTGTGAGCAACGATGTTGGCGTCGTCCGAACCTTCACTACCAGACAGATTGGGTGTGGCGTGCGCGGCGGCCAGTGTTCGGGATGCTCGAGCTGTCGTGTACGACGGCTCGCTCACTGCTGCAGACCCACAACTTCCTCTTTCACTAGGTAAAATGTTATCCGCGGCGTTGGCACGGAGAGATACGGCAACGCGATACGTCGGCTGCTCTCTTTTCTAGTTATTTCTGCTGTTGCCAGCAATGTGTTTAAGTGTTCGAGGCTAATTTGTTGCTGCTACATCCTGGCGCTGGGATACTGTGCAACAGTGTGACCCAAGAGGGACCAGGCATGGTCCATAAGCCAGAGAACTTGAAAGTTCTGGAGGACACCGCCGTCACCGTCATTTGGCTGTTTTACATCGCAAGCTGAAGGCAACTTGTGCCACATCATCTTGCAGCAATAATTGCTTTTTGGCCAATAATATTTTAAAATTAATTGCTACACCAATTTCGCTCTCCCCAATATGACCGCGAGGGTAGCGCGTGGTGGCGTGCTCATCGTGGGCTGGACGGCCATGATTAAGGAGTATTTGTTCGACGTCAACTATGGCATGGGCGTGTCCATGGTCCCCACGATCCCCGACGGCTCCTTCATCTTCGTGGAGCGGCTGTCACGGCGGTGGCACAACTGGGAGCGCGGAGACCTGGTGCAGCTGCGTTCGCCTACTCGGCGCCACGGAGAGACCATCACCAAGCGGATTCTGGCACTGGTAGGCGGCGATTCAATTAAGAAGAAGGCAAAAGCAAGGTAGGCTGACTGGGTATTTCACAGGAAGGAGACGTGGTGGAGCTCCAGCCACGCTTTGACGAGGAGCGCAAGGGCAAGATCACGGTCCCCAAGGGCCACGTGTGGGTGGAAGGAGACAACCCCACGTGCTCCGTGGACTCGAGGCATTTTGGTGCTGTGCCTGCTGCTCTGCTGATCGGCAGACCTCTTTGGATTGTAAGCTGGCGGAGGAAAAATGGCCGGCACTGGTGGATGGTTTAAACTAACGTGTGTGGTGCTGCTCACAGATCTAAAGTGTACAAGAGGGAGAAGGCGCGTCGATACGGCAGCTTTGTTAATCGAACCGATATCCTACACTTGCCGTGCAAATGCAACTGCACGAAGAACTATGTATTTCAAGGTTCGTCACCACGTTCTCATTCTTCGCCATCACACACGCGCTGTTGCTTCAACCGACCGCATATCACGCTTTCGCTCTGCATCTGCATCACCCACTTGATCTATTCTCTATTGATTGCTGCCTCGTAGGCGACGCATGTCATGAACTCGCTGGTCTCTTGGTGCCGCAGTTGGCGCAGAAGTTGGCCTGCTTCGAAGGATATGCTGCCTGACACTGCGAACAAAAAGCCGGTCGCGGTGTAGTAGCTCCTCCCTCCTTTGCTGCCTTATCTGCTCTCTGCTTGGCCTCGTAGATGGAGTGATAGTAGTTCATGCGCTCGAGCTCTTCCCTGCCGTCCGCCAGCAGTGCGCGCACGCGGTCCGGGTCCTGCGTACCGACCTCGGCGTGGAACTTCATCTTTACGTACGTCTTCATCATCTCGCGCTGCTCCCACTTCGGACACCTGCGCGCCGAGCGCAGGCACTGTACGTACAGCTGCAGCGCCGTCCGCCTCATCTCATTCCTCGTCGCCATTCCCAAAATCACAATTAATTGCATTCACGGCGCTCGACTGACATCTGATTGGTCAAAACAATATTTTCGGCCAATCACCGTGGCTCAATCGTTCCGGTAGTGCAGACGCAAGCAGAGCCGCCCGTCTTGAGTCCAAAGCAGCAGCGACTATGAGCTCCCGAACGCTCAGCCACGCCCTCCGCGGCGGCCTCAGCGTAAACGTGCGTCGCCAGGCGCTGGCTACACGCAGCGGCCACGCGCATCGTCCGCCTCCACCGCCGTTCGCGCGTATCAAGGCGCCGGCGCAGCCGCTGCACGAGGAGGCGGAGTTGGTCTGGAACGACGGCGTGGCCCCCGAGACGCTTATCGACTTCGACGCGCCGCACATCCCCAAGTATCAGGCGCTGCGCCACTGGCTGTGCGGCCTAGGCGCCTTCGCCACGCTCATGGGCGTCGTGACGCTCTATAACCCGGACTCGTGGCGACAGGCGGTGCGTCTGCGTAAAGTGGATCCGAGGGAACCGCCAGTTCACTGACGTTGTTTGTATTGTATTGTGTTGATGCCATTGCAGTCCAAGCGCGGCAATCACCTGCCGGACCTCAAGTGGGAGCTGGGCGAGGTGAACGAACCGGAAGGCGAGATGGACGAGTAAGATGCGGGCAAGTGCTGCCAGACGGAGACAGACTTTCGTCCGTTGTAGAGTGGAGTGGGGCAGTGGTGGCAGGCAGCGTCGAAAGGACTGATGTGCATCTGTCTGTCTGCTGGAAGTTGGAGACGATCGAGCTCAGATAACAACAGCGCACAAATAACAGAGAATTTCAACACACATGGAGGAGACAGGTTGGTGTAGATTTCTGCTGATGCATTTGTGCGCCTTGTTGCAGCGTTCCTGCAGGAACCGCTGCTAAAGAACTAGGACAAGACATGCAGCAAAATAGTCGTTGCATTATTGTTTCCGTTCTTGACGAGACTTTAGGCTGTCTGAGCCTTCCTTCGCTGTAGTCTAGGTCATTACTGCTCGCCCGGGGACTGCGTGAGCTTCCGGTTGGCAATGATAGTGTCGACGATGCCAAACTCCTGCGCCTCCCGCGGGTCCATGAAAAGGTCGCGATCCATGGCTTGCTCTATCACTTTGATGGGCTTCCCCGTGTGGGACGCATACAGCGCGTTCAATCTGTGCACAGGAACCACGACGTGAGTTACGACCCAGCTATACTGAAGTAAGGTACTGACAGCAGCTTACCTAGCACGGAGCTTGATGATCTCCTCGGCTTGGATGGCGATGTCGCTCGCCATACCCTGCGCTCCTCCCGACGGCTGGTGGATCATGATCTGCAATAACCACAGAGGTCAGCACTTACCCCTCGTACTATAATATTGCCTCAATCTTCAGACTCACGCGGGAGTTTGGTAGCGCCGACCGACAGCCCGGGGTGCCTCCCGCGAGCAGCAGCGAGCCCATGGACGCAGCCTGGCCCATGCAGAGCGTGTTGACCTTGGGCTGGATGTACTGCATGGTGTCGTAGATGGCCAGGCCGGAGCTCACAATGCCCCCGGGACTGTTAATGTACATGTACACGTCCTTCTCGGGGTCCTCTGACTCGAGGAAAAGCAGCTGCGCGGTCACGAGCGACGCCATGTCGTCGTTCACGGGCCCGTGCACGAACACGATGCGCTCTTTGAGCAACCGCGAGTAAATGTCGAACACGCGCTCGCCCCGCGGCGACTGCTCCAGCACCATGGGCACCAGCGAGCTCATGATGGAGTGGAAACCCTGGCGGGCACCTACTGTCGGCAGCAGCGTCTTGCACGTCCGGGACATCATCTTGGCGGTCGAGGGCTCTGCTTCAAGTGTGGAGCCAGGATCAAATCGGCGAGATTGACAAAAGATGGTACTATTGGCAACTATTAGCATCAACTGACGGCATTTCCTGCCGGAAGCACCGATCACAACTTCTTGAAATGGGAAAGCTGGCTGGCATAGCAGGATTACTGGGATTTCATGGTGGCCGAACAGTGTGGACGGTTTAGCTGACAGTACAGTCGAGTTGGGCTATAGCCTTGCTTAGACGATATCATAGACGAAAATGCACCTCCCGAATGGAGCTCTTCGCTGCCTGCTTGCTCCTGTGTGCCGATTGGTAGCACAACCAATGCCACCTGACAGCAACGAATAACAGAAGCGTGCACTTCACCATGGTTGTCGTATGTCGATTCAAGGTGTAATATTTCCAGCGATATTGCAGTCTACTTGGCAGGCACGACCTCGTCCAGTGCCTGGTACATGAACTTGGCGAACGTGGGGTCCAGCAGCGCCTTCTCCAGCGCCTTCATCTTGTCCTGACTACTATCAATCTGCCCAAACACAACGCAGTTGTTAGCACCCCGATAGTCCAGTCACTAATGCAGCAATCCACTGATCGAACCTGCGCCAACGCCTGCGTAATAACTACGTTGCCCAGCATCTCCTTCACGCCCGCCGACGTCTTGAGCACACCTATCTGTTCGTCCGTGAGCTTCTCTGCGGAGTCCACTTCCTTCTCTTCTTGCACTTCCATGGCAGTGGCTGGTGTTACCGTCGGAGGTTCCTGCGGTTTCTCGGGCGCCGGCTCGCACGGCGACTCCTTGTGCTTCTTGCAGCACACCAGGCTGCAGTACGGCGCTCGACATGTCGGACACTTGTACTTGGACTCGGTCGTCGCGCACATAACACACGGCAGCGCCATCACGAGCCAAGCAATTCGTTGTTTGAGCTTGTCAGGTACACACAAAATAATTGATTTCTCGTTTTTGTAATTTATATTTGCCAAGGACCCAAGCACCATATACAAATACTAAGGGCTATATTTGGAATTAAAGTTCATTTACAAACACCAAGTCTCAAAGCAGCTATATTCACAATAAACGTAATTAGATTCGAGCACAGGGAGTCCGTTATCATTCACTTGGCGGTTGCATCCGGACGTCGGGTGCGCTCTCTTGCTATCAGCAGCGCCTACTTGCTTGCCCACAACGGCATTCACTTGGTCGTCGACAGTCACCAAGATGCAGGAGCTCAAGTGCGTGGCGCAGTCGTATGCGTGGGGAAAATCCGGGCTCGAGAGCTCCGTCGCACAGCTCAAGGTGCGTCACAAGTCCCGATTGACACACAGCTCCGTTTCCACTGCTCCCGTGCTGATGTCCTCACCTCAATTGATGTTGCTATGGCGTGCAGGAGGCTGGTGACGAGTCCTTCAAGGCGGACGCTTCGACTCCGTACGCGGAGCTCTGGTAGGTTGCAACGACTTCATTTGACACGGATCGGGGATCTTTTGCTGATGTTTGTGTGCTCATGATGCTGCCATTACCTTCCGACAGGATGGGGACGCATCCTAACGGCCCGTCGCGCGTGATTCGCGAAGAAGGAGGCGAATCGCCGCTGCTGAGCGACTGGATCCGCTCGCTCCGTGCCAATGAGACTGGAGACCTGCCCTACCTGTTCAAGGTGTTGTCTGTGCGCAAGGCGCTGTCTATCCAAGCGCACCCGGATATCAAATTGGCCCGCGAGCTGCACGCCAAGTTCCCGGAGATGTACAAGGACCCGAACCACAAGCCGGAGATGACCATCGCACTCACTCGCTTCGAGGCGCTGTGCGTAGACGTACTGGGTTTGATTTTCATTTGACGAGCCACTGATCTACATGAATGGTTCCTTGTGCTCCCAGGTGCCAGTTCCGCAAGATGGACGAGATTGCTGCTCACCTCCAGGCAGTTCCTGAGCTGCGTGCACTTGTCGAAGTTGAAGGTTTGTTATTGAACTCTTGGGCTCAATTGGTAGCAAGGAATGACAGCGCTAACGAAATTTGTGCGGATGTGCTGCAGTTTCTCAGCGGCTGGTGACTCAGCAGAATGAAGCAGCATTGCGCGAGTTTTTCCGCTGCTTTGTCTACGCCGAGTCAGAGAACGTGGCCACTCAGCTACGCGCGCTGCGTGCGCGACTCGAGGGTTCTTCGAGTTTGAGCGCATTGGAGAAGCTGGTGCTTCGCCTGGACAACGAGTACCCCGACGACATTGGATGCTTTTGCCCGTTCTTGCTCAATTATATCACGCTGGAACCCGGAGAGGCCATGTTCCTGGGCGCCAACGAACCCCATGCGTACTTGTCCGGCGACTGCATAGAGTGCATGGCGTGCTCGGACAACGTTGTTCGCGCGGGATTGACGCCTAAGTTTATTGACAAGGAGACGCTGCACTCCATGCTGACGTACCACACGGGCAAGCCGCGCGTGTACAAGGGCGATGCCCGGGACGACGGCATTGCACGGCTGTACAGCTCCCCGGTTCCCGAGTTCGAGGTGGAAGCCATGGAGCTCAAGTCTCGCCAACGCTACGCATTGCCTGCACGAAAGGGCGACTCCATTATCCTCGTCATCTCAGGCAGTGGCTCGACCGTAGAGCCTTCCGGGGCTGCTGACGGCTGGCAGATGTCCAAGGGCCAAGTGTACTTCTTACCTAAGGGTGAAATCCTGGAGATCCAAGGCGGCGAGGGAGGAATCTCAGTATTCCGTGCGTCTCCCAACGAAAGCTTGGCGTCGCGCAATGCTTAATTGAACCTGATGTGACGTACTCGGAACGTCTAGGTGAGCTGAACAGCAGTGATCCCAAGGTACAACGGAGTTTTACATGTTATTCATGCAAGCAAAGGAAAAAGGAATAATCATACCAGCCGAGCTTGCAACGCCTCACACTTGCGTCCCTAAAGCGTTTGATGCCTCAAGCTGCCTGACGAGGGTGCAGATCATCTCGGGTCAGCATCAAGCTCTGCGCCACGTTTCGCATGACCCACTGCACTTCAGCAGGGCCTTCGAGTTTTGGGACACGAGCAAAACGACTATTGTCGTCTCTTGCAGGCCTGTATGGAGTGGAGTGGGGTGGGGTGCTTTGAAAGTCGTCCAGGTCAGTGGCGCTGTCATCCTCTTCTCGACTGACTGATCGTTGGATTTCGTCCTCCCCGTCACTCACGAATTCATCATCCGCGTACTCGATTATTTCAGCGTCTGGATCTTCGAAATCGTCGCTGTATTGCGTCCCGCTTTGATCAAAGACGTCTGACGAGTCGTCACTGTAAAAGTTCTCCTCAGCTTCGTACTCACTCAGGGATGTGTCTGCAGATGCATCATCATCGTCGCTATCAGCGTCCAGCTCCAACTCACGCATCATGGAGCTCTCACTAAGCGAGGGTGCTCCTGTGCCTTCTGAACCAACTTCATCCAGTGATTGGATGGACAATTCCAGTACGTCACCACTGTCTTGCAGATCTGCTACTTGGCGTGCTGTTGGTGTTGTGGGGTTCGACCAGAATGGTGCGTTAGTTGGAGTTCTAGGCCGCCCTGCTCCTCTCAGTCGGAAGTTATCTGGTTGTCGTGGGTTGCTGGTCTCCTTGGTTTCCTTGGAGCTGTAGTAAATTTGCAAGCTGTCTATGCACTCGTCGCTATACTCGCTCTGGAAATTCGGGTTCATGAGTTCCTCAGCCTCCGCATGAAAACGCGAATCATCATCATCGTCGTCGTCATCGTTTTCATTGGTACACGAGCGACCGCCGCCATCTACTTTGAGCTTGCTGTTGCTTTGACTCCCCCTTCCCCATGCAACCGGTTTGGTGTTCCTCGAAGCCAGCCGAGGTTGCGGCCGGATTGGTGATGCCATGGGGACTGAAAGCTCTTCTTGGACGATTTTTTCGTTGTACGGGGGTCCGTTTCGATTCTCCGACGGAGGTGGGCGTGGCTTCTCTTCTATTGCGACCACAAGTGGCTCTGGGGTAGTGCTTCGTTCCGGCAGACGGAAACTTAGCTGCGACTCTTCCAATATGCTCGCATCCAGCAGCTCGAGCTCATTGCGTACGTCTTGATCATCCTCTTCTTCGTTAAAAGTTTTAATAGGCAACCACTGCATCGGGGCCACGGGTGCCGACTGTGAAGATCCCGTCTGACCTGATAGGCGCAGTCTCCGTTTTTCACCAGACGAGCGCCGTGCGGATATATTTTTCGGGTGCAGCCGCCTCCTGCCCGCTGCAGAGGCGGAGCCATGTTGAGGCCTTCGTGCCACGGGGTTTATCACCTTGACCTTGAGTGATCCGCCGGAAGCCACGAGTCCCTGCATGTGATGGCGGATGTATGGCATGGCGAAAATCTCCTCCATGCTGGGCCTTTGCTCCGGGTCCTTGTTTAGCAGCTTGCGCAGCAAGTTGGATACTTCCTCGTCGTAATGCGGTGGCACTGGAGCACAGTCTTGCTGCACAATCTTGAGTATGAGTGTCAGTATATTGGGCGCGTCGAAGGCGTGGCGCAGAGCGAGCATCTCGTACAGCACGCAGCCCAGCGACCACACGTCGCTCGCGTACGAGTACGGTTTGCTTTCGCAAACCTCCGGACTCATGTAATACGGCGTCCCGACCACCGTCTTGGCTTGGTCCAGCGTAGAGTCCAGCGTCTTGGCGATGCCAAAGTCTCCGAGCTTCACCACGTTGTCCCTCGTCAAGAAGACGTTGCTCGTCTTCAAGTCTCGATGCAGCACACGTTGGCCGTGCAGGTACTTTATGGCCATGGCCATCTGCACGAACCAATCCAGCACTTGGCTAATGGAGAAGTATCCTCTTGGGTCCGCGGGGTCGCTCTCCGGGCCTACAAGTTCCTCTCGCAGCTTCTGCTGCTCCTTGACCTTGTCAGCAAGGTCTCCGCCGTCGCAGTAAGCCATGACAATGTGCAGTACATTGTCCACCACGAAGTTCTCCTTGTACTCGACCACGTTCGGATGCTTGAGCTTGGCCAGCAGGTCCACTTCGCGGAAGGACTGGTCCTTCTCCTTGGCCGAGAGCAGCTCCATGGGGATCTTCTTGACCACGGAGCGGTTCTGTACACACGCCCGCTCCCGCACCAAGTGTGCCGAGCCGTAGCTGCCGCGCCCGATGCACTTTAGCTCCTCAAAGCGGTGCATTGCGACGTGGATCTAGCGCTTCAACGTAAGCGTCTCCTCAAGATCGCTCAATGGAGACGGCAAATCTGTGGGCTAGTGACCGGACTGGAGACAAGTGGGCGTGAGCAGACGCCTGCGCAGAGCCTGCTGTCTCACAACGCCGCAGAGGTTCCCGAGAAGTGGTAGAGTGCAGGACGATCGACCGTGGCCGTTTCACGGAATTTGGAATCGTCTTTGAGGGGGAAGCCGACGGCTGGACTCGACTCTCCATGGCAACGGATGCCACCTAGGTCGATGGACATACATATCATAGCAACACACTGAAAAGCGACAGACTGGCAGTTGTTGGGCTCAATTGGCGCTGCGACCTGCCACGTCGGAAGTCGCCGCTGGCCAGCACGACGGGGAGCAGATAAGATTGCTGTACATCTTCCATTCGGCATCTCTGTATTGATCGGGCCTCAGTTGCTCCCTGCTTTTTTCTCTCTCTTTTGATGTCAGGGAAGGTCGGTAGTCCGCTCGGCTGGGCTTCTGCTCCTATTTTGAAGTCCGTTCACAACCGAGAGGGTCTCCGTCCCTTAATTAATGCCCGTCGCCGTGTCCGTGGTCGGCGCCGTGACGAGCAGCAGCCTCCTCCTTCTCCTTCTGAGTGATCACCACATTCATGCGCGTCAACTGTTCCACACAAAGTAGCGCTGAGTCAGACGCCAGGATCACTGCGAGCTACAACACAGTCATCCGCACCTCCTTCCTGTGGTGCAGGCACTCGATGTAGTCCTCGACCTGCTTGCCACACTGGCCAGAGTACTCTGTGTCCTTCTGGGAACATGCACACAGCGACAAGTAAACGTTAGCAACGCGAGAGGCATCTCCAAATGCAGCATATACACCCACGCACGCTGCACTGCTCCACGTTCTTCCAGAACTGGTAGCACCGGCCCTCACGGCCCTTGAATCCGAAGCCCGACGACATGCTGCTGTGCAATGATTCCTCCCTGTCGGCAGATTGGGCGGCTACGACTGCACCCCCAAAACAAACTTTTCGACCAATCAGGACGCATATACTAAACACTATATCATCCAATCATCGTATTTTATAGTTGTCATTTTTCCACCAATGGAAGAGGCCGATTACGCACCAGGCGATGCTTGTCTCGTTCTTGTTTACCGCGCTTGACGTTGCTACACCGGCCGCCGGTGACCGGCGACATAAGTGGATTCACCCCGCGCCTCTGCCCCGCCATGCACCCCCGACGAGCCTTGACCGCTGCCTCTGTGGCGCTGCTCGCCATCTCTGCCGTCTCCGCCAAGGACGCGCCTTGCTCGTCGCCCGAGGAGTGCTGTTCACTCTGCGGCGATGATTCGGAGCGCTGCGCACGCGGTCCGTGCAGCATGAACATGATCACCCGTACATTCTTCAGTATCAGCGTGCCCGCCGACAATTTGGGCTTCTGGGATGTCGTCTTGTCCTTCTACGGCATGGTGCCGTACCTCGTGCCGATCGCCATCGCGCTCGAGTTGATCATCCACCGCCGGAGCTGGACGCGGCTATTCGCCTTCCTCTTCATCCCCATCGTCGCCATTATCAACGCCGTCATCCTGGTCAAGAGCCTCGGCGAGTGCAGCGAGTGCGAGCGGCCATGCGGCAGCTGCGTCTCCAGCAACGGCATGCCCTCGGGCCACGCCACCAACGCCATCGGATTGTGTTTGTGGCTTGTCCTCGAGACGCTGCTGGGCGTCGGTAAGCCGTGGAAGGCAGCGACGAAGATCGTCGCGTGCATCGGCCTCGTCCTGCTCTTCGTGCCGGTCCCGTACAGTCGCATGTACTTGGGTGACCACACGGGGCTACAAGTCGCCATTGGCAGTGCAGACGGAGTTGTGCTGGGACTCGTCTACTTTTTCGTGCTCCGCTACGTGGTGGGGAGACGTCTGCCCGGGGCCACGGAGCGCATGAAGCTTGGTCGCCTCGGGTTTCTGAACATGTCCAACGACTTTTACCTTATCAGCGAGGACCGCCCGACAACGCTGGCCCCGCTCATCAACGCCGAGCAGCAGCAGCCGTACGTCCGCTCAGAGTCGATGGAGGATGATGCCGCAGGGAAGTAATAGGCGGCTGCAGTGTAGCACACACCAATTGAAATAGATCTGCATATGAATTGAGCTAATAACATGTACGCAGGCGACTGAAACTGGGCTCTGCAGAATCCCTTGACCTCGACCAGCAAGTTTGACTAACAACCGATCCTCGCCGTCGCCATCTCGCCGGTCGGCACGGCTCTTGTTTGCCCCTGGCTCATAATCAGCGCAGCAAATCGACGTCCTGTTCCCTTCGGTCAGCGGTGGCGACCCGCAGCGATATACAATAGCAATTGGGTAAATTGGGTTTCATTAACTTTATACAATAGCAATTGGGCCATCCGATCACTGCGGCGACAACGAAAAGGCCTCGCCATTGCAGCTCCGCGCGAGCATGGCGCAATGCTACGGCAAGCTCCAGGAGGCTTCCTTGTTCACGGCAACCACGTCTGCGACACGCCGCCGTAATCGAGCAAAAAAGAACACCAATCACGCAAAAGTGCCCTTTTCGATCAAAATGGGCTATTGCAGACGACGGCAGTGTTTATTATGCGGTATTCGCCTCGGGCACGATTCATAAACCCGAGCAACGAGAATAGCGGCGTAGAAGACGCGAACAGGGAGGCTAGAACAACGCTAGTACTACATATGCATGTACCGCTGCTAGTGCTGATCGAGTTCCGTAGAAAAGCTATTCGCATTGGACAAAGTACAACGAGCAGTTCGAGGATTGGCAAGCGTGCTGCATAATGATAATGCACTGCCATACGCATAGTGATGTAGGCGATTTTCGGTTAAGACTAGCCGTCCTCCGAGGCTTAACATAACTCGTGAGTGGCGTCGAGTTTTGGAATGTCACGTTTATCGTGTCAGGAAAAGGCTCGGCGCAGCTCAAGCTCGACTGCCCAATGTCGATAGTAATTTGAATAGTAATTTGAAATACCATGCTAACGAGTACATATACTACGGTAATCCTCTACTCTACCGCTCTAGTCACTTGAGCAACATGGACGACGAGCGCGTTTGCCGAGCTCGCGGTGTTCGACAAAATGGCCTTCTCAAGAAAAAGAGTACACCGTCTCGTCCGTGCCCAAATGGTCCGTGCGTAATCACTGCGTCCCATAATGCGGGTGGCAACATCCAGAACCACTCCGCAATTTACCCAGGAAGCGCCCCACCTTCTTTCTACCGGTCCATGGCGCTGCTTTCTTCACCCACCCATCGCCTGGGCTTCCTATTCCTCGCAGCAGCTTCTCTGCTGTCCGCCCCCGTCATGGGCAGCTCCGACAGCGACGACGACAGCGTGGACTACGTGCGCTGCACGAGCTTCGAGCAGTGCTGCGAGATGTGGGGACAGGACTCCAAGCGCTGTGAGCGCGGGCCGTGCACGCAGACGTGGATCATGCGCAAGTTCTTCTCGCTTAGCATGCCGCTCGACAGCGTCACGTTCTGGGACGTGGTCTGCACTCTCTACAGCATGGTGCCGTACCTCGTGCTCATCGCCATCATTGTCGAGGCGCTGCTGCGCTCGCGCCGCTACACGCGCGTGTTCGCCATCCTGCTGCCCATCATCCTGACAGTCTTAAACACCGTCATCCTGGTCAAGGTCCTCGGAGACTGCGACGAGTGTCCGCGTCCTGCAGGCTCGTGTCTCGTCAGCAACGGGCTGCCGTCGGGCCACGCCACCAACGCCATCGGGTTATGGATCTGGGTCGTGTTGGAGACCATAGTGGGCGTCGGCGAGCGCGTCCGCCACTGGTCGGTGGGTCGCAAGGCAGTCGCGGTGTTCGCGGCCACTTTCGTGCTCACACCTGTGCCCTACAGCCGCTACTACCTTGGCGACCACACGGCGCTGCAGGTTGCGGTCGGCGCGGCCGACGGCCTCGTACTCGGCGTCGTCTACTTCTTCTTCATTCGCTGGCAAGGCATGCACCGTGTCATTGACGCCCTCGCCCGCGTCGTGGCGCGCTACCTCAAGTTGGAGATCAAGGACGACTTCTACCTGAACCCCAGCCAGATGACGGAGGTTTCGGGAGACGACGCGACTATCGGGGACGACAGCAGCGAGAGCGAAAACGCGGGAGCCCGCGCGAACCACGCAGTGGAGAAGGAGATCCAGACGCCGTACGTGCAGGCGTAGTGAACGACCGCAGTGATCAATAGACAGGTAGTTGTAACTTTCGAGCTCAGACTTCGTTGCTCGTCCTATTTAGGGACTTGTCTTGTCCAGCAGGCTAAAAGTGCCAAAGTGTCGATGACGTGAGGAAGGTGGCGACAAGTTCAAGACGGGGAGCATGAAGGCAGCCACGAAGGCACACAGCTCAGCGGGTGACGACCATTTCGACCGCAGTGCCGACGGAAACGTGGAGAACTGCAAGTTTGAGGAGAGCGAGTGGGCGCACGACGACGAGCACAAACACCGGCGGCCGTCAGTTTTTCGTATCGGCTCGCGCGTCGAGCGTGAACTGGACGGGCTTTGGTTCCCGGGGACCATTACCGATGCTGAACCGGACAGCGACTGCTATGAAGTCGAGTATGACGAGGACATGAACCGGGAGAGCGAGGTTTCTGCGTGCGAGCTGCGGCTGCTGGACACGAGTCGGACACGAGAAGCTCCGGTGAAAATGGAACTGACCGCACAACAACAAGAAATGCTACGCAAGGACTCGCTGCTGATGCAGTCGCCAGACTACGACCCAAACAGGTCACCGACTGTCGTACTGCATCACCAAGGAGAAACCAACGCAGGTACGCTGTTGCTGCTGCCTCCATTTGTGGAATGGATACTGTATTTACCTTGTTGGCGCTTGCTGGTGATCGGTGTGCAGCGGGAGGGTACATCATTAACGGACTCGAGAACAACGTCGCAACCGGCAACGGGTTGCGTGGCATTCGGTGGCTGCGAGGCAACTCATTTTGATCGGAGATCATGCTTTCGAACCGTTTAGTAGTAGCGCCGAGGACTCGCTTCAAACTGCTTATGTTTGCTGGAGGAATTCGCGCTGTCAGCCAGACCGAGCTCCAAACGCAGCGCGCGTTCATAGCCCTCGAACGCGTCATCTAGAAGGAATTCCTAGCAGCAGCATGCAGGCAATATACAATCAGTCCAGACTCAATCAGTTTTATGATGGCCCGCCATTTCTTGAGAGCACTCCTCACCCGTTTCTCTAGATCTGCCGCGGTTGCATCCAGGAATTGAATTTCTTTTTGAATACGCGCCTGCAGAGATTTCACCGCCAACTTGCGCTCGCGGTGTTCAAACGCAGCGTGCTTCATTCGCCGTTGGAATTCTCTTGCGGTTCGTGTGTCTTCAGCTGCCTGCTGTAAAACTTCAGTGTGCTCTCGCCGTCGCTGGCGGTGGTTTGCCGATAATGCCGAACTCGCCTCAAGGGTGGTGCGGAGCTTCGCCTCAATCGTGGCTGCGGGGTCAATAACTCTTGGTGGTGTCTGGCAAGCGGCAAACGGAATACAACGTCACTGCCATGAGTTATTCTACACAGAGGCCTCCAGTCTTACATTCTCCTTGTCGTGCACGCTAGATGGCTCACTCGATTGCGAGCCATGGACATCCGGGAAGGCTGTATCATCAAGCGTCGAATCCTGCAGCAATCCCCCGAAAGCTGTCGACACAGCGCGCTCTAGCAGCTCTCGTGTGAACATGTGCTGTTCATTCTCGTCATCGATCGCGCGGTCTGCTGCACGTATTGTAGTCTGTCGAGCTCTCCCTTCAGACCTCGCTGGCCCCGTTCCACCCCGTCGAGAGGCTTGCCTCGTACTCGCTGTCTTTGGATGTCGTGGCTGCGTCACCTTCGTGGACGCGTTCCACGACCTCTTGGGCTGTTCATCTGCGTTCTCCTGTTGCTGCTCTGCTGTCATTATCACCACGAGAACCTCCTCAAACGACGAACAGTCGCCTCAATGCCTTACACACTAGCAGCCTCACACCAATTGGTCTTGAGTTGTATTACGTTTATCCAGCTCACGACTGCTCCCTCCCTTAAATACTGCTGGGCGTGGCTCTGCATCGAGGCATTCAGGCCGACGGCCGCTTCCAGACCGCCAACCAACCGCCGGTGAGCGCATTCAACTGCTGTGTGGCTAGGTGCATGGCGTCCAGATGCTCGCTGAGCTCCTGCAGAGACGTCGTCGCCGCGCCGATGGCCGCCGCACAGTTCTCGTACGACTCGATGCGGCGTTGTACCCCCGTCAGGTACTCCTCGCGGCCGCGCTCACGCTCCTCCTGATGTGCCGCTAAGTTGTGCGGCGTGCCGGGCTCGTTGCCGCCTCCGATTGCCGTTGTCGACGCCCGCAGCTCTGTTGCTTCTTCCATCGGAGATGCCATTTTCAGCTTTGTGCCGATTTGTATTGAATAGACCGATTGGCGCAAATCAGTGCTAAAATCCTTGACTACTGCCGACTACTGCCGCGATGAACACCAGCCATGTAAGGACGTAGGGCTCGTCGTGGGGGTGCTAATAGTGAAAGAGCACTGTTGCGTATCGGTGGTAAGTATTCATTAGCCTGGTTGTCGACGACGACGTGTACATACTGCTTGGCGTCTGACATGAGGATCCGAGCACTAAGGATCAGCTACTGCACTTGTACATCAGTGAGGGCAGTGTATTGCTGCTGCAGCTCTACTCCCGTGTACACTACTGCCTTCCAATCACACGCGCGCCTCACTCTGCATGAAGTACTCGTTCCGCGAGATCTCCTGGCACAGGTTGTACGTCCTCTCCACTCCAAATGCCTGCCAGGCAAATAACAGTAACGAAGTGTAAGTCGCCTACCATATCTCCAGACCTTTTCCGATACATGCATACAGCTCCGTGCAGGATGTCCGTACCGTGACCCCAATCTCGAACAGCAAGAACAAGTAGAGGAAGACGAAGAGCGGGATGCCCGGGCCCGACTCCAAGTCGATGATCTTGTCCAGTAAGTAGAGCTTGATGATGAAGTAGGTGATCTCGGCCACTGCGATGATGTGGCAGACCAGACTGAAGACGGTGCCGTAATGGAACTGTGCAGTCAACATGGTGAGTATCTTCTGGGCAATGGATCGATGCAGAGCAGGCGCGTACATGTCGGACTCGAGCTGCGTCGAGGTTCGCCGGGTTGGTGTCCCGCAGCACGTAGTAACCGTAGCACATGACGCCGACACCGATGAGCGAGTCCCACCAGACCTTGTACCATGCGACCGTGAAGCTGATGAGGAAGATGGCCAGCAACACGAGCGATAGCTGCTTGCACGCCGGCGCGAACTCGAGTGTGTGCGGCGCAGTGATGCTGCCTCGCTTCTCCACCATCGTTGCGGATTTGTCTGCAATCGCGCAATGGGGATACGCTGCCAGCCACTCGGCGCGCAACGACCTCTGGCGAAGATCCGCCGGCAGTTGAAGCGGCAAGAGCCGCAAACAGTTTTGACGGGGCACGAGCGCGGATTGGTCAACAGGAACATGGCTACAGTATGCTGAGAGGGCATCACTCACTTCATCGTTGCAATGGATTTGTGGACGGTGCTGTACGCTGTGGCAGGGTGCTCGCTCTTGGTAAGTTTCCGCACTCAATGACGGCGATTGGTGTCGTAGTCTGGACATGTTTGCCTCTCATACTTCCTTGTGCAGTCGTTCTTGGTGACGGGGCTGCGCGCTCCGGGCTTCCACGTCGATGGCAAGCACGTGTTCATCACTGGCGGCAGCTCTGGGATCGGACTGGCGGCGGCCAAGCAGTACGCGAAAGAAGGCGCTAAAGTCTCCATCATTGCTCGCGATGCCAAGAAGCTCGAAATGGCCATGCGGGAAATTAAGGCTGTGCGCAAGCACTCAGATGCTCTCGTGTTCACTCAGTCTTGCGACGTGGTCAACTATGAAGCCGTGAAGAAGGCTGTGGAGGCTGCTAATGCATTCCACAAACGAGCTGCGGACCATGTTGTCTGCAGTGCTGGGAGTGTAGAGCCCGGGTACTTCATGGAGCAGGACGTGGCAGGCTTCCGGCGGTCCATGGACATCAACTACTTCGGCTCCCTTCACGCCATACACGCAGCATTGCCAGCCATGATCACACGACATGAAACTGAAGGTGGCAAGGACGGCGGCCAGATTGTGCTGGTAGGGTCTGGGCTCTCGCTCATGGCTTGCATTGGTACAGCTCAGTACTCGTCATCCAAGTACGCGCTGCGAGGCCTTGCCGAGTCACTTCGAAACGAGTTGCAACTGTACAACATTCGCGTGAGCATCTTCTACCCCGGCAATGTTGACACACCGATGTTTGAGCAGGAGCAAGCACTCACCCCACCAGAGACCAAGACGATCGAGGGTGTAAGTGACCCGCTCTCGCCTGAGGCTGCGGCGCAGACACTGGTGAATGGGCTGGCCAAGGGCCATTTCAACATTACCACGGACCCACTAGTATACCTACTGCGTATTCTCGCCAATGGAGTCACGCCAAGACACAATACGATGCTAGAGGCGGCGGCGCTGCCGCTCATCATGGTCATCCAAGTCGGCTTCCTCTTTTTCATGGATGCTGTCGTGCAGTACTCACGCTGGAAACGAGCAAAACAGCGCACTAACGAGAAGAAGGATCAGTAGTTGTTAGTCACGCAGCAAAAATCCTCACAGGCAAAAGAGCAAGCCAAGCACACAGTTGGTTCAGAAGAGAGGCACAACACTGCATTCATCTCCCACCACATCGTAGTCCACATCCCTCCCCTTTTCTTTTTTTTCTCCACGCCAACATATCGTCTATTGCGAGTCACTGTCGCCACCGGCACTCGCGAGCGCCTTCTTAACCTGAATCTCGGGCGACAGGTAGCCACGCTTCTCATAGTTGGTGTAGTACGTGAGCTTCTTGGGGTTCGGACGCGCCGACTGCGGGATAGTCTCAAACTTGTGCGGCTTGAGCAGCGCACGCAGAGCCAAGCGGTTGTGGTAGACCGACGTGATGTTGCCGCCGGCCGCCTCCACGGCCTTAATGGCCGACTCGGAAGCCTGCGATACCTCAATGTCCAGCTTGGCTGTAAGGTGCTGGCTGCCGTTGCCCAGTAGCTTGACGCCGTGCTTGACGCGCGAGCACGTGACGATGCCCGAGTCCACAAGCTCCTTCATCGTGATCTTGTTGCTGGCGTCCAGACGGCCCATGTCCACGAAGAGCTGCAGCTTGTCCAGGTTGAGCGTCTCCATGGGCGTCGCGAACTTGTTGTTGAAGCCGCGCTTGGGTACGCGCTGGTACAACGGCGTCTGACCTCCTTCGAAGCCGGGGCCACGGCCGGAGCCGCCACCAGAGCGCGACTTCTGTCCCTTGTGTCCGCGGCCAGACGTCTTTCCCTTTCCCGAGCCGATACCACGACCCAGACGTTTGCCGCGCTTGTGCGCGCCGTCGTTGTCGCGCAGGTTGTTGAGGCGCACGCCCTCAAAGGCGGGCACAGCCGCTGCAGAACTGGCGAACGCGACGCGAGCGCCGCGAGTGGCAGGCAGAGCCCGCTCCAGCGCCTTGAGACTCCACATTCCGACCTCGTATTCAGGGAGTCGCTACAATGCCAATAAACGTGTGGACCAAGGTATGTCGTACCTACGAAGATGTGATTCTCCACACACTACACACATGAAAGTAGAGTGGGTACTGTGAAATTCTGCATAAGTACGGCTCATCCACTGGTCGAAATCAAACATGGTTTGTGCAAGATCCAGGGCAACAACATCAGATCAGTTCAACTTGACCATGACGCGCAACCTTGCGGGTATCACGCTACTGGACGCGCTGCCGGACCTACCATTCGACGCCAGCGATGATAGCTCCAGCTCCTTGCATTCGTACTTCCGCGGGTCCTGGGGGTTGCTCTTCTCACACCCGGACGACTTCACACCCATCTGCACCACTGAACTGGGCGAGGTGGCGCAGTTGGAGAACGCCAATGAGTTCGCGCGGCGAGGGGTAACGCTGCTGGCGCTGTCGTGCAATGACGTGGCCAGCCACAAGCGCTGGATCGTCGATATTGAGCAGTTCTCCGGGGCCAAAGTGAACTTCCCCATCGTGGCAGACCCCAGTCGACGAATAGCGGCGAAGCTGGGGATGCTGTCCCAGGACGATTTGGACTCGGAAAGGATGCCGCTTACGGTGCGGACACTGTTCGTGCTGGACCCGCAGGTGCGAGTGCGACTCATGCTCACGTATCCTGCTAGCACCGGCCGCAATTTCGAGGAGGTTCTGCGAGTGTTGGATTCGCTGCAACTCACGGATGAAAAGAATCTGTCGACCCCCGTAAACTGGAAGCAAGGTGGACGCGTGTGCATTACTCCTCAGGTTTCAATGGAAGAAGCGGCGGGAAAATTCCACGATATGATTGTGGAGAAGTTGCCCTCGGACAAGAGTTACCTGCGTTTTACTAAAGAGTACTAGCTAAGACTGTGTCGGGCTTTTCTCCAAAATGACGGTCCCTGAAGAAGTCACGCGTTTTGATTATCACCAACCCTCGTCTTACAGATACTGCGGAGGAGTCTGAGCACCACGCACTACAACGCTTAAAGAATGTTTTGCTTGTCGTGCATGGTGCGGTAGCTGACAGGGGCATTGGTGGCCACGGGCGAATAATGAAGTATTGACTTTTATGAAGTGCTCAAAAGGATAACTAGGGGATATTTTTTTTCCGTTCGAAGAAACTGACGGCTAGTACAGTGTATATACAGCCCAGCAATCCCGACACGGTTGATATCTGTTGGTGTTCTACTTGGAAACTTCGACGCAAATGAATTTTCCCACATAAGGCTCGTCAAACTCAACTTCATCGGCAACCATCCGCAGAGGTCAATGCCACGCAGTGCTCGGTTCCTATCGCGGTGGGCTTGTCGCCGTGTGATGACAACCGGAGGCCGTACTGAAAGTTCACACGATGTACGCCAAACGTTCTCAGAAGCTGAAGATGGGGCAAAGCCTGAGGGTTCGGCTTGTCAGACAATGACGACGTCGATGAGCGTGCTTTGGACGTAGGCGGTGGCGCTTTCGCTTGCGCAGTTGCCTGTTGCGAAAGGCAAGTTTATAGAATTACGGAACCCAGGGATGGCCAAGTACTGTAAGCGTGCGTTTTGAGAACAAGATGAACGTTGAGTTGGACCTCGGCGGCGATGACTTTGCGTTTTGTTCGCCATAACAAAACATTATAAAGCAAGATTTCATCTTTGTCACGTCCGACAGCTCTGTATATTTGTTGTGATTAATGCTACTTAGCGAAAAGGAAATACGTGTAGTTTGGTCCGTTTAGTTGTGCAGGAGTTGGTCGAAGCCTCGTTGCAGGAAGTCTGCCAGCTGGGCGTTTGGCAACTCTAGATCCAGCGTGCGCGTTGGTGTTACGAGAGATACGTAGCACTCGTAGCGCGCCAAATTCCCTGACCGCTTGAGCACGGCAGTTTTCATGCCACGCGCGACCTGAATCACATCATTGAGAACAACACTTTGCTCTAGACGCGCATGTTTCCCTTTGCCCACCCGATCCGCCGCACTCATAGCCTTCTGCCAAAACACGCGCTTGAAATCCAGGTCTGCGAAAATGAGCCGAGGGTGGGGCCGACCCCTGCGACCGTGCTTCACAGCCTCAAACCCGTCAAGCAGTAGCTCTTTGAACGTAGTCATGTCCACAGAAGCAGCCGCTGTCTCCAAACTCGTTGTGCTGCAGTTGCTGCGGACGCTGCTGCTACTGCTACTTCGGGCACTGATAGACTCACGAATTATGACCGAGTCGATCGAGGTTTTGGAGATCTCAGTTGGTCTGTTGAGTCCTTTGAACCTGCTTGTTGGTGTTGGCAAACGTCGCAGCATTGGTGCAGGAGGAGGTGGAAGTGCTTCATCAGCGTTTGAACTTCCTGGTCGTGGCAGAAGAACCGGCAGAGGCAGCGCTGCCATGAGGGATGACGATATTTGATTACTTTCAGCCTGGGGAGCTGTCGCGCGGACTCTTGGCATTGGTGAACGCTGCTGCCGCTGCTTAGGCAAGTTTTGCTTGGGCGGGCTTTCACGCTTGCTGTCGACGATCGAGCTGTCGTCATCTTCCCAATCGTACTGATACTGCTGCATGTCGTCGTCCTCGTTCTCCTCTGATGTTTCGAGGATGGTCTCAGGTCGAAGTCTGAAAAGCGTCTTCGCATTGGTTTTGTCGGTTTGCTGCGTCTGATTGCTGTTGTCACTGCTTCTAATACTGTCAGTGCTGGACGAAAGACTCTGGCGGGGTTTCGCAACGAGTGAGTGAAGCAGCGCTGAGACGTCCTCTAGAATCGAAGGCGGGGATTCGGAGGCATCGATCCGATGTACTACACCCCGGCTGCTCTGAAACAGTTCATTTGTTACCTCGCCGAAAGTGCGGTAAGCTTCGAAACGCGGTGTCAGTCGGTCGCTGGTGTCATCGCGCCGCCTTGTTAGTCTCGCACGCACGATGGGATCACGGGGGAGATTAGTTGGTGAGTGGAAGATGGCACCTGTTACGGGGTCAAAGCGGCGCCCACTAATGCGAGCAACACAGTCTGCTTCAGGGAGCTCAAGCAAAAGCACAATTGTCGGGCAAAGGTGCGGCTTCGCTATCAATTCCTCGGCTTGGTCGGTAGTGCGAGGAAAGCTGTCGAGCACCCACCCAGACCGTCCCTGCGCCATGCAACTTGCCACCTTGGCCTCCACCATGTCAAGCACCACGCGGTCGGGAACCAACTTTTTCGCCGCGATGCAGCGCTGAGCTCTGCGACCGGAAGTTGTCTGCTCTTTCATGTTCTCACGTAGCAGGTCCCCCGTGGCGATGAGCTCTAGGTTGAACTCCTCGCACAAGAGCTTGGCGAACGTCGTCTTGCCTGACCCCGGCGGACCATTCACGAAAAGCTGAAGCACCATTCTCTCTGGAGTCTTCTGTCTGATAGTGACAAGGATGGAAAAGTGGCGAGCATTCCTGCGATGTGGAACAATGCGATGATGCAACAACAAATAGAAAATAAATAGATAGACTCGCATATTTCCTGGGCAAAGATAACTTGAGACCTGCAACCGCTGGTGATACCCACAACACAACAGCCAACGCGAAGTGCTTGCAAGTGAGCTCGTTTTCGCCTTACCACCAAGATTCGACTGGCGAGACTACTTCAATTTGAGCAGAAATCGGACTCTTCGCGCAAGACCCTCGTTAAGATCCCCTTGGTTGATACAACTCAAGTGGAGCAATGCGTGCGTTCAAATTGGCATACATGCTGATGCTACCTTGCAGAAAGCTCTGCTTTCAGAGATGACCGACCTGTCAGCGTTCAGTAAAACCGCATTGCAGAGAGCTGATGATGGCGATACCTGCATGCACACCGAGACGAGTCACCTGCCAGCGTTCGGTTGTATCTTGGGTTCCATTTCCTACATGCGCGGCTGGAAGACAGAGGAGGAGAAGCGGTAAGACAGTTCGAATCATCTCGAGCTGGCAGAGGTGAGAATCACGGACGGCGAGGTCGTCCTGGTATCGGAGACCGTGCCAACCTTCGTTGGTTCTACATCGTTATGGGCACACGCGAGGCTGTGTAGAGTATAGATAAATGACTAATTTGTCGTAATGCCCCGCAACGTATTTTTGACCATCCTGACTCAAGAGGACAGATCCCGAATAGATAGACTCGCATATTCCTGAGCAAAGATAACTTGAGACCGCCCGCTATAAATCGTCAATGCATTCGCAGCAACCAAGTATAAGCATCTACCTAATTCAATACCAGTTGCCATTCAACGTATCACTCGTGAAACAACTGCCCTCAGTACTTCTGAGGGATGTGCCACAGAGCTCGCGACGATGCGCCAACCACCGAGTTGTGAGTGACCATGTCAGCCACCGCTCCGCACGATCAACAGTCAGATCTATCCACAAAGCCTGGCAAAGTCTTCAAGTAAGCCAAAGCGGAAGATGTTCAGTCGAGTGGATGCTTGCGCTAGACGAGCAGCCCCGAAGAAGGTTGGCGAGCAAATTACGGAGTATGGACTCGTATCGCGATTTAGGTGGAACGGTGGCTTGTACGGTTGTGCTGGAGATGCAGCATCGTGGCGAAGGGGTCCAGATTTCCTTGTGGCATCTTTTGGCTTTAGCGTTGTGTATGAGCGCCGCACACAGTGCTATTAGGATAGCTCTGGCGGTAATCTAGGTCTTTTCGGTGTCTGTTCATCGCCTTCCCTGGAGCCGTGGTTTTCGTGGTGCTTCTTCGGCTCGTTTGCTGGCAGAGGACGTGACAGCAGATTATACGAAAGCCCGAACTCGTGATACGGCTCATGCTGTTCCTCAGCGCGCAAGCTGCAACCGCTCTCGTTTACCAACCCTACAGTGCCGCGTTCAGAGTCGCCAGCGACACGCATGTCGAGTTGCCACTTGTACTCGTGCCAAGGTGGTCATGAAAAATGTCGTCGCGCGCACCGTGAACCACTTGGAAATCCTCATCCCGGAATCGGTCAAGTTCACTGTCGAGCTCTTCAACACTATCTACGTGGCAATGTGTTTGCAAATAACTCCGTCGCTTCTCACGGTGTCACCAATTCTTACGCTAGATGTTCTACACTGTTCACGCGCTGCACGAACTATACAAGCGCACTGCGCATTCGTTGCGGCAGATCGAATACACCGGAGATGAAGTGCATGCTGAACCTTCGACTCTGGGCGCTACGTACATAGCGTGCCATCAGCTGACTAACTGCGGTCGATGGGAAGGACCAAGTTGATAGAAAAGGCCCGGAAACAGCACGGCCGACGTGTTGTTTGCGCGAGATTCGGTGATGAATGTCATTGCCCGGCAAGGACACAACGTGCTTCAGCTTGTCGTCGATCATCGTCAACTTGACCTGCTGTGCTGTCCAAATTGCTCGCAGAGATCCGAGAAAAATGCCTGGATTGATGACAGAAGAGATGGATCGATCCCGAGACGAGGAGAGTCAGGCCGGTGCCCCCTTTGTAAGTTCATCAGCTTCATCGCCAGTGCATGAGAATTGCCACCGCAGTGCGTTGCAGTCACTTCGATCTGAGAACCGAGAACCCATTCGAGATCATGTATGACGTTGCATACGTAGACAGTGAAGGGTTCGCCCAACGTCACCGTGCATGAAGTCGCCGGTGAGAAGTAAGGCAGCAAACGTTGAATTTCCTTGACTTCATTGACCCCTGATGGCTGCAAGCAAATACACCCCCCGCTTCAACGTTGGCGGCAACAACCGGACTTCCTTTAGCATTTCCAACGTTGCCAGAAGACTTGTTTATTGCCAGCAAATCTTTGATCTATGCACTGATTAGCTTGGAAACACACATCGCGAAGTTGTCGATACCTTTCAGACGAGCCTCTGGCTGCAAAAGTGCGCCGCTGGTTTGACCAGCGGTCATGCATCCGACAAGATGGTTGCGGTGGTGCGTGTGCTATGCTAGCGGGTAGCTTTCGCCAATGCCGTAGCCACCATTTCGGTATTTGCAACACGCTTCACACTTCACAGAGTATGTGGGGATTGGCACAACATCAAGGGAACCAGCGCGAAGCTATGCTGGCAGTGGGCACGGTGAGCGCACTCTACGTGAGCTACAAGGTGCTTTCTGCAATGTACAAATCCAACAGCATTGGCCGTGCTTTCGACGCCCAAGGTCTTCACCGTCCCAGGTCGACGCTGCCGCTTCTTGGCAACACGCTCGATGTGATGTTCTACCAAAAGGAGCGGTTGTGGGACTGGATGGCGGAGCAGAGCAACCTCAGCGACGGCAAGCCCTGGGTGCTCAGCATCATCGGCCGTCCCGACGCACTCATCGTGACGTCCCCCGAAGCGTGCGAAGACGTTTTCAAGACGCAGTTCGACAACTTCGGGCGTGGTGCCGACCTTCGCGACGTGATCTACGACATTTTCGGCGACGGCATCGCCGGCGTGGACGGCGAGGAGTGGCAGAAGCAGCGCCGCGTTGCCAGCCACCTCTTCTCGATGAAGATGCTGCGCGATGTTATGGATGAGGTTATCATCGAGAAGGTGACCAAGCTCAGGGAAGTCCTTGCCGGGTGTGCGAAGGAAGGCAAGGTCGTCCCCATGAAATCGCTCTTCGGCAAGTTCACGAGCGAGGTTTTCACGAAAATTGGCTTCGGCGTCGACCTCCACAGTTTGGAGAGCGACCCCTGCTGCGACTCGAACAACGCCTTCATCAAGGCGGTGGATGTGTATGCGGAGGTCTTTGGCGCCAGAGTGCAGTCGCCCGCGTGGTTCTGGAAGCTGAAGCGCTTTTTCAGCATCGGGGACGAAGGACGGCTCAAGGAAAGCGCCAAGGTGGCGGAGGGTCTCACTCAGGAAGTGCTGGCCAAGTCGTTAGAAGCCCGACGCAGGGATAGCAGTGAGGTGAAGCGCACGGATCTGTTGACTCTGTTCGTTGAGACGAACACGAACATCGACCCGAAGGCGGTTCACGACACCCTCATGAGCTTCCTCCTTGCTAGCAAGGACACCACGAGCTTCAGCTTGTCGTGGGTCCTCATCAACCTCAACCGTTACCCAGCTGTGCTTGCCAAGCTTCGCGACGAGATCCGGGAGAAGCTGCCGGGGTTGATGACTGGCGAAATCAAGGTCCCGACGATGGAGGATCTGCAGAAGTTGCCCTACCTGGAGGCAGTGGTGAAAGAGAGTCTGCGTCTGTACATGGCGGTGACCAACCGCATGGCCAAAACGTCAACGACGCTCAGCGACGGCACTTTCGTCCCGGAGGGCTGCGCCGTCATGGTCCCCATTTACGCCTCCGCGCGAGTGAAGAACGTGTGGGGTGACGACGCGGAGGAGTACAAGCCGGAGAGATGGATTGACCTCTCGACCGGCAAGGTCAAACCCGTGTCGCCGTTCAAGTTCTTCACGTTCGCTGCCGGTCCTCGCCAATGCCTCGGCATGCGCTTCGCGCTGCTGCAGATTCAGACGACCATCGCCGTGCTTTTCAGCCACTTCGACCTGAAGACACAGGAAAACCCGTTCGACCTCACCTACGACTTCGCCATCACGCTGCCTGTCAAGGGCCCGCTCAACATCACCGTGCGTGACATCGTGCCTGCTGCATTCTAAACTGGAGCGTTAACCTTGTACATACACGTTGCGTTCGATCATTTAGCGAGCGCTCCATCAGAACAGTCTTGCCGTCGCCGCAACACACGCAACCTTGCATGCAAGGCTTTGGGCTGGCACAATTGCCATCGCTCCTTGAGGAAACAAGGTCACCTTCAGCCTCATCTTTCCCAGCGCAACGTTGTTAGCTCCACGCAGCTGCGGCTGGACCCTGGCATGGCGCTTCTCCAGCACGAGCACTTCAATTGAAGTGACAGCGCTCGCCAGGGCCAATGAGCAACGGATGCAAGCGCATCAAATCGGAAGTGGCCGCTCCTTCCTACCGCGATTAGATAATGCAGAAGATACGCGCGACTGCAGTGCCATCCGGCGGTCAAGGTACACAGTAAAGCACGCACGACAACCAACCTCGTGCTGATCCTTGCGGTGGTGCGTTGAGCGGCTGAGCCCTTGTCGACCTCCACTCGACAGATCTGGGAGCTGCGTGGTCTTCATTTCGGAATTCTCTTCGGTCGGACTTGAGCATGTGGGGAATCGCACAGCACCAAGTAAACGAACGCCAGGCCGTGATCGCCGTAGGGGCGCTCAGCGGCCTGTACTTGGGCTACAAGTTGCTGTCGGCGGTGTACAGCGATATGAAGATCACCCGCGCACTCGACTCCCAGGGACTGCACCGTCCCAAGTCGACGCTGCCGATTCTGGGCAACACCCTGGACGTCATGTTCTTCCAGAAGGACCGCTTGCAGGACTGGATGGCCGACCAGAGCCAGATTAGCGACGGCAAGCCCTGGGTGCTCAGCATCATCGGCCGCCCGCAGACGCTCATCATCACCTCACCGGAGGCGTGCGAAGATGTGTTCAAGACGCAGTTCGACAACTTCGGACGTGGCGACGAGCTTGTGGATCTGCAGCACGACATCTTCGGCGAAGGTGTTGCCGGCGTGGATGGCGAGAAGTGGCTCAAGCAGCGCCGCATCGCCAGCCACATGTTCTCCATGAAGATGCTGCGCGACGTCATGGACGAGGTCATCATCGAGAAGTCCAAGAAGCTGCGCGACGTGCTTGCTGCGTGTGCGAAGGAGGGCAGAATCGCCCCCATGAAGTCGCTGCTGGGCAAGTTCTCCAGCGACGTGTTCACCAAGATCGGCTTCGGCGTGGACCTGCACGGCTTGGACGGCGACATCAACTCTGAAATGGACCACCCGTTCATTGAGGCCGTTGATGGCTACGCCGAGGTCTTTGGTGCACGCCTGCAGTCGCCGATGTGGTTCTGGAAGCTCAAGCGCTTCCTCAACATTGGCGACGAGCGCATGTTGAAGCGCTGCATCAAGGTTGCAACGGATCTGCTGAACGACGTCATGCTCAAGTCCATGGCGAACAAGACCGCCGAGGACTGGAACTCCAAGACAGACCTGCTGACGCTGTTCGTGGACTCAACCGGCAACACGGACTCCTCGGACTTGCGTGACGCCATGATGAACTTCTTCCTGGCTGGCAAGGAGACGACGAGCTTCAGTATGGCGTGGATCATCGTGAACCTCAACCGCCACCCGCGCGTGCTGGCCAAGCTTCGCGCGCAGATCCGCGAGAACCTGCCGGAGCTCCTGACGGGCGAGCTGGAAGTCCCCACGATGGAGGACCTGCAGAAGATCCCGTACGTCGAGGCCGTGCTCAAGGAGAGTCTGCGTCTGAACATGACGGGCGTCCACCGCACGCCCATGCGCTCGACGACGCTGAGTGAAGGCACGTTCGTGCCGTTCGGCTCGTACGTGGTCATGTCGGTGTACGCCGCCGCGCGCGTGAAGAACGTGTGGGGTGAGGACGCCGCCGAGTTCAACCCGGACCGTTGGATCGACGAGGAGACCGGCAAGGTCAAGTTCGTCAACCCATTCCAGTTCATCACCTTCGGCGGCGGCCCGCACCAGTGCTTGGGCATGCGCTTCGCCCTGCTGGAGATGCAGACCGTCATCGCCGTGCTGTTCAGCCGCTTCGACATCAAGACGCTCGAGGACCCGTTCAAGATCACCTACGACTACAGCGTCACGCTCCCGGTCAAGGGTCCGCTCGAGTGCGCGATCAACGAGGTGGCAGCCCCTGCATTCTAAGCGAGCTGCAAGCATTACTATGAATATTATCTTTCTTCACCATCGCCTGATGGCTCTTGTTGAAGCTGCTTACTGGTATCCAATACAACGAGATCAGCTGGGTCCCTCGCTCTCGAGATCACTCCACTCCTGAGCTACCGTACTCCTCGATTCATTGTTATCCGCATTCCGGTGGTCCGAGTCGTGCAATCATTGCAGCGATGTGGACTCTAAGCCAACATGCAAACTATGACAAGGCTACTGTGGCAGTCGCGCAGTGTACGTCGGCTCGAATGTATCGTTGCGAGACGCGCAGTGAGCCCACACGCTCGATCTGATGATTCATCACGCGGAATGCTTCCACGACTGGTTCACAGAGCAGCGTCTCGGGGTGGGCGGGCGCTGCGAATTATCGGACGTCCACCTGCGTTGGTGCTCACGTCACCGCAGAAAATTGAGGACGTTTTCAAGACACAGGTGGACATTTTCGGGAGGGGCCGGACCGGCGTACGATTTCTTCGGTAATGGCGACAAGTTGCCCAACCAACAATGGACCGGTAGTCGCTTGTTCTCCATGGCCATGCTTCGTGATACGATATGTGCTCGCTTGATCACGTCATGGAAATCATGCAAAAGTCGCTGACCAACAAGAAATCTTCAACGAAAGATCAAAAGGACTTGATGATTGTCAACATGGACCATTACCCGTGAGTCAAGTCATGGTGCTGCTGCTGAGACTCATCCCGGACGACTCACCCCAGTCAAGGAACCACTGGTGGTGAACATCCACGATCGCTCCGTTGCGAATGCTGTCAGGAGCTAAGCTCAAGTTCGTTTTGAAATGGTAAGGCTCTATTAAAAAATGCTTGATCATCATCCAGTCTACCGCGCCTGCACGACGCAGCTTTCGTTTGTACAGCCCTGCTTTCATCAATGGTCTCTCTCGATCAATGGCGCGCGAAGTAGAAGGCATACCTCGTCATATTGCTCACTGGGATCGTTGTCGTGTTCTTTGCTCTGTGGTTTCTTGTAGCAGCCTTGACTCCACTCGGGGGTACAACTACAACAATCGTGATGCAGCTCGGTGTTGCCAATGGCGATGTAGACCCTCTGAAGTTGCTCAGGATGGTATCCAGCGAGCTGCGTCGCTGCCGTCTGCAGTCACCAAGTCTCTGCTTGGCGTCGGACCACGTGCTTTCGCTGCGCATGGCCAATAGCACGTTGCCTCCGTTCGCTCCGCTGCAAAGCGCGTTGCAAGCCGTTGGCCGCAACACCGGGAAGGTCGCCCGGCAAAAGATCGCTCCTGGAAATATAACAGCTCATCATGGCAATCAGATGCCTAGCAGTACACTAGCACTAACCTGTTCAAACACAGCAAGACTTCTGAGAAAGAAAATTGCATTAGCTTAGGAATAAAGTCGCTTGCCAGCAGCGTCTGCAAGACCTGCACTCACAGTCAACGGGTCGCCTAGTGGCGCGTGTTGGCCGCCTGCTGGAAGGCGTACTGTCCGGCCTTGGCCGCGAGCTCCGGGTTCTTGCTCATGAAGCTGGCGGCCTCCTGGCTGCCCGTGGTGTAGCCGGCCGTGGGGTCAGCGTCTGCGCTGAGCGACGACTTGAACTGCGGGTGGCGGCACATGACCAGCAGGTTGATGAAGGCGTTCAAGCACATGAGGACGCCCGCGATCGTGGCGAGCGCCGAGCCGATGCCAAAGTCCAGGAAGCCGATGAAGAAGATGAAGGCGGCGCGGCCCTTGTAGCTGTAGAGGAAGCCGAAGTTGGAGCGGATGACCGCCTCCATGCGCGAGAGGCGGCACTCGAACAGCAGGAACAGGATGCCAAACATGATGACGTAGATGGACACGAGTGTTCCCGTCACGTTGAGCGTGATGAAGGACGTTATGCCCACGATGCCAGCCACGATCTGCAGGATGGAGCAGACCACGTTGCCCAGCCGCATGTAGCGAAGCAGCTTGGGCAGCTCCATCTTGTTGACGTCGTTCACCTTCTGGATGAAGTTGCGCTTGGGCGGCGCGGCGGGCGCCATGTCGCCGCCCACGCTGTCGGTGTTGATGGTCACGCTCGTGGTGTTCATCATCTTGGAGCTGCGGTGAGAAGGATGGTTAGCGTGGTCGGCGGCCTGTTCTCGACTGGGGGATGCAGTCAAAGCGAGGCGCACCTTCGACGCTGGAGCTAAAGTTAGACCGGAACGAAGCTACGGAGTCGACTGGCCGCTTCACTGCGGTTCAGTATGGGCCAAGATTGTTCTTGGGAGAGGACGAGAGCTATTTCAGGAGGGAGCGCCTATGAGGCGCTAATTCGAAAGAATGACTCTGGGCTAGGTGCGTACCTAAGCATTGATGGGCGGACTGGCTATCGGCTAAGTTCGATGGATACAGTTTGGTCGGGTCTCGGTTTGCACGGGCATGACTTGGCACGCATCGTGTGCGGCGCCTGCAGGCACCAAAAGTCGAGATACATCTGCATCATGAACTGTTGTCGCTTTGACATTGCGCGTCGCATTCGCTCGCGCCGACCGGCAAGCAAACGACTAGGTCACGACGACCCAACACGCCAAGCTTGACCTGACTCACGAGTAATTGAGCAGGGTGCGGCAAAATTTCACGGCGCGCCCTGCATCGCCAGCGACTCGCGGCGAGACAGCGTTGAGCACATCCGAGGATATATACGCGGACCCGGAGGCTCCGGATCTGGTGCCAGCGCTATCGCGCAGCACCGCCTTCGACCTGTGGTCTGACCCGCGTGTAGTGAGACGGAGACGCTGGTGGTCTACAGAGAGCTTCCGGCTCACGACGATAGTCCGCCGCGGCAGATGTAGGTCTTGTCCGGCTGCAGTGAAGTACAACGCCACATCCCGCTTCTACAGCATGCACTGTGTCTTGCACTGCAGCGATTCTAATGCCGCGGCTCGGATTGGTTGCTCGCATCACGTTTCCCATCGCAATGATCACAAGCTGCTGTCCATGTGGTTTCCCGGACATGATTGCCCTATTTTCCCCTCGGTTATGGAGACTATCCATCAGGCAAAGCGGCCGAGTCCTTGGTAACACAGAGTACGAAGGCCGGACATTCCTCAAAGACGTCCGTGCGATACACGTCCAGGAGGCCGTCGCTAACTTACAGACATCCCAGCTCGGAGCAGTGCAGCGCGGCGTGATATTCAGATCCCGACAGCCGAGCCAGCCAGCGCTGAGCGATATTTATCTCCTTAGCCCGACAGGAACCCCAGCACATCCGCCGCGACAATGGCGAACATCACCGATTCGACGTGCGACTTCGGACTCGGACTGACGGAGGACGGATGCACGCGCACGCTGGCGTCGTATCACACGAGTTCGTACCACACGGTGCAAGCCATCTACTTGGCCTTGGGAGGCATCAGCGTTGCTGCCAGCGTCATTCTGTACGTTCGCTCCGTGAAGCACGAGGGCGCTCTCCTCCAGCAGTACAGCTTCCTCTTTTGCTGCTACGGAGCCGTGACCATGGTTATCCGCGGCGCCGACCCACTCAGTTACGGCTACGTCATCCCGCGTCCGATTAGCGCCTTCCTCGCCGATACGTGCACCGCCGCCCTCTACTCTGTGTAGTAAGTACACCTCGTTAGCTCCAAATAGGGTCTCGCCACTAACTGATTCCGCTCGTTGCTTTTGCGTCGCGCTTGTGCAGCATTATGGCTCTGGGCTACTGGGCCACCATCATCCAGCGCGGAGCCGCAGTGACCAACAAGCCCCCGCACTTGGTCTGCCTCGAGAGCATTGCCATCGCCGTGGTCTGGACGTTCCAGGTCTTGTACGACATGTGCCTCTTCCTCTCCAAAGGCTTCAACCCGCAGGGTCTGGTCTACATGCAGCTCACCGTGAGCGCCTGTATGCTGGGCATCATCAGCACGGTCTTCCTCATCTACGGACTGCGCGTGCTCAGCCGTCTGCAGCAGTACGAGCGGCAGCTTAAGCTGCGCATGCCGAGCATGCACTCGGACCGCATGGTATCGAACCGCTCCTTCGACATGAACATGAGCGACGACGAAGACGGCACCCCCGTGATGCGTGACCGCAAGGTGCGCTCTCGTCCGCAGGATGGCCACGCCGCCAAGATCAAGAAGATCCTGTTCGTAGTGGAGACCTGTTCGCTCGTCGTCGTGGCCGCCCAGATGTACATGGCGATCGACCGCACGAGTGACACCCCGATCGAGTTGTCCTGTGCGAACGGCCACCTGTGCGAGGACGTCAAGTGCTCCGTGAACCTGCTCCACATCTTCCAGGTATCGTCGCCGTTTCCTGTCGACTTGCGTTGTGGCCTCCGTCTAACCGCTCTTGATTGTGTGTTGCTTGAGCAGATCATGTGTATTTGGGTCATCCTGTGGACCTTCCGCAAGATCCAAAAGAAGGCAGTCGTCCCGAGGCCACACGGTATCGTGTAAGACGCCATGAGGCGCGTCTGCAGCCCCACCTGGCGACGAGGCAGGAGCAGTATGGAGAATGTAGCTGTAGCGTAATGGAGCGTGGTGTGTGCTTGTCCAGCCAGCTCGGAAGTGGGTCCGTGCTCGTGAGCGTGGGACCATGTATCCGAAGTGAAGCTCGAATAATATATTTTTCTACGTAGTAAAACGTAGTTTAGAATCGAATTTCACGATGTATTTTGTAAAGAACAACTTCACACCTATTTTTCGGTGGATACCTTCAATATCGATTTAAGCGGAGTCCGTTTCCCCAGTACCAGTACAGACAGGGTCAACTTGACTAGCATCTGTCGCTTGACATGCATCACCCCAACACCCACAAAGACGCGAAAGGATCAGTAAGAAGCTGGCGGTTAGCGCAGTCTCGGCATCACTTCTCAAAGTACTTCGTACCGTTGCCATGACGATGCTGGGACTCAACATTACCGACGCCACATGCGACTATGGACTCGCGCAGACCGCGGCGGGCTGCGTCGACACATTGGCTTCGTACGACACCAGTGCGTACCTGCACTTCCAGATCGGCTACTGTGTCGTGGGTAGCGTGTCGCTCATTATGAGCGCCGTCATGTACTACCGGGCCGACAAGTACGACGGCTCGCCCTTGCAGTTGTACTCCTTCCTGCTCTGCTGCTATGCCTCCTTGACGGTGATCATCCGCGGCGCCGACCCGTCAAGCTACGGCCACATTGTTCCACGCCCGATCGGAGCTTTCCTCTCGGACTCGTGCACAGCGGCACTCTACTCCGTGTAGTACGTAACTTCTTTTCCAGACATTGTAGTGGATCTTTCGTTTGCTGATGTAGCTGTGTGTTGAAATCTTTGTAGTGTGTTTGCTCTCGGTTACTGGGCAACCATTATTCAGCGGGGTGCCGCGGTGATTCACAAGCCGACACACCTCAAGTGCTTGGAGTACAGCACGATCGCATTCGTTTGGGCTTTCTACATCGCGTACGACATGTCCCTCTTCGCGTTCAAGGGGTTCATCCCTCCGACGCTCAACTACCTTCAGCTGGCTGTGAGCGCTGGCGTGTTGGCCGTCATGGCCTTGACATTCCTCATCTACGGACTGCGCGTGATGACGCGTTTGCAGGAGTATGAGCGCCAGCTCAAGATGCGGCTGCCCAGTCTGGACTCAGACTACATGATGTCGAACCACTCGTTCGACCTGAACATGAGCGACAGCGAGGACGCAACTCCGGTCGTACAGGAACGCCGGTTTGCACCCCGTCGCCCGCAAGAAGGACACACCGCCAAGATCAAGAAGATCCTTCTTGTGGCGGAGATCGTGTCGATCGTCGTCATTGCTGGACAGATGTACATGGTCTCACAAGTCTCGAGTTCGCCGGAAGAGCTCTCGTGTGCCAACGGCACCGGCTGCAGTACGATCAAGTCCAAATGGAGTTTGCTCCACATCTTCCAAGTTGTGTGCGTGTGGGCTATCCTGTATGTTTTCCGCGGCGTACAAAAGAAAAACGTGGTCCCGCACCCACGCGGCAGTACGGGATACTAGTGTTAGCGCGGCATGTGATAAACTATGAACCATTTGAGTGTTGAGAGAGCAATGGTCGACAGTCTCGAATCGAGTTTGCTTAGGGGATGAAGGCAAGCAAGCACCTCAACTACAAGCGGGCGATAGGGCTAAGCCCGACGCTGTTGCAGTCGCTTCGTCGCGACCTTGGCTCGCACGGATATCAAAAACTGAAGTCGGAGACCTTGCCTTTACTTACCGCGTGGTACATTCATGAAATCTGCCCCCTATACAGACGCAACCACTGAGCCTCTTTTCGCTGCTCATGACGAAATCGATTTCTGGTGCTCAGAGCACTAACGGCAAGCTCACGAGGATGTCAGGGACTGTATGCTCTTGACAACATCTCAGTCGAACAGGTTGCAAAAATGTCGGCCTGCGCAGTTCGCTGCTCTCACCGCTGAATTATCGGGCCCCTTCCTGAAGTTGCAGCCTTCACAACCTTGTTGCCAGGTGGCGTTGATACAGTAGTGTTGTCGGGTACATGCCCTCCTTGCCCTTACTTCCGGATGCGCAATGGATCCTGCCGCCAGACTGCGTGTCTGCAGCGGTGTCTCGGTCTCCAGTTGAGATTTTCGCGTCGACCGCAAGAGCTTCTCAGGAAGAACGAGTATGGTGCTGGGCATGAACATCACCGAGGTCACCTGCGATTTCGGCCTCGCGCAGACGTCGGCCGGGTGTGTGCGCACGCTGGCGTCGTACGATCAGAGCGGGTACTTGACCTTGCAAATCGCCTACTGCGTCGTGGGGGTCTTGACCGAGCTCGCCAGCGCTATCATGTATTGGCGAGCGGTGAAGTACGACGGCTCGCCGGTGCAGCAGTACAGCTTCATACTCTGCAGCTATGCGTCGCTGACATTGATTGTCCGCGGCGCCGACCCAACCAGCTACGGACACATCATTCCACGCCCAGTAGGAGCCTTCCTTACAGACTCCTGCACTGCTGCATTGTACTCCGTATAGTAAGTGACTGCTATCATTTACTCGCTGTTTGTTGACTAACCATTGCCCTTGTTCAGCATCCTGGCTCTTGGTTACTGGGCACTGGTAATTCAGCAGGGTGCAGCGTTGATAGGCCAGCCGACGCACCTCAAGAGCATGGAGGCCGCGGCAATCACGATCGTGTGGGCGTTTTACATCGCCTACAACTTCTCGCTCTTCGCGTTTAAAGGCTTCCAGCCAGCGGCTCTGAACTACGTGCAATTGTCCGTGAGCGCGGGCGTGCTGGCCATCGTCGCACTCACGTTCCTCGTCTACGGGCTGCGCGTACTGTCGCGCCTGCTGGCGTACGAACAGGAGATGAAGTTGCGGATGTCTACCATGGTCTGCGAGCGCATGGCACCCAACCAGTCGTTCAGCTTGATGCTCAGCGACGACGAGGATGGTGTGCCTGTAGTGACGGAGCCCCGGTACGCACTTCGTCGGCCGAACGAAGGTCACTCGGCCAAGATTAAGAAGATCCTCGTGGCGGCGGAGGCAATCTCCGTTGTCGTCATCGCTGGGCAGCTTTACATGGCCGTCACGAACGTGACCAATTCACCGGTGGAGCTCTCGTGCGCCAACGGATCACTGTGCGACACCATTACGGCCAAGTGGAGCTTGCTACACACGCTCCAAGTGGTATGCGTGTGGATCATCCTGTGGGTTTTTCGCGGCGTCCAAAAGAAAGCTGTCATCCCTCGACCGCGAGGGTCCGTAGTTGTAAGTTAGTGACTTCGGAGCCGCTGGCAGCAATATAAACCTTTGGTGTAGATGATCAGGCGACGTCCGTGTTGAAGTGATCCAGGCGTGGGATCCCGACCAGAGGTTTTTGTTTATGAGACCTCGACCCCGTCCTTACTTGGCCAGGTATCCGCAGTGACTCACTGCCAGTCGGCGACGCAGAATCTGCGTGCGGGATCCGTCAGGATGGCAGGCAGCGGAGTTCGCATTGTGCGAAAGCGGGTGCACCTCATCGGCTATGACGCTCAATATCACGGACGCGACGTGCTGGTACGGCCTTGCTCAGACAGAGGACGGGTGCGTACGAACGCTAGCGTCGTACGACCCGGACGCTTATCTGCGCAGCCAGACCATCTACTGCGCCTTGGGTGCGGTGAGCGTCGTCGCTAGTGGCATCATGTACTGGCGTGCCGTCAAGTACGAAGGCTCTCCACTGCAGAACTACTGCTTCCTCTTGAGCGCGTATGCCTCCGTTACCGTCATCATCCGCGGCGCAGACCCGAGTAGCTACGGTCACATCTTTCCCCGCCCAGTTACAGGGTGGCTCGCAGACTCCTGCACGGCAGCGCTGTACTCCGTGTAGTAAGTGGTTGATTCTTGACTTGCTTCCCCAGCTGATCATTGCTAATTTGTGTCTGCAGCATCTTGGCGTTGGGATATTGGGCTCTGATCATTCAGCGAGGCGCCGCCGTGATCGACAAGCCGGCTAGACTCAAGTGTTTGGAGTCTTTGGCGATCGCGTTCGTGTGGGCATTCTACGCCGCCTACGACATGTCCCTCTTCGCGTTCAAGGGCTTCCAACCGCTGTGGATGGTGTACATGCAACTGGTTGGGAAAAGCTTCTTTTCATGTCGCCACCGGCTACTTTCTATTACCGGTGGCTTTTTTCCATGAGTGCAGTTACATTGTATTTCGATGGCTATTATTGATTTCGTAGCTGTACGAAATTGATGTAGCGTTCAAATGAGGGTGCACAGAGACGAAAGGGCAAGAAGTGCACGTTTTGGAAACTGATTGGAATTTTACATAGAAATTACTTATAATATCATACTTTATCTGACGATATGTTCTCTATGAAATGTCTGCTCGGCGGAGCGGAGGCGATGTTCACTTCGCATTTGCCATGCGCGCTCTCAGGCACATTCGCTCCGCCGTCAACGATGCCTACGACGGCATCCGGCGCCTTCGACAACAACTTCGCGATGCTGAAGAGACGATCCGACGCCAAGCGCGCGAGATCGATATGCTAACGACCTCGCTGCGCCGGATCAGACAGGGCCGCGAGCTGGTCTCTGAATCCGCTTCGGACACGGAGGACGAAGAGATGTGGGGCTTTCCATCGCCGCGCCGACCAAGGACACCGGAATTCGTCGACAACTTCAACTCCACCACACCAAGCCCAAATCTTGCAGGCTATTATAGCCAATCAAGCGACGACGAATCTGAGGATAGCGATTGATTCTGATTGGGTTGTAGCCAGAAAATTTCATTCATTGCAAATTTCATTTTGTTCGTTTCAGTACATTATAGGGTAGTAACGTTTAAGTCAAATTTCTTTCTGGAGTTAAAAAATTATCTGTGCTGCTTACAATGCGGTTTCTACTAAATCCAGATAATATACCACAAAGAATTTTCTGAAGCTCAATAACTGAAAACAAATGACGTTCGTGCGCTATCCTTCCAATATAGAGCGCCTTTGCAGCTGACGTCTCCGTTGGCTGCTCACGCTCGCTGACATGCGTTTGTGTTCTCTCGTTGGAGTCTTGCTCACTTTCAAATTAGCCTCAAAGCAGTCTGCCTATAGACTAACCGCTCAAGTTCCAACCGATCCAGCCACAACAGAAGCCTCCCACCACATCAGCTTTCCGCATCTTCCCTTGCTGTCAAGTTGCTCCGCTTGTTGTGACCCCCTAGGCTCCATGCGCTCGCGTAGAGCTCAAAGAAGGCATTCCCGCCGGTTGGTGTCAGCTATCAGCAGCGACGTCCCCAACACTCAACCGGCGACGGCCGTACCCTCGCAATCACCGCCCCGTGTCAGTGATGCTCAAAGTAGTTCACGGCGGTCACTGTCGTCAAGCAGCAGCGACATTCCCACGACTCAACCCGCTACCACGGTGCCCTCGCCATTGCTCCAAAGTGCGCGTGAAGATAGTAGTACACCGACTCCGACTAGCCAACCTGTGATAGCTTCGTCATCCAGCGAAAGCGAGGACTTTGCATGTGAAGTAACCCCGCGACGACAACCACCTGCATCAATTGGAAGCAGTGGCAGCGGCAATGAACTGTTGCAGAGCCATACAAGCGCAAGTGCTGCTGAACTATCGGCTAGTGACAGCAATTATTCGTACGCGAGTGGTGGCGAAGAACACGAAGGTGTATCTCTCGTAGCGAGCATGGAATCCGGATCCAGCATACCTCACAGTCGAGAAGAGTTTGTTCACCCAGTCACATTCATAACGAAGGCCGAAGCCCGGGCGCAGCTCGACGGGTTGGAGAACGCTCGATTTTCTGTAACCGGCAACAGTCGCTTCTCCACGCGATTGTCGTGTACAACTCATGTTGATTGCACTGCAGAAGCTCGAATTAAGAAAGAGCGCAACGGACAGTTCCGCCTTTTTCGAAGTGGGATTCACACTACCGCAAAAGTGGCTGTGATGGCGCAGCGCACTGGCATCCACAAGCCGTTCCTTTCGGAGATTGACAACCTACTTCTTGGTGGTCAGGGCCCGCGTCAGTGCTTGATCACACTGCAAACAAAGTACATCGACAATGAAGATACATTGACTTTGCTGCCTTCAGTTACACAACTGAAAAACCGAGCGCATAAACTCCGAAAGCGAGGTGATTTTGACATTACGACATATGCAGACATCATGGAGTGGGCATCGCCAAGAATGTGCTTTACCAAGACCACATTTTTCAAGGATATGAGGTACTTTGTGGAGGATGACGCGCTCCGGGTTAGCCACCAGCCCTTGCAATACCAGAACGAACTGCTCGTTTTAGACATCTTTACGGACGCATTGGAGATTGGACAGACTTCCGTGGGGATTATCTTCACATCGAGGCGATTATTTCGAACGGTTACTCGCATGTTGTTGGGCCAACGGAAAGAAGTACTCATGGCCACCGATGGAACGTACAAGCTTCATTTTGGTGGTTGGACCCTTGTCTCCTTCGGAACATATGGAGTGAGATATACTGCAACACACCAATATCAGCAAAAGTTTTACCCGGCTGCGTTCATGTTCGTTCGGACTGAGACCGCGTACGCATACGTTCGACTTTTTACAGTCGTCAAGGATCGCACCAAGGAATTTTTCGGGGGAATCCTGGACGTACAGTTTGGATCAATGGATCATTCTTCGGAGATTGCAAATGCATTCCGCCAGGTGTGGCCGGACATTAAGCTGTTGAACGGTTGGCCACATTTGGATCGAAATGCTCGACGAAAGAAGAGCCTTCTAACAGACTCTGACCGCTACGAGAACATCATCAAGCCGCAGCTCGACTATCTGAGTCTGTCGCGGTCGTTCGACCAATTCGAAGCACTATCTAACCTGGTAACATCGAATTGGGCTGCTCTAGGGGAAACGGAATACGCTCATTGGTTAGAGGACCAATACCTCGTTGATCCGTGGGATCTGTGGTTCTACACAGCCAGTGACGAGCCTGGGATCGTGCCCAACCAAAACCCAATAGAGTCCCATCATCACGCCATCAAAGCAAGTAGTGTCATGCACCTTCGCGCTGCTACTGGCCATGTATTAGCCGGGACGTTGCCAAGAATTCTAACGCAATGCGCCATGGACTTTGGCTCGGAAATCATATGTCACTACGCAAGTGGCCCGGTCGGAGCAGAGATACTCCAAGCTGCAATGAACCTTTGTGCTCATGAGAACCACTTTCCGAAGCACCGAGGAAAATCGAAACGAGCAATCCTTTGCATCGGCGAGTACTACTTCAACGCTGATTACTACGTGGTTCAAGATGACAACGTGCACGGTCTTAACGTCGATACAGCACGAACAAAGCTGTATAAGCGTTCTCTCGGCGGAATTATGAGAGCGCACGAGAAGATCGAAAACGTTCAGCTTCGATATCTATCTCTCCACCGCGTGACAATTCTCGAGCGAGTGTCGTTTGAGCATAACTGGGATTCTCCGTCTTGGTGTGTGGATGAAATCAAGACAATTCGCCAAAAGTTCAAATGCGACTGCAAGTCGTTTTACCAATCTGGATGGCTGTGCGCACACGTACTAGCTTGTTTAAAGCTAGTGGACGCAGTGGATTTGAGCGCAATGCTCCGGGGTTTGCCAACTCGTAGACCGCCTGGGCGTCCTCGAAAGAAAGCTAAGTGTCTGGAACGCGACGGTCTCAGGAGGTCACAATATAGTATGACCGCACTGATCAAGAGATTAGTCGATAAGCCCGCGAGTGTTATCAACTGGAGTGTTCTGGGAACCTGGACCAACACAGGTGACGATGGTGTTGAAATCAGTCGGGACTTCGTCGGAACAATCAAGCCACCGTTTTTGCGCGGTGGTAAACGTCACTGGGATGTGGATTTTCACGAAATTGAGAAAGAGGAAGAATATGAGGCTGAAGAGCTTGCCACTATGATCAACTACTCGTTTCGGATGGGGCACATCATTGTTCGAAGCTGATCGGTAAGTAGTGTGTGCACTACCGCGTCTACATTTGTATGCCTGCATTTCATTCAAAGCAAAAAACTCAGAAAAAGAAGATAAAACAGAAAACACTAGAAAAAAGGAGTTGTTCCACCCACCTCTCCAAAAAAATCTTGTGTTAAAATCTGACATACAATTTTGCCGGTGGCATACAATAACACCGGTGGCATACAATATCACCCTCCGCATGGAAAATAGCTGGCGGGGAATAAAAAGAAACCGAAAATGCACGCAATAAAAAATAGCCGATGAAAGCATGAAAAAAAACCGCCCCCCAACTGGTTATTAGTGCGTGCATCCTCGGTGTGATCAGTACGACGTTCCTCGTTTACGGACTTCGGGTGCTCTCGCGTCTTCAAGCGTATGAGCGCGAGGCGAAGCTTCGGATGTCCAGCGTTCTATACGAGCGCATGATCCCTAACGAGTCGTTCAACTTGGCGGTTAGTAGTGACGACGGAGGCGTCCCTATCGTGCCCGAGCCCACGTTCGCGCGCCGTCGGCCACATGAAGGTCACGCCACAAAAATCAAGAAGATCCTCCTCGTCGCCGAGTCGGTCTCTCTTGTTGTAATGGCTGGCCAGCTTTACATGGCTGTACAACGCGCGTCAAACGCACCGGTGGAGCTTTCCTGCGCAAATGGCTCGTTGTGCGACACTGTAAAGTCGAGCATCAGTCTCCTCCACCTTTTCCAGTGCGCTTGCGTGTGGGTGCTGCTTTGGACGTTTAGAGGGATGAAGAAGAAGAACACTGTCCCCCATCCAATCGTGTAGCCAAGCGACCAAGCAAGCAAGGACAACACGTAAATGTGTGTGCAATGAATAATGCGTTATGCTACCGGTATTATAGTAATATGGATAGTCGTTCGCAACGCTGTTCCTCGCAGAACGGGAACTCTGTGTAATTGAACGTCCTCGCGGTTAAAAGAATGCTATTGCTTCAACTCACGCGATGGACTGCCAATAACGAGCGATCGCTGTTGTCGAAGGCACGTTTGCCGACAAGGAGCAACGTAGCGAGTGTCTTTGAAATCGCGTGTCGAGGACGCGCAACGAGCTCAAGCAAGCGCGAAAATACTGTTGTTAAAACAGGTGTCCATTTCAAACGCATTGACGCGATACACACACGTCAGCTCCATGTCGAAAGGGACACCGGAGCGAGCCTTGGCCATGAGTTCTATTCAGCTGGACAAGGCGAACGTTTCCCCTTTTGGAAACATCGTTCACTCGTCACGTTGCTCGAGTTCATCATTGACCATGACGCCGCTGCCCAAGGAAAACTCTCTGCCATTGGTTCTGAAGTCTCCGTGTTGAAGGCGCTGACAAGTTACACGACTGCTAAAGTGTTCCTTCAGGAACTTCCCGATAGGCGAGTGACCACTTGGAGTGATCCGCGCGCGACTACCGATCGGCGCAAATCCTCAGGTGCTTTTGCAGCGTGGTATTCGGCTGCAGCTGTGCACCAGTTCAAGCTGTGGAACTTCCACTGGAAGATGTGAGTCGGTCCAACTTGGCGCAGCGGAGCTCTTCGTTCACGGGATGGTGTGAAGACGCGGCCAGCTGGCGAGCTTTGCAGCATTCACTTTGCAAACTCCGCCGGCGAGTCGAAGGTCGAACCGCAGCAGCCTCGCAGCGCAGTAGACGACCCGAGTACAGGGAGCAGCGATGTCGAACATCACGGACGCGACGTGCGACTACGGACTCGCGCAGACGGAGGACGGCTGCACGCGAACGCTGTCCTCGTACAGCCCGGAAGCGTACTTGCACGTGCAGATAATTTACCTCGTTCTTGGCGGCGTGACGACCTTCGCCAGCGCAGTCATGTACATCCGCTCGATCAAGTATGAAACGTCCAAACTACAGCAGTACAACTTCCTCTTCTGCTGCTACGCAGCATTGACGATGGTATTAACCGGTGCAGACCCAAAAAGCTATGGCCACATCATTCCTCGCCCCATTAGCAGTTTCCTGTCCGACTCGCTCACCGCCGCGCTGTACTCCGTGTAGTAAGTGGCACCATTTTCTCTAATGGCGACAGGATCCAGTTTCTAACCTGCATGTGCTTGGTGTGCTGTGCAGTATCATGACTCTCGGCTACTGGGCCACCATTATCCAACAGGGTGCTGCTATGAGCGATCGACCACCGCACCTCATCTGTTTGGAGAGCATTGCCATCGCAGTTGTCTGGGCGTTCTACATTCTCTACAACGTTTGCCTCTTCCTGTCGAAGGGGTTTAACCGGACTGGGCTCACGTACCTCCACTTGATGTGGAGTGCGATCATGCTAGGCATCATCAGCACGGTCTTCCTGATCTACGGACTGCGCGTGCTATCGCGCCTGCAAGATTATGAGCGCCAGAAGAAGCAACGTGTGCCCACAGTGATGTCGGACCGCATGATGAACCACTCGTACAATATGGGTAGCCTGAGCGACGACGAAGACGGCGTTCCTGTGGTGCAGGAACCCAAGTTCGCCCATCGACGAAAGCCGAAAGAGGGCCACTCAGCCAAGATCCGCAAGATTCTGTACGTGACCGAGACGCTTTCAGTCATCGTCGTGGCCGCGCAGATGTACATGGCGGTGACTCATACAGCGAACGAGTCGGACGAACTCCAGTGCGCCAATGGCATCGGATGTGCATCGATCAAGGCCAGCCTCAGCTACCTCAATGTGTTGCAAGTAATATGCGTGTGGGTGGTGCTGTGGGCCTTCCGGACGATCAAGAAGAAAGAAGTGATCCCGCAGCCGCAATCGCACTCCATGGCATAGTGATCGAAGTTAGATTTAATGTCGAGTTTAGTTGTCTGGGATACACTGTAGTCTTCGTGTCCATAGTAAATACTTAGTAACGACCACGCACTGGTAAATCAAGATACTGTAAGTAAAGGTGACAGACTGCAGCGCACAGATCACTTGATGATGTCCTCTTGATCGCCGAAGCGTGGACCTCTCTCGCTCAGACCGTCAGAGTCAGACGAAGGGGCAAATCGGTGACGTATTTTCGACCACTGCTGCCGTGGTATCATGGATATAACTTCGCGAGCATTGGACATTGTCGAAGACTTCCTGTGCCAACGGCATTGGGTGTACGTGAACAATGCACGCCAATTTTGTCCACACTTCACGCGAACGCACGCTGTGAGGTAAAACCTATGAAATAATTTCTTGGAATAAGCAAAAATGATAAACAGGAAGAGCACAAGATACGATGAAGTCAGTGCTTGTTTTGCCCTTCGAAGTAGCCAATACTGTCAGTTTTCGAAGCAATCGCAACGCTATCCTATGCTCGCTGGGTCGCTGTCTGGTATTTCTTGTGGAACCAGTCGGCAATGTATGCGAAAGGTGCTTCGACACCCGAATTTTGTTGCTACACATCACAACCATAATAAGCAAACCTCCTAACCAATCTTTCATCTTAAAAGTACGACAAGAAGTACGCACCGCGGAGCATTCAAAGAACTTGAGATCGTTGCGCTCTGCGACCTCTTCAGCTTCCTTGGTGGAGATAGCGTCACGATTGTTGTAACGGAGGTCTGTCTTGTTGGCAAGCAAGACGCCTGCCGCAATATTTTTAAGAAGTGAATTAGACTACTGCGCTCGAACTTCGAGATGCGAAAACAATATCTGTGTGCTGCATTTCGTACCTGGGATGTTATGGTTCGGCGACGCATCTCGAACATCCTGGTACCATTTGCTACACGATTTGAAGGACTCTTTGTTGTTCACATCGAAAACCACGAGAGCCATCGATGCACCTTTGTACTGGTAACCATCGTGAAGAGGTAAGCTTCTATCTCCGCCATAAGCACAACATACAACTGATGACGTACGTGAACAGTGCCAAAGTCGAGTTGGTTGAAGATACTCTGCCCGGCGCAGTCAAAGAGGTACAGCTCCACGACGACATTCGTGTCTGGGATCGCAATGCTTTTCGTCGACAGCTCCACATCCGATGTCTGACAGGCATATAATGAGGGAGAGTCCTTGTTTATTCCTTACAGCAAGTAGACCTCACCATCACGTAGTTTTTCGGATATTCGTGACCGTTGCTTTTGAGAACCTGGAGTAAAGCCGTCTTGCCCACGGTGGCATCCCCAACGATAGCCACCTTGCAGCGCAGCACCGTCTGTACACAACCCCGAAGACCCACCGTTAGCTTTGAGCTGACGCTCCTTCTATCATGGAGAAGTGCTCACCGTGCTTTTGTGCGTCGTCTCCATACTGCGTATCGCCGACATGGTGCCGAATTTCAGCAGCGAGCGACTACGACTGCGACGCTAGAGCTAGTAGTCCTTGAAGAGACACCCTCGACTGGTCGACTCCTCGCAACCGAATGCAACCGTGATGATGTATTTGTATTTGCGATGGAACCTACCGCCATGACCTGGCAATGGGTTTTCTATCTTCTTCGTGTAAGAACCGAGCACGTTCTTCATCGTCTGCACTGGTACATTCGTTAAATTTGCGCATTTTGAGAAAGCGTGCTGTCTCCTGTCTGAGCAACTCGCGCAGCACGATGAAACCAGCAGCACACTCTGCCACCAGTAGCAGCACGAAGCTCGTGCCGGCAACAATGTCGAACGGAAGTCGATGCTCGGCGAAAAAGCTCAGGTAGACCAATCCAGGCAACAGCGGGCAAGCCGACAGGAACATGAAAGCCGTCAGCGGGAACACGTGCGCTCGCAAGTTCCCACGCGTACCCAAGTAGTAACGCGCCACATCCGCTGGAATCAACATGAGCAAGCAGCAAACAGGCAGTGCACGCGACAATGAAGAACTGTACTGCAGTGCAACCAGCTTCCATGCAAGTATCACCACGTCAGCTCTCGATCGAGCACGTCCAAACCAACGGAACTTGAACTACTCACCTTGTCGCGTAGGAGGAGACACGAAATAGGATAGAAGAGCACACCAAACCAAGCCTCGAAGCAGATCGTCTGCTGCAGTAGCAGTCGAGCGCGACGTCGCTGCTTGGCAAGAAGCATCTTGTGTGCCGACTCCACGGACCGACGAGTCGGCCTGAGAATAGCCAAATGCACTGAACGGGCATGCACCAAGCAGGAAGATGCAATGGGATTGACTGTATTAGACTTGAAATGATGCCGAGCTTGGTCTGTTGTTGATTAACAGTCGAGGTAGTTGGCCGCCATGAGCAGCTCCATGGCGATCTCAGGCTCGATGATAAACTCTGGCAGGCGCGACGTGCTGTCCGAGAACTGCGTCTTGTAGTACATGTACTGCGACACCTTCTCCAGGATGGGGGCGCTAATGTCTGGGAACGTGATCTCGCCCTTGCTCTCGGTGAATTGGCCTGCAGTAGGCAGCAGTCAGTCCCTATTGTAATTTCCCCCAACTATTGTCAATGAACTCACCACTCAGCATGGCGCGAATGGTGCCCGACACCATTGCGCACTTCCTGCTAATGTAAATTTCGTGTCCCTCGGCACTGTATTGTAGCAATAATCGCATTAAAAATGACGGTATCGAAGTCAGAGACTAATTTTGAGCCTTACAGAGAGAACTACAAGCCCGTGGTTGCGCGAATGGCAGCACAAGAGTCCACTTTACCTGATGAGCTTGACCATATCCAGCGCCGGCGCTGCCTCTCCTCCTTCCTGTGCCATGCTTGACGCACTACGCTCGATTCAGATTGTGTCGACCAAAAACGGGAGCGTTTGTTATGGCGGTTTCAGCGGTGAGGCATACCGAAACCAAGCCTAAACGTTCGCATATGACTGCTCCATTAGCCGCCTTGAGCGATCTTTTAGCCACATGGCTACTCTCAGCATGGAACTCAATCCGATTGCCTTTGACGTGGCTGTGGCAGCCTTCAGCGCCCTCGTCGTGGCTGTGGCGCTCTCTAAATTGACATCAGCACTGCGTGGAGGTTCCAGCATCTTCTTACAAGTGGTTCTGCTGCTTTTAGTGGCTGTTCAGCTCTTTCACGTGTACCAAGCGGCCCGACACGAGCTCCCAGCAACTTAAAAACAATCAAGAGCTCGTCAATATTTGCAGTGTCTTGTTACCAATTGTCAAGCAATAGAGACAAATCCGCTATAGCGGCGGCAGTTTAGCCAGCCTGGTTCTTGAGCACCTGGAAAACCTTCTTCTTGATCCACTCTTTGCCGCAGGGCAGGTACGTCTTGGTCTCGAGGTCCAACACGAGCGCGCTGAGGTCCGTGAGCGAGTCGATGTACGTGTACAGGTCCTGAATGTCGTACGTGATATTCTTCATGCTCGGGTTGAGCTGCTTGAGCTTGGCCTCGTACATCTTGACCACGCCGTCCATGCCGCCATTTACCGACTCAAAGTCCAGGTACGTGCGCGAGTTCGGGTCGCGCGTGTACTGCACTAGGATGATGGTGTGCTTGGCCTGTCGGAACTCCGCCTGTTTCAGTAGGTAGTCGTGTCAGTCCCTGCGCTCTAGCGCCTTCATACACGCAGATATAATCGCCCCTACCATGGCGCTCCTTCTCTATGAGATCCCCCTTCCGAGTCTGACTGGCGGTAAAATACGCAAACCTGATTTATCTGGTGTAAGAGTACGTATATTACGTACTGAACACCAACATCTCCGATAGGACGCGACCTTTTAGGATCCGCACATGCCATTGATCGCGGGCCGATGGAGGCGCAGGACGATGCGCGCGCGACCAAGTCGGCCTCGGTGCTGTTCGACGCATCCAAGAAGGAGCAGTTCTATCCGACCAGCGGTCTCAAGAAGCTCGCGCGCAAGCTCAAGCCGCTGTGCAAAGTGGACGTGAACAAGGACGACCTGTCCCGGGACCGGATAAAGGACGCCAGCGTGCTTGTGTTTGCGGGCGTGAGGGAGCGCTTCAGCTCCACCGAGTTCGCAACACTCAAGGAGTTTCTCAATGGCGGCGGCAGCATCCTGCTCATGCTGGGCGAAGGCGGTGAACAGACGTTCGACACGAACCTTAACGGGTGGTTGAAGGAGTGAGTAGCTGCAATTGCGGTGACGCAATTGAGAATGGGAGTTTTGGGATTGACGGACGCTTTACTGTTTGTTGTGGACCAGGTTTGGTATCTTTGTGAACCCAGACGCAGTCATACGAACGGTCTACCACAAGTATCACCACCCGAAAGAAGTGTTGATCTCCAGCGGCGTCGTGAACAGAGAGCTCGCTCGCATGGTAAAAATGCTCTACTTCGACCTATGCCTATTATGCTGGCACTCTACTAACATTGGTCGCATTTACTGCTCTACCTCAGGTTAATGAAATGTACGGAAGGAAAGATTTGTTGGGGTCAGGGCGCGATACGGTTCCTGGAGTAGCCAAGCCGACAGGGCCAGGAGGGGCACTAGAAAAGGACCAAAAGGGCCTCACCTTCGTGTACCCGTACGGAGCTACGCTGACGGTGAAAAAGCCGGCAGCACCGCTACTGTCTTCGGGGTTTATTTCGTACCCGGTAAACCGACCAGTCGTGGCTGCATGGCAAGAAGGTGGCGTCGCACTGCCTGCATCGGCATCAAAGTCAGGGCGACTCATTGTCTTCGGATCAGCGCAGTGTTTTACGGACGAATGGATCGACAAGGAGGAGAACACGAAACTGCAGGAAATTATTTTCCGCTGGCTGCTCAAAGACAAGGGTATCAAATTGAACCACCAGGACGCCGAGGACCCGGACCTGAACGAGTATGTTCGGTTGCCAGACACACAAGCCCTCAGCGATCGACTGCGATCCTGCATGCAAGAAAGCGAGGAGCTTCCCAAAGACTTTACGCGACTCTTTGACGACGCACTTTTTAAGTTTGACACGTCTCTCATTCCGGAAGCAGTAAATCTCTATCGCGAGCTTGGCGTGAAGCACGAGCCACTGACACTTATCCCGCCCCAGTTCGAATGCCCACTGCCGCCACTCAAGTCAGCTGTGTTTCCACCAGCACTGCGAGAACCGCCGCCACCGGCATTAGATCAGTTTGATCTCGACGAACACTTTGCCAGCGAATCTTTGCGGCTTGCCCAGCTTACAAACAAGTGCTCAGACGACGATCTCGAGTACTATGTGCGCGAGAGTGCCGACATCCTTGGCATTTTGCCGCGGCTCGACCCAGAGCGCAGCGATGCCAAGCATGTTCTTGAGTTCATTTTCCAGAAGATCGTCAACTTCAAGAAGCTCAACCAAGATTCGGCCCCTGTTGTCGTCGGCTCCAGTGGCCTGAACACCAATGTGAACACTGATAGCATGGGCAACCTACCAGCCACACGGGCATCGTCCCTAGCAAACCTTGCTGAATCCAAAGAGTCGAAGGAGTCAACCCCACCACCCAGTGGCTTTCGGAACAGGATGGATGACGACGATGAAGAAGATGGCAAGTCCTCCACGCCGTAAGGAGTACAGCCTTCTCCAGCCGCAGTTAACATCGATTTGGCCAGCAGGAGAAGCTGTAATGCAGTAATATCACTTAATTCAAAAAGCATGCAAGTGTCTGAGATCAAACTACTTGCGAGGCTTCTGGTAGACAGTACTGTTGCGACCCAGTGAGTAGCCGCGGGTACCTGCAAGTTCTGCTGAGGCTTCATGACGAATATGCTGCACGTGTTCGTGAGAGCTCGCGCGCAGTCGTTGCTTCGTGGCAGCAAGAACGTCGCCAAATTGGCGACTCACATCGTCGAGCTGACGCTGGAGCTCACTTCGCTCTTGACGGCGAGCATCCAGACGCTTGCACATGGGCGTGTACCGCGCCATGATGCTTGCCACCTCACGATCAATGTGACCCATCTCGCTCTCATAATGCTCCATCGCAGCCTGTGTGATCGCTTGCTTCTGCCGCATTGCAGCAACCAGTTTATCCAGCTCGCCAATCTGTACACACAGAGAAAGGTAAACTTTCAGCCCAGACAAGACAGCAAGTCGGGTAAATCACGTACACGGAGAGTGGCAAGCATAGACACATCTCCTTTCTCCAGAGCTTGGCGCTCCATGAGCGTCACACGAGTGGGCTGAAGCGCACAGCAAGACAGGTCTCAGCATTTTCGTGACAACAATCAGTCCAGATTCACTTCAACGTGTGCTTACACTGCTGGGGCCCGTGGGTTGAAGACCTGCAGCACTCATGGCTTAAGTAGCGACGACGATGAACCTGTCAAGCTCTGCGGAAGCTCTGGCTGGCTGGTTCCCAGAGCGAATGGCTCGCAAGTGAAGCATTTCGTCTTTACCTGCTAAATATACACATCAGCAAGATAAATATGTGCGCACTGCACAACACTCAGCACCAACAAGAACAACCGGAGACTTTCACAACTCTGCAAACTCCTGGACATCGAGGGGAGGAGTATCTATTCACCGTTTTCCGTCTCCTACGTCGCTCTCGTCCGCCAAAATGCACGCAGCTGAAAGAGCTGCATGTAGCGTGTCACCCCCTCGAGAAAACTGCTCACTCCGCGTCAACATCCTCCTCTTCTCCTCTACCAGTCACTACCTCTTTAAACCTGTAGAGGATCCACTGGCTGATTGTTGACTCGGAACCAACGTAGCGACCGGAAAAGCCGGCCACTTATCCGTACTGCAGACGGAAGACGTCGTTGTGGATGTAGTACTGGCCGGGCTGGTGGGCCACGAGCTGGAACACCTGCGTGAACTGGATGGGGTTGTTGTCCTCGATCTGCATCTTGCCTTGCACGAAGATGATCATGGCGTTGCCAGACGTGGACGGCTGGATGTCCACGGTCGGGAACTCGTGGCGCACGGCCGGCAGCCCCTGCAGCTTGGCCACGATGGCCTGCTGACCCGTCTGCATCTGGCCCTCCCAGCTCAAGTTGGACACGTCTTGCTGCGAGATCATAAGAAACAATAGTGTTAGAGTAAAAAATAATGATGCAGATTCCCTTTGCGTAAGATTTGGATAACGGTGGATGCACGTACGTAGAGGCTGGCGAGCCCCGCTCGGTTCGTGTCGAACGTAGTGTAGTAGTGCTGCACGAAGGCCTTGGCGACGTCCTCGGCCGACATGGTGACTGTGCTGGGTCCCTCGCTTGCTTCCTTCCCGCCGCCTTTTAGACTGGTACTCAGTATGACGCGCGAATTGAAATATTCGTGGCGCGCAGGAAGACACCGTGTTTTGATATTTGTAGCGAAAATGGGCCAGGATTGGCTGGAAAATACTTTGTTTCAGCGAATGATAGAGCAGATACTGCCGTTTCATTGGGTGAAATTATGCATGGAGGGCACAGCTGCACACATGGCTACACTCGGTGATCGACGCTGGGTGAAGCTACAGCACGCAGGCCCGCTGGGACGCTAGAGCCTCCGAGGGGGCCAGATCTTCGCGCTCGCTAGACTCGGAGGAGGTCGAGGACGAAATGCTGGGCTTGCCGAGCAGTCTCAGCTGTTGCAGGGACAGAAACGACTTGAAGAGCTCCCTGGACGCGTCGCACTTAGGGATCACGTGGCCCTGGGTGTGCACCGACGTCAGCACGCGGTTCTCGATGGTCTGCCAGCAAAGACATAATAGAGTTAGACGTCCAAACACCACTACTACAGCAATACAGACCAGGTACCTCTTCTTGCTTAAATATGTCCACCACTTGCTGGCTCTTAGAGGCCGGGATGACGTAGTCGTTCGAGCCGAACACGTGCAGCGACGCAATGTCTGGGAGCACACCCGAATCCAAAGAGTACTGCAGCGAGCCCAGGTAGCTTCCAACGAGAACCGCGAGCTTTGGTGACCACTGCAGTTCAGCACGAGCCTGCAAAAGAGAGCAAGAGTCCGTCAGTAGAGCATCAGCCTGCCCAGTCGCTGTCTTCACGCACCTGTTGCGAACACATCCACGCCGCGAGACTTGCTCCTTGTGAGAACCCTACGACTCCATCCACGTCTCCGACCTCGTCCAGCTTCTCGCGCAGGAAGTTGATGAGCACGTCTCGGTCTCCGTCCAGGTTGCTGGCGTCTTCTTGGTGGATGCCGAGCGGTCGCCACCACGCTCGGAACTCGGTCTTCTTTTTGGCGCAGCGCACGCGCTTGGGCTTGCTGGACGCCACGTTCGAGGTACTCGGTCGCTTGCTCTGACGCGCCAAAATGGGCGGCACGATGGTGAAGGGTCCGTCCAGGAAGACCAAGTCCACGTCCGTGGCGCCCCGCAGCGGCTTCGTTTTGGCCGAGAAGGTGGCGGCGTCCTGGTACATGCCGTGCAGACACAGCAGCCGCAGCTTGCGGTCCGTGCACCTGCTTAGCACGCGCGTCGCCGTCATGGTCGACGAGCTCGGGAATGAGCTCTGCAGCCAGCAAGCACCTCAGCACCTCGGGATTTGAAGCGTTGATCCCACGGTACATGTGCGTACCATTGAGACACAACTGCGGTTTATTGGCTGAAAAGCGTTGAAATGGGTGACAACAAAACGACGTGGATCTGTTTCTGCCAATCATCTCGAACACGGCGTTATTCCCGCCATCTGCGACTTGTGACGACCAACCGATGCAACGCACGGCGAGATGGCAGAAGCCGACAACTCGGCAGCAACCGGAGAGAACAGTGAAGATCAACGCTATGTGTATCATTTTAGTGGTCATTGTCTGGACAACGCTGTGAATTGACAGGGAGATGGATGATTTTTAATCGTTAAGCAAGTCGATTTCAAACGGTAACTCTGGGTATTCCGAGATGCTAATGAGCTATGAGCTGTTTGCTATCTATCGCTCGAATAAAGAGGTCGGTCTGTGCCTTGTGGTGGCTGCAACCGGAAAATGCGCTGGACAAGTTCCAGCTCTAGCGAGGTCAGAGGCTCAATCGAAAGACTGGCGCTAGCGATCAACAAGCATCTCTCCCTGACTTCAATATGGTTTCTGGATCATTCACGGCAACCATGCATCGAATTGCTGCACCTGATCATACTTGAAAAGACCAGCAAGCGACATTAAAACAAGGGACCCTCAGCATGGCTACCTAACGGACAGTCGCGTAGCCTCCAGTGTGTGTCGTTGGAGCGATCCACGAGAGCGTATTGAAGAAGTGGTTCATTCGAGTGAAGAAGAGGAGCTCAACGCTGTGCCTTGACTGAGTTGCTCCTATTCAGGGAGTAATGGAAGGTCACGGGCAAGAGAGTTCACGCTTCATCGTGTTCACGATACATTTGCCACCCAGATGTAGTGATCTTCAAAGTGCTTGATCACTTTATGCTGGGAGAACTCATCTCGACCGTGGAAGTCCATTTACGTCCTGCGGGGAGTTCGAAAGTCTGGGCCGTACAAATGCTCGAGGTAGAGTGTCCGTCGTGCCGGGCAAAGCACTCGGAAGCCAGCAAACGGACAGCTCAGCAGCGGAAACACGTAGTACCGCGGAATGAGAAGCAGCTTGGCGTACCGGTCTATCTGCAAGCACTTGGAGCACGCGTGCCAACAGCTTGACGGGTGGGTGCCCAGCATCTCAACACCGTTGGCCTCCGATTCGGTGAACACAAACACATCCACGTAGAAGCCATAGGTCTTGTCCACCAGCCGAGCAGGGATATTCCAGTCGCGATCACGAGCTCGGTGAACGTTGCTGTCCCAAACCTGGAGCTCATAGCCGGCTGGAGCGCTCCACTGACTATCCCGAAGACGCTCATAGCCTTCCATCGTCATGCCAAAGTCTGCATCATCGTCCCATGGAATGACAGACTGCGTCCGGAACTGCCCCAACAACGTGCCGCTGTCGACCCAATAGTCAATGTCGCGACTGTCGAGCATTGCACTGAAGATGCGCACGAGCTCCGTGATGGTCTCAGTGCGTTTGCGAGCGGTGACACAAGCTTCTGGGCGGTAGTAGTGGCTATCGATGTGGCCTTCCAGCTCCACGCACCAGAAGCTGCGAAGGCCAGAAGGTAGACCACGCACCAGGACATGATCGGACTCTGCAAGCGCCGAGAGCAGCCACCAGCACAGCGGCGAGATGATCATTGACACCAACACTGCTACCGACCAGCGAGAAGTTTGCAAATGACGCAGCGCTGGTCTCCACGCCGCCCAGGGTCGATTCATCGTGTCCAAATGCCCTGCGTCACTCGAAACTGTTGGTCTTTCAGCGTCTCCTCAGACGCACCGAGAGAGGAGGGCACCGATTGCCCGCAACAAACGTTCTGCAGGACGGAGAGCACTGCACTATAGACAGAGAGGTTAGAAGGGCTCGCATTCCTCGCTGAGCTTGGCGCTTGGTCGTGAACTCACCGTGGCCTTGGATACTGAAATGAAGAGTGAGCGCACAAGCGATGTGCGGTGTTAACGTACAATCGGCGACGTTGCCAACCCATTCAGCAATCTGCTTGTTGGCAACGAGCATATCCTTGTTGATGTAGGCAAAGAAACTCGGCGCTTGCTTCCCCTGCAGCAATGCATTGGTATGGAAACCAGCAAACCATCATCTGCTACACTTCCAGTACTGTCACCAAACCCGTAACATGATTTCAATATCCCTGTCTGTATGCTTCTACCACTTGGTGACTCGATCCTCGTTACACGGAGAGCGCTTCCGTGATGTTGCGATAGCGCTCGCTGTCCTTCTCCGCCAAGTAGTCTGGGTCGCTGACCACGCGCTGGCGCAGCATCTCCTTTAACTTGTTTTCGTACACCTTGATCATGCCAGTCTGCGCCAGCTGAGGAACCACGCCGTCCTGCAGCTCCTGCCACTGCCCGTTGTGCTCCAGTTGGGCGGAGCGCACCGCCTCGTTGAGAAAGCTGGCCAGCATCGTGCCCGTCTGCATGTACACGCTGGGCATAGCCGAGGGCGTCGTGCGGTAGGACCGACTGTGTGGCTTGGTCAGGACGTTGGCGGCGCTGGCGACGCGCAGTTTGGTCGCGTCCTGGTCGATGGTCGTGAGCCAAGCTTCCTGCTCGTTGCTGGGCACGTGGCGCTTGACGAGCTCCTGCCAGGACACTGGGGCCTGCTGCAGCGAGTGGGCACCGCCTCCAACCATGGGGTTGGGCCCGCCATTGCCGCCGAACATTTGGGACATCATTGGCATCATTTGGGACATCATCTGGCCCAGGTCGGGCATGTTGGCAGGTGCATTGGGGGTCGACACGACGCCACGCGACCAGGAGGGCGGGACGGAGGCGGCGGGCGGCTGCACAACCTCCTCCTCCATCTCCATGAGCATGTCGTCCGCCAGGTTGTCCAGAAACTCGTCGTCCGAGAGGGACATGCTGTCTAGGATGTCGTCACTCATCTTCCGCCTTGATCGATGGAAATGACACTTTGCTAGCAGAATCTACAGATAGACGACATATTTTACGATTAGCGAGCGGATGCCCGCTTTAAGAGCAGAGAGCTGTATTGGCGAATTGCCTTGACGTTGTGAACGGGTCCATCTACTTCAACTACTTCTTGCCTCCCTTCTTGGCGGCCGGAGCCTTGACGGGTTCGTCGATGACGACGATCTGGTCTTCATGCACGCCGAACATCTCCGGCAGCACTTCCAGCAACTCCGTGACGCAGTCGCCCTGCAACTGGATCTGCTGCTGGCCCTGGTCCGTCTTGGACAGCGACGAGCTGCAGGCGAACTTCTTGCCCAGGCTCTTGCTAGCGTCCTTGATATTGACGCCCTCAAAGTCCTCGAGCCCCGTGACGAAGGTGAGGCGCTTGCGGCCTTTGCGCGAGCTCTTGGAGATGGTCACCTTGCAGTTCTCCTTCCGCTTGGCGGCTTCTTCGATCTTGTTCTTCTTTTTCTTCTTGACGGTCTTGCCCTCCACCTCGAGCGTGATGCCCTCCACGCCGTCAGCGATCTGCTGCTCCACCTCCAGCAGCTCTGACACGGTGCGGTTGTACTTGGTGAGCACGAGGTCGGGGCAGTGCTCGGCCAGCCAGGGCTTGCACTCGTTGAACATGGGGCCGTACTCGCAGTACTCGGGCGGGAACGTGTCGATGGGGCAGTACAGCACGTTGCGCAGCTTGGGCTGGCCGTCCTTCTCCTTCTCTTCCTCCTCCTCGTCCTCGTCGTCGTGGTGCGTCTCCTCCTCGTCGTCCGAGTCACCCGGCTCTGGTCCGTACTTCTTCACCAAGGCGTCAAACAGCTTAGACTCCTTGCCCTTGTACTTGGCCAGCACCGTGGGTACGTCGTCGACCTTCTCGGGGTTGTACTTCTGGTAGAAGGCCAGCAGGCGCTGGTGGTTGAAGTTCATCTCGGTATCCTCCTCCTCTTGTTCTTCTTCCTCTTCTTCCTCTTCTTCGTCCTCGTCGGCGCCGTCGAACTGCTCGTGTTCTGCAGGCTCGGGGCCGTACTTCTTCACGAGCGCCGAGAACAGCTGCGCCTCGCGCCCTTTGAAGCGCTCCAGCACGCCATCGATCTCATGCAGTTTGTCAGCATTGTACTTGCGGTAGAAGCGCGTGAGGCGCTCGCGGTGCGGAGACATGCTGGCAGCGGCGATGACGATCTCGTGCTGCTTTGCCACTCGTTCACTGTCGGATTACCTCTCAAGTGCCATGGACACCGGGTGAATTATCCCAGTAGAGAGGTTAATGAGTACTTACCTTTAGAAACGTATGCGTCACGCTAGAATAGAACAGTTCAATTACAATTCACGCCCAAAAAGAACACCAATACTACATACCCCGCGAAACACAAGGATGTTCTCTGATTCTGAGCGGGGTCGGCACAGTCACCTTCTGATTGGTCCATAAAATGATGTGTCATACGTTAACATCTTGCTGATTGGCCAAAACCCGGCTATCTTCAATTGTTCCGCCCAGACTTCGGACAGAGCGATCCCGTGCATGCAGCTCGCGCAGCACCTCGCTCGATTCCTTCAGTCTCCGTCTCGCGCATCGCGTAGAGAATCTCTCTTCACTCGGTTGTGTACCCTATTCACCTTCTGTACACGCTCACAGCTTCAACAATACGAAAATCGGACTCTGTCCTTCTTTGCAATATAATGCTCTGGAAAAGCTCCGATCTCGAGAGTCTGGACTATGGTGCGGCAATGCAGAATACTTTAATAGTACTTTATAAAAGAAATGAGGGGTCTAACGGCTGGCACTATACGCTGCAGACCTGTTCGAGAGCGTCGTGAACAAGTCCGGCATGGGCTACAAGTATCGCAACGGGCTGGAGAAAAACCGGCTCATCTACGCGCGGTGGTTCCTCACGCTCGTGACGGGTGTCGTCACGGCGCTCGTGGCGGTCTTCATGCTATACTTCACCACGCTGCTCACGTCGCTCAAGCAGCACTTGCTCGAGTACACGATCCGCCACGAGTTGGCCAAGCACGTACTCTTTGGCACGACGTTCTGGAGCATCGTATCTTTCAATCTCGTGCTGGTGGCGATTGCCGCAACTGTGACGTCCTTTGGGGAGCCTGTTGCCGCTGGATCGGGTGGGTTGTCAATACCTTTTCGGGAGAAGTGACAGCGGCATTAACTTGCAGGTGCGGCGATTTGTTGCACTACTGTGGATGCAGGTATCTCGGAGGTCAAGACGACGCTGAACGGCATGAAGATCCCGCGCATGCTACGCTTGCGGACGTTCTTCTGCAAAATCGTCGGCACTGTTTGCTCCGTAGCTGGTGGTTTACCAGTAGGAAAAGAAGGCCCCATGATCCACAGGTAGACTGAGGATGTTATTTTTCCTATGCCACATATCTTCTCGTGTATGCTGAATGCTTGCTGTGTACTATGTAGTGGTGCTATTGTCGCTGCCGGGCTTTCCCAGGGTAAATCCTCTACTCTGGGATATGATACCAGGTATGTGGCATTATTACAAAAGCTGATTGAATTCGCTGCGATATTGAGTTTTTCGGCTGTCATGTAGCTTTTCTTATTTTGCAGGTTTCCGCAACGATAGAGAAAAGCGAGATTTTGTGGCGTGTGGTGCTGCCGCTGGTGTGGCATCAGCGTTCGGAGCACCCATCGGCGGAGTTCTGTTCGTGCTAGAGGAAGGCGCATCTTTTTGGAACCAAACACTCACGTGGCGAACGCTATTTTGCGCCATGTCGGCAACATTCACGCTGGCATTCTTCCTATCAGGAATGAACGACAACCTGTCGTGGGGCACACTTGGTAGCCATACGGGAAGCTTCAGCTTCGGACCGTTCACATCCAGCACGTACCAGATATGGGAGGTGCCGCTTTTTATTCTCATGGGCATCGGCGGCGGTTTGCAAGGAGCGTTCTTCAACGCGCTCAACACGCGGTTAGCGAAAGTGCGTTCCCGCTGGGTACGCACACGTGGTGTAGCGTGGATGGAAGCTCTGTTGCTGTCAGTTTTGATCTCATCACTGCTCTTTTCGACTCCATTCATGCTTGGCAAATGTCACGATCTCCCTCAAGCTCGCGACGATGTCATCCATCTCGCAGACGCTGCGGGTGCTGCTGCAACCCCAAACAAGGCCTTCGTTTTTGGAATGGAAATGCTGAAGAAGAACGGCTCAGCTTGTATTTGTGAGAGCTGCGCCAGCGTATCGATGGATGGTGCGGAATGTTTTCAAGCTGACGAGACTGTACAATACCCATACAAGAAAGAGCTCCTGCGCTTCTACTGTCCCGAAGGCCAGTATAACGACTTGGCTTCGCTCATGCTAACAGGAGGGGAGACAGCCATCAAGCACCTGTTCCATGCCCCGCCAGACTCTTTCGATGTGCGCAATCTCGTGGTCTTCTGGATCGTGATGCTTTTGTTGGCATGCATAACCTATGGTCTCAAAATTCCAAGTGGTTTGTTTGTACCAGCACTGCTTGTTGGCGCAGCTTATGGACGACTCTGGACGCGGGTGATTAACTATTTCACGGGGCTGCAGCACATGAAAACGGTGGACCCGCGAACGTACGGCCTCGTGGGCAGTTTGGCGATGCTGGGCGGCGTGACGCGAATGACCATTTCGTTGACTGTTATCATCCTCGAGTGCACCGGCAACATCGAGTTTGGGCTCCCGCTCATTCTCACGTCGTTCTTCGCTCGCTGGGTGGGCAACTACTTCAACGAAGGTATCTACGACATCCACATTCACCTGCGCCACGTGCCGTTCCTGGACTGGAACCCACCGCTACGCGGCTCCTTCCTGCGTGTTAAACACATCATGACGGCTCACCCCAAGACACTTCGTACAGTCGAGCGAGCCGGCGTCATCTTCGACTTGCTTGTGAGTACAAAGCACAACGCGTTCCCCGTCATCGTAGAGGATCCAACGTTTGGCAGCCACTTCTTCGCAGGCGTCATACTGCGAAAGCAACTGAATGTACTACTGAGCCACAATGACTTCACCATTGAAAAGCCCAAGCCGTTCCACCGCCATCCACATCCTGCTTCCTACCAGTCCGACGTGACGCCGACTAATAATCTTCGTCACCGCCGCCCGATAGACCTGGAAGCGTCCGGCACCCCGCGCGTTGACGACAAGTTGCTTGAATCTCCTCTCGCCGGCAACTACTGCTTGTCTTACCACGACATGGAGGCCCATTATCCTCGGTATCCGATCCCCACTCCGATGCACCAGGACTTTCGAGCTGCTGCTCACGCCGGCCGCGTCGCCGGCGACGAGCTCTACACTCTGTCCGAGGAAGACCGTGCTTTGTGGGTGGACCTCACGCCATACATGAACCAGACGCCGTATTTGATCCAAGAGGAAGCGCCCTTCGTGCGCGCCTACCGCCTCTTCCGAAGTGCCGGTCTCCGCCATCTCGTGGTCGTGAACCGCCACAACAACGTGCGCGGCATCATCACGCGGCGCGAGCTCGAGGAAGAGCACTGCGCGCGATGCTTCCGTCTGGCCAAGAACATCGACACCGACGATGCGTATCCTCTCTCCGGTCCACCGCCGGTAGGTTTCCTGCGCAAGTTACGGCGCACTGTATCACGCACGGAGCAGGTCAAGCGGGCACTGAGCAACTCGGTCCCAATCATGCGCGACGGTGACGACGACAACGAAGGCGACACCACAATGAACGAGCTGCTCCGTCGGTAACTCTAAGTATGCTGTGAAGACAAAGTTCAACTGCTAAAGCTGAAGCTATGAGGCTCACCGCGCAGCCTCAATCAATCGAATAGACTTTCCCATCCATGGTCCACACCTTTTATACCCGGGAGCACCACACAATAACGTTAGGGCGGATCATGACTCGGAAGAGGAAGACGGCGAGTCCAGTACGAGTCTCTGATGCTTCCGAAAGGCCTCAGGATGCAGTGAAGACCCCGCCCATGTCGACCCAAGTCTCGTTCAAGGAGATGCAGCGATTGCACTCCATGCGAATGGAGCTCTTCGGCTTCGGGGGTTGGCTGGCCTCCGCGCTCTTGTACGGTGCGTGAAGACATCGATTTAGGTATGGGACGACGCGATGCTGATGAGCTGTGACTGCTGCAGTGCTCTTCTTGGTGTGGGCGTACGTGCCTGAGGTGACGCTGGAAGCCTACGGGTTCACCTACTTCCCATCCAAACATTGGGCGGTGGCGGTGCCGGCGATGATCGTCGTGACGTACCTCTTCTCGCTGGTGCTCTACAAGGCAGTGAATCTACTGTCTACGCCGGAGATTGCGTCGTATGCTACCATCCTCGACACGCATACGGTGCCGCTGCCCGAAGGCGCCACTTGCTTTCAAGACGACACGGAGGCTACGCCGGGGATCGGAGATATCTCCATCTTCGAGGTGAACCGGCACCTGTTCTCAGTCAATCAGGACAAGCAGCTCAAAGAGGAATAGAAGTTGATCCTACGTGGTGATTGTTTATCTTGCTCCCTGCTGTGTACGACAGGGTATGACTCTACAGTCGGAAACGATCTCCTGCACTCGTCCAGCGTTCTTCAGCAGGCATCGTATTGAGCCGCCAACTCGCCATCTACGGGTTGCCTGGATGCATCTACAAGCCCATAGCGTACTTCATGATCTGGTTCTTGAGGGGTTCCACGGCGTTGAGCGTGCCCATGCCGACGTTGCGTGCAACGGACACGGCGTCCGGGGTGGGACCGAACATACGCTTGAAGCCGTCCATGGCCAGTTGCATCGTGATGTTAGCCTTCATACGCTCGTCCTCGTACTGCTGAAGGAAGTGCTCGCTCGAGAGGCTCTCGCCGCTCTTGACACCCTCTACAAGCAGGTCGCTGAGAGCCTGCACGTCACCCAGACCAAGGTTCAGACCCTGGCCAGCCAGCGGGTGGATCGTGTGCGCCGAGTCGCCGACAAGGGCAAGACCAGGCTTAATGTACTTGGTAGCGTGCTTCAGCTTGAGTGGGAAGGCGAAACGGTGGCCCACGGTGGCCACAGCCTTGGGAGGAGCCACGAACGGCTCAGTGAGGGCAGCCGCCGACATGATGGTGTTGGCGGCGTGGTGCACGCCCTTGACCAGGTCCGAGAGCACGGGGATGCCCGGGAACTCAGGCGGCACAGGCGACATGGGCGGGGCAGCGTACGCCTCGTTAAGCCGCTCCACGAACTCATCGGGGCTGAGCGCCGTGAGCTCCTTGGCCATGTCGGCCGAGCAGGACCACACGACGGACGAGTATCCGTCGCGCATGGGCAGCAGCGCCACGGGACCCGTGGGGTAGAATCGCTGCCACGCCGTCTCGTTCACGCGGTCGGTCTTGACGGTGGCCACGACGGCTTGTTGGTCGTAGTCCCAGCCCCATGTGCCGAGGGCCGAGAGCGTGCGGATGATGGAGTTGCCTCCGTCCGCGGCCACGACTAGGTCGGCCTTCAGGCGCTGGCCGTCCTCCAGGCCGATCTCCGAGATGCCCGAGACCGGCGTCGGCCGCTGGAAGTGCTTGACCTTGGCGGGGCAGTAGAGCTTGAGCGGCGCGCTGTCCTCTGAGTCGCCGGCCAACTGGTTCATGCGCTCGTGCAGCGCACGCACGAGCACGCGGTGCTCCAGCACGTGACCCAGCACGTCCTTGCCCGCCTTCTTAGCGTCAAAACGAATGAAGCCGTCGCCCATGGCGTCCCAGGCCTGCATGTCCTTGAAGTCGGCCTTGTGCGCGTCGGCGATGAGGTCCCAGGCGCCGGTGCGCTGCAGCAGCTTCTTGCTGGCGGGCGTGATGGTGAACACGCGCAGGTCGGGCGAATCTTCCTCCACGGCGGGCGCGACGGGGGGATTCGAGGGCTCGATGACCGCCACGTTCTTGCCCTTGAACACAGGGCTGCTCTTGAGCTGGCAGGCCAGCGCTGAGCCCACGAGGCCGCCGCCTACGACCACCACGTCGTAGTGCGGCACCTGCGGATCGAACGGGGCCGCCGTGGACAGCGAGCGGGTTGCTAGCGAGCGAGAGCAGCGCAGCGAACGTGTCGACACACGCGCGACAGAGGAAATCACCATGAGGAGAGGGAGCTTCGGGGACGTGAGCTGCTGAGCTTGTGCGTAGCTTTTGCACCGCCGAGTCTGTGGCTCGAAGGCGTCAATTGGACAGCGTACTGGAACGATTCTTCTAAGTACGAAATTACATGACCTTGTATAGAGCCCGTGGAGATGCACGACGTTGCTGCATGATGTGACTGCGCTGGTTTAGTTAGATCAGACGATTAATCGGTCATGCATTAGGTTAAGTCGAAGCCCGACTGCTGGATTGCAATGACCCAGGCAGTAGCACCCTACATGTACATGTCATACATACCCTCTGGTCGCACTTCAACATCGGTCCACCGGTGCAAGCGAAAGTGGAGAGCGGCGCAACGTGCGCGTGGATGGCAATGACTGGTGTTATTTCACGAGAGGCCTTTATCTGCAGGAATAATAATACGAGAAGCGCTATCCTATCGAAACTATTCGTTACCAACATGGTCAAAGAGGGGTAAAATATAAGGGAGAAGCAGTCGACGCGGCACGCGCCTTCCCCCCTGCTTACTAAATACCGACGGGGTGCTTGGTCACTTCGGCGGCGCAGCGCGAAATCAGCTGCACATATACTACACGCGCGCAACGTGTCGGGAATTCCAAATGAGCTCCAAAGAATCTACACGGCGACGGCAGTCTGGGCAGCCTCTGCTGGGACGGCTGGCGTCGTTGCAGGCTCTGTCGAACTGCTCGCTGTCGTTGTGGTATTGACCGCAGCAGCGGCGGACTGGGCGCATGTGGCTGCAGCAGCGGCAGCTAGCATGCAGTCCGACGGTGCCGAGACGTCTGAAGGCGAGGTACCCATCTCTAGCAGGTCGCAGCTTAGCGGCGAGTCGAACGAGTCCACGGCGTAAGGCAGCTCGTTGTTCTCGTCCGAACTCTCGTCGTCCCCCAGGATGCAGTCCGAGGCGTAGTCGATACTCAGATCGTCGTAGGTACGCGAGTTGATGGCGTCGTACGCGTCCATGTCCTCCATGGCGAAGCGCACCTCCGAGTCTACGGCCATGCTCCGACCGCTATCTCCGAAGAAGAAGTCGTCCTCACTACTGTCGTCTACGTGCATGATGTCGTCGGCATCGTCCTGCTGCAGCATCATGTCCATGTCGCCGTCTTCCATGAGCGGCACTTCGCCCAGTCCGTACTGGTACATGAGGTCGTACTCGTTGGATTCCCAACGTTCACGGTTAATACGGAGCGTCTCGCGCTCCACGTGGCTAATTATTGAGATGGCATGGCCGGCGTTCTCCAAGATATCCAGCCTCTCTTCTGGCTCTAGGTAGCCCAGCTCCATGTACTCCTGACGGTCTACGCGCTGCTGAATCACCCGCTCGTTCTCGTATGTGTCCAGTGGGCGCTTGGTACGGCGACGCACATCAACCGACATGCCAATCTGCAGTACGCACACGATGTAGTTAGACTTTTGCTCTTATGGCGTCTCAATACACTTCAAACGTACCGGTACACCCTCAGAGGAGACCGTCGCGGTCCACATGGTGGGCTCGAACTCGACCACGTCCGCCTCGTTGAATCGCACGCGCTTCTTGGCTGGCTGTTGGACGTCTTCGGACTCGGCGGCCGCCGTCTCCTGCTGCGTGGACGGCTCGTCGTCGTCGTCCGTCTCCGTCTCAGCTGTACTGCTGCTGGCGTCATTGTGATCATCGTCTTCTTCGCACGAGGCTTCGCTCTGGGGTTCCTCGGGCTCGTGGACGGACTTCTGCTTCAGGACCGTGACCGGCTCCAGGACGGGCGCGGAGGCTTCAGCTAGCGGCGCCATGATTGTGTCGTTGTTTATGGCCAGTTTGGCTCAGCTGGTGCGTCCGTCTCTTGCGCAGCAGAGGTCTCGGTGTGCCTGCGGCTTGAGCTCTCCAACGCAAAATGAATAGTGAAGGGAAAGCAAGAAACTGGACTCTCTCTGCCGGCCTGGGAACACGCGCGGCATACAAAAATCAAGACGTCTATATCGCACTTAGCGGGGTTATCCCGCTAAGTGCGAGGTCCAATGCGACACTATTTTGACGAATGAGAAAATCTCGTTTTCTGCCACTAGAAAACGCTCAAACTTTCTGTGTCGTCGGTGATTGGCCGTTAAAGAAAAGCTACTGGCTGCCCACACTGAACGTGTCTCGCGCAGCCATTTCGCTGCTGTACCGCGCAGTTCAACTGTCCTGCAGCAGAGCCCGAGCAAGACCTCTGTGTTGCTCACCAAGCAGCAAACGACGACGACGATATCGGAGACCGAGCTGCCACCTGTGAGCACCGACGCTGCCGCCGCGGTTCAGCGCCGCCACCTCGACAGTCAAGGCCAGCCATGCTTTCAGCTCTGACATCGTTTCGCACGCTTGGTGGATCCTGGCAAGGATTCAGCGACTGAAAAGCATGCGACGATTCATATGACTATTTTCGTTCTTGCTTACCACATGCGGCGACAACAGCTTCACCCTGAACTCTCGTTCTCGTCGACCTCCAACACGAAGATCGCGTCCGACAGTACATAGTAAGGCTGCTGCAAGTCCCCGCGACACAGGTAAGGAACGCGGCTGAAGTGGCGGAGCTTGAAGCCCGCCGGTAGCAGCACGTTGCGCAGCAGCAGACTGGCTGCAACTTCGAAGGTCGAGCCCTCCGTGCACAGCCCACCTCGCATCGGCAGCTTCTCGCTGGGCGCAACACGCTGCGTGCCCACCTCCACGAACGCCGAGAACGGCAGCACCACTGCCAGCAAGAAGAGTCCATTATTCGGGTCCAGCATCTCGCGGATCTCACGGAGCATCGTCAGCGGCTTGTCGGCACGATCGAGCACATTCAACATGCTGCAGCATTACCACAGATTCGATCGGTCAGATTAGTCGTGACGAACAAACCACGGCATCGTAACGTCGCGCCCGGTCAAGAAAAAGGGTCGCATCGAGGCGAGGTGAGGCGATCCCGCGACGACGCACCTGATAATGTTGTAAGGCTTTCGCGACTGCACGAACTCGTGCTGCAGGTCGCAGGTTTGCACGCTGTTGTAGCCTCGAGCGTTCAGGTTGGCCACCATGGGAGCCGACGCCTCTGTCGTCGTCACTTCTGCCACGAGCGAGGCTAGCGACGCTGTCACGTTTCCGTCTCCAGCCCCAATATCAAGCAGCGATCCGCCACCTCCCGCCACGGGCTGGTCGCGATGCAGGAGCCGCTGCACCTGAGCTTTCGAAAGCACGAACATCTGACCACCTGCAGTGGGTAACAATGAGCGAAGGAAGATCGTGAGCCAGGAGTCTTCCAGTGCGATGCTGCCATGGGGCACCACGTTGGCATCCTGCCATCCTTACGTACGGCCAAGAATCCCGTTCGCGTCGGTCAGCGAGTAAAAGAGCCCCAATACCGTGGATCCCAGGGACTCCCACAGACTCCCCCCTGTACAGGACTGTCCACACAACCATTATTGCTTTGCATAGTCATGGGGAGCCAATAGCACGCCCATACGTACATCTAGGAACGTTTCGGTCTCCTCATCGCAATCCAACTGCACGAATGCCGACTGCAGCGCCGAGTCTCTGCGGGACGAGCACAGTGAGCACAGCAAGAATACAGCAAGAATACACACACTGCAAGGAGGCTTACAGCAGCGTCTTGTCCACTCCGTAGTCCAGGGACGGCCCGAAGTGCGGCTGCCGCACACGACTCGACGCCTCTCGCACCCACGTCTTCATCGTCTTCGGATTGGAAAATGAATTTCTACTAAGTACGACTAGTAGTTTGGTTCTGGAAATGCACTCGTAGTATAGCAGCATTCTCATTGAGACTTATAGGTCGAGGTCAATTTCGCACGGGTCTGCTGCTGCTGCTGTTGCTAGTTCGGGCTCGGTCGGGTTGGCGGTTGCGCCATCATTGCTGGTTGGGGCATCGGTCTCCATTGGCTTCGAGTCGTCAGCATCGTCGTCCAAATCAATCTCGTTGGGATCCTCGACAGTTGCGGTACGTGCACTGCCGTCGACGAATGGTGCGGTGACGACGTGCGGGAGCTTCAGCAGCTCCAGAAGAAGGTCCGTCTGTGGATTGCCTGTAACTAGGATGGGGCCCTCTTCTTCGCCGTGACCTGGTGCTGTCTTTGCAAAGTCTGTGATCCACTCACCGTCGACCTTGTCCAGCTTCTTGTCCGCAACAAACTCTTGTAGACGCTGCTTCACCCAGGCGATATCCTTGTCTTCAATTTTCATTTCCTCCTGGGGCACACGCGGCGCGAATTTGCTGGATGAAGCCAGGTGGTGCGTTGCTCGCAAGACAGCCAGCCACTCCAAGTCGAACATGATTTTAGGCGACGAGGAAGGGATCGGAGTTGGTGTAGTCTCCTCTGTTTCTTTGGCAGCCCCATCAGACTGACTGGCATCCTCGCTCGACGATATGTTGTCTACAGCCTTCTTCTCTTCTTTTGCGGGAACAGTTTGGGTGTTAGAACCTGAAGGGGCCAAGTCCAAGATCTGCATGAACTCTCGACGCGGAAGGCACTTGTCGAGCGCCAAAAACTTGGTCGTCACTGGCTTGGACGCCGGCTTGGCTGCTGCATCTTGCTCTCCATTTTCTTTTGCCTCCTCTGGATTAGTAACTTCACTATTTGCGGGTGGCTGTGCTTTATCGCTTGCTTGGTCTGGGTGT